>NC_135323.1:26902545-27636571 GCF_048772815.1 Callospermophilus lateralis
CCTCGGAGCACCCGGGAGCCCTTGGCATTAGTGCCTTGGCGGCGACGCGAGTGCTTCCAGGACGCAGGCTGTTGGGGCAACAGCAGCGAAGCTGGAGATTAGCTAATTGTTGACATTTGAAAAACCAAACACATAAACACGCCGGAGGTGGGCTCCGGGGCGGGCAGCCGGGGTCTCCTCTCCCGGGCGCAGACGGGAGGGGACGCGAGCTCAGCTGACTCAAGATCCCTGAGTGGTGTGGGACGGGGTCCAAGAGGCAGGAGGCCGCCTGGCGACCCTGGTGACCATGCACGCCCTGCAATGTCCCTGGAGGACCTTCCTATGCCAGCAGGTGCAGTGTGGTGAGGTGTAGGGAGGACAAAGAAGGGACCTCTGTGCTTGGGGGGACCCTGGCCAGGTTCAGTGTGGGGCCAAGGGGTGAGGCAAGAACACGAGATCCCCTCGTCACAGAATGCCCTGGTAGGATAGTGACCAGGGCAACAAGCAGCATCCCTGTGATCTGGGCCTCCCTTGTCCCCCCACTCCCAGGACTGACCCTGCTGACCACTCGCTGCTCAGAGGCATGGAGACCACACCAGGTCATCTGGGGACACCCACCCCTGGGGACTCACAGCCACACTGCTAGTTCCTTGGAGTTGTCTGGACACAGGGACAGCGATTTCCAGCCATTGCCACCATGGCAGGGATGGGCCCCCCTCGGTCACGGCCTGTCTCCCCAGGACCCTGGCCCCTTCCGGCTCCCATGGCCCTACCCGAGCCTTTGTGCCAGTGCCCCGGCCACCCTGGCCCTCCTTCCTCATGCTGAGGCCCAGCCTGGCCCAGCCCTCCTCCTCCAGGGAGGCCTCCCTGCCTTGGAACCTCTCCCTACTCCAAAGCCTGGAGGACATGGTGACCGCTGGGGACAGGGCAGTGGCTCGGGCCCAGCCAGGGGTGGCCACCACGCACCCTGTGCCTGGCCTTCCCCAGATCTGCCTGCAGAATCTAGCTGGAGCTGGCAAGTGACAGTCTGGCCCCAAAGGCCAGCCCTGCTTGCTTGGTCCCCCAGCCTAGCCCCACACCCGGTCAAGGTCATGGTACCTGGCCAGCTGACCTCAACCTTACCTTGAAAGCCCTGTCTCTTCAGGCTCTCGTCCACAAGGGGGTCCCCGGGGTCCCTCTCTGGGGGCGGGGGAGAGAAGCCAGGGTGAGGAGAAGGCTCTGGGACCGGGGGTGGCACTGCCAGCAGGGCAAGCCCCATGGGGGGTCCCGGGGAGGAGGACAGGACAGAGGAAGCAGGAGGTGGCCTGGCAGAGGCCTGGTGCCCGCCCACACCGCCCGCGCCTCGCCCAGGACGAGTACCTTGGCTGTCCACCACGGGCTCCTTGACGCCCTCCGTGAGCAGCTCAGGCCTGGAAGACACAAGCACAGCTGTCACCCGGGCCCCTCGCACCCAGGGCAGCCACCCTCCCCGGGCCTCGGTCTCCACATCTGTGCACTGGGTCCTGCTGACCTACGGGTGACCTGGGGGCCACGCCAGGCACTGAGGAGCCAGTGGGGGACAAGACCCTCTAGGGTCCTGCCCTGGTGGGTGACACCCTCACCTGGGGGATCCAGGACGTCACTTAATTGCCACAGCCAAGGGCTGGAGCAAGCAGCTGGGGCGGGGGGTTCTGATGCCTAATGCAGGAGTCCAGCACAGCCTGGGTCCAGCCCGGCTGGCCTGCGTGGAAGGTGGGCTTCGGGCACCGAGGGGTTGCGGGCAGGGCTGGGGACGGGGCCTGGTGGTGCAGGGATGTGTCAGGGGTGCCCAGGAGTGAGGATTTGGCACCCTCTGGCCGTGGGCACCTCCTGGGCATTGGCCAGTGTCCAGCGCACACCTGGGCTCTCGGGGCCAGGGCTGGTAGGAATGAGGACGGCAGCCTCGGGAGCTGGAGAGGGCCCTACACTTGGGCCTCTTCTCTTCAGGGGGAGACTGATGGCTCCGGGGGCCTCAGGGAGCTGGCAGCTGGCCAGGACTCCCAGGCCAGGGCCAGCTGGGCCCCCACAGAGCAGCTGAGCAACCTGCCAGAGGCCCCAAGGACTGAGGGTGGCCTTAACCTCAGAAGGCTGCCTCTCCAGCCTGCACAGCCACCAGCTAAGCGGCCTCCCTTTCCAAACAGGGGGCGGGGAGGCCAAGGGGGTTTTCTAGTTTTTGCAGCCCGGGGGACCCCTGAGGCCTCAGGCAGGTTACTCAAGCTCCACCGCTGAGCTCCATCCCAGCCCCTTATCTTCTGAGAGAGGCTGCTAAACTGTTATCCTCCCGCCGCAGCCTCCTGAGCCACTGGAATCCAGGCGTGCGCCACCTCCCCAGTCAGGATTTTTCTTAATTTTCTCCTATTTATTTTTATTCTGTGCAGCACTGGGGACTGAAGCCAGGGCGCTGCACCACGGAGTGGCACCCACAACCTCTTCTGCCTGCCTCCGGCCCGCGAGTCCGTTCCCCAGCCGCCTTCCCTCCCCGAAGGCCCCCAGCCCTCCAGCAACACGTCAGGTCTCTGCCCCAGGCTGCCTCCCTGGAGGGCTCCCAGGCCCTCTCTGCCTCCTACCTTGAGCCACACCCCTTCCCAGCATTCAGCTCTGCCTGGCACTATGCTAGGGGGTTTTTGGGGTACTGGGGATTGAACCCAGGGTCACTCAGCCACTGAGCCACACTCCCAGCCCTGTTTTATATTTTATTTAGAGACAGGGCCTCACTGAGTTGCTTAGGGCCTCCTTTTGCTGAGGTTTTGCTAAGGTCTCAGCCTCCCGAGCTGTTGGGATTATAGGCATGCGCTACTGCGCCAGGCTTAGGCCTCGGTTTGGCAGTGGATAGGCCACTGGCTAGCAGGAGTTGGTGGCTGTCTCTGCTGGGTTGTGGCCAGCACCTGTGGGTGCTCAGGACTTTGGCTAAAGGTCTGTTGCTTGCATCTTCTGAAGCGCCCAGCTGGGTGGACCCCAGGCCCCACAGGCCCCTGCCCAGGGCCCCCAGCCTGCTACTTGGCGTGAATGAGGCTGAGGCTCCTGGCTAGGGCCCTGCTGCCCGCGCACTCGGCCTCGGGACTCCCCTCACCACTCTGCTAAACCAGCCTGAACAACACCCAGGAGGGACAGGGACAAAACAGGAGACCCTGAGCCCCCCACCCCTGGCTCACTCTGTAGCAGCCACAGCCCCTTCCAGAGGGACACTGACCCCTACAGGGACACAGGATGAATTGGTGGGTGCTGCAGGGATCTTTGCAGACAAAAATGGGGTGCCCGAGGCACAGGACCCAGAAGACACCACCAGACTCTCCAACCCTGACACACAGCAATGCCCCTTGTCCCAGAGGGTGGGTAAGCCAGCAGGCACATTCCCGTCCCCAGCTGGGCCACCTGGGCCTGCCTGCCTGAGGCTGGGACAGGGGTCAGTCTGGCCATAGCAACAGGCTGGGCGGGGGACCTGGTGCCTGCCTGACGATGGCTGGACCCCTTTAGCGCCTTTAATAACCACTTGTTTGAAAACGAAGGGGGGATCTTTGCCAATCTGCAGAGGGAGGTGCTTGGTACTGCTGCTGGGCACCGGGTGGTGTCCCCGGGCACAGGTGGCCTTACCTCTTGATGACGAACTGGATGCTGTTGCTGGCCTCCAGAATCTTGCGGAGCTTGGCGATCCCGAAGCAGTTGGGCCTGCGGAGGGAGATGCCTTCAGGCAGCCCCACCACAAACAGCTCCTCGGGGTGCATCAGGAACTTGGAGTAGGGCACCTTGACAGGCTCCGAGATGCCAATGGCCTTGGCTGCAGAGACACGGCTGCTGTTGGGGCACCCAGGGCCGCACGGCCACGAGCCTTAGCCCATCCCCCACGCCTGTGCAGGGCGCCGGTGGCCAGAGCCCTTTAGTCTAGCGCTCAGTGACCCTGTAGACCTGCCCGGGGGAGGAGCAGCACCCTGGCCTGCAGGTCAGGGACCTGGGGCTGCAAGGGGACATGGCTTGTCTGAGGCCAAAGCAACAGGGACCGTGACATGAGCCCAAGACAGGGAACCCCCAGAGTACACGGCGGGGACCAGGCCTCATGCCAGGCTGTGCAGAGGCCCCCACTGGCTTCTAAGATTTGGTGTCGAATGTACCCAAGTCCACTGGTCCTAGTGGGGCCCTCCTCAGGGTCTCCCTGACGCCCCAAACCCCAAACTCGTGTGGTCAAACACCAAGCTAGGAATGAGCTAGAGCCGGGCGCCGTGGTGTAGGCCTGCAGTTCCAGTGGCTCAGGAGGCTGAGGCAGGAGGATCGCAAGTTTGAGACCAGCCTCAGCAACTTAGTGAGGCCCTAAGAAACTCAGTGAGGCCCTGTCTCTAAATAAAAAACAGGCTGGGGGTGTGGCTCAGTGGGTAAGCACCCCTGGGTTCAATCCCTGGTACAAAAGAAAACAATAGCCACCTGCCTCCGAAAAGGTGTACCACTGCCCTGGCCTCATTTTCCCATCTGTGAAATGGGTCTCGGGACACAGGGCTGTTGTGTGGATGTGAAGCAGCCACTCGCCCAGTGCCTGGTGGAGCTGGACGGAGAGGTGCCTTCTCCCCGCCCGCCTCCCGGGCTGCAGAGGGGCAGGTTCTTGCTGTGAGCCCCTTGGAGCACCCGAGGAGGGTCTGTCCATGAGGACAGGGGCCAGCCACCAGGCCAATGGGCAGCATGGCAGAGGGTGGGATACCTGGAGATGGGGACATGGCAGGTGGCCCCTCTCGGTGGCAGGTCCCAGCCCGGCCGCCCTCGCTCACCCTTGCTCACCGTATCGAGAGTTGAAGAGCAGCTCCACCTGCTTCCGCAGCGGCCGGATGACGTCCCCGGGGCTGTCTGCAAGGGGGAGAGCAGCTCCGTGAGCCTCACTGCCTCTGCCCCAGCTCTGCAGTCACCAGGCGCCACCCTGCGGGGACCCTGGAGCAGGGAAGTGCGGGTGGGGCGGGCAATCTATGTGCTCAGAGTGGTCGCTCCTAGGCAAGCCCTCCACTCCTGGGCTTGTCCACCTGATGGCAAAATCAGCCCGAGTGGACTAGGAGCAGCACTGGGCCTCTCTAGGGAGGCAGCGCGAGACCAGCTGGGCACTGTGTGGAGTAAGCCTGCAATTTGAGCCCGCCACCACCAGGTGGCAGAGGGCTCCCTGGCAGGCTGGGTTTGGGGACTGAGGCTTCTGTCACTCACCCACTCCAGGGGCAGGTACCCCAGAGATAAAACAGACCCCCTCCCTGCAGCCTCCCTCCTGTCCTGCCCCCATCTCAGCTGCCTTCCCCAATATCTACTGAACATTGATTTCAGGCCCGAATCCCGCTCCCCCTGCCCAGCCCCAGGGTGGTGTGTGGAGCAACTCGGGAAAGGACATGACTGCCCTTACAGGAAGCAGCAGCGGGCCTCTGGGCGGGGGCCCCTGGCTAGGAGCTCAGCCCACCAGCACCCCCAAAGGGGGATGTCCGAGAGACGGGGTGCAGAGCAGAGCCAGGGACAAGGGAAGGAGAGGGGTCGCGTGGGGACGGGTACCGTGGGAGGTGCACAGGGCCTCACCCTCCACGGGCCTCTCTTCTGGCCGCGGGTCCTCGCTGGGGCCTTTCTCTAGAAGAGAACAGAGAGACAAATAAAATAATAATACTAACAAGTCAGACCAAAGAGGAAGAAATATCAGAGCAGAGAGGACATGGGGAGCCGTGCCTGTCACCTCCTGGGCCCTGCACGGCCAAAGACAGGTCATGATATCCCCAGAGGGGACCAGTGCCCCGCTCACTCAGGGAGCCTTAGAAGGGTGGACGTGCATCCCGCTGGACGTGTGTCCCCAGGGGCCACCCCTGAGCCACTGTGTCCCAGGGGTGAGCATATACAGGAAAAAACGTCCCATCCTCCTGGTGTGCCAGAGACAGCATGAGACAGGGACAGTGAGGGGCAGGCGGGGCCCAGGGGCCTGACAAGGTGGCCCTGCATCTGCTGGGGCTCAGGAACTGACGCAGGAAGCCAGCGCCTGTCCCGCTGGGCACCCTGGACCCAAGGTCTCTGTCCCTGTCCCTGCTGACTCCTCAGAGGACCCTCTGGGGCCTCTCCCCATCTCACCCAACAGGACGGGTCAGCCCGCAGGAGAGGACGGCACAGGGAGCGGGAGGGCCGCAGGCTGTCCCTTGTGCCTTGGCCCACCCCCTTCTTCCGGGTATGCACAGCCCATCTCCCCGTCCCTCTGAAGAGGGCGGCTTTCTCCTGTTCCCGTCTGTCCTGATGCTTTAGGACCTGCCATCGCCGCACCCTCAGGGCAGAAGGGAAGTCCCTTCACCCCTATGCAGCAAGGGACCCACCTCGTCCCCGGACACTGCCCATCATCAGTGAGGGCCGGAGGTGAGCGCCGTGTTGGCGTGGGTGAGGGTCCCCTGCTGGCCCTGGGGGGCTGGGAAGGGAGGCTTCCTCAGGGAGGGGACCTGGGGTGGACCAGTGTGCAGAGGGGGAGAGGCCCAGAGGACAAGCTGGGAGGCAGGGCTCCTGGCCTCCTCTCCAGGGCTGACCTGGGGGCGGGAGGGGCTGTCATCATGTGGGGGATGGCGTGGCCCGCGGTGCACAAGCTGCTCCCACCCTCAGGGGCCCGTGGCAGCCACCACTGCATCTGAGCTGGGGGGGTGGGCCAGGCTGGGAACTCGGGGATGTGCAGCCTCAGGACTCCTGGCCGGGAGGACGCCCCTTGGGAAGGAGGAGGATCCCAGGAGAGCTGGCAGGTCAAGACCTGCTCCCCGCTGACCAAGGGGGCTGAGCACACTGCCTGGACCACCGAGCAAGTCTGAGCCTCTGGGCTCGGCCTAGAACACGACAGAAGGTTCTGGAGGGTCCGGTCTGTCTCAGCCAGCAGCCACGAAAGGTGGAAGGGCCAGGCTGTTTGAGGGCTGCACCTTCCTCCAGGAAACTGGCACCCTGCAGGCGGGGGCTGTGCCCAGCTGCCCCTGCCTGGGCCGACTCTGGCTGCAGGAGACGATGCCCTGGGAAGTGCTCTCAGGGACAGTGTCCCGGCTCCCGCCTGCTCAGCTGCTCTCACCCTGAGGCCCAGGACACCCACAGTCCCAAGTCCACCCAAGCTCGGCTGTGGCCCTGGGGCCCCCAGGACACACAAGTGACCCAGGGCCTTGGCTACTAAGCTGAATCCTCAGCTCCTTCATGATTTTTATTTTAAGACAGGGTCTCTGTAAGTTGCCCAGGCTGGCCGTGAACTCACGATCCTCCAGAGTAGCCGGGAGCCTGGGCATGCACAACCACCCCAGCAATCTCACGTACTTGTTACGGTGACGGAAAGTGGACCCTCACGGTCAGTTTTGAAGGGGCGCCTTGGAATGAGCTCTGGAAATGGAGGGGCTGCAAACCTGGATTCCAGTCCAGGGCTAAGGCTCGGGGACGTGGTGGGGGAGCCCATCAGCCTCGCTGACGCCGTGTCTGCTCTGCCAAGCCAAAGGGGGGCTTTGCCTCGGGAAAGGCACCGAGTGTCTCTACGGGGGCTGCAGGCATCGGGCTCTGCCCGGCGGAGCCCCCACAGGTTTCTGTGGTCTCAGCCAGGTGTCCTGTGACCTCTCAGCGGCGAGGCCACCCTGGCAGCTTGCTCTGTCTCAGGGTCCACCGATGTCCCCACATGGCTCCACCCCAGGCAGCTGTCGAGTCTGGTCATGCCCAACCTGCACCCGGACAAGTCCTGTTGCCTCTGTTCCCAAGGTACTCAAATGTCCCAGCGGTCAGGAGAGGTGCAGGGGAGCCCTGGACCCAGGGTGGTCCGGTTCCAGTACCTCTTGTTCCTTCCTGGGATGCCCAAGCGACCTGCGAGGAAAACCCACCGCGGCCCTTCTTCTCCCTCCATGGGCACTGAGTGGGCTCCCGGGGCTGCTCGCAGTGGCCGCGTCAGTGTCCACCAGGGAGACTGTCAATGGTCCTCTGACACCTGGAGAGGCTTTTCCTCATGTCATTGTCACCATCAACACTGCCACTGACACCTTTGTGTGAAAACGCTACCCACGGCTGTAGATGTCACTTCCTGGGACTGGATTCCTGGAGCCACCAGAGGGTGCTCATTTTTATGGCTCTTCAAGATGACGAGTTTCCTCCAAAACCATCTTGTAGAATTCGCCTCCTCCCGTCCCCAGGTGCTCGGATGCCAGTGTCCCCACGAGCGCCCGTCTCCCTGTGGTGCCTCCTCTCGGGTGCCCTTTGTTGCGTCTCTCCTTTGCTGTGGCATCTTACTCTGGCCGTGGTGGAACTTCAGAAGCACCGTCCAGATCCCTGAGCAAGGAAGCGCTCGTCCCCAGTCACACGGAGGGACCTCTGCAGAGGTCACGCCCTCCCAGAGCAGCCCTTCCCTGTGGACTGAGGTGGGACAGAACGGCCAGGACCCCTCAGTCCTCCTCAGCATGACTCCAGGGACCCAGAGCTCCTGATGGGGACGGCCGCTGGGGCTGCTTCCTGGCCCTCCGTGGCCACAGGGGTCAAGGTCAAGGGCAGCCCCTAATGTGTACCCATGGTAGAGCAGCTGTCCCAGGACACGCCCTGACGCTCAACCTCAGACATCTTGTCGCGTGTTCCGGAACAAGACCCTGGTGCACAACCAGGCCCTGGGGGAACCCGCACTGCGGGCCTCAGCACCCTCTCCAGGGAGGGCCTGGTCCCGGCCTCTGGGAGGCCGTGGGAGCCTCTCCCGGGAGCTGGGGTCCACCAGCCCTGGCTTCCCTAGCTGTGCTGGAATCCACTAACTCCCCTGGTGACACCACTTGGGGTCCCTTCGAGACGCTTTCTGGGATTTGCTCCAGACCCAAGCCGAGAAAGGCTCGGCACCCCGTTGGTAATGTGCACCCCTCGGCCCTTCGCTGCTGCCCTCTGCTGTAGCCCTTCGTCGCCCTCCGCAGAGCAGCGCCCGGGAAGCTGTCCCCAGGCCCCGCACACCCTCCACCCTCCACCCACGAAACGCGAGCCAGTGCCACCTCTGCGCCTGGGTGGTTCACAAGACCTCCCTGTGTCACTTCCAGCCTTCTTGCCCTGGCTGCTCCCTGGGAGAGGCAGCCTGAGCCCTTCCTCTGCTCTTGGGGGCGGAAGCCGGGGCCCCGCTGACGGAGGGAAGCGCTGGCCCTGGGCCACATTTCAGCCTGAGCAGCCTGAATCGGAAAACCCCAAATCCAAAGGGTTCCAGAAGCCGAGTCTTTTCGAGCGTGGACGTGATGCCACTGGGTAGAAAAGTCCACCCGAGGGGACAGGCCAGAAGGCCAGTGGACAGAAAAGAGTGTAAGAATGCCTCAGGCTGTGTGCAGGGCGGAGGGGCCCAGCCCCGGGACTACTGTGCCGCGCTAATATCCCAAATCTGAAAAAATACGCAGAATCCGCGATACTTCTTGTCCCAGCACTTTGGGTAAAGGATGCCCAGCTGCGGCTCTGTCTTGGCTGGATGTAGCCCCGTCCCTGCCCCAGCACCACACGACATTGGGTTGATGTTCCCAGAATGTCTTGATTCCGTCTTCACTTATTTTTTTTTCCCCATTACATTAGGGCTTTGAGAATTCTTTGTGCTATCTGGGCGCAGCAGCATACGCCTGTAATCCCAGTAGCCTGGGAGGCTGAGGCAGCCTCAGCAATTTAGTGAGGCCCAAAGCAACTTAGCAGGGCCCTGTCTCTAAATAAAATATATAAAAGGGCCAGGGGACTGGGGATGTGGCTCAAGCGGTAGCGCGCTCTCCTGGCATGCCTGTGGCCCGGGTTCGATCCTCAGCACCACCTACAAACAAAGATGTTGTGTCCGCCGAAAACTAAAAAAATTAATAAATATTAAAAAAAAAAAAAAAAAAAAAAAAGGCTGGGGATGTGGCTCGGTGGTTGAGTGCCCCTGGGTTCAATCTCCGGTATCAAAAAACCAACAAACTTTGTACTCACTATTCATTTCTCTCTCTCTTTTTTTTTCTGGTGCTGGGGACAGAACATGAGCGAGGACTCTGCTACCCACCAACCCCCCAGTAATGCCGCCCATTTCAGCACCATCCTTTCTTAGAGGTTCTTGCTCTGGGTAAACCCACCCACCACTTCTGACTCGACACCCTGCCCACCTGGCTCTGGCTCGCTGGGTCTCTGCTCTTGGGGACATGATGGGCACAGGTACCTCAGGGCCTTTGCACTCACTGTTCCCTCTGGGAAGCTTGTTCCTGATATCCACAGGGACCTCCTTCCAGACCTAACCCTAGTCCTAATCTGAGAGCAACTACCGCCTCTTGTCCCTGACACTTGCCTGTCTGGCTTTGTGCCCCTCTGGGATGCACGGTGTCTGCCCCTCGTCTTACTAGGCAACTTGCTGTCTGGGCTTCTGTCTGTCTGATTGCTGTGTCCCCATCCTCTGCACAGGACCTGGTATGTAGTACGTACTCAATAAGTAATGGTTGAGTGAACAAGTGAGTGACCTACATAAGGCTTCCAGAGAAAGAGGAAAGACTTTATGAACCAAACCTGCTTCAGGTTTCCTGGAAGGAGCCTGGGCAGGAGCCGACACACACACAGTGGCACACTCCTAATCCAAAAGCTCCAAATCCCCAAACCTTGCACCCCGCAGGATGCCACGGGGGAGACTCCACACCCTGAAACTGCTTCATCCACAGAATTATTTAAAATATAAACACAGTGTCAACATACTTTATATACAACCAGAATATGGAAAATTGTGCTATATACACGTAATAAGAATTGTAATGCATTCTGCTGTCATTTATTTTTTTTAAAAAAATCAATAAAAAATAAATAAAATAGTTTTGGGTGGATAAAAATAAAATAAAATAAAATATAAATACAGTCAGGCGCACTGGCACACACCTGTAATCCCAGTGACCTGGGAGGCTGAGGCCGGAGGATCACAATTTTGAAGTCAGCCTCAGCAACTTGGTGTCTCAAAATAAAAAATAAAAAGGGCTCAGGCTGGGCTGGGGTTGTGGCTCAGGGGCAGAGCACTTGCCTATCACGTGTGGGGCACTGGGTCCGACCCTCAGCACCCCACAAACCTAAACAAGTAAAATAAAGATATGCTGTCCATCTACAACTACAAAAAATAAAAAATAAAAAAGTGCTCAGGGTGTAGTTCAGAGAGCAGCCCTGGGTCCCATTCCCAGAACCACAGAAAACAAACGGATAAAGACAGAAACTGTCAAAGCCACCTTGGGCTTGTGCAAGGCCAGCTCTGTCCTCAGGGTTCAAGGTCTCACCATTATGTCAGATATTTCAAAACTGAACATACACATCTGTCACGCGCGGTCCGAGCGCCTCAGCCTGGCCACCCGGCACCGGGACCGCCTCCCTCGGGTGCGCCCACTGGCCGTCCGCTTACCAGTCAGCATCTCCATCCCATAACCAGAGTCCTCCGAAGGCAGGTGCCCGGGCATGGAGTCCGCCATTTCTTCAGAGGTGGTGAAGGTGCAGAGAGAATCCAAATGACAGCAGGCCCACAGACCAGGACACGTGGAGGAAGCCGCCCTGGAGGGCAAGGACCAGCGGTGCCCGGGCTGGGCAGGTCCCAGAGGCTGCCCCATGCCATCCCAGGGGGCCACACACACCCTGCCTCACAGAAAGGGGGTGAGGCTCAGACTGCCCCCGCTTCTTCCTCCTTGTCCAGCCTCCCAAGTGCCAGGAGCCAGGCCAGCCTGGCGAAGGTCAGGGTGACTTTCAGGAGAGTCCAATGGCCGGGGGCTGGCCAAGCTCCCCGGACACCCTGACGGCCATCAGGATGGACGCGGGAAAGCGGCCCTGGGGACTGTCACGCCAGCAGTCGGCTTGGCAGGTCCAGCAGGCACAGCACTGACCTCAGGCCTCACCTGGGACAGTGACCTGAATGATGTCCAGATCCTCGGGCTCAATCTTGATGGGCCTCAGGATGCCCAGCTCCCCAGAGGTTCCTGCAAGGAGGAAAAGGGGGACCCGTCAGGTCTGGGTATGAGCCCGGCAGGCAGGGAGGGTAGTTCCAGAACCTTCTTACATCGGACTTGCTAGTGAGCCCTGAGGAACGTCCTGCCGTGCCCTGGCTCCTGCCCAAGACCAGAATGGAGGGCGGCAGGCTCAGGTCTGACCGGCGTCCCCAGGTCTCAGACCTGGCAATGAGGTCCAGAGACGGAGCTGCCTGTCCTCGGACCCAGGGGCAGGACCCCGGTCTCCAGCCCTCCCTGGACCTCCCAGCATGCCCTGCTCCCGCAGGGTGGGCAAGGCGCATCCCAGCTGCCCGGGCTCATCTGGACTGCTTTTCCCCAGGGCTGCCCACTGGGGCTGTGCCACCCTCCATGCCCGCAGGCCCAGAACCCACCCGGGCCCTGGCCCTTCTCACCTGGCCCACAGTCTTCTGAGACGCTGCCTTTGCTGACCTGGGGAAAAAGCCAGCAAATGACCAGGTGTCGGCCTTGGGCAGGACCCTCCTGCCTGTCAGGAGCCCACAGTGGACACCTCTTCAAAGCACCCCCAGCCGTGTCACCGTGGCGCTCCCCACCCCGTGACAGCCAGGCTCCCCGCATTGTGCTCCGACCACAGTCCTGTTGAGCTCTGCCCCCTCCCACCAGCAGAAGCTCCAGGTCCAGGGTCCAGGACCGGCCAGGCTGGAGGCCTCAGGCCCAGCTGTACAGGACTGGATGGCCGGCAGTGACCTGGGCTGGACACGCGGACTCCTGCCCACTCTGTTTCCCCTGGAGCTCAGGGCCAGGGCCTGGGGGGTGAGGACCAGGCCGTGCAGCGTGCAGACTGGCCTTGGCATTCAGGACAGGCGGCCGCCCCAGGGTGGGCATTCAGGGGAGGTGGCTGAGACGGTGACACCCGCTCGTCCTCAGGGATGTGCAGTCTCCAGGTGGAAGGGAGCAGGGGGCCCGTCTCCTCTGCCCCCCATGGACCCTCCCTGGCCCACGGAGGGTGTGTGCAAGGTCTGTGGCCTGAGGTGACCTGCAGGCCTGCTGGGGGACATTGCTGGTGGAGCCTTCCCGGGCCCAGCCCAGATCTGGGGGGGACTCACCGGGCAGTCGCAGGCCAGGTCGAGCATGGTGGCCCTGGGGACCTCTGTCGAGGTCTCCTCTGGTGGGGCTGGCAGGCTCCAGCTTCGTGGGTCTTTGGTAAACTTGTTCCCTGGAGGGAAAGGCTGGGGTCACCAGGCGGAGCCTCTGTTCGAAGCTCCTGAGGGAACCCCTGATGTGAGGGGCTCTGCCTCTGTCCCTCCTCGTGGTCATTGTGTCCAGTCAACAGCCTACAAGGGGTCCTAGGAGAGGCACCTCCCCTGGGAGCAGGAACAGGGCCAGTGCCAGGACAGGTCAGAGGGCAGAGGAGACAGGTCCAGCTCGGGCGCCCGTCCTGCTCTGGAGACCCTATGACCCAGAGAACCTGCTCATCGGGAGCCTGGAGAAGCGGGGCGCCCCAGGCTGCGCCCAGGACCACGCCGTCCCTTCAGCTATGGCGGGAAGGAGGGAGGGGGTCCTCTCATCCCTCCGGGTGAAACGGAGGTCACAAGCTGGTGGGGGCTGCACCCGACACCCGTGTGGCCTGGGCAGAGCCTGTCCCTCTTCCCGAGAGGCGTCTGGGCTCTGAGCCGCGTGAGAGCCAAGCCCTCTGCCTGGCTGGGCTCAGTCCCTTCCTCCGTACGTGGGACAGCAGCAAGGCCACCTCCCGGGACGGCTGGCAGCTGTTAGTGCCCAGCAAGCACCACCTGGCCCCGCCGGCCCCACCACAGGGGTTTCAGACGGTTGGCACCTGACAGCCCGGGCCCACGGGGTCCCAGGATGCAGAAGCCACAGCCCAAGAGAACGGGATGCAGAATAAGCTCAGCTCGGGTCAACTCAGGGGCTCTAGAAGGGTCCAGAGAGTGTCCCTTACCTGTGAAGATCCGCTCATCAAACATCCTGGGGAGAGAGGAGAGACGGGTGAGGGGGTCGTCGAGGGCTCTCCGGGGTGCAGAGGGTGCCAGGGGATGGCCACTGGGTCCCACCTGCACCTCCCCAGCCCCAGGCTGGGCACCGGGGTCGGTGAGGGCACAGCCCAGACCTCAAACACCTCCCACTGCTTCTACATGGCCACAGACAGCTGGGCCAGCCCCAGGTGCCCCTGGAGGGCTCATGGCAGTGCCAGGGCCTCCGCCAGCCCCCAGCTCTCCTGGGCCACAGTGAATGACTCCAAAGTCCCTTTCTTTCTTTCTTTTTTTTTTTTTTTTGGTAGCAGGGATCGAACTCAGGGGCACTTGACCATGAGCCACACCCCAGCCCTGTTTTGTATTTTATTAGAGTCAAGGTCTCACTGAGCTGCTTGGGGCCTCGCTGTTGCTGAGGCTGGCTTTGAACTCGTGATCCTCCTGCCTCAGCCTCCTGAGCCACTGGGATGTCCCACTGCACCTGGCTCCAAAGTCCCTTTCCCAGGGACCCCCCCATTACAAACCCTTTGTTCGCTTATCCTATGAGCTTCTGACACCACCTGCCTCTCAGGGACCCCACCAGGCCTGACGAAGGGACCACGGTCGCGTGGGGTGACCTGCAGGGCCTCAGCTGTGTCTCAGAAGCCAAGGGGGCCCAAGCAGGGGGCGGCTGACCGGGACCCGAGGAAGGGCCTGAGCTTGGGTGAGAGGGTGAGGCCCGCGGGTGAGGCCGGGGGCAGGGCAGGGCGCAGGGCAGGACCCAGGCCAGGCCTCCCCCTTGGGGACACCGGGCCCCAGGGCCCCACAGGGTCAGACACAGGTGGACGGGTTACAGAGGACCAGCCAGGGGGCGGCTCGGTCAGCAGATAAGACGCGGAAGCCCAGCCAAGTGGAGTAAAGGCCGGCGGGGGCGGGGCTCGTCACTGCGCACACCTGTGCTCCCAGGGTCCTTCCCTGGGCCCTCACCAGGGTGGCGGGGCTGGCGGGAGGGAGGCCTGCAGCAGAGCCTCCCTTGGTCACTCAGGCTCCAGGTGACACAGGACAAGTGAAGGATGTCCAAGCTCAACACTGGTCTGCGTCCCCAGGAGGGGAGAATAAGTCAGCCCTGAGGCCCAGCCAGGGAGGCCATGTGGAGTCAGCCTCCTGCTTTCCTGAGAGGTGGAGGCCAGGCTGGCTCCCTGGGCTCCTGGGGCACACCCGTCTGCACCCACGGGCCCCATGGCAGTCACTCAGGGCCCTTCCTCAGCCCCACCCGGGGGAGCGGCCACAGCACCCATCAGCAGGCCCAGGGGCTGCGTCATCTGAGGAGTTATTTATTAATCAGGGAGCGCAGGGCGGGGGCAGTGGGGTGGGGACAGCAGAGCAGCGCCCGCAGCTCCCTGGTCAGAGCCCTCCTGGGCAGCTGGACAGCCAGGCCCGCTCAGGGGACATGGGCTGAGGGCTGCTGCAGCCCTGAGTTCTGGAATCTTCTCCCACGTCTGCCTCGGGGAGCACGTCCGGCCCGAGCTGTGAAGTGGGTGCTCGCTCTGGGTCAGCAACACTGTCCTGGGAATCAGGAGGCCGGGGCCCGGCCCGAGCTGGGGTCCAGGGTGAGACTCGTAACCAGGCCAAGCTCAGGGGTCCCCTCAAGAGCACCCGGACCTCACACGCCCGAGACAGGCCTGGGCCGGGTCGGGACTCCCGCCCGCTGCCCACTGGCCTCTGCCAGGACCATCACTGCTTCACTGGCGCGTCGGGTGGGGGCAAGAGGACAGTGGGCGGGGCCCGGGACGCAGCAGCACCTCCCGCACCCGTCACAGCGGCCCAGGCGCAGCCCTGAGGCACGGACAGTCACCAGGTGATTTTTCTGCCACTCTGAGGGTTGAACCCGGGGGCTCTACCACTGAGCGCACTCCCAGGTCTCCCTGAGCTGCCCAGGGCGGCCTCGGGCTCGGGCTCCTCCTGCCTCAGCCTCCCAAGTTGCTGGGACCACAGGTGCCGGCCCGCGGCCTGGCCCCGCCCCCAGCTCTAGACGGGCCCTTCTGTGCCCTAGGGCCTGGCCTCCTCCTCGGGGAGGTCTCACCGGCTTCCTGGGCAGCTGCCGCCCAGGGCCTGTGGGGCTGATGCATCCTTGACTCAATCCCTGGGTGTGGCCCCCGAGGGCCGCTGTGGGCAGGAGGGGACTGCGTCTGCTGCCCTGTGATGTCATCGGCACTGCCCACGGAAGGCCCGTGGCTTCAGTGGGGGGCACATATCAGTGAAGGACTGAGTGGGCTACAGTTTGGATCAAAGAATAGGGCGCTCGAGTCCAGTCACAGCTGGGGCCTAAGCCCATGGAGAGGCACATCAGGGGACACAGGACTCTTGCTGCCTTCTCCTCCCCGAACCTCCCAGCAGAGTCAACTGAGAGAACAGGACTTGGTGGCAGCAAGAGAAACTGAAGCTAGCCCTAAGGAAGCACTGCCTGACAGAAAGTCTACAGAACGCAATCCACCTCCAGAATCGATCTGCAGTGGGGACCCACAGTCCCGCTGGGAGGGCCCAAGAGATGGCCCAGACGCGCCCCAGCCCCGGGAGGAGTCTGCTAAGGTGGTGGTGGGGGCCACCTGCCGACAGAGGTCACCTTCTTTCTGAATGAGACCAGCGGGGGCTTTTAGAGGCAGAGGAGAGTGAGCCTTGAAGACAGACTGCCGCAGTCTGGACTCGGACAGGGACAGAGAAGGAAGACCCGAAGGCCTGAAGACCCAGGTGACCAGCTCATGCTACACCGTACCCAGGACTGGGAAGGAGGCGCGGGCAGGGGACTGCAGACCCGCTGCCAGGCTGCACCCGGGGCTGGGGCAGGGCTGTGCTGAGGCAGCCTGGACAGAGCTGGCCTCCTGGTGGCTGCCTTGCCCCCAGCATCACGGGACCCCAAGGGCTGTCCCTCTGACCGCTGCTCACCTGGGTCTCTCCCAGGCCTTGCTGAGGGACGGGTTTTCTCACTAAGCCGGGCTTCTGCCCCGAGTCCCTGACAAGTGACCTTGACTTGGGAGCCCCGGCCCCTGAGCAGCTGGCCGCGGGCACTGCGGGGACGGACCTGCTCGCTCCGATCATGGCCAGCGCCCTGAGCAGCCCTCAGTCCAGAACTTGGGTCAGTGTGTGTGAGAGCTGGGGGCTGCGGGTGGGCGCTCATCCAGCATGCGGGGCCGGGCCGACCCGGTGCCCCAGGACAGGAGAGAGGAAGGTAAGGGAAGGATGGCAGCGTGCACACACACAGGGCACCTGGCTCCCCCTGCCCTAAACGCCCGGCGTCCCTGTCCCCACGGCCAAGCAAAGCCGCTGACACGGGCCTGTTCACACCAGCTCCTCCCGCATCGGACATGCACCGGAGTGGGGAGCAGGATGCTGGGCAGGGGCTGCCTCTGCCCCTGTGGGGGGAAGGCTGGAGCCAGGAAGACCGCAGTGCCCACCGCCCACGTCCCCAACCCCCCACACGTGTGGCAAACCAGCCACCTCTGCCTCACCCCTCATGGGCCCAGCCAGCCCCTCCATCGCTGGCCTTGGCCCCCTGGGGACTCCAGGCTCCTGCTGCCCAGGACTTGCCTGTGCCCAGCAGCCAGAGGGCGGGTCAGACCCCAGCCCCCACCGTGGCCCTTCCCGCGGGTGGGGGTGTCAGAGCTGACGCCAGCGGTCCTCTCCCTGCTCCCCGTGGCCCGCACACCACCCCTTGGCCTGGACCCTCCTGGCTCTGCGGGCAGCCTCAACCCCCCCCCAGCTACAGCTGACACAGGGACCTCCTCACAGGTGCCCGGCCTCCCAGCGGGGTGCCCCGGTGCCCGTCATTCGCCCTTTATTACCCTGTTGATTTCTGCTCTTTCTCTCCTGCTCGGATGGAACCCGCCTTGCCCATGCTGGGCAGGGAAGTGCCCGCGCTGACCGCACCCGGCCCCGCCCGGCTTACTTCTGAAGCCCTGAGACCAGACTCTGGGAGGCCAGTGCCCACTCATTCCCCCAGCACCCACTGGGTACTGTGATGCCAGGGGCCACGCTGGGCACTGGGGATCAGCAAGGAGCACCACAGCCCGGCCCAGCTCCGTGGCATGACCAGGGGCAGGGGGCTGGACGCTGTGTCCAAGGCCGCCCTTCCATCCCTACCAACATAGGAGGGGTCGCAGGAGGACTGGCTCTCCCTGGGCAGGCGGCAGCTCTGGGAGGGGCAGCTGGAGGCTCCCAGGGGCTGCAGCTGAATCTCCCCACCCACCTGGGCCTGGGGACATGGGCAAGCCAGGAAGGCAGGCGGAGCAGCCCAAGGGGAGGTTGTGAAGGGGCGGCTGGCCCAGCCAGGTGGAGCGCAGGCCGGCCAGTGAGGGCAAGGCCTCTGGTCTCCTTTAGGGGGAAGAGCACAGCTGCTCAGGTTGGGCACTGTGCCTCTACCTGACCCTCGAAGAGGCCCAGAAAGGGAGGCTACTCAGCCAGGAGCCAGCTGCTCTCCAGGCCTGCCCAATCCCTGCTCAGCAGAGGCCCACCCCAGGCCAGCCCGTACCTCTTGATGATGAAGTGGATGCTGTGTCTCTCCTCCAGGATCCGCTTCAGCTTGGGGACCCCATACGTGCAGGGGCGCTTGAAGGGGATCTTGTCGGGGATGCCCACGATTTCCACAGCCTCGGGGTCGCAGGCGATCTTCCTGTAGGGGACGGGGACCATGTGGTCCAGGCCCAGGGCTTCCGCTGCAAGGGCAATGGCAAGGCTGAGCGCAAGCAAGGCCACAGGACGCACGGAGCGGGGCCAAGCTCACGGTCCCCCAGCACCCAGCACCCTCCAGGTCGGTGCGGCGGCAGACGTCAGATCACGCCCCTTGCTCTTTAAGAGATGTCCAGGGGCTCCCATCCCAGTGACAGGCGAAGTCCTGCCATGAGCCCACGAGCCGCCATCACCCCTGACCTCGCCTGCCACTTTCTAGTCCTGGGCTTCCTCAGCCTGCGTCTCTGGAGCCTCGTGCCTCCCAGCCTCCAGCCACCTCAGGACCTTTGCATGGGCTCTTCCGTCTGCCCTGGGCTCCCTCCCTCCTCTCAGGTGTCCACCCCTGGGATCCAGCCAGGGCTGGGCACAGAGTGGGCCTCCTGCACCACAGCTGAATGAAGGCCTGAAGAAAGCATGGGCTCCAGGTCAGCCCTGCGGGAGGACTGCACGCAGGTGTGTGCAAGTGTGTGCTGGTGTGCACAGGTGTGTCCTCTCCTTTCACTAATCTTTCTAGATGCTGGTGCTCGGCCACAGCAGGTGCTCAGGGTCTGGGCCTGGCGCCGCTCTGTGCCCTGTCTCGGCTCCGTGCCCTGTCTCCCACAGCTGGGCCTGGCCGGTGCCCAGGGCCACTCCTGCCCGCCGTCCTCACTCATTCACCTAAACACCTCCAGCACCCACAAGTGCCGGGCCCTGGGTCCCCCGGGCTGCGGAGGCCTCCGGGGACGAGCTGGCTGGGGGTCCACGTGCCTGGGGACGGGCCCAGTCACACTGAGCTCTCACTGTCCCTGGGGCCGTGTCCTCACAGTGCTGTCTGCTGCCCAGAGTTGTCCCCAGCTCCGCGCCCGTCCCCCCCCCTCCCTGTTGACGCTGTTTCTCTGTCGATGTGGCCCAGGTCGGCGTGGGTGGCTTCGGCAGCCAGTTCCCGCTGTGAAGTCACACTTAGCTCGTTGTCAAATTAAACCCTTGAAACCTCAACAGCTGTCATGTGTCTTCCCCGCCCCCAGCCCCCCCCACGGTGGCGACGTCTCCAGCTGCGCTCCTCTGCCTGGTGCGCGGACTCCTCCGGATGAGGGGGTTCGGTGGACAGAGGAGCAACCCCACCAGCCCCCATCCTGCCCCTGGGAAGAGTCTGTGTGCAGGGCCCTGTGCACGGCCCTAAGCACCCTCTGGTCTCAGCATCTTCCCAGGTGACGATGTCCCTCTTGTCCTTGAGAGTCCCTGAAAGTTGGGGTGTACCTCATTCTTTTGCCCTACACCCCAATCTTGGGCCCACTCTGCCCAGATTTGCTGGTCACCCGGGGTCTGGGGGACACACACCTCGGCTGCCAGACAGCACCCCCTCCACGGGCCCAGCATGGTGGGCGCTACCTCCTCCCCGGAGGGTCCCAAGCCAGAGCCAGGCTCCATACCCCCCTCCCGCCCCCGGGATCTGGCCCCAGTGCCCCGCCAGTGAAGGCTCCGTGTCCTAGAGTCCAGACTGTGTCAGGCCTGGTGGCGCCTGGGCCTGACCGCAGCCTCAGGGCCAGCCTGGCGGGGCAGAGCCTGCCCAGGCAGACGGAGCCAACCCCGTCCCCCGCCCACGGTCGGGCTCACACCTGCCTGGGTGCAGCTGACTCAGGTGCAGACTGGGCAGACGCGCCCTCCACGGCAGGAGCCCAGGAGGAGCCGGTGGGCCAGGGTGCCCACATCAAAGGCACCAGGCCACCCACGCCCACGCCCAGCTCTGCCAGCCTCCCGGCCCAGGCCCAGCCTGCCTGGCGCAGCCCAGATCAAAGGGCACCGAGTCCACTCTGCGCCTGTGGCCTGTCCCACCTCAGCTTTCTCCAGCTTTTCCTCCCTACCAACCCCAGTCATTGTGCACTACCGAGCACCACTGCATACACTTGAGCATCACTGTATACTACTGCAGCACCTCCAGCCACTTGCTGAAGCCTCTGAGAACACAGTCAGCCACATCACCCTGCATGGTCCCTGGCTCAGAGTGGGGGCTCTGTTTAGGACTGGCCAGCGAGGAGGCCAGCGACCGTGTGGGAGGACTGGAGGGAGGGGACAGGCAGGAGAGGACAGGGAACAGGTAGACCAAAGGCTCACAAGGAAGAGGGCGGAAGCCGCGCAGGCTGGGGGCAAAGGGCCTGGCTGGAGGCCCCCAGCCAGCATCTGCTGAATCCCCGGCCTGTGGCCTCCTGGCCCTGGGGGTCCCCTCCCTCTGCTCTCTTGGCACTGTCACACGAGGGACAAGCCTACAGTGCAGGTCAGCGTGAGGCAGGTGATCGTGACACCCCACCTGGTCACGGAGTGATCCCTGGGCTTGTGTCACCTCCTAGTGCCTGAAAGCCACCGGCTCAGGCAGGGGACACACAGCATGTGGCTTACGGATGGGACTCAAGAAAGGCTACGTGAACAAGTGGGTGCGGCAGTGGGGACCCGAGGACCCGAGGAGGAGGGTGGTCCCCAGGACCTGCAGCGGGAGCGTCTCAGCTTACATTTGGAGGGCTGGCATCTGCCTTGGGCCTGTCCTGGTGTTGGGGACTGGCAGGGCAGGTGACAGGCAAGGCACGTCTCCTGCATAGCTCACGCAGGACGGGGACCCTCAGGGCTGGGCACCAAGGGACCTGGAGGGGGCCCCCCACGCTGAATTGTGAAGAGGATTTAGGTGTTTACGCCCCAAACGTGCAGGCCGCGGGCAGGACAGGGCAGGGCAGGGCGAGGCGCCTAGGACCTGCCAGGAGGAGGCCACGAGTGTCCCGGCCCCAGTGTCCCCCAGACTGGCGCTGCCTGCCTCTCCCCAGGAGACCCGGTCCAGGTCTGCCATCTGCTCCACCCCCAGGAGTCTGCAAGGGAAATATTGACACAGCCGCCCCCACCCAGCAGGCTGGCGCAGCGCGGCCGGTGGCGGGTGCTGGCATATGGCTCCCGCCGCCGTGTTGGGGAACAGAGTGACGGCCGCCGCCCACTCACCGTATCTGCTGTTGAAGAGGATCTGCACGCACTCCCGCAGTGTGTTGATGTCCTCCGTCTCCCTGATGAAGGCGTCCCACTTCTCTATCAGAACCCAGGGGGCACCGTCAGGGCGTGGTCCCCAGGAGCCCCGACTCCCTGCTGCCCTGGGCCTCCCGGCTGGGCCTGCACCCCATGACAGCAATGCCCTGTCCGTGGCCCAGGCGGGCTTCCTCCTCCAGAGCCACCTTCAAACACCATCCCGCCACACCCATCCAGGTGCTCAGAGGGCCTCCCGCAGCACATGGGCTCCCCACGGGCTCCTTCCTGTCCCCATGTGCCCTGCGTGCTGTGCAGCTCAGGCCTGGCCACCCTGGCCTTTCCTGCCCCGGGCATGCGGGTGGTAGGGGGGTCTCCCTGAGGAAACTTGTCTCCCCCAAGTGCTTGGGTTGAACTGAGCTACTCCCCAGCCTCTTGTTTTTCCTTCTGAGACAGGGTCTCTCCAAGTTGCTGAGGCTGGCCTCAAACTTGCGATTCTCCTGCCTTAGCCTCCCAAGCTGCTAGAATCACGTGTGTGCACTACCATATCTGGCTCCCGGGGAACTTTCAGACACTGACATCACTCCCATGTTGCACACGGGAAGACTGGAGCTGAGAACCCCGCGAGAGACCCTTGTGAGGTCCCCAGTGTGCCCCTGACCTGCCTCCCACCACGCTCCTCCACCTGGTCAGCCAACCTCCTGCTGTTCCGGGCCTGGACCTTGTTTGGGGGTAGGGTGGTCCCAGGGGACTGGGTTTTCTTAAAGAGCCTCTCAGCAGAGCTGAAGACCCTCTGAGCAAACCTGCTGAGGCTGGTGTAACCACAGCTCTGCTGCTTTCGGTCCCTCTGTGTGGTTCTTACAAAGGGAGACAAGGGTACAGGTTCAAGGGGGTTTCGTACCCAGCTCCAGCTGTGGCCTCGGACCTGGGGTAACAGCCTCGCCTGACTGGGAGACCTCAGAACAGTGGCCTGTGGCCGCGAACCAAGGCCAGTCCAGGACCAGGGGTCCCACGTCATCCTGTACCAGAATCTACTATCCAAATGCCACAAGAGCAAATGTGGAAGGTCACCTGGAGATTTTCTGCTTTTGTTTATTTATCTTGCAGAATGTAACCTAGGCCTGGAGCATGCGTGGCGAGAGCTCTCCCTCTGAGCCACACACACTGGCCCTGCATTTCTATTTTCTTTTTCTTTCTAAATACTCCTTCTTGCAAGAGGGGGAGTGTGACCCTTCTCTGAGTGTTGGCTGGACCAAATTTCAGGTTCTGGATAGGATGTGGGGAAAGTGACAGCAATTTCTGAGGCAAGGACATCAAGGACGTGCCTTCCCCACTCTCTCGGGCACTGACTTGGGGAACCAGCTGCCACGTGGGAAGGAAGCTCAAGCAGTCCTGGAGACCAGCCCACATGGGGAGGAGCCGAGGCCTGCTGTCCACAGCCATGGGAGCAGCCTGGGCAGGGAGCCTCCAGCCCCAGTCAAGGCTTTGGACGAGACGGCAGCCCCGGCTCACACTGTAAATGCAGCATTGAAGACCCTGAGCCAGAACCACCTGTCAAACCTGCTGCTCCTGAACTCCTGACCCACAGAGACTGTGAGCAACCCGTGCTCCTTGAGCTACATCTTGGGGCACTTTGTTACACAGCACAGGTTACTGTTACACCTGATGCCAACTCGGCCCCCAGGGCACAGCTGTTCCTCCTTCTCCCACAGAGACCTGGTGGGCACGTTTCTATTTCGGCCACACCGTCCACCGAACGCCCGCTCTGCCCCAGTGCCACCACGGGCACTGCCCTACCTGACTTGTCATGGACGATGGAGAAGAGAATGCGCTTGGAGGCGTGGACGTTCTGGATGAGAGGCCCTCCAGGCCCCGGGGGCTTCTGTCCTGGACAAGGGAGAGAAGGTACAGGTTCAAGGGGGTCGTACCCAGCTCGGGCTGTGGCCTCGGGCCTGGGGTAACAGCCTCGCCTGACTTGGAGACCCCAGAACAGTGGCCTGTGACCGCACCAAGGCCAATCCAGGACCAGGGGTCCCACGTCATCCTGTACCAGAATCTACTATCCAAATGCCACCAGAGAAAATGTGGAAGGTCACCTCTTCCAGGTGGGGATGGTAAGGTGTGAGCCCCCCCTCTGTTCAGCCCACACACCTGGGGAGGGCTCAGTCTTTTGCTCTCCTTCCCTTAATAGCAATATCACTAAAAGCTCCTACTATGTGCTTCACACTTGAGCACCGGCACCCCTCCCAGAGCGGCAATGCGGCCCTGAGGACCGTCCTGAGACCTGCCTTTTTCTTTTTGCAGTGCTAAGGATGGAGCCCAGGGCCTCGTCCCGGCACGGGACTCGCCGCCACCCAGCGGCACCCCGGCTCAGGAAGCCGCACTTCCAACCAGCTCTATGTAGCGCTGCTGGAGCCGCAGCCTGTTGCTCAGCCATGGCAACCGCCCTGCCCAGCGCCGACACTAAGTTGCAAGTGGAAAATTCCGCACCTAGCCTCATGGCACAGGTCCAGCTCACAGAGCAGGCCAGCAGAGAGTGTTGTTTAAAGCCGGGCACACCTGGGATCCCAGCAATTTGGAGGCGGAGGCAGGAGGATTACAAGTTAGAGGCCAGCCTCAGCAACTTAGAAAGGCCCTACAACTTAGTGAGGTCCTATCTCAAAATAAAAAGGGCTGGGGATGTGGCTCAGAGGAAGAGCACCCCTGGGTTCAACCCCTGGTACCAAAAAACACAGTATAAGACGACACTTGGACTATGCACATAAGGTATGGATGGAAAAGGATTTCATGTTTAGATACCCCCAAAATACCTCATTATGCATATGCAAATGTTCCAAAACCAGGGGGAAAATCTGAAACTTCTGCTTGTTCTGGCCCTAAGAATTCTGGAGAAGGGCTACAATCTGTACAAGCACCCCATTTTATAGGTGAGGAAACTGAGGCTCAGACCTACACAGCCACTGGGCAGAAGAGCCTGGGTAGGAACCCAAGTCTTCCTCCTGTTCTCCCCAGGGCCCTCACCAGGCTGGGTATGTACTAGGTGCTCATTAAATGTTCAGACTCCTCGAGGAGTCCCCTCAGGGATCACCTGGTGTCAGGGGGTTGAGCAGAGGCCCAGGTCCCACTGGCTCTCAGCCCAGACACACCTCCTACCAGCCGTGGGCGGGGCCTGAGCTGGCCGCCTGAGACAATGACCCACATGTGCGACCCACGTGTGCTACCAGTGTCCCACCCCGACCTGCAGGTCCCAGCAGCAGTGTTACCACAGCAGTCGGAGAAGTCCTGGACTCCGGGGGCCTTGGGCTCAGGCCCGGGCCGGCCCAGGCCCAGGTCGCCGGGGGCCAGCGGGCAGGAGGGCGGTTCCTGCTTGAGCTCGCGGAGGGTGTGCACTGGGAGCGCCGTGGTGTACAGGAAGCTGGCCACGGAGGAGGAGGTGGCCGTAGGGGGCAGGTCCTGGGGGGCGGCCTTGGGGACCTGGCCGTGCAGGCTGCAGTCCCGAGACCCCCTGGGCAGCAGGGAGATGCCGTTCAGCTCCACCAGGGCCTTCGAGTCCCGCCCGCCATCCTCGAGGGGCCTGGGTGAGGCAGAGGACGCAGGGCATTCATACACTGTCCTTGTCCTGTTCTGTCCCTCGACAGCCCCCTGCACCCTGGACCCTGGGCAGCCAGGAGCAGCGCCTGTTCTGTGGGTGGGACTGCAGGTCAGGGCTGGGGGGCTCCCAGAGCCACACCGCTGGGCCCTTGGAGCCTGTAGCCGGCTCCAGGCCTCTGGGCTCCAGGCTCCTGGTCACGGCGGCTGGCTGCTTCCCTTCCTCTGCTTGGGAACGGTGCGGGTGACGGCTCTCGGGTACAAGGTGAAGCCCCACCTGCCTCCCAGCCTGAGCTACCCCTCTCCCGGGAGCTCCTAATGACCAACTCTGACCCCAGCCCAACCTCGCGCATGAGGCCCCACCTCCACTGCTGCGCACTCTGTCCCTGGCCCCGGGACACCACCGGGGCAGCCCTTCTCCTGTCACTGCGACACAAGTCCCCTGGGAAGTCTCCCCCGGCCCAGGCCCTGGCTGTGGTCCTGCTCTGGGCCTGGCCTTCAGCCTCAGCTCAGGGGGCTTTCACAACCGGGTCCTGGGCCTCTCCAGCCCCGCCCCTGGCGGCCAGTGGCCTCAGGCCTGCGCCCAGGCCGTGCCCTGCTCACCTCTTGAGCTTGAAGCGGATGCGGTGGCTGTGCTCCAGGATGGCCATCAGGGCCTCGGGGTCGTACTCTGCCGGCCTCCGGAAGGCCAGGCCCTCGGGCAGGCCCTGCACGGCCAGCAGCCCGGGCTCCCTGAGCAGCCTCTCATAGGGCAGGGGCACCACGCTGGCCCTGCCCAGGGCCTCACCTGTCAGGGAGAGAGCAGGAGGGTCAGCAGGGGGCCGCCAGGCTGGGACCAGGAGATCCACAGGCCCCCCACAGGCCCCCGGCTGCAGACCCAGACAGGAAACCCTGAGGGGCTGAGGCCAGGGCCCCGCTGCCTGCACCCGAGGGCGGGCGCCCTGGTGGGGAGCCACCTGCTCCCGGGACAGCTTCTCCCCTGCACTCAAGCCCTGGGGTGGGGGCTATAGGCAGGGCTTGGGGCAGGGCCAGGGCAAGGGGTGAGAGAGAAGGGAGGGCAGGGACGAAGAAGGGGCTGGCACGCCAGAGAGCCCAGGATGAAGGGAGAGAATGAGAGAAAGCAAGAACTCGCAGGCTGGGGACAGCCAGAAGGGCAAGCGCCACCCCTGGTGAGGGGACAGTGGGTGCCAGAGAGGCCCTATCCCAGGAGAAGAGGGCCTCCTGAGGCCAGGCCTCAGAGCGTGACACAGGTGTCCCCCAGACAGGGATGGGGAAGGCAGTGGCCCATGACACAGTAGTGCCAGGGCATGCTGGGGACAAGAGGGGCTCTGCGAGGTGGCTCAGGACACTGGTGCAGCCGAGCATGGAGATAGGGCTGTGGGAGGGGACGGGAGAGCCGCGGTGGGCCCCTAGACGTCAGCCCCAAGCCAGGGAGCACTTCAGACCAGACTGCTGAGGACCCCCAACATTGGGGCCACTTCCAGGGCAGAGTGGCAGTGGCCTGAGTGACAGCGGAGACGGGTGGCAGCTCAGGAAAGGGGCGGGCAGGATACCAAGCCCTGGGTGTGGAGCTGGGGTAGCCAGGGCCCCGCCCCCAGGCCCAGGTGCGAGGAGGAGGGTCTCACTATAGAGGACGTCGAACACCTCCTCCACCATCTTCCGCAGCAGGTACACGTCGGAGCCGCGCTCCAGGGAGGACCGTGGGGCTCCCCGGCAGCCCCCCTCGCCCCGCTGCACCTTCTTGGGGTGCTCGCCTTCCGGGTCCTTCCACAGGGGTCCTCCTGTGGGACAGAGCATGAGGTCACGGTGAGCCCATGGCCCCAGACCAACCTCGGGCTGGGACCTGGCTCCGCACGGTGCCCCAGACCTGCCCGGCCACCTAGAGGGCTGGCCCAGCTGTGGCCTCCTCCCTGGCCACCCCCACCTCATCGTGTGACCTCAGCAAGTCCCTTCCCTCTGAGTCTGAGTGCTGGACACTCACGGGGCTCCATGGCACCCATTCCACCCACTCCACTGTCCTCTGACCCTAACACACTCCACTTTAGCAACCTGGCCCCCCATTTCCTACTGGCCAGAGGTGGAGAGGACAGAGACCCCGTCAGGGGACCATCGGCCTGCAAGGAGGCAGGTTCCTGCCCGGCTGGGCCTGGAAGTGTGACCGGATCCTGGGGAATGTGCCAGAGCCACACCAGCAGGGGACAGGGAGGGTCCCGTGGTCCCCAGCTCGTGCCTGCTCCCCTCGGACCGAGTCCCCAGGGCTATAAATAGTGGTTCCCCAGGCTCCGTGAGGTCAAGTTCACCCTCCTGGCCCCAGACTGGGCCCCAGCCCCACGGGATGGCCACCTGGGGCCCTGGAGGCCCCTGTACCTCAGCCCAGCACCCACCCTGACCTTGGGAAGGCCCGGGCTCTAGGCTGAGCAGGACAGGGGTGCTGGCAGGGGAAGCCCCCCAACGGTGTGCCCAGCCAGGGGTGCCCAGGGCCCACATGCTGCCCCGGGAGCAGCCCTGGTGATCGGGAATGCTCAGGACAGTGGCCCCACAGCCGGGGCCGCGGGGGGACAAGGTGCAGGCTCTGTTCTGAGTGCTGGCCACAGCAACCGCTCACCCACGGCCCCCTCACAAACGAGCAGCTTGAGGCCCAGGCCCCGGATGAGCACCCTTCACCATGGGGCAGTGGGGTCGTGAAGTTGGGGTTCACCCATTTTGAAATCCATGCGAATATATGACGCACCTGGGGGAGGGACCCGCGTCTGACCCAGGTTTCACCCTGCCCCATGCACAACCTCCCGTGGGTGTCCTGGTCTTGGGCTTGTGACCCTGACCTGTCACCGGCAGGTGAGGAATTTCCCACCGTGACATCTGATACTCAAAAGCTGCAGGTTTCGGAGCCTCTGCGGCGGGTTCTGAACCACAGGTGCTTTCCCTGCACCAGGCGGCTCGGGGCCGGTGGCCAGGCCACCCACTCAGGCCCATGCGCCTGGGCCTTCACCAGACCCCAGGCAGACCCCGGGGCTGAACCGCGTGGCCCACGGCTGCTGGCCTCCCGGCTGGACTGGGCCCTCGTCCTACAGGGTCCCTCCCTGCAGGTCCCAGTCCCGGGTCACCATCAAGGCGAAGCTGACCTCCTCAGGAGGAGGAGGCACCAGCACCTGGACAGGGAGTCAGGGCGCGGGGTGCAGGTGCAGGGCGGGGCCACCACGCAGGGTGGGAGGCAAGGGGCGCACGGGGTGCGGGTGTGGGCGCGGGCGCACGGGGAAGGAGGACGGAACGTGACTCTGAGGCTGGGACACGTCTGCCAGGCAGGGGGAGGCGCCAGGTCCTTCCAGAGGGGCAGCAGCAGGGGCCAAGGCAGAGGAGAGAGACACCTGGGACCGGGGTCCAGAGGGGCCGCAGAGGCCAGGCCTGGGCCGAGGGGCACGGGAAGGCACGGGGGCTGCAGAAGCCCCCTCTGCTCGGGGCCCTCGCTCACCGAGGGAGAGCTGGTCCTTTGGAGGGGACCTGGGCCCTGGGTGCCAGCTGTGCAAGTGCCTGATTTTCAAGGTTGTATCAGGACCGGTGGGGCCCGGGGCCCACTGACCTGCAGAGGGGGCCGCAGACTGTCTCACCACACGTGGGGGGACGGGGGGCATGTGCCCTCCAGGCCTCGACCCTTCTCTGTGAGCTGAGGGGACGTTCTGGAGCCTGCTGGGCACCTAGCACACCCTGGCCACCGAGGGCCACCCCTGCCAAGCATGTCCCAGTGGGCAGCACGTGGCCCTGTCCCCACAAGCCCCCAAGAGGGAGCTGAGATGATTTCAGCTCTAATAGTGACAGTGCCCACCCCAGGGCAGAGGCCGGGACAGACAGCTCACTGGGAGGGTCTTGTGGCACACGTGTCCACCCACCTCAGCTGGACAAGGGCCCTTGGCCCAGGCTCAGGGACACGCAGCTGAGAGGACTGGGTGAAAACACTAGGCTCAGTGTCCTCGCCTGAAAGTGGGCAAATGGCAGTGGCTCAGTCACGCTCACGCAGCTAGCCACTGGGGACAAGGGCCACTGGACAGGCTGCCGGATGTCAGGCCAACTCCACGCAGGGCGAGCAGACCCGGGGAGGGCTGGGGGGCGGGGGGGACGCGGTACTCACGGCAGAACCTGAGGAAGTCGGCCTGCAGCTCCTTGCGGGCGCTGAGGAACACCCGGCCCTTCTCAGTGCCCACCACGAAGGCGCTCTCGTCGTGCACGGCCACGCAGGCCACCTCGGCATTCAGCTTGGACAGCGCTGAGCACTGCGGGTGGGCAGGGGCACAGGAGTCCGCTCAGGCTGCAGGGACCCAGCAGTGCAGGGGAGAGGCCACCCCTCCACCGTCCTCCGTCTTCGATTCCGCAGTGGGGACAAGTGACAGGCCCCCGGAGACTGGCCACGGGGCCGGGAGAAGGGATCCGCCTTCTGCTCCTCCCTCTGAGGTCCTCCTAGCTCTAGAGGGGCCTCTTGCCTCAGCCCCAGGGGACCTGGGCTTCCATGTTGGCACCTCTGGTCGGGGCACGGGGGAGGACACAGCCTACTGGGCTCTGCTGGCCCATGTACAGAAGCCCACATCTAGAGCTTGAATGAAGACCAGGGGCGGGAAGGAAGCCATCTCTAGACTGGGCCACCTCTGTGGGTCCGCCGGCCCCAGAGTTAAGCTGGTAGCTCCTCGGCCCAGAGGGTCCCTACAGTCAGATGCCAGCATCTCAACAGGAAAACCCTGTCTATAAACCTGTGGTATGCAGTTGGCGCCTGATAAATGCTGCTTTTTATCTTCCTGTGACTCCAGGCTCTATTCTGCCCTCTCTGAGCTTCAACTTCATCATCCTAAGACCAGGGGTACAGCTAAGAGATTCCAGAGAGACCTCTTTAGCACCTGCCAGCTCCCGGCACAGAAGCTTCTCCCAGGAAAAGGACATTATTCCGTCCTAAACCTCCAGGAGAGACTGTGGCTCATCCCGGGGACGGGACGTGAATGGCAAGAGGTGACCTAGGAGGACGAGGACTGGGGGGACAAGGGCACGAGGCCCAGGCACCAGCGTTCATCCCAAGGCTATGGACTTGACCTGGCTGGACTCTGCCCCCGCGCTGAGGCAGGACGGTGCTCAGGGGCGCAGGCGCCAGGTGGGCAGGGTGGGCGCTCACCATGGAGTCCAGGGCCGACACCAGGCTGGTGATGATCTCGTCTTTGCGGGCGAAGGCAGAGCTCCAGCGGTCAGGCCCGCAGCCGTTGGCGGGGAGGTCACAGCGCTTCCCCAGCAAGGCCATGGTCACCTGGAGGAGGAGGGGAGAGACAGGACGGTGGGCACCAGGCCCTGGGGGAGGGCACGCAGGGCAGCCACCACCCCAACCCCCGGACCCCTAAGGCCGCCTCGACTTCCAGCTGCGGCAGACCAAGGCCTTGCGTGCCTCAGGAATCTGAGCCCTGGACAGCGGCTCACGCACAGGCCTGCATGGTGCAGGCCCAGGACATCACTGGGAGGGGAGTCTCATGGCACCACCAGCCCTGGGCCAAGCCCAGTACCATGCCTGCTCTGCCAGATAAGCCCAAATCCTACCACTCCATGTGTACACAGCTCTGGCCACGGCCTTGCCCCTGCTCACACACCCTCCATGGCTCCCTACTGCCCCTGAGAGCTCAACTCCTGGTGTTCTGGCTTCCTGGCCAGCGCCCCCCCCACACACAGCTTAGGCTGCAGGTCTCTCTGCCCCTAAATACACCAGTGTCCTTCCCCCTAAATACACCAGTGTCCTTCCAAGCTGCCTTCACAGGTTTGGGTCCCCTGGCCTCAGTCCAACGAAGGGGGGACAGCCCTACTGCCAGCCTATCTGGCTGGGTGCCCTCGCTGGCCTCTCTGTAGCAAGCCACATGCCCTCAGGGCAAGGCTACTGCCCCTGCCTCTGGGCCTCCATCTACTCCTGGCTGTGGGGCTCCGCCTCAGGGCCTCAGGGCGTAGGCAGGAGGGCAGGGCAGAGGCCCCTCCACCAGCCGGGGGGCAGGACTTTGTCCTGTCATTATGGGGCTCCTGGAGGCAGAGGTGCGTGTCCCCATCCTGGTGCCTTCGGACCAGGGGAGGCCTCCCCCACCAGCTGGGCCTCCCCCGGCTCTGCTCTCCCTTTCCTGACCCCAGGAATCAGCTACCCCGGCTGCCCAGGGTAGCTCCTGCCCTGTCCCCAAGGCAAGTGGAAGAGAGCACAGCGGTGACCCAGGGTTTCCCTCCCTGGCCTCAGCCCAGGGCTATGCCTGCTCCCTGGCTGGGGGTCAGTGGCCAGTTCAGGGCAGTGGGCAGGGAACAGGCCTGGAAGGGCCAGGGGTGTGACTCCTGGATACAAGTGGGCGGGCAGGGCACAGCAGGCTGGAGGTCCTCACGTCCTGCTGCCTAGGGAAACAGGCCACCACGGTCCCTCTGGATGATAAGCTTGTCAAGGGCAAAACCAGGTCTGCCTACCCCAGGGCCACCTCAGTGCCCCCGTATGTGACAGGCCAAGGTGAATGGTCCCAACCCAGACTGGGAAGCCAGACAGCAGCAGGTGTCAGGGGCCATTGCACACAAGGGGGTAAGAAGTGACACCCCAGTGACAGAAACATCCCGAGGATCTAACTGGGCTTGCAGCGGAGGCGGGCTCCAGCCTCAGCTCTGGTTCAGATCAGCCCTTTGGCGAGGGCTAAAGACTGACCTCAGCAACAGGCCAGCCTGGCATTTGGTCAAAAAATGTATTGGAGCCAGATGCGGAGGCACACCCCTTAATCCCAGCAGCTTGGGAGGCCGAGGCAGGAGGATCGCCAGTTCAAGGCCAGCCTCAGCAACCTAGCAAGGCCCTAAGCAACTCAGTGAGACCCTGTCTCTAAATAAAATAGGTAGAGCACTCGTCTCACACTTGTGAGACCCTGGGTTAGATCCTCAGCACCACATAAACATAAATAAGTGAAATAAAGGTATTGTGTCCAACTACAACTAAAAATCAATACTTTTAAAAAATCACTATTATAACACACACACGCACGCATGCACGCACACTCTGTTTCTGAATGTTTGCAGACAGCGTTTCATCTTGGGGATCTGGGGAATGAAGGGGTGCTGACGGCTGACAGGCTGTAGGTGACAGAAGCCCACAGATGACTTGTGCTAATGGGCCAGGAGGCAGGCCCCAGCCATCTCCTGGGCCAATCTGTGGCATGATGTCCCCCCAGGGGTCTGCTGTGTAGACAGCCCCCAGGACCCTAACGGAGGCAGCGGGCACAGCTGGGAGCTGGCAGCCCTGCTGCTGTCCCCCGCCGCTCGGCCGTTCCCTGCCCAGCCTCTGAGCACCACTTCCCGCTGCCAAGGCCCAAATCGAATCAGGCCGAGCAGCAGCCCTGACACTGGCCCTGGCCTCCCCCAGCCTCCGGTTGCCCAGACTGCACCGGCTCCTTCCGGCAAAGCCCTAATCCACTTAGAAAGGAACCGGGAGGGAGCAGGAAGGGGGCTGGGCTGGGGCCACCGAGTCCACACCCGCCAGCCGAGTCCACAGCCGCCAGCTGGGCACTCAGAGCCCGGGGTGCAGCCGAGCGGGGGCAGCGGGGAGCCCACTCCCCAGACACCTGGGCGGCTGGAGCTGGCAGGCAGGCGGGAGCCCAGGAGACTCGGGCCAGGCGCTGGACCACACCTTCTCCCTCTGCCATTCACCGTGCAGAGGACAAGGGACCATGGGGACAGTGAGCACCAGTCAACGGTGAGGCCAGAGGCAAGGTCCCCGGGAGATGGTGCAGTCACAGAAGGAGATCAGAGCAGAGTCAGACGAGGCTCCAGAACACGCGGTGGCCACTGGCTCCTGACAGGGCACAAGTGGTCAGCACACACTTGGGGCCCAGGGTCACCGCTCAGGCGGGACGCAGGGCAACATCCTGACCCCTTTCTTCCTGCCTCCTATCATGACCCTGCTAGCTCAGCCCCAAAAGTACCCCAGTCTATCCACCTCCGGTCACGTCCAGTCCTGCCCACCAGCCCCGCGTGGGCAGTGGCCTCCCCTCTTGCTGGTGGGGTCTCCTCCCCAGCCAGGGGGGCCTCGCTATAGGCCCCACGTTCCTCCCTTGCCCAGACACTCCTTGTCCCTACACAAAGACCCAACGCGACACTCCCCTGTGCACGGTGGGCCTGTGGGCACAGCCCTCTGCCTCTCCCTTCTGCCCAGGTCCAGGCCTGTCCAGGTCTAGGGCCTCCCCTGCCGTGGCCAGCTAGGCAGAGGCTGGCCCCTCACCACCCACCCCTCCTGGGACCCTCGACAGAACATGCTGCCATCTGAAACCCACAGCCCACGCGCTTCCTGCCCGGTGTCCCCACAGGAACGTGGTCTCCCCAAGGCCACAGGCTGTGTCCGTCCTGTAGGCCGCAGCCTGGCCCAGGCGACTGCAGGTGCTAAGACACACACGCCATTAACAGGAGGCCAAGTCCACCACCCAGGGGAGCCTGGCGTCGGCCAGCTGCAGGCAGGGCCTGGCCACCCGTGGGAGCCTGCACCTCGGGAGGCGCAGCCTCTCTGGCAGAGCAGTTTGATGGAGAAGAGAGGCTGCGGGGTGCCAGGGCTCTGGGTGACTCCTCCAGCACACAGTGACCTGGCCATACACCAGGTGCTGCCCTAGGACCTGCAGCGCCTGCATCACCTGGCCACCGGTCTGGGGAGCATCCTTGCTACAGCACCCTGTTTTAGAGATGAGAGGGGACTCTCCCCAGGCCCAGCAGCAGACAGTGGGGACACGTCCTGTCCGCCTCAAAGTCTGAGGCAGGAGGCCTGTGCTCCCACGATGACCAGCACAGAGACCAGAGGGCCACGTACAGAGCTGACCAGGGTGACCAACTGGCCCTCGGTTGCCCAGGAACAGCCGGGACTTAGCAGAGAGTTCTGAGTCCTCAGTCTCTGGACAGTTGTTCACCGGGCCCTGGCCTTGACATAGGACCAACAGGGCCAGGAGCCCACACACCTCCCTCAGCGACGAAGAACATGGACAGACAGGGACAGGGAGGACGTGTGTCCATCCTTTGGGTCCAAAACCATGAACTTGCTTCCTAAGGGGAGAGCCGGGCCTGGGCTGCGCAGGCAGGGGGACACGGAGCGCGGGAGGAGGCAGGGCCGCTGCACCTGGGGAGACGGGGAGAGGACGCCGGACTCGGGGCTCAGGCCTGTGTGTGAAGCCCCCATAGGTGCCGAGTCCCAGCTGTGGAGTGGCCTGTGACCTGCCCCTCATTTGGCACCCCTACCCACTGTGCCCACCCGCAGGCCAGAGGCTGCCACCACCTGCCTGGTGACCCCCGGGGCCTGCACCACACCCCTGAGGCTCAGAGGTGACACCCCCGACAGCAGACCCAGGAGGCTGCGTGGTAAGTCCCGGGGACTCTGATGGCAGCCAGGACCTGGATGGTCCTAGGTGCGGGCCTGCGACCCAGGTTCCAAGGCTTCTGCATCCCGCCTGCCCCGCAGGCTGCCCAGGGGGTCCCTGAGCCAAAGACTGGCCGAGAGCTGTGTCCCTGGGGAGCAGGTGCTGCCCAGACCCAGGGCAGGCCTGTCACCAGGAGAGGGGACACCCACAGTACTGGGACCCATGGCCCACTCCAGCTGGCCCTGGAGCCCGGCTGAGGGCTAGTAGACTCTCAGCCAAAGGCCCCACAGACAGGAGATGCCCAATGGGGACCTGAGAGAACCAGGTCAGGCCCCTTTGACCCCACATGACGACACGGCCTCTGCACTGGCTCCGTCAGCAGGTCAGGGGGCTCCGTGCTGCCCGCCCGTCACCCCCGGTCACAGCAGGCAAGGAGGCCCCTGGCAGGGCCTCTGCAGGAGGGAGGACTGCCCAGGAGCCCAAGCCCACCAGCCCGCCCAGCGACAGGGGAGCCCGGGAGGCCTGGCAGGGCATCTGGGCCATCGGCCCTACAGGGACAAAGCTCTCCCATTGCTCCCGCCACACTCTTGAACTCTGGAGTCACCAAGTCCCCGTCTTATCAGCTACCCAGCCAGGGGACAGAACCCAGTGGTCACCCCGCCTGGTCATCAACTGGGTCAGTCTAAGCAGTGAGCTGTAGGGGGGCCAGCAGCAGTGGCTCTGCCCAGCTGGAGGGTGGTGGCCCGTGGGAAGGAGCCGGGGCGCCTCCCCTGGCAGGGCCACCCCACAATCGATCACTCAGCACCTGCTGGAGCCTGTGCTGGGCCAGGCCCCTTCTGCCCGCTGACCCCTTCAGGGTCAGTGTGTTCACAAAGAGTCACAGGGCCTCGGACAGAGGACGGGGAAGCCGCCTGGCACAGAGCTTCGTGTGGAGGACAGAAAGGGGTCACTGACCACCGGGCCCCACCCCCGGCCCTATTCTGTGTTTTATTTAGAGACAGCGTCTGGCTGAGTTGCTTAGGGCCTCGCTAAATAAGTTTCTGAGGCTGGCTTTGAACTCGTGATGCTCCTGCCTCAAGCATCAAGTCGCTGGGACGACAGGGGCACCCCTGGGCCCGGCAGGTGGCCCGTGTTTTACTCCCACCTTCATTTACCTACTTGGGGGAAGTAAGGGCTTTGCCAGCCCAGGCTGAGACGGGTTTTGAAGGAGCGACAGGAGTTCTCTGGGTACGTGAAAGGAAGCCCGGGGTCGTCTGCACAGAGACAAAGGGAGAAGCGTGCCTTGGCCATCCAGAGATAAAGGAGAAGACATCTGGGGCGATGTCGACAGAAGAAAAGGCGACTCGCGGATCGGAGAAGATACTTGCCGATTTTGTATCTGATGAGGATCAACGTAAACAGAACCCTAGACGGAACAGCACCACAGCCCACAGCCCACGAAAACCCGGACCGGCAGGTCTCCTGACCTTCAAATGGCCAGCGGACACACGAAAACTGGACATCACTGGCCATTAGCAAAATGCCAATCAAAACTGCAATGCGACATCGCCTTGCACTGGGTAAGACGGCTCCTATAAAAAAATCACCACACATGAACGAGAGCTGGGGAGGCCATGGAGGGGCCCAAGGCCCAGGCACCATGGCAGGAGTGGACATGGGCACGGCCACCATGGGGACAGCACCGCTGCTCATCACCTCTAAGACAGTCACAGGGACCAGAAGCTCCACGTCCACAGTCCACCCAGGACCCAGGACAGGGTTGAGGCCTGCGGCTCAGTGCACAGTGCCAGACGTGGGGCAGCCAGGGTGGCACCACAGGTGAGCATGTGACAAACCACACAGGACAGCAGGTGGGGACACTGACTCAGGAAGGGAACCTTGATGATCGCCATGAGGAACCCCGAGGACACCACCCAGCGAAGTGAACTGGGCCGCACAGGCCACCAGACCCGGGACAGGCCCACAGGACGAGCTCCCGCCTGACCCGGCCCTTGGCTCCAGAACCAGCTGTGCTTCTGTGGGCCACCCTCAGGGTGCTCAGGGTCCTCCTCGAGGAGCAGCCCTCGAGGCTGAGGGGACACACCCACCGGAGCCCGCACTCAGCTCTGGGCCATCCAGAGGCCCCAGGGGACTCTACACTAGCCTGTCATCCTGCAGTGGCCTTAGGGGTTCTCTGGCCCTTGGCCCACTGAGTGGTGAGGACTGACTCCCCACTTCTGACGACGGGCCTCACTGCTCACCCCGAACCAGCCAAGGAGCTGGGAGTGCTCGAGGGTCCCCACTTCCCACCTGCTCTGAGACAGTGGCCACGAGACCCCAGCTGTCGTGACGGAACCGTCCTGGAAATGCCAAAGAAAGGGGGAGATGCCCAAGAGGCCCTGGCCGTCTCCCCAGCCCAGGCACCAGGCCAGCGCCTGACGATGTCTCTAACATGACCCCAACCCTGGCCACCTTCCAATGCAGCCACGGGACAGGACTTGGGTAAGACCCACCGGGCCCAGCCCAGTCAACCCCCAGCGAGGAGAGGTTGAGATAGGAGGGGACTGTCACGCGCTGTAGCCAGGTCCAGGCGACTTGTCTCGGGGGTCACTGGCACACCCAGCGCAGGCCCTGCAGTGGCCAGGCCCGAGGGGCAGTGCTGGGAGCGTGGACAGCTTGGTGGTCGGTCTAGGTGCACACACACGCGTCCAAGGTGACCAGTGGGGACAGGGCTGAGGCGGGAAGAGAGAACAGGGTCAACAGGAATCCCCAGCTGCCCTCCTCTCCCAGGCCTTGTCCATCACAGCGCGAAGGGCGGCAAATCTGCCCCTAGGAGCGCCTGGTAGGTTCAAAAGTGACCTCCAACAAGTCACCCCTGTCCTCATCCCTGGGGACTATAAATGTCACCTTCTAAGGGAAAACTACTTCAGGGGGTGACACGCTGAAGGACCTTGAGAAGGGAGACCTGCGGAGGCCCTGGAGGCCGTCACATCTCCCTATGATGGAGAGTGGGGAACTGGCAGAAGCGAAGGCCAAGGGCAGACAGACACTTGAAGACGCTGGCCTTGAACCTGCAGGGATGTGGCCACAAGCCCATGAGAGCCTCAGCCACCAGAGGCTGAAAGCAAAGGGCTGAGTCTCTGCTCAATGGCGGCCCCGCCCACACCTGATATGAGCCCGCAGGTGACACTCCAGAACTGTGAAAATACACACGCTGCTCTTGCAAGGTACCACATGCGTGGAATAGGTGGACCGTCCCGACCTGAAAATCCCAAACCTGAAATGCTCCAAGACCCACACTGTGTTTTTTGAGCAGGGACCCTAACACGCCACAGCAGAAAATTCCACTGCAGCCCCACGTGACGGGTGGACACCAACACAGGCATCTAGAGACACTGTGAAACCACCTTAGGGCCGGGCACTGTGGCACACACCTGTGATCCCATGGGCGGAGGCAGGAAGATCGTGGGTTCAAAGCCAGCCTCAGCAACTAAGCAAGATCCTAACTCTGAATGAAATATAAGAAGGGCGGTGATGTGGCTTCAGGTTACGTGCCCCGGGTTCAAGTCCTGGTACAAATGACAGCAACAAATCACCTTCAGGCCACATGCATGAGGTGTCCATGAAGCAGAAGCGTAGACTCGGGTCCCCAAGACATGTATGTCATGACATTCTGACAAATACGGCAAAATCCATCGAGATGTGAAATCCAAGACATCTGGCCCTAAGCTTTGTGGATAAGGGACACCAGCCTGCACCTGCTACGGCAGCCTCCTGAGGCTCGGAGGGGCCCTCGCTGCCCATGCCCTCCGCCCTGGACATGCAGTCCTCAGCTCAGACCTCTCTCTGCAAGGCTCAGGCCTGGTCTGCTGCAGAGCTCCCCAAGCCCTTCGCCACTGGACACCCCAGAAGGGCCTCTGGAGAAGCGGACGTTTCCAGACACCCAGGAAGCGCCTCTGACTCGCGTCTCTGCCCTGTGGGCCAGCTGGGGGGGGTGGCAGCCGGCGGAAAAACTAAACCCAGCCCTGCAAAAGGCAAAGCCGCTCACACGCCACCCAAGCACGCCCCCGCCAGCGCTGCCATATGCCCGTTTCTCCAAAAAGCAGCTCGAGAGAACAAACAAAATGACATTCCTCCCCTCCCAGCTGGGGGACATCCTTCCTCCCTGGCAGACCCACCCTACCCCTGGATACTCATCTCCTGCCCCAGGGGCTCCCCAGTGGGAAAGGTGTCACCATGGCCCTGGATTCTGGCCACCCCGCATTGTCCACCCACCACTGTAGCTAAGGGAGGACACAGGAGGCCAGGCTCTGGGCTGACAGCCAGAGGGGGTCTCACACCTGGCTACAGTGCGGTACGAGGGGATCTGGAGTGTGGTCAAGACACCTGTGTCCCAACCCAGGCCCAGACCCCAAAGGCCACCCTCCCAGGCCCTTCTCCTCCTGCTAAGCCGGCTCGCCCACTGTGCCCTGGCATCTAAAGGCAGGTGCTTGGGGCCCATCCCAGTGCCCAAATTTACTTCCCAAAGTCCACCCGAAACACCCTAGTTGGTTTGTTACCACACTCTTAAAGCCACTAACGCCAGATTTGGGGACTGAACTCTTGCACGAGTGGAGGCAGGAACACACTTTCCAACTGTGGTCTGAGGCCCGAGGGTGAAGCCGGGTCTCCAGATTGGATCAGGGCCCTCCAGTTCCCATGGCGGGGACTGGGGTAAGGAGAAGCACTGGTCCAGTCCTGGCCACGGAGACGAGAGAGCTACTGTGGAGCTTGTGTCTGGAGAGGGTCTTGGGGTGGCCTCCTCCTGCAGAGGCACCCCAACCACAGCCCTGAGAAGAGCCATGGGGAGGGGAGTCACCTGCAGAGCAGCAGACCCTGGAGGGACCTGGTTTCTGTGACTCCAGACCAGCCACCTCCAGGCCTCACGCTGCACGTTGCTGAGGCCACGTCCCATGTGGGCTTCCTCCATCTGCAGCCAGAGGCGTCCCACTGAGGCCGTCTGGAGCAACCCCGCTGGGCTGTGGCTTTGGCTGACTTCACAACAGAAGATCTCCTTCCCAGCCGGTGGCCACAGAGCGACATCCTGAGCGGTGACCACCCACGGCAAGAATCCAGGGCCCTGAGTGTGCATGGACCCCAGGTGGGCGTGGACCCCAGGTGGGCGTGGAGCCCGGGTGGGCGTGGGTCCTGAATGTCCATGGACCCCCAGTGCACACGGCGTTAGGGTTTAGACATGGTGTCCCCCAAGAGCTCACGGGAGAGACAGTGGAAGAAGGTCAGAGACACGACTGGGCTGTGAGATCTAAACCCCATCAGTGAGCTAAGCCCCCCAACGGGGGTTACTGAGCGGTCCCGGAGGGGGTGGGGGTGGCTGGGGAGGTGGAGTTGGGCATGGCTTGGGGTACGTATTTGGAGGGAGGGCAAGGGGAGTCCCCATGCTTCCTGATCACCACGCGAGCCCCTTCGCTCCTCCACCCTCTCCCACATGACGTCACCTGGAGCCTAGAGGAACGGAGCTGGCCTTCTACAAACTGAGACCTGTGGAACCGAAAGCCCCCGGGTAACCTTGTCTCCTCTACAACCGTGCTGGCCGGGTCATTTGGTCACAACTGCCAACCCGTGGATCCCCGGTGGGCGTGGCCCTGAGGCAAACCCTGTGGCCACTCAGGCCTCACACAGCCACCTTCTCCCCTGTCCCCAGCTCCTCGAGGGGCTGGAACACACACAGCCGGGCCCCATGTCCACAGATTTTTACCAACTGTGGGTTGAATATTTGAGAAATAAAACCTGCAGCTGAACTGAACAGATTCTTTTCTTGCCATAATTCCCTCAACTATGCAGCGTAGCAGCTACTACCATGCCAGTCACATTAAGTCATCCAGAGGTACTTAAAGCACACGGGCCATGTGCCCGGGTCCTGGGCAAATCCCGTGCCATTTTACCCACAAGGCTTGAGCCTCCTTGGATTGGGGTGCCTGCCTTGGGGGTGTTGGATCTGAGTCCCCTGGATACCAAAGACTCCTTGCAGCCTAGGCATGGCCGTGGGACAGCTTCTGGCCAGTGAGACATTCCCAAAGACACGGGCAGAACTTCTCAAAGAGCAGGTGTTGGCGGCTAACCCTTCCGTCTCCTGCCTGGAGGCTGTAGCCCCTTAGATCAGGATGATCAAAGCCACTGCCTGTGACAGAGGGGATGGATGGAAGTGAGGGACTGGTGAGCTCTAGGCATGTGTCTGTCCCTGAGCTACGTCCCCAGACCCCTCTTGCCATGTTCCTTGATGACTCTTTCAAATAACTTCTGCAACAGGATGGGACACAAACACCCTGGAACCGACCAATCCCATAACTCTCAAAGCTCCGACTCCAGGCACGTTTCGAGAATGAGAGAAGCCCTGCCTTCCCAGGGGCTCGTCCAGTGCGCAAGTGCTTTCCTTCCCCCAAACCTTGCCCTGACCGCCTATAGAATGGGCACCAGTCGGCACCCTTAGGAAGGTCAGATGGCAGCAATGGGTGGATGGGACCCACTTTTATAAGGCCTCAGCTCCATGCTGCCTAATGAGCTGCCCTGTCCATCAACCTCGCCATTGTGGGCCTCATGTTCAGCTGCTTCCTCCCACTGAGGTGTCTGCAGAAGGGTGTCCTTCCCTCTGCCACAACCCCACCCAAAAAGCCTTGTCCCCTCCAGCCAAGGTGGCCAGCCTCCCACCTGGCACACGTCTAAGGCTGGGAAAGAGGTGACAGTGGGGAGTACTCCAGGATGTAGGCTTCCCACTGGCCTCTGGACCCCTGCGCTCTTCACGACGTCACCGCCACACAGCGTCCACTGCCCAGTTACCGGGTAAGCAGCCGCCCTCTACCCACACCTGCTCCAGGCCACACCATGGAGGGACCCTGAAGACAGGCTGCGTGGATCGAGCCACTCCCAAAGGCCAAGCAGTGAGACTGCACCAAGAGGAACCCAGACCCCCAGACGGCCCGGGCAGCGACACCCAGGGCTGTCCACGCGCCCCCTGGGGGAGAACAGGACTTTAGTCACCTCCCCCAACTTCACCCTCTCTCCACAGGAAGCGGCTTGGAGAGGCTGTCGCCCACTTTTCCACGGGAATGGAAGGTGCACTCGGAGAGCGGGGAGCACGGCAGGCTCCACCTCAGGCCTGGAGCAGGGCTGCGCCTGGGGCTCACATTGTGAATTGGCACCGTTTTCTCCTTCCACCCCCACTCCCCGCACTCCTCTCCCCCAAAATCACTCCTCACCCCCCCACCCCAGGCAGAGCTCTCCGTCCTGGGCACCACCCAGCCCAGGAATGAGGTGACCCAGACTTGGAGATGGCACCGGAAAAATCTCAAAAATCTCCTGAATTAACAAGTGAGTTACGACTCTGACCAACAACACCCCGGAGTGTGGCCTATGAATCACCTCTTTAGAAACACCCAGCCCCTCTGGTGGGCAGAATCCCAGCCTCTGGGACAGGAGTCCCCTGTGCTTCTCCTTTTAAAAAAAAAAAAAAGAAGTGTCTGGAGACTGGGCACAGAACGAGGTGCCTGCAGCTAGTGACCACGGATATGAGCACCAGCAACGGCCACTGAGCACAGTCACTCGCCCGTTTGCTGAGTACGTACCAGTCCCCTGATGCCTGCTGCGGCTCACCTCCTCCCCCAGGTCCCCTATTTCATGACGCTGGCTCCCGAGGCCCCATATGAAGGCCACATTCACTCAAGTCAACCTCAAAGAAGTCTGAGGTCAAAGGGCACGGTGGAGCAAGCCTGTGATCCCAGCCACTAGAGAGGCTGAGGCAGGAGGATCGCGAGTTCAAAGCCAGCCTCAGCAAAAGCAAGCCCTAAGCAACTCAGGGAGACTCTGTGTCTAAATAAAAGACAAAATAGGGCTGGGGATGGGGCTCAGCGCCCAAGTTCGCGAGTTCACTTCCCAGTACCCCACCTCAAAAAAAGGGCTGGGGATGTGCCTCAGTGGTGAAGCACCCCTGGGTCCAATCCCCAGTACTAAAAAAAAAAAAAAAAAAAAAAAACCAGTTTGAAGATCCAAATGATGCAAAGAAGCAGTGCCCACTGGGATGATTGTCCCAGGATGAACCATTGTCCCCTCCCTGGGGCTGGATGTTGCCCACTGGTCCTCTGCACCTGGAGAGACGCACCTGCAACGTCAAGCAGACAGAGGTGGGTCAGCTGACTTCTGTCCACCTGGGGAGCTGAGCTTGGGACTTGCGGGGGAAGGGAGAGGGAGAGGGTGCTGGGGACCCCATGGGACTCACGTGCCCCAGCGCAGCCTCCACCACTGAGCTGCACCCCCATCGCTCCTCTCCTGCTCCCCAGGGGGCTTCCAGGGAACCAAACTTTATTTCTTGGAAAACGAGCAACAATCCAGACGGGATCCCAACTTCGGCAGCCGCCTGTGTGTCTGCCCCCAACGCATCCCCTCCCACCCTGGCGCCTGGTCAGCTGGAAAAGACATCAGAGGGAGGACCAGCCTCTTGCCCACGCAACAGCACGGCTGAGTGTCGAAACCGTGACGAAACACTCCGGGTGCGAGGGCACACAGCGCAGAGTTCAAAGACGTCAGAGGCCCTGGCAGCCAGCCCAGCGGGGCGGGGACAGAGGCTTCGGGCAGCTGGGGGTGTTCTTGGTCTGCATGTGACCTGGGGGAGGGGCTGCCCACTTGTCATAAATAACTTTTTTCTCCTCAACAAAAGTTTGTAGAAGACTCAGGTCCTGCACCCGAACACAGCACGCTGTCCCTTTCCAACTGTTTGCACACCCGAGGGCCTTGCCTGGAGGCTGCGGGATCCGCTCCAGGACTCCTCAGGCCCCTCACCCTATCACCAGACCAGAGTCGACAGAACATCTCTCAACACCGGACCCTCACCTAGGGCTAAGCACTTGCCCAGCAGCTCAGCCCCAGTCACCCTGCCCAGGCCCTGGGCCAACGTGGTCCACTGTGCAAAGGAATTTGGTGACCTGCTAACATTTGTCAAAAAAGAAAAAAAAAAAAAAGTGTGGGGTTGTTCCCCCGCCCCCAGCTCTGGGAATTGAACCTGGGGGGCTCTACTGAGCCACATCCCAGCCCTTTCTGTATTCTGAGACAGGGTTTTGCAAAGTTGTCCAGACTCACTGGGACAACTCAATCCCTGAGTTGCTGGGATTATACGTGTGCGTCACTGTCACAGGGTTTATATTCAACCACGTCGCCACCCTTGAACCCAAGACTCTCATTCTATGAATTTATCCTGAGAAATTATCCAAGATGCAACGACGCAGCACACGGTGAGTCACAGAAGCACTCAGGACACACACAGGCCAGGCCAGAGCAGGTTCCTGATGCCCTGCCCCCACAATGGCCTCAGGGACATGCAGAGGGGCCGGGAGGGAGGGAAGCTGCAGACAGCCTCTCCATGGCCAGATCCGTGCCTGATTGCCCTTCCTTTTGCTTTTATGCATTTTATAAAGTCAGTGGTTTGTCCTTCACCGTTGGAAAGATGGGACAGGAATCGCGTGCTTTTAAAAACAAATCACCCAACTGGGCTCCCCACCCGGCACAGGAAAAGGGTCCCCAGGCCTGGTCCTAGGCTGGCCGGCAGGCAGGACCAGGAGCTTCCCAGGGAACTGAGTGGGCAGCAGGACAGCAGGCCGGGGCCTGGCTGCAGGTCTGGGCCCCCAGAGGGCCAGCCAGTCACCCCCTCCCAGCACAGGGCAGCAGGCTAAGCCAGGGGACCCAGCTCCCGCAGGGGACCTCCTACCCTGCCCAGGCACAGCTGGAGGGCCCTGGGCCACCGGGGGGGTGTGGCTCCCTGGGCCTGCCCCCCAGGTGGGGAGGCCACCCCTGGGCAGACAGCCCTCCCGGGTCAGGTTTCCCCCGTTATTTAAAGCCGGCTCCCGGCGGGCAGGGGCAGCCGCCTGGTGACCAGGATGAGCCCTGGCGGCCCTGCCCGGGCCCGCGTGCCCATGGCAACCGGCGTCCTGGCCTTGGAGACAGGCTCCAGGCTGCCTGCGCAGGGCCTCCCGGGCGGGCGGGTGCAGCTCCTGTCAGGGGCCCTGGCTGGGGAACAGGACAAGCCCATGTCCCGGCTGAGGGGTCCTCAGGTCAGGCCCACGGACAGACGAGTCCCCACGGCCACCGCCTCTGCCACACAGGGGATCACCATGCAGGTGGGAATGTGCCACCAGCTCATGTGAACCAGGACACCTGGCCCACACAGCGCTGGGACCAACGGTGGGTGCTCCCACCCTCGAGGGACCCCAGGCTGGGAGGGGACAGAACAACAGATGACTGGAATTAAAAACCACAGCGTCAACAGACAGCAGGGCGATTCGCACGGCCAGCGGTGGTCACCCGGGGGGCCCTCCACGCACTTCACCCCCAGTGGGACGCCTCCTCCAGGGACAGTCAGTGGTGACGCTCCCAGGGCGGGGGTGGGCAGCCAGGCAGGCTACACTAGGGGATGTCCCAGCAGGATGCCACCGCCTCGGGGGACGCCTCCCGGCCCTGCAGCACCCACCTCTCCTGGACGCCAATGCTGAGCAAGGCTCTGAAGGGGTGCCAAGTGCCCGGCTGCCCAGGAAACCCGACCGCCAGCCTGGGCCGCCCACATGTCGTGGTCGGGCAGAGCAGGGCAGCGGCCTTGGCTAGAGGCTCAGGAGTGGGCGAGGTGGGGACAGGCCCAGCTGAGTGGCTACAGCGTCCAGGGCCGGGCAGGGCCGGGCAGGGCAGGCAGGAAGCAGTGGGTGCAGACAGGCCTGGCTACAGAAGTCAGGCAAAGACCCCAGGAGGCGCTTCGGCAAGGAGCCTCTGAGGGCCTCTGGGCGGGGCGGCCCAGGGCCGGTGGGTGAGGGCAAACGAGCTTTAGGGCAGAGTGGGGCCGGCCTGCACTCTCAGGCAGTGGGCTGGGAAGGAAGAGTGGAGACCCGGGGGGTGGGGGGACCCCAGGCCTCTGGCTTAGATGATCCAGGGGACCCTGGTGCCCACAGAAGAAGGAGGCTGAGTCTCGGACCACAGGATTCCCGGGACCCTCTGGGACCTGTGCACAAAAGGGCTGGAGGCTTGGGGGGTTCTGGGCTGGAGGGACAAGCTCTGAGACGTGGGGTACAGCAGAGGCCCTGATGTGGATGACCCTGCCCGGGAGGCTGGAGATGGAGAATCAGGGAACTGAGGCCAAGAAGACACAGGAGACCACAGGGAGGTGGGACTGGGGGTGGTGGGGAGGCAGATCAGAGGGCATCAGGATGGGCGGGGGACAGAGCTCAGCTGGGAGAGCGCTGGCCTCGCATGCACCAGGCCCTGGTTCGATCCCCAGCACCAAACAGCAGAGGGCATTAGGAAGGCGGCAGGGGGCCGGGCAGCGCCCGGGGGCAGTGGAGGTGGAGCTGCGGGGTCTGGGGAGCAGGGAAAGGGCGCAGAGCAACCTCCCAGAGGCCCCTGAGAGAGCGGGGCTGCATGGGGACAGCTGGCCCTGGGCTGCAGGCCGGGCTAATGGGTCCTGCAGAGGGTCCCCCACCCAAGGTCAGGACTCCCAGTCTCCCCCCTTCTCACAGGCCCAGACACTGCGCCACAGAGCCCCTCGGCCACCCCAGGAGGGTCACCAAGGGTCCTCAGCCACAGAGAGCTCTGCATTCGTCCTGTCTGCTGGGGAGGTGCTATGGTCAGATCTGCAATGTCCCCTCAGGCTCATGGGCTGAGGCTCGGTCCCCAATAGGACCATGTTCAGAGATGGGGCGTTGGGAAGTGCCCCATCAAGAGGGCTCCGATGGCCGGTGGATTAACCCACTGGAAGGGCTAGGGGACGAAGTGCGTCACTGGAGGCGCGTCCTGGGGACTATACCCATCCCTGCTCCCTCCTTGGGTTCTTCCCAGCCGCCACCAGCCGCCCACCTTCCTCCACGTGGGCCTCCCGCCGTGATGGTCTGGTCACCTCAGGCCACAGAGCCGTGGAGCTGGCCGACCGTGGACCGGACCCTCAACCTGTGCGCCTACACGACCTCGCCCTCTCTGAGCCGTTGACCACAGGCCCTGTCACAGAGGGGAGCCTGGCACAGAAGGTGGCGTGGAGGTCCGACACAAAGGCCCAGTCAGGGTGGTGACCTCGCCTCCCTGCCCGGGAGCAGTGCCCACGGCCCTGGGAGCTCCGGGTAGAGCCTGGTCTGCAGTAGGCCCTCTGTCACGCACCTTCAGGACGAGGCCACAGTGGGAGTAAGGCCACCGCAGTGATTCTGGGTGGTGCCAACATCACGAACAAACTGTGACGTCACTGGACAGCGCGACTTCATGGAGCCACCACCATATATTCAGCCGGTCAACTAGAATGTCACGTGGCGCGCAGCTGAGCACGTGAGCGGGTCCAAGAGCAGACACAGGAGGAGGCGGGCCAAGCCCCAGCACCCCTGGTCCCCACCCTGAAGGAAGGACAAGGGAGACACAGGCTCAAGTGCACCTGCTCTCAGGAGCTGGTCACCCAGGGAGACACTCAGCCCCCCCCCACCCGCCTCGCAGCCCTGGGGCCCAAGGGTGCCAAAGGCTGGGGTGATCCCTGCACGGGGAGGGCCCAGGGCCTCAGAGGACAAGTGCCCCTTATGGAAGTGGCAGTGACAGCTGCGTCACCTGCTAAGCTGCACCTCCCCAGGGACTGCCTGGACATGGGCTCTCCTATCCCCACCAACAACACATCTGTCCCCAGATGTGGCAAGGCTGGCAATGGGCCAGCAGCGAGCCCTGGCACCTGGTGCCAGGTGCTGCCTGGCCCTGTGCTGCAGGGACACATAGTTGCTTTTAGCTTCTGCGGAGTTGGGGACAGAAGGAGGGCCTTGAGGGTGCTGGGCCAGCTGGGCCACGGAGCTGGTGCTGTGGCACAGGCTGGGGCTAGGTGGGCAGTGGGGAGGGGCCAGGGGGGCAGCAGCTGGTGGAGGCAGCCCAGTGCCAGGAGAGGCCCCGGGGGTCTCCCGGGACCCCACGCACACGCCAGACATCAACACTCCTCCTCAGAAGACCCAGGCTGAGCAGCGCCAGGCCCCTCTTGTCGGGAAACGCTGGGCCGTGCGAGCTAGAGCCGGGGTGATCTAATCCCGGGGCGCTGGCTCCCGCCACACCCACCCAGCTGGCCTCTGCCCAAGCCTCCCTGCCCTCCACCCACCGCAGCCTCCCAGCAGACGCGGTGGGGGGAGCGGTGCCAGGAGGGGCCGGGCCGGGGCTGGGCTGAGGCAGGCCTGGCTTCCAGCTCCAGACGCCCCCTCAGGCACAGCCAGACGCTGCCCCCGCTGGCCTCAGTTTCCCCACGTGTGAAATGAGAACTTGCGCTGGGAGTCGTCCAAAGGCCTCCGCAGCCTCTGCCCCAGCTGGGAGGACCACCCGACACCCACACTGCATCCAGCCTCCTGCACGTCCCCGCCCCCCATTCTACGGTCACTCTGGGCCTCCAGCCACCCTCTCTCTGCAGTCAACAGGTCCAGCCTCAGCCAAGAACAGTGGTGCACACCTGTAATCCCTCCAACTTGGGAGGCTGAGGCAGGAGTGTCGCGAGTTCAAAGCCAGCCTCAGAAACTAGGGCGACAACCTGTCTCAAAATATAAAAAAGGGCGGGGGTGCGGCTCGGTGGTTAAGTGCCCCTGGCGTCAGTCCCCGGTACCAAAAAATAAAATGACACAGGTTCAGCCTCTCCTCAAATGCCCTCCTGCACCCCGTCCTCTTCATTTCCACCAGGCACTCCCCAAGCCTGCCCTGAGCCCCTGCCCCTGCCCCCCGCACCCTAGGGGATGCCGGGGACCCTAACTAAGTGCAAGCCCTTTCTCTGCCTCTGCTTAACCTGCACCTAGAACCGGGGCGGGACCCTGACCTGGGGGAGGAGGAGCTGAATGACACCTGTCACCCACAGCGTCATCCACTGCTCACGGGGACCAGAGCTCGGGACAGGATGGAGGACCGGATTCAAAGGCCAGATGGAGGTTCAGGAGGGAAACCAGGAGCAGGGCACAGGGCAGGGGAGCAGGGTGCAGTGCGAAGGAATCTCGGCAGCTTCTGGGCAGGTTCCTGGGGCCGGGCCAGGCCAGGCCGGGCGCTGATGGGTGACAAGTCACTGCTACTGTCTGCATGGGGTGTGGCCCGAATCACCTGTGCTAGACTGGAGGCCTGGCCCCAAAAGAGTGGTGGTGGGACCCTTAGGAGGTGGGACCTGGCAGGAGGTCCCTGGGTCCCCGGGGGCAAGCCCTGGGTGGGATTTATGCTGAGTTAGCTCTCAGGAGGGCAGGCAGTCATGGAAGGAGGAAGGCTGGCCCCTCCTTGCTCCCACTGGATCTCTCCCGCTCACACACGCTCCTGCCATGACTTCAGCCACCACACTGTGACACAACCAAGGGGCTCTCACCAAACACCAGCACTATGCTCTTGAACCTCCCAAACCGTGACCTCAGTGAACCTCTTTTCTTTATACACCACCCAGTCTCAGATACTTTGTTATAGCAACAGAAAATACAACCGTCTCCCATCATCCACCCCCTTCTCTGGAGTCATCCACCCCCTTCTCTGGGGCCGGGCAGGACTCTCACCAGCCCACACATTCACACACACTTACAGGCGGGCACACCAAAGCCCAGAGGTTCGGCAACCTGCATCTGTGCTGCCCGGCTCCCGAGCAGGCTCTCCTCCCACGCACTGGAGTGGAGACAGGTTTGGGCAGATGTCCATCCCCTGGGACCTGCCCATCTCGCCTGCACACAAACACCGCGGCCTGTGCCCAACAGGCCCCGAGCCCAGGTCCTCCCTTCACACACTCAGTTCCCACTGCAGACCCACTGAGAGCCACCAGGCCAGGGAGCCCCCAGGTGAAGTGCATGGACGGCAGCTCACACCGTCTGGCTTTATGGGGACACGCGTGCCCACACAGGCTCTGTGCGTCCCTCTGCTGACACATCTCACACCTGAGGCACCCGGGAGGGGACGGGGATGGGTCCTGCAAGCTAGCCCACAGCTGGACGGCTGAGGCCCAGCAGGCAAGCGGCCAGCCCACAGGAACACTGGGAGCTGTCCCTGACACCAATGGCAGGCAGCCGCTCACCAACTGTCACCTGGAGAACCCCCGGGGGCCAGGACCTGGGGTGAAGCTGCTCTCCTCCTTCCAGGGCTGTGTGAGGCCAGGCCACCTGCTTGCCCTCTCTGGACCCCAGGCTTGAACTCTGGGAAAGACACTGACGAGGCTCTGCCCCTCCCTCACAGAGCAGAGGGGAGGGGAGCCAGGCCCTGGGTGCAGGGGGCTGACCACCGCCTGTCTGTGCACCCCCTCACTGAAGGACAGACCCAGCAGGGCCTGGGACCTCTTCCTGGACACCATGGTCACATGGAGCCAGTAGGGTCAGCATCAGCAGGTGCTGTGCTCAGGCAACAGGCATAAATGGAGGTGTGGAAGCTCAGAATGGCTAAGTGACTTGCCCAAGGTCACACAGCAGGAAGAGTTGGGGCAGCTTCAAACCAAGTCTGCTGGGACCCAGAGTAGGCACACTCCTGGTCCCCGGTGTCCCCTAAATTGAGCCTCAGCACAGTGCCCCATCAGCCCATCCGGCCCACTGCCCATGCTGGCCTGGCCCGCAGGAGGCCTGAGCGGCCCCACCTTGGGCTGCTCCGAGCACGTCGTCCCGCCTCCCGGGCTGGAGGGTGAGGGCCTCGCCCCAGGTTGTAGGGAAACCCTGAGGAGAGACTTCTGGAGGCCTGGTGGGCCCTGGACACCAGCAGGGACCCCACAGGTATGGAGGTGACGCCCAGTCTGAAGTGGGCCATGCAGAAGTGTCCGCGCTGCCAAGGTCACAGGCTTTCCTGGATCTAGGGTGGGTCATGGAGGCAGGAGAGGTCCTGGAATGGGCTGGCCATGACCGAGACCCCAGGCTCTGGGTCACTCCGGGCACCCCTGCTTCACCAGCCCCGGGCACAGAAGGGAGTGAGCGGTCACTGTCCCCACCCAACAGGGAGCCCTGAGCTGAGCCCTGCGCACTTGCCACCCCACACCCAGTGCCCCAGAAATCCCCAGTGCCCTCGGCAGCCCCTCCAGGGGGGCGGGACCCAGGGTGCATGGAGATGCAGGACCCTGAGGGGACAGCACCAAGACTCGCACTGCCCAGGCCAGCGCCTGGGGTCCCTCCCCTGGGAAGCCCTTCCCAGTGGTCAGCCTCATCCAGCAGACCCTGAGGACCTTGCCTGCTGGGCTCCACTGGACAAGAGACAGGGCTGGAGGGACCTGGGGCTCTGAAGAGCAGAATCAGGAACCGGGCGCGGTGGCCCAGACCTGGCTGGGGAGGCTGAGGCAGGAGGATCCTGAGTTTAAAGCCAGCCTCAGCGACAGCGAGGGGCTAAGCGACTCAGTGAGACCCTGTCTCTAAATAAATACAAAATAGGGCTGGGGATGGGGCTCAGTGGTCAAGGGCCCCTGAGGTCAATCCCTGGTACCAAAAAAAAACAAAACAGAGCAGAAGCGGTGCCACGTTCCCAAGCCTGTCCCTGGGGACGAGCACCGGCCACACTCCACAGTGGTGTCATCACACGCTCGTCCTCTCCTCCCTCAGGGCATCTCGGAAGCTCTGTCACTGACTGCACCCCTGTCCCTGTCCAGTCACCACCGTCTGCTCCAGAACCTGCCAGGAGCTGTTCCGCTGCCACGGGCCCCTCCCGCCTCCCGAGGACCAGGCGGCACCTGCAGGAGCACAAGGAGCCCATGCCCGAGCCCCCGCAGGGCTCTGCAAGTCGAGCGTCCCAGCCCCGGACCTTGGTTTCCCCGTTGGAAAAAGACAAGAGGCCAACATGTCCTGGGGTCCCTTCCAACTCGACCACTCCTGGCTCAAAAGCACAGAGCAAGCTGGGCGCAGCGGCCCGCCTGAGGATCCCAGCTATTCAGGAGGCTGAGGAGGAGGACGCTGAGCCCAGGAGATGCAGGGCAGCCTGCGCAACACAGTGAGACCCTGTCTCTAAATGAATAAATGATATTTATTTAATTAATATAATTAAAATAATTATATTTTAATTAAGAATACTAGTAAATAGCCAAGGTGGGTATGGTGGCCCACACCTGCAATCCCAGCAGCTCAGGAGGCTGAGGCAGGAGGACTGCAAGTTTGAGGCCAACCTCAGCAACTCAGGCCCTAAACAACTTAGCAAGACCCTGTCTCAAAAAATAAAAAAGGCTAGCTATGTGGCTCAATGGTTAAGTGCCCCTGGGTTCAATTCCCTGTACCAAAACAGAAAGATAAAAAGTTGAAACTAGAATAGCCTAATTTGAGGCCAGGCATGGTGGCGCATGCCTGTGATCCCAGTGGCTTGGGAGGCTGAGGCAGGAGGATCACGAGCTCAAAGCCAGTCTCAGCAAAAATGAGGTGCTAAGCAATTCAGTGAGAAACTGTCTCTAAATAAATACAAAATAGGGCTGGGGATGTGGCTCAGGGGTTACGTGCCCCTGAGTTCAATCCCCAGTGCCCCCCTGCCAAAAAGAAAAGAATCCACTAATTTGAAAATGCATTTAGTCAGGTGTGGTGGTGCACGCGCCTGTGATCCCAAAGACTCAGGAGGCTGAGGCAGGAGGATCCAGGTTCCAGGCCAGCCTGGGCAACTTAACTCAAAAAAACATTTTAGGGGGTACCAGGGATTAGAACCAAGGGACATTCAACCACTAAACCACACCCCCAGCCCTTTTTATTTTGAGATAGGGTCTCACTGAGTTGCTGGGGCCTTGCTAAATAGCTGTGATCCTCCTGCCTCAGCCTCCTTAGCTGCTGGGATTACAGGGAGCACCACCACACCCCCTGACCCTGTCTCAAACTAAAAGTCTTTTTAAAAAAAGGAAGCTGTAGCTCGGTGGTAGGCGCCCCCAGGTTTAAGTCCCAGTACTGGACATGCGCACACACAATGTGACAGGGCGGAGACTCAAGTCCCTGAAGACACTGCTGAGCCCCATCCCAGCTGCCCACCCCTGGGCTTTTCTTGCAATGAGCAAACTCCTCTGCCCCGACCTCTGCATAGGCCTGCTATTACCTGTGGCAATGCACCCCCCACTGACCGTCCCCCGGGCCACCTGCAGGGCTGGAAGGGGCTCTGAAAACCAGGGGACTCAGCCAAAGGCCAAGTTTCCCCGCACCGTGGCCGGTGGCCCCTGGACCCGCACATCAGCTGCGCACATCAGGTGTGGGGCTCAGGCCGAGGCTCAGCTTCCCATAGGCCACCCACCAGCTGATCCTCACGGAGGGGACCTGAGTTGGGCTGTACCCGGCTCAGGGAGTCACAGAGCCACTGCCACCATCTAACCCTAACCCTAACCCTGAGTGCCACAGCCAGGCTGGCCGGGCAGCCCCGGGGGACGGGGAGAGATGGCAAGGGCTGGAATGGAGGGACCCCCACCAAAATCCCTCGTGACCTTGTTTCTGACTCCTGGACATTCCTCCAAGGCCAGGAGGGGATGCAGGGGGGACAGCGCTGGGGACCTGACCCACGGGAGGCCACAGCTCTGCCCGTAAAGGTGACAGGACAAGCATGGCTGGGGGTGCCTACAACTGGGGCAGCTGGGGGCACGCCTGGAGCAGGCACGGGCTGGGGACACTTTCCAGACTGAGGGTCATCCAAGCTGAGGTCTGCACAGGACATCACACAGGGAAAAGCCACGGGGCCGGGATGTGGCTGGCAGAGTGGCCCATCTCGCGGAGAGCCCAGGAGAGGTCGCAGCAGAGCCCACGCTGGCTGCGCAGAGGGACAGTGCGAGGCCACCCCACGAGGCCACCCCAGGGAAGCTTCTTTCAGAGCTGGGGCCGGTGCTGCCTGGCAGGGAGGCCCCCACCCGGCCAGCGCCACCCCCCGGCTGGTCCCAGGGAACCTCCCATCACTCCTGAGCATGGTGCTCACAGCACACACAGCCGTCTCTGGCTCCCTGTCCCCACTGTCACCCCCCAGGTGCCCACCCCACCTACTTCCGCTCCCTAAGCCACCCCCAGTGCTCCTTGGGAAAGCCAGCTCTCCGGGACATCTACACGGAGAGGGAGTCGCCAGCCCCCAACACCAGCCCAGGGGGGGCACGGCTCGCAGTAGGGCCTGTGCCACACCCGGGTGCCAGCCCTGCACCAAGGACCAAAGCAAAACAAAACCAAAACCAGCCTCATCCCACTGCCTGGCACCCAGTCCAGGGCCGGGCGAGGGGCAGATAGCTCTCCCTGCAGAAGCAGGACCAGGCCCAGCCCCGCCGCGGCTCGCAGGTGACGGGCATTCGCAGAGCGGGAACCAGGTGCCCAGCTTCCTTCTGAGCTGGAGTGGAGGCTCCTGAAGGGCTGGCCTCTGAGGTCATCATGTGACAAGTTGAGAAAATGCGCTTAGCTGGGATGGTGGCCAGCTTCTCCCAGCAGAACACGGCGAGCCTCCCAAGTCCCGTGCCACACAGCGGAGCTAACTTAGATGGCTCCCTGAGGCTCAGAGAGGTGAAGTCACTTGCCCGAGGCCACAGAGCAGGCCAGTGGTCAGGCTGGGACTTGAACTCCCATCCGCCTGCCTTCAAAGGCACTGGTGTCTCCACTGCCCCCCGCTGTGAAGTGGGGAGCCCTGCGGCACTGCTGAGGAGAGCCCTGGCCTAACCCAGGGCAACCAAGACCTCTCAGAGCATCTCCCACACATCCGCCCGGGGCCTGGATGGGGCCTGGATCGAGATCCAACGGGGAGGATGTGGTCTGCCCACCTGCCCGGGCCACACCCTGCTGGCAGCCAGGATGCTCTGGGGAACCAGGGCCGCCCCCTCCTTCCCAGAGGCCCTGCCTCCCTCCCAGCCTGGGCCTCACCCCACAGCCACCACACCTGAAAAACCAGCTCCTGGGTAAACAGCCCCAGCAGGCGCCGCACAGGACCCGGGGGGCTGCCAGGACCACCCTGGAGCTGGGTGGGTGGGCGAGCAGGGTCCCCCGCTCTAGGCCGCCACCCAGGAGCACCCAGGCCCCACGGCACCCGGCTGGCAGACCAGAGTCTCTCCAGGCCTCCCGCCGAGTGCCGGTGCCCGGGTGGGTCCCAGGAGGCCAGGCTCTGAGGAGACACGGGGTGGGAGCAACGTGGGGCCCGGGGCTGTGGTGCCGCTGGGGCCACCCTGACTCATGGGGAAAGGCCAGGTCCACCTCCTCAGGCCCAAAGTTCAAACCCCCAGGTCTCGGGGCTGGTGCAACTCGGGGCAGAGCACCCGCCTGCCCACCCCAGCTCCATCCCCAGGACCCCAAAAGCCTACACTCTAGGACACCACGCCAGCCACGCTGTCACCCAGGGGACGGTCTTATGGAGCCAGATACCCATGGTTGGCCAGAGGGAGACGGACAGCTCTGGTTGGGTCCCCACTGGTGACGCGTACCCAGCAACCCCGCACAGACCCACGACCAGCTGCCACCTCCATTTTCTAGATGGAGAACCTGAGGCCCTGCGGATTCGGCAGGTGCCACGTCACATGCAGCCAACCCGAGCAGGCTTGAAGTGGCCCTATGAGGGGCTTCTGGGAGCTGCCCACACAGAGGTTCGTGGGGACAGCCACTGTTCCTGCAGGGCCACGGGCAGCAGCAGATCCCAAATGTTTTGTTAACCAAAATTTCACCTGGAGTGCTCTCAGGCGGCTCCTGCGAACACGGTGCTAATTGGCACAAAGGGACCCGGGAAGCTGGAGCCCCACGAGGCTCTCTGGTCACCCATGGGCTTAAATTCTCCCAGCTGGGGCTCGCGGTGGCCCCACAAACCAAGTGTTCTCTTCTCCTGTCTAAAGATGCACAAACCGGGGGCCACACCTGTGATCCCAGTGGCTGGGAAGGCTGAGGCTGGAGAATCGCAAGTTCAAAGCCAGCCTCAGAAACCCATGGAGAGGCCCTAAGCAACTCAGCCAGACCCTGGGGATGTGGCGCAGGGGGTAGGCGCCCCTGGGTTCCATCCCTGGCACACACACAAAACACGAATGGGGGGGTGAGGACCTAGCCCACCCAAGGTGACCGTGCTCCTGCCGCGGGGCAGCCTCCCATCTCCCCGGCCTCCGCCCCACCCTGGAAACAGCACAGAATCCCCAGCTGCACAGCTGCAGGTGCAGGGACCAGACGCAGGCCAGGGACCCCTGCCCGGGGCAGGGCACAGAGGTGGGCAAGACATCACAGGGCCCTGCCAGCTCCCCGCCTGGCGCCGCCCCCGCCCTCCAGCTGTCCCGGCCCCAGGGCATCCATTGTTCCAGAGCCCACCTGGACTTCGGAGGCTCAGGGTGAGGAGGCAGCAGGAAGCTGTAATTTCATCGCGGGGCTCGAGGTATGAGTCACCAGAGACGCCGGATGAAATTCCAGCTCTGAGGACCGAGGTGTGCAGCCCTCTGGGTGCAGGGTCAGCTCCCGACAGGGGCTCAGGGTGGGTGCAGGCCGAGGGCTGCCCCCCAGATGGCCCCGCAGTGGAAATGAGGAAGGGGCACCCCTCCTCCTGGGTGGTCCCAGGGGCACAGGGCCCAGTCGGCTGTCTGCTGGGTTTCCACCTAGAGGACAGTGGGGCTGCCCCGCCCCAGAACAGAACCAGGACCCCATAGAGCCACTGCCAGGGAAGGCGTCGGCCAGTCTCCGGGGCCACGTCTGCGATCCCACGTCTATGACACTGGAAATGCAAAACTAGAGGCAGAAGCCACAGAGGAGCAGTGGCAGGGCCTGGGCCAGGGAGGGGACTGACTGCAAAGGGGTCGCAAGAAGGTGCGCCAGGCAAAGTACCCGCCCGCGTGGCCAGGGGGCGGGGCAGCTGGCAGGCTGTCCCTCAGACCTCCACCACAGACAGACAGACCCATCCACAAATGAATGTGGACATGCTCCCAGTGAGACCCAGACCTGGCGCCCTGCAGGTGCCTCACCGGCTGGAGGAGTGACAGGCAGGTGATGGACAGACAGACTTCCTTTTCCTGTGGCTCTGTCCATAGCCAGAAAATACAGCCTGATCCCGCCCCCAGCAAATAGGCCTAACCTCATGCTGCCCTCTAGAAGTTTCCAGAAGGGGTCCCATCAGGAGAGTGTGGAAGGGGAAAGGCCCACGCTGCCCCCAGCTGCTGGCTCCCCTCCCCGCTGAGCACTCGGCCCGGCCACTCAGCACCCTGGAGCTACCCAGTACCCAGCACCCAGCCACGACTTGCCACCTGTGGTTTCCCACCCTGGCTGCACTCCAGCCCTGCTCTGAGGTGACCCACACACCCAGGCTGCCTGGGCCGGGCAAGTCGGGAAGCACCATCTCCACTTTGAATCCAAGCAAACTGCCCAGACTGGGGTAGGGGTGACAAGTGACATGGAGGGATGCTGCCAATTCCCGGTGACCACCTGCCACGATGTGGAAGTCCCACCAAACTCACGCTGAAATGTGACCCTACTCTGACCCTCTAAGAGGTGAGCAGCAGATGGGGGCATGAGGGTAGGCCCTGGGTCGGCATTAGTGACTGCATAAGAGGAGGAACAGACCTGGGAAGCACGCTTGCTGTCACCACGTGACCTGCCGGGCCACCTCTGGACTCTGTAGAGTCCCCAGCAGATGCAACCCTCTGTCCTGGACCTCAATGCCCTGGACCTGGGTAAACCTTCATTCTTTAACAAGGCCTCGCCTGCGGCATCCAGTTACAGCAACAGCAAAGGTACTAGCAACAGCAAAGGTACTAAGACACCTCTATTCACCAGAGGGGACCAAATGCAGACCACCCCAGAAGCAGGATCTCCCCACCTTTGAATGGTGGGTGTCAGAGAAACCATCTGCTAGTACTTGGACCTCGGCTTTTGCAAATCTTGATGCAAAGTCATAATTTGGATTCTAACAGGGTATTTCTGGATACTTCCCTCCTCCCAGCATCTCTCTCTCTTTTTGGTACTAGCGGTTGAACCCAGGAAGGTACTACCACTGAGCCATAGCCCCAGTCCTTCTAATTTTTTAACTTTGAGACAGGCTCTAAATGGCTGAGGCTGGCCTTGAACCTGTGATCCTCCTACCTCAGCCTCCTAAATCGCTGGGATTATGGGTGAGCACCACTGTGCCCAGCCCACCTTTTCCTAATATGCTGTTAGGACCACATTGGCACAGAAGCCCCCAAAACAAGGGATTCCCAGGCTGGGGATCCCCAAGAGCACCAGAGACTATCCACACTTCACCCTCCAGGTCACCCAGGCCTAATGTGGGCCCTTGGGTCACAGACTGGAGAAAACCCCAGGAATTTAGGTGGACCACGGGTCATGCAGCTTGTGGCAGAATGTCCTCAGAGCCTCAGGGGGAGCCCAGACCCCAACTCCAGGCCCAGCTACACCCCAGGGTAGAAGACTTCCGGCCCAGTGAGAACCCTATGACGAGTTCTTGGTATAAGTCCGTCCCCAGTGCTGCATTATCTGTTGTTTACGGAAATCCAAATTTAACCGAGCGTCCTGGACTTTGTCTGCTAAACCAGGCAACGCGAAGCAGGTGGTCCTGAAGGAGGGCAACAGGTGGGCCCACAAATAGCTCCAGGTCAGCGGCCCAGGCCAGGGTCAAGAGGAGGGTGTTGGGAAGGAGGCTCTGTTCAAGAGAGCCCTGAGTCGCCCCAAGCCCATGTGGGGACCCAGCGCAACCTCGCCGCTAACTCACCTCCACGTGGAACTGTGTCCACTTGACGCTCTGAACACAGCCCCTGCTGCTCAGCCACTGCGACTTACTTTTCAAGTGGACATGTTTCTCCTCCTCTCCCTGCTCCTCCCTAACCTCTCCCCGTCCCCGGTCTCAGGGGCGACAGGTCACCTTCCTCCCATCCTAGGCAAAGCTCTCTGTCCTGAGCACCACCCACCACGGGAATGAAGCCATCCAGACTTGGGGATGGCACCAGAAGGTCTCAGAAATGACCATCTCCCAAACTAACACCTGAATTACAACTCAGGACGCAGGGAGTGTAGCCTTTGAGTCACCTCTTTAAAAACCCTGTTCCCAGTGATGGGCAGAATCCCAGCCTTTGGGACAAGAGTCCCCTGTGCTCCTCCTCTGCCAGCAAAGCTATAAGCCTTGTTTTTCTTTTTCTCAAAACCGTGTCCTCCTTATTGGATTTGCGTGGGGACAAGGACCCAGCTTTCAGCAACACACGGAGCCAGTGCTGAGCCCCTCGCTGTTCTCAGCCAGGTCTGACATAACTGAGTGGCCACCCCCGTCAGATGTCCCTGAGATGGAGGACCTGGGCACCTGGTGGGGGGCAAGGCAGGCCGAGGTCCCCCCACCCCACTCAGGCCTGGACCGTCCTCCACATCCTCGAAGCCAGGGAACCTAAGAGCCCATCAGGTCAGAGGGAAGGGAAGGGGACTGAGGCCAGGTCAGTTCTACAGGAGGGGCGGGGTCCAAAGAGCAGGCCACGGAGGGAGACAGGGACACACACACACACACACACACACACACACACACACCCGCAGCACCCTCCACCCACCTGGCCCGCCCTCCGCCACACCCCGTGCTGCGCGGACAACCAGGCTGGGAATCGCCCCAAGAAAGCAGTGGGGTCCAGACCACCCCAGGCCCGGCCAGGGCACGACCTGCCCCCCCAGATCACTGGAGGGATTCCGGGAGGCTGGCCCTCCTGCTCCACCAGGAACCTTGACACCCAGAAGCCTCCAACGTCCCCTGTCGCCAACCACAGGACACATCCCACTTTCTCCTGGCCAGCTGTGTTCATGTCCCCCCACCTCAGCTCCAAGGTCCTGCTGGGAATTTCCTTCCAGTTCCCGGAAGGTCCCCTGTCCCAGGGGTCCCACTCCCTCCCAGAAGCCCCTCAGTAAACTGAACCCGGCTCGGCATGGGGCCCACACCCCCACCCCACCGGGGGACCAGCTCTGCTCCCAGGTGTTTGTGAATGAACCCAGCAGGTCCTGCTCCCCGGGTGGCCCTGGGGCCTCTGCAGGGCCCAAGGAGCTGGCTAGTCCCCAAGAACCTGGCTGCCCAGGGACAGCAGAGTAAGAACAGAGAGGGGCAGGATGGAGGAGGTGCGGGGGGCACAGCCTCAGGCTAAGGTTCTGGGCGAGACAGTGGGCGAAGGGGAGAAAGTGGCCCCCAGTCCCGGGGAGCGGAAGCTCCTGTGGTGGGGACCCTGCCGCAGAGAACCCAGGAAGGCAGCAGAGTCCAGGCAGCAGGACGTCATCCATTCTTTCCTCATGGGGCCGTCCAACAGGTGGCTGAGGACCAGACCTCCTCTCCTGCCCGCACCCGGCGCCACCAGGACCGATGTGAGATCCGAGTGAGATCCGAGTGAGATCCATGTTGGGACAGCCTTACTTACGCTTCCACCTGAGCCAGGGGGACCATTTAAGGAAGCCCCCAGCCCCTTCGAAGGGTGGGAGAGCCCCGGAGGTTGAGGACACTGGGCGAGGGCAGCAGTGTGTGTGGAGGCCAGGCTGGAGGGCGAGGCCGGCAGGGTCCAAGGGGCAGGCCAAAGATGGAGCTGGTGGGCAGAGAGAGCCATGCAGGACAAGGGTGACTGGGAGGCCAATGAGGGGCTCCAAGGTCACGCTCCAGACACGAATCCCCCCAAGCTGTCACCCACCACATCATGGAGACACAGCTGAGGCCTCGACGACCGAGCTGTCACCAAACCTGTTACCCACCCAGCCCTGCAAGCCCTGGCCTCTGCAGAGACTGCAGGATGGCCACCCCCCAGACCCCAGCCTGTGTCCCTGCACTTCCCAGGCGGCTTTCAGGCGCCAAAGCTGTGTCAGAGGCTCCTGGGCTCCCAGGAGACCGCCCCACAGGAACAGATGAAATAATTTGTGATGAACATACTGCAAATACTCGGCCTTCTCCGCACCCAGACGACAGTCTATTAAGTAGGTTAAGCTCGCCCAGGAACACGCCGCTTGGGCAGGACCATTCTGCCATCTCCATCCCTAAGTTCTCCCATATTTCAAGTGAGGTGGAAGGAGCGAGGCTGAGTCCCAACCCTTCCTCATTTCCTCCAGCGGGTCCTCTGGGACCCTCGGAGTTGGAACTGATCATTTCTAGGTCATCCTCAGGGCAGATACAAAATGGGGTGGGTACGGGCGCAAGGTTCCCACGGCCCGGAAGCAGTTTGGGGGTTCTGGTACTCTGTCACCTCTGGGCCAGGCTGGTACCTGCTCAGAAGAGGCCAAAGTCAATCTCACACCCGGGGCCCAAACAGGTGATTCATGATGGCCCCCGTCTGATGGCCCCCATCGTGGCTGCCCTGGTGACCAGCCCTTCCCCACCACCAGCCACCAGCCTCCCACCACTTCCTCCTGCTCCGAATAAATAATCGATGCCTGTGCCCTTTCCCGGTGGGAATGACGCTGCTGAAATAAATGGGCTGCTGCGAGGCACCTCCCAAGCCTCGAGGCCCCAGGCCACTGCCAAGGTCCCAGCAGCCCAGGCTACAGGGCAGCCAAACACACCGGGCAGGCGATGGCCGGAGGGGGCCAGGGTGGCAACGGCTGCCCTTCCCCTCTGCTGAGCAGTAAGAGAAGCCCCCACAAATCGGCTGCTCCTCTGGAAGCTGCCCTCCAGGCTCAGGGCATCCCCACACCATCTATCACACTCCCGCTGAGAGCCACGCTGCCCACATGCCCACAGGAAGACCCCCGCATGGCAAGCTCCCGTGCCTCAGCTGTGAGAGGGGCACTGGGCCAGCAGGAGAAGTCTAGTCCTGGGAGCTGGGGTCACTGGGCCAGCCACAGAGCCTGAGTCCCCTCCAGCTCTGCAGGAGGGCAGAAGTCTCAACTGCGGGACCCCCACTTGCCCTGGGCCCAGGCCAGGGCCCGGTCCTTGTCCCTGGCTGCTGATGGCTATCAGGCCCACCATTCCCAGGGGCTCAGGGTGGGGGTGGAGGAGCATCAGGCACCCTGGCGCCCCTCCTCCCCCTGCCCGCCCATGTGCAAGAACTCAGAGGCCACCCACAGACCCACTCCCCCAACTTGCGGCACTGGGCCCTTTGTGCCCCCCCCCCCACGGCACGGAGCCCTTTGTGCCCCCCCACACTGTCCTCTAAGTCTCCCCCACCCCCACCGGGTTCGGTGCCGCCACTCCGAAGGCCCCCTCCCCGGGACCCCCGAGGCCCCGCTGAGGCCCCGCCGCCCGCGGCAGCGCGCGCAGGGCGGGCCTGGCCGCGCGGGTGGGGGGCGCGGGCGCGGGGCGCAGGACCGGGGACTGTCGGGGGCGGACCGCGGCCTTCCCAGCCCCCCACCCCGGCCGCCGCCCCCGCCCCGCGCCCCAGCCGCGGGCAGCCCACTGACCTCATTCGCCAACTGCGGCAGCCTGCGGGCGCCGGCCGGGCACCCCGCGCCGGAGGGCCGGGGGTGGCAGCGGGGCCCCGGCAGGTGGGGGCGGCCGGCCTCGCCTCCCCCGCCGAGGATGACCCGGTCACGTGCCAGCGCCCCCCGCGGACCCCGGCCCGCGGCACCTGGCGGGCGGAGGCCGATCGGGGCGCCCGCCCCCCGCCAAACTTTCTCCTACCTTGGAGGATCCCCAAGCGCTCGGCCCGCGGCGCCCCGGGCCCGGCCCGCGGCCAGGACTCAGCTCCCGCCGCCGAGAGCTCGGAGCGCGGAGGGCGCGGGCGGCCGGCCGGGGGCTGCGGGCCCCCACCCCCGGCGGCTGCGGCGGAGGGCGGGGCGCGGAGCCGAGAGCGGGCGCGGGAGGCTCTTTGTTCTGTAATCCCAGTAAGATTGCCAGCCATTCGCCCCGGCCCTAATCCCAGCCCCGCGCAACACCACCCTCCATTGGCTGCCATTTACATACGGGATTAGCCCGCCCGCCGCCGCCGCCCGCCCGCCGGGCACCGCGGGCAGCTCGGCTGCGCCCGCCCGCGCGGATTAGGACGACGCCGCCGGCCCGGTCGGCGGGTCAAGGTCACCGGCGGCGCCCGCGGCCCCCGGGACAGACCCCAGACCCCCGGGGCCGCCCCGCTGCTCCCTCTGGCTTCGCCCCGGCTATATTCCCACGGCTGGGCCCTAGGCCCTCGGTCAGGCTTTGTCCCCCGGGATGTGCAGAAAGGCAGTGACATGCCCAAGGTCGCAGCAGATCCTAGTGGACCCTGGGTCTCTCCTTGACCTTCGGATCCCCTATCCAGGCTTTCCCCTCCCCACCCACACCAAGGGCCTACTGAACACGCCTCCCATCGCCCAAAGCCTGTGTCCTAACTCATGGCCGGTGACTACGCAGCACGACGCAGCGCCCCGGGGCCTGGCCATGCCTTTGCCGCGATAGGCCACTGTGGGGTCCCCAGCCCCAGAGTGCTCCTGGCCTAGGTGGAGTGGGCCACAGGTAGATGAGAAGCCACCAGGTCCTGTCAGAGCCCACAGGTGTCCCCGCAGCGCCAAGGGCAGGGTGCTCGGGAACCCAGGTAGCTTAACCTGGGCTCAGCAGGCCTCCCCTGGCCAGCCCACAGCCCACCAGACTAACGGCTCCTACAGGAGCCCAAGGCCCAGCCCAGAGGGGCCCTTGGACCCACACAGAGCACCTGGGATGGGGAGTAAGACCACAGGTGCCAGGGACAATTCCATGCAGCTCCCTGTGCAGCCCCTCTGACCCACCTCATGTACTCCGCATGGCCCTGGTTTGGCAGCACGAGTGAGTGAATTCAAACCCTGGCTCTTCCTCTCACCACCCCTGTGGCCTTGGCCAAGTGAGTTCCCCTCTCTGGGTCTCCACTTCCCCTTCCCACAGCCTCGGGGTCAACCCCAGTGTGAACCCCACAGTAGATAACGCTGATGACAGTCACGGGTGTCAAAGTCCTGCCAGGTACTGGACACTTAAGAGTCTTCACTCTGCAGGGTGGGTACCAGTGGCCTTGCTTTATAATGTAGTCCTCAGCACACAAGGGACACCAGGCCACTGCCAGGACTTGTTTCATAGCCCTCCTTTTGCCCCTTGACCTATGGTGTCCCCATTACATCTGCACTGACCCATGAGAAGTCCTAGCCAGGGCGTGGCCTCAGTGGGCCCTGCTGGAGGAAGCTGGTCCTGGGAAAGGCTGAGTGGGCCCTTCTGAGCTCCAAGTCCTGGAACCCAGGGCCTGGAGGAGATGAGGCCTAGGAGGGGTGCAGCACCATGGTGCACTCAGTACTGCCCTCTGCAGGCAGAATCCAGAGCCGCAGCTGTGAGCTTGGAGGGAGTGGGTGTCGCGTCCTCCAGCCTCTGGACTACCCCAGCCTTCCAGAAGTGCCAAACAGCCAGCTGTGCCCGGACATGCTCAAGTAGAGACCAGGGGGCAGTTAGCACAACAGAAGCCCCAGCCTGCCATGTCCAGGCCCCTCTCAGCCACCTGCGCGATCTGGGCATCCCCTCTGGTTGCACTGGGTCTGTGTGCCCTGGGCCAAGCCAGCTGGCCTTTTGGGGCCTCCGCTTCCTCTCATCATTCCTATAAAGCAGAGCTAAGTAAATTTGCTTTGTGAATTTTCTGTGCAGATTAAATGAAACAATACAGGGCGCACACTGGTAATCCCAGCCACCCAGGAGGCTGAGGCAGAAGGATCACAAATTTGAGGCCAGGCTCAGTAGTTTAGTGAGACCCTGTATCAGAATCAAAAATCAGGCAGGCACCGTGGCCCACGCCAGTAATCCCAGCAACTGGCAACTCGGGGAGCTGAGACAGGAGGATGACAAGCGTGAGAGCAGCCTCAGCAACTTAGTTAGACCCTGTTTCAAAAATAAAAAGGCCTTGGGGTGTAGCTCAGTGGTAAAGCACCCCTGGAGTCCACCTCTAGTAGCAAATAATAGTCATAATACAAGAGAAATGTTTAGCATAGGGCACAGTAGCACATAGTAGATGCTCAGAAAAGGTAGTTCTCCGTTATTGATTTGTTTTTTTGGTACAGGAATTAGACTGAACTCCCGGGGTGCTTAACCACGTAGCAACATCCCCAGCACTTTTTGCTTTTTATTCTGAGACAGGGTGTTGAGAGCCACAGTTGAGTGGGAATGTCTCCTGGCATTTTGCCAGAGGGTGTGGTTGAAAGGTGACCCTGCTCCGGGGAATAGGGCGGTTCCCCGGGATTAGAGCGGATCCTGCTGGGAATAGGGGGCTCCAGGCGCCAGCCGGCTACTTTGGAGTTCCTGGAGAATTGGCAAGCAAGAATTGGCGAGCGGAGCCCAGTGGAGGGAGTGTGTTCCCTGGAAGTCTGGGTAGAGTGCTGGTGAGAGTTCAGGAATAAAGAGTTGCTCTTTGAACCTACAAGGCTTTGTGGCGGCTCGGTTATTTGTGCCCAGCCAGAATGCGGCAACAGGGTCTCACTAAATTGCTTAGGGCCTCACTAAATTGCTGAGGCTGGCGTTGAACTTGTGGTCCTCCAGCCTCGGCCTCCCCAGTCACTGGAATCACAGACTTTCCATCTTCCTCTTTCATTCGTTGGTTTCATCTAGAGAGTGAATTAGACCCAGAGTCTTGGGTGAAATGGCTCTTGCTGAAGAGGAGGGAATTTAAAGTTCAAGGTTGGGAACATTCACATTTTTATCAAATTCAAGTTCTCCTGAGAAGGGTGGCAACCGCTCTGGCAGTTGAAGGGACTTTGGATGAGAAGTCCTCCCCAGTGACCTCTCCACGCCTACAGGAGCTTTTCCCCAAGCCCCCTGAGCCAAAGAACCCTGATCCTTAGGTTCCAATCACTTGTCCCCTCACGGGCCTGGGGCTCCCTGCAGGTCCTGCCTCATCACCCCCAGGCCTGCCCTCCCCCGCCACGTGGACGTGGACACTGAGGCTCCTCTCCCTGCCCTCCTGTTCACTACTGCCCACCACGGGTCCCCGTGCCCTGGTTCACCTAAGAGGCACCTAAGCTTCCCAAGGATCCTCCCAGAACTTGGGCCTGGGGGGCCCAAATCACAGATGGGGGTGCAGGATGCCGGTCCTATAAGAGGGTGAGCCCACGCCTGCGCGTCCTGCTGCCCCTCAAGCCAGGACCTCCCAGTCCCCTCCCCTGGCCCTGTGCAGAACTGCATCAGGCAGAGCTGTCTGAGGGGACTCAGCTCTAGGTCCCCTGGGGTTCGGGTCCCTGACTTCCTGCAAACATCACTTCCTTTCTTGTGATGCTGGACACCCTCTCCTGACTCCTTAGAGGTAATATCCCAAGGGGAAGTGGGGACAGGCAGAGGGACAGGCCCTCATCCCTGACCACGTAGCCCTTCTCTGAACCTCAGGGCCACGGCAGGAAGAGCCGGGGCTGTGCTGCCTTGGATGTGATTAGAGCCGCAGGCAGGGCAGTGACCCTCAGCCTCCCTCCTGCAGGGGGGAAGCTCCAGGTCCGGGGCCAGCAACCCCGGGGAGCGGCGGGGACTCGGGGGCTCACCTGCCTCTCTTTCCCAGCTCCATGGCTCTCTGTGTTTTCAGGCTGATGATTTTATCTGATAATTACTATTTACCCTTCAAAATGAGACTTGAAAGCTCCGGGTGTAGCTCAGTGGTAGCGCTTAGCATGTGTGATGCTGGGCCCCTGGAATCCACAACCCTGTCCCCGTGCTGTACCCTGTGCTGTACCCTATCACGGAGACCAAGGGGAGGAGGAGGCTCAGGACACAGGAAAATGTCTCAGCAGGATGCAGAAGCACAAGGCTAAGCCATCCAGGGGCTCGGGGCTCGGGGCTCCAGGGCCTCCTGCCAGCCAGGACGGGCCACCAGCTCAGGTGCGGGTGTGCTGTGTGCTGCTGGAGCACGCCACGTCCGGCTTTGAACCAGGCCTTGCCGCTCGGCCTGGGGACTTGTTTTTGAAAAGGACCTATGTACTTCTGCTCCCCCTCCCCCTTCCTAACTTGGGGAAACCGGATCAGGATCCTTCCCACCCCAGGCAGAGCTCAGTCCTGAGCACCACCCACCACAGGAATGCGGTGATCCAGGCTTGGGGCAGCACTGCAGGATCTCAGAAATGACCATCTCCAGCTCCCTCTGAGAACACCTGCCACGTGGCCTTGGAATCCCCTCTTTGAAAGTCCCCTGTTCCCCCTGAGGGGCAAGACCTCTGCCTCTGGGACAGGAGCTCCCTGTGTCTCTCCTTTACTAGCAAAGTAAAAAAAACTTTTTTTTTTTTTTTCCCCAAAAAACCTTGTCTTGGTTATTGGATTGGCACTGGGGACCAAGACGGAGGTTGGGAGCCCGTGTCTGTGCCCCAAACGTCCAACTGCAGGAGTGCCATCCCCAGGGCTCAGGGCAGCTTCTGTCACCTCAGGCCACATCCTCCGAGCTCTTGGTCTCCAGGGCCCCTCCAGGCTGTGCTCAAATAGCAAAAAGAGCAACCGAAGGGGAGCAGGGGCTCATGATTGTGACCCAGCTCCTCAGGAGGCTGAGGCAGGAGGAGCTCAGATTTGAGGCCAGCCTCGGCAATTTAGCGAGGCCCCGTCTCTAAATAAAAATACAGAAAAGGGCTGGGGATGTGGCTCAGTAGTTAACCACCCCTGGGTTCAATACCTGGTACCAATAATAATAATAATAATAATAACAACAACAATAATAATAATGGAGATATTTTACTTTTTGCGGGGGGGAGAGTGGGGGGAGTACTGGGATTGAACTCAGGGGCACTGACCACTGAGCCCCACCCCCAGCCCTATTTTGTATTTTATTTAGAGACAGGGTCTCACTGAGCTGCTTAGCACTTTGCTTTCGCTGAGGCTGGCTTTGAACTTGCCATCCTCCTGCCTCAGCCTCCCCAGCCGCTGGGATGACGGATGTGCGCCACCGCGCACAGCTTTACATGATTTTTCTTGCACTTAGTCTTTGAAATCTGCGTCTGTGTGACACTCAGGGCGCGTCTCATTTCGACTGGGCAGACTTTAAAGCGCTCGTGAGCCACTGATGACCAGAGGCTGCATGTTGGTCAGTGTTAAGTCAGGGCATCATTCCATGACCCTTTTAAACCACATTTTATTTTTCCCAGGAAATTCTCAGATGGAAGCCCAGTGGATTCAAGGGGGAAGCCAGAGTAAAGCCACCTGCCACGGCTCTTCACCCTCTAGTTTTTCTGAGGGGCCCTGTGGACGCACGTGCGCGCACGCACACACACACGCCCTCAAATTCCCGCCGTCTCTCATTCCTATCTCAGCGGAGAGACCACGGAAAATACTGAAGCAAGTGCTCCCAGAGCTGTGCTCCCTGTAGTCCCAGCTACTTGGGAGGCTGAGGCAGGAGGATCTCTGGAGCCCAGGGGTTTGAGGCCAGCCTGGGCAACATAGCAAGACGCGGTCCCAAATACGACAATGAGCCCGGCGCAGTGGCGCACATCTGTAATCCCAGCAGCTTGGGAGGCTGAGGCAGGAGGATTGTAAATCCAAGTTCAGCCTCAGCAAAGTGAGGCGCTAAGTAACTCAGTGAGACCCTGTCTCTAAATAGAGTCCAACATGGGGCCGGGGTGTGGTAGTCTCTCTGAAGACAAACCGGCTGGAGGGGGCTGAGCTTTCTCTTTCTTTTGGGGTGCTGTGACTGGAACCAGGGCCTCAAGAATGTTCTCCACCAACCACCAGGACGCTCCCCAGCCTCTTAGGGTCTGAGGGGCAACTTCCTGGGAAGAAGGCCCCGTGGCCCCCCGCTGGGAGGACAAGTGGGTGACCCGGTCAGTGCTCGCACATCCGCACCAGTCACGGGAGGGACCCGTTTGCTGAATCCTGGCACCCGGCTTCTCCTTGGGGTGCAGCAAGCCACGTGCCCCCAACACTAGCGGGAACCCGCAGGACTCCATTTTCTAGCAAATACCAGCAGCTGCTCTGCTAAGGGAATCTAGTTAGAAACCAATGAAGATTCAGAACAATATCTGGGCTCCTAAGGAAAAGTAGGCGGGAAAACATCTCAAAGCAGCGTCCCCAGACACGAGGGGGAAAACCCAGGTTGACCCGGGAGTCTGGGGGGACTTTCTGCCCCGTGCCCCCGTCCCTTTGCACGGCCTAGAGAAGAACCTCTCCCCAGCTCCTCAGGCAATGGGAGGTGCTGGGGGAGAGAGGACGCCTGGCAGCCGCGCTGTGAAGCATAGCACGGCAAGAAGGGCGTCAGTTGGTGAGGTCACCCCTTGCCCAGGGCTTGGCATAGGGCAGGGCCAGGCGTGGCATGTGGAAGAGCCCACACCGGAGTCAGCTGAGGCCTCCTCCATCTGCGCCACTGATGCGGGGAGGTTGGACCCCTGACCCCTTCACCTGGTGCCTGTGAAGAGCCAGGTCCAGACGCTCCTGAGGGACTTGGTGGCTCAGACACAGGGGTGGGGAGAGGCCTGGGACCGCTTCACTTTAGAACACATCCCCTGATTTTTTGGATGCACATTCAGATTTGGGGTGCGCTGGTTTTCTCATCCCAGGAGGAAGGTTTAAACTGTCACCTCTGTGGTCTAACCACACGCGGCCACGCTGAACCAGCCCACGCCGTGTCGATTAGGGCCATCTCCTCTGTGCCGCCGGGCTCCAGGTGCCAGCTCCTCTGTCACAGGCAGCCAGGCCTGGCATCTGGCGGGGCCAGGTGACCTGGGACGTGATCCACAGACGTGCCCCCTGTGTCGGGCATCACGTGGCCCGTCCTGTCCTGGGAGCTCTGGGCCAGCTGTTGAGCAGCAGGGGAGAGACTCTGAGCTCTGAAGGTACACAGGGGACCACACTCTGCCCGGGGACGGAGGGGCCCGCCAAGGCCACATGCCTCCAGCCCCTCGGGGATTCAAGCCACTGGGCCACGAGTTCCCCTTCACACCAAAGATCCAGGGCCGGGAGGCCCCGCACCTGCTAAACTGTTTCCGTGTTGCTTTAGAATTTTCTGGAAGCCCAGGACCCTCCTGCACCTCCAGCCCCGGGGGAGGCGTCCAGCCTTCCAGACCTCTAGTGCCCGGGGAGGGGTCTGGCCCGGCTCAGCCAGGTCTGCCTTTCCATCTGCGGGCTCAGGTGGCCCCCGACACGCAGCGCCCCCACCCCCAATGTCCCAGGTCCCCCGCCAGGTCAGCCCCTGGTCTTCGCGGTCTCAGCCCTCCTGATGGCCCAACCGGCCACCCACACCGGCCCGGGCTCTCACCCCGGGGAATTTGATGTTGCCTGAGTTCTTATTTGATCCCTGTGTGACTCACCCATGGCTGTGGCTTGATGTGGACTGAGCGTGTCCCCAAGGGCTCCTGTGTTGACACGGGGGCCCGCCTGGTTATATTAGGAGGATGGAAACTCAATCCAACTGAGTGTTGAGAAAGGGGCCTTTGATAAGGTCACCAGAGCCGAGTCCCTTCAAGTGAATCCTGATGGCTTTAGGAGAAGAGGGTAGGAGATCTGCAGGTGCACTTCTAGGGGCTCTGGCCAGGAGAAGCTCTGCACTGCCTTGGGACATGAAGGCCATCACCAGATGCAGGCCCCCAAGCCTCCAGAATGGTGAGCTCAATAAACCTCTTTTCTTTATCACATACTAGCCTCAGGTATTTTGTTATAGCAACAGAAGGGGGACTCAATCGCCCAGGGACTCTAAACCCCATGCGAGGGGAGAGCTGAGTGCTCACAAATCCCTGGATGTTGCCAGTGTCTAGCACTGAGCCTGGCGCACAGCAGGACTCCGCCTGGATGGATGGATGGATGGATAAAACAGGCCTTCTCTGTCCACCGTCGGGCCGTGCAGTGGCCTCTTATTTTTTTCTGTCTGCCTGTTGCTCTCCAGCAAAGCGTGTGTGGGCCCTGCCTGGGCTGGCCCCTCTCTGTCCCTCTCTCCCCTCTGGGCTCTCTCTGCTCTGTCTCTAAGCCAGCGGCCATCATCCCTGTGTCTATCTCTGGACTCTCCCCTCTCATCTCTGTCCCCGCGTCTCTGACTCTGTGGGGTGCGTCTGGGCCTCTGTGTCTCTCCGTGTTGGTCCCTCCGTCCCTGTCATCTCTGCCCCCACCCTTGGCTCCCCCGATCCTCCTCCCCTGGAATCTTGGGGGCAAGGCGTGGAATGGAGCCGGGGGTCTCTGTGGCTGCAGCTGGGGAGAAACCGAAGGCGGATTTGGACGGAGGATCTCGGTGATAACTGCCCCTTAACAGTTAGTGGGAGGCGGATGGGGCTCCCCTAGAGGTGGCCAGGACCGCCCGGGACCCTGGCAGGGATGCCACTTGGAGTCACAGTAGCCCTGGGCCAGGCTTAGGAGGGGACAAGTGGGAGGTGGCGGGAGGGAGAGGCGGACCAGGCAGGAGGCTGGCCTCAACCATCGCCCGCCCGCCCAGAGCAGTCTCTGCCTCCCGCGCTCCCCGCTGTGCCCGCTCCTGTCTATAATTTATGCTTATGATCAGAATTATCAGCAATAATGGTGACGTGATTGTAATTGCTGGGCTGCCTGGCTCAGTCGGGGCCCTGTTGGTAAATATTATGATAGAGAGAAACCTGAGGCCACTGCCTCCCAGAGCTCGGGGCAGGGTGGGCGTGGGAGCACCTTACGTGGGGGGAAGGGGCTGTCCCCTCCCTGCTCCCAGTCAGGGCCCCTCACCCCGCTGAGACTTGCTGTCCACAGTTGGGGCATCTCTTTTAACACCCAACGGTCCTCCCTATGTCTAACCTAAGTCATTCCTGCTTCAAGCTGGGGGGAGGGAGGGGTGAACAAGCCCAACAGCACCTGTCACCCCCATGACAGAGGGCACCCTGAGTTGCATTAGGTGGAGGACTCAGAGACATTCTGAGGGGCCTGGGCAGGGGGCTAGGGGCAGGACAGGGTCACTGCCCCTGGCACAGCTCTAGGGGCTGGGGGACATCCCCAACATCCAGAGGCTCCCCTTTCTGCCCAGGAGGAGTAAGTGGGGGGCTCAGGTAGGAGCAGCATAAAAGTGGCCCCTCAAGAGAGCCCCACCAAGGCAACGGGACCTGGGACAACCTGGGGACCCTCTGGGAGCTGGTCAGGCCCAGAGGAACTGGGCGCGGGGCGGACGAGCTCTTGGCTACTGACTTGGTGACCTGGAGGGTCCCACACTCCCCTCCCTGTCCCCTTGGGAGAAGCATGTGACGACGAGGAGCTTGAATGGGCGTGTGGCCCAGGACACTGGGGTTGACGGAGACACGAGAAGGAAAAGAGGTCCTTGTGCTGTGGTGACCCGGGGACACACACAAGGTCAGGAGACCCCAGGGCCCTTCCAGGACGCGTCCAAGTGGAGATGCTGGCTTCGCGGAGGAGCCCTTGTCGACCTGGTCTGAGGTCGGTGCTCCAGGGGCTCCAAGGTCATGGGCAACAGCAAGAGGCCAGTGGAGATCCGGCAGCTGGACCTGGGGGGAGAGGCCAGGGGAGGGGAGGCTGGGGGTCAGGAGGGGCTGGGTGGGCGCTGCCCTGCAGGGCTGGGCTGTGCCTAGAGGGAGGCATCCACCAGGGCACCCAGCTGGGCACCCGCACAGGACACGTGTGTGCTCACTGCCCAGGGGACAGGGAGGCGCCTTGGGACCCAGGAAGCCAGGATCCCGCCCTCCCCATGAGTCCCACCTCGGACCCCACCAGGCACAGCGAGTTGAGTGTGGGCTGCTGTCAGTGCTCCCCACCACACGGCACAAACTGTGTGGTCCCTGGGGCGTCCCCTGCAGTCCCCGAGGCTGAAGGTGGGACCCTTTTTGAGATCTCAGGAGGAAAATGCCCAGATAGAACTGGGTGTGGTGGCCGGGCACAGTGTAATCCCAGGGAGGCTGAGGCAGGAGGATCGCAAATTCTAAGCCAGCCTCAGCAACTTTGCGAGGCCCCAAGCAGCTCAGCGAGACCCTGCCTCAAAAGAAAATATTAAAAAGGGCTGGGGACGCGGGTCAGTGGAGAAGCACCCCTGGGTTCAATCCCTGGTACCAAAAGAAGAGAGAACCCCCAGGGTGACAGATTGAGACAGTTCACTCCACTCCAGAGCAAGAAGTCAGAGTTGCTGGGCAATTGCTGGCAAATCTTTCCTTCTCTGAACCTCGGTGTTTTTCATTTGTAAAAATGGAAGGTGGCGTTATCCACGATCCTGAATGAATCCCAGGGAATTTCCCTTGGCTTCATCCTCCATGATGACTGAAAGGGTCACCTATGTGGGAACCACAGGAAACCAAGAGATCGAGAGAAACGTCAGGTAGCACAGTGGTCAGCGGGGGATCTCAGCTCTGCCCTTGTTGCTGTGTGTCTTTGGGTAAATACTCCCACCCTTCTGTGCAGGTGGCCTGATGATCGGATGGAGGCAGAGAGACTGCCCACTGATAGAAGCTGTTGGAAGGTGAGTGAGTCCCCACAGGCCCTGAGAAATGGTTTGTCCAGGCCACACTGTCCCAAGCCTGGCTAGGCCTGGGCCTCCCTAGGGCCTCCGAGAGCTCAGACCAGGTCTCCCCATACTCTCCATCCTGTCCCCACAGTGCAGGGGGCACCTGACCACTGGGCCACATCCCCCGTCCCCCCCCCTTTTCCTTTAATATTTCCAGCTGTAGATGGACACAATATCTGTATTTATTGTCTTAGGTGGTGCTGAGGATTGAACCCAGTGCCTCACACATGCCAGGTGAGCCCCCTGTCACTGAGCCCCAGCCCCAGCCCCTTTTTACATTTTATTTAGGGACAGGGTCTCCCTGAGTTGCTTAGGGCCTCGCTGTTGCTGAGGCTGGCTTTGAACTCGCGATCCTCCTGCCTCAGCCTCCAGAGCCGCTGGGATCCCAGGCACCACAGTGGCCGGCTCCCGTGCACCTGGGGGTCCCCTCCTGGTGATGCCTCGGGAACCTAACCCGGGGAGCCAAGGGATGTGCAGGGTGGGCCGGGGCATCTCTCTGAAACTGCATCCCCCTGTGGTGACACGGAGAGCCCCCGCCTTCCCGGAATGTGACGTGAGTCACCAGCGCTCTGCTGCGCGAGGCCAGGCTGGGCTGGGTCTGTCTGAAGCAGGAGGCTCTGCTCCACCGCCCTGCCAGGAACTGGATGAAGAAGAGGAGGAAGCCCAGGGACGACTTTGCATGCCACCCTGGGTGGGCTGGACCTGGGGCCAGGGCCTCCACATCACTGCTGATCAATATGTGGGGCAAATGGTTCAAAGACCAGGAAATCCCCGCAGCTCCGGAGGCTGAGGCAGGAGGATCACAAGTTCAAAGCCAGCCTCAGGAAAAGGGAGGCCCTAAGCAGCTCAGTGAGACCCTGTCTCTAAATAAAATACAAAATAGGGCTGGGGATGGGGCTCAGTGGCCAAGTGCCCCTGGGTTCAGTCCCTGGTACTAAAAATTAAAAAAAAAAAAAAAAAAATGAACGCGAAGGTGTTTCCTTTCTGGTGGGGCTGGGGCTTAGACGGAGGCCCTGGTGCGTGCTGGGCCGCACTCCACCCACTGAGCTGCACCCCAGCCCGGGTTTTCCCTCTCTGATCTGTCCTCAACTTGTTAGACTGTTTTGTTTGTTTGTTTGTTTGTTTGTTTTTCTTCCCCGTTTCCTGTGATTCTTAGTCAAGAGACATTTTTGAGATTTTAAATTAGCAGCCTTTTATCACCCCACTCCTAGCCCTTCATCTTTGTGTTGTTGGAGCCAGTTTTGTTTCTTTCTTTGTTTTGCAGCATTGGGGGTTAAAGCCAGGGCCACTGTACACTGACCCATGTCCCCAGCCCTTTGTTTATCTCATTTTGAGACGGGGTCTTGCTAAGTTATTGAGGCTGACCTCGAACTCCCGATCCTCCCGCCTCAGCCTCCTGAGTTGGTGGGAGTCCAGGTGTCGCCACGGTGCCTGGCTGTGCCTCCTTTCTGCCTCTGAAGCAGGTTCTGTCTGAACAGGGAGCAGGTTGTCAACGGCCCCCTGATATGCGACGTTGGCCGGCCACCATGGTCCCTGTGCATGCACAGGGGATGGTTCCAGGACCCCGGGGATGCCACACCTGGGATGCCCAGTCGCACATAAGTGGCGCCGTGTCTGTGTGGAACCCACGGACACCCCAAATCCTCTCCAGAGGACTCCTCGTACCTGATCAGATGTCAAAGCCATGTCGTCATTGTCCTGTGCTGCTCAGGGGACCATGACTGAGAGAGCTCCTGTCCGTCCACGACAGCTCCGACTCCTTTCCACGTATTCTCAGTCCTCACCTGGCTGAGTCACAGAGGTGGGACCCAGGGACACGGAGGGCCCCCAGCGCTGGCTTTGCACCCCCGCCCCGCCCACCAGGAGTCTGGGGGACTCTGCCCACCAGGCGGGGCCGTCACTCCGAGGGGACGCGGTGTGAGGACGAGGACCTGCAGATCTGCTCACACTCCTGTCCTCCTGGACACACACTTGAAGGCCACCATCGACACTTGCTTGGTGGCACCAGCGTCTCACACGCGCAGGGTCCTTCTGGGCAGAGCTATGGGTGGCCCAAGGAGCTGGCCTGCCACAGGGCGCACGCTGGCTCACCTCCCTGCATGTCCATCCTGGGCTCAGCCGCAAGGCCAGGGGTCAGCCTGAACCTGGGGGCTGGCCCAGATCCCCCGGGCCCCCAGCCCAAGGCCATCAAGATGACCGGCCCCAGCACCGACTCGCCAGCTCAGGAGTCCACTCAGAGCCTCTTCACTGGCCCTCAGCTCTCTTCCTCTCAGAAGCCAGAGACTCCCCTGCCCTGGTGCCCGCTGCCCAGGAGCTGTGCCAGCCTCCATGGGCCCCTGCGTCTCGGCTCCCCGGGGGGTGGCAGGGTGCTGGGGGCTGCCATCAGCAGGCCACAGACACAGTATCGTTCCTCTCCAGCTGCTGCCCTGCCTGGGGACACTGGGGGGACTTCCAGCATTCCTAGCCTGGCTGTCGCCCTGGCCCTGGCCCTGGCCTGCCTGCCGCCCGTCCTGGGGTGGACACTTTCCTCCCAGCCAGTCGCAGCTGTGCTGACACCCTGTCCTCAGGGCCGGCTCTGTGCTCTATTTAGGTCAGGCCTATCTTCATTCCGCTGGGGACATTGCGGGCTGGGGCCGCCTCCTGGCTGACACAGGGAAGGGCCGGGTGGGTTCTGTCCAGCAGGAGATGGCACTGCCCAGGGCGATGGCGGGTGGATGGCGGAGGCCGGAGGGGCCTGGCCCCCAAGTCCTGGCCCATCCGGGACCCTTGGCCCTCTCCCGGTCTGGAGAGGACCCCACCCAGCTTAGTCCACTGAAGAGAGGAACTTGGGCTGGATGTCAGGGGACCCGGGTGACGTTCCACCAAATGAGGTTGATTTGGGCAGTGACGCCTCGGCTGCCTCAGTTTCCCTCTCTGCACGTGGATGAGGCTGGCCCTGCACACCTGGGTCCCCATGCCAGGTTAGGAATGCAGGCTGGCCTCCTGGCACTGCCATCTGCTAGCTGCCTTGTCCCCAATACCATTCAATAACCAAGACACGGTTTTGAGGAGAAGAGGGTTATTACTTTGCTGGCAAAGAAGCAGCACAGGGGCCTCCTGTCCCAGAGGCTGGGATTCTGCCCCTGGGGGGGGGGACAGGGGGCTTTTAAAGAGGTGACTCAAAGGCCACACTCCACATGTTCTAGGTCTGAGTCATAAGTCACTTGTTAGTTTGGGAGATGGTCATTTCTGAGACCTTCTTGTGCCGTCCCCAAGTCTGGATGGCTTTGTCCCCATGGTGGGAGGTGCTCAGGACAGAGAGCTCTGCCTAGGATGGGGGAAGGTGACCTCTCTCCCCTGAGACGGGGGCGAGGTGGGGGCGAGGAAGAGGAGGAAACATGTCCGGTTTATGTTTCTTTTGGTACCAGGAATTGAACCCAGGGGCCATTGAACACTGAGCCCCAGCCCCAGCCCTTATTTATTTTTTATTTAGAGACATGGTCTCCGTCTCGCCCAGTTGCTTAGAGCCTCACTAAATTGCTGAGGCTGGCTTTGAACTGGCAATCCTCCTGCCTCAGCCTCCCACCTGAGCCTCAGGAACTGCATTGTGTGCCATGGCGCCCGACTAATGTGTCTGTTTTAAAAACAAGTCTCGGGGCTGGGGATGTGGCTCAAGCGGTAGCGCGCTCGCCTGGCATGCGTGTGGCCCGGGTTCGATCCTCAGCACCACATACAAACAAAGATGTTGTGTCCGCCAAAAACTAAAAAATAAATATTAAAATTCTTTATCTCTCCCCCAAAAAAAAGTCTCAGTGGCAGATCAGCGAGGGCTGTGTTCACAGTGTGGAGTGGGCCCTGTTACAGTGTGACTCTCTCCAGCTGCACAACCACTCTGTGCCAGCATGTTCCCAGCTGCAAACTGGGCTTGAAAACCGGCCAGTCCCAGGAGGCCATTGGGAGTGAGCCGAGGTTCAGCGTCTGAGTGGGGTGCACCCCTGCCGGGTCCCCTCCATGGGGACGAGTGGCCTCCAGTGAGGCTATGACATGCCGTGGCTAGCTGTCCTTGCAGGGTGCCCCACACTCCCAGCCCCCTCCACCCAGGGCCTCCGCAGAGGCCGGCCTCATTGACATTCTGGCCACCGTCATCCTTACGGGACCTGCGCAGCCCGACCCGCGTCTATCTCCAGATCTGGTAATTAATACCCTGGACGGTTTTTATTGGAATCAAGCAGGACCAGAACATGACCGGCGTTTTAATTAATAACCAGCCTGGCTCCCGCTCCCCTCCCACCCCCAGCCGACCTTGAGGACAGGCTGGGGGAACAGGGCCCCGTCACCGATGCCCGGTGCAGCCCTCTCTGAAGGCCAGTGCCTGGCAGGGACAGAGGCAGCCAGCGGTCATGGGCCGTCAAACACCTGGAACACCCTCTGTTGGCCAGGCCCCGGGGGGAGTGGGTGTGGCCCCTGCCCTCGGGAGCGGGCAGTCAGGCTGGCCCGACCCAGGGACACATCGGTGCAAGAGCAGGTGCTGCTGAAGTCTCGGGGGGCATCGGGGTGCTCTGAGCTGGGTGCAGGGGAGCCTCAGCAGGCTGCATACAGGGGAGCCACCTGGTCTTGCGAGTGGCCTCTAGGTGTCCCCTGTGTCCGGGGTTACACTCCTGGGACTGGAGGGAGCTGGGCTCTGCCCCGCCCCAGGGCCCCGCCAGAGCCTGGCACCCCCTCAACACCCAAAGGATCTCCTTCCTCTCGCCCCGCCCAGTCCCTGCTGTTTCCCCAGAGGAGCCCACAGCCCCCAGCCCAGCCCCCACTGGGCTTCAAACAGGGCTTCTTGGTCTCTGAGCCACGTCCTCAGCCCTTTTTATTTGGAAACAGTCTCACTAAGTTATCCAGACTGGCCTCCTTCTTGAGATCCTCCTGCCTCAGCCTCCAGAACAGCTGGGATTACGGGTTGCTGTGCCGGGTCCTGCTCCAGGATTCCCCTGGGTGGTGTGGAGGTGGGGGCTGGTGGACCCATGCTTCCTGGATCCATGTCCCCTGGAGCGTCTGCCCCATGTTCAGGGCACAGTGGGACCTGGAGAGAGCAAACCTGAGGGTCCCTCTGGAGTCCAGGTCCCTTGGGGGACAGACACGTCCGGGAATAAACATGGGGTCAGGAAATTGATGCTGAGGACGGCAAGGGACAGGACGTGGAGGGAAAAGACCCAGGGAGAGGAGGCGGGAGGCCAGGGAGGGGAGGCTGCCCATGTCTGAGCTGTGCCCAGGGATGGCCGAGGAGCCAGCCCAGTCCAGGAGGAGGCCGCCAGGACAGACCCCAGATCCCAGGAGACAGGAGGTGCCCAGGAGGGGTGGGGACAGTGCACTGTCCAGCTTGACCCTGTGTCGCTATTGGCACGGCCTGAGCTGGAGCCCCTCATGAGGTCTGCAGGGGGGGGCGTGGCATTGTGCCCACACAGCCCAGGTGGTTAGGGGCCCGCTCTTGGTCCCGAGTCACTTTCAGATAATGGTCTTGCAACTCTGGCTCAGGCTCGAGGCTGAATGTCCAAGGGGGACCCTGACCCTGGACAGGGAGCTGGTGATGGAACACCCCACTACCCACCCTCTGACGGCCCAGGGGTGTCACTGAGGCACAAGGTTCCCAAGCCTCTCTGAGGGCCCCTAGCAAGACCCATCCCCAGCCGTCCCCAAAATTCAGCTGCTCAGGAACACACTTCTGCCGGCCGTCGTCCCTGCATCTTTCCTTACAGGGGTCCTGGGGACACCTCCCAAGTCACTTGCACTCAAATCCTCAGCCCCTGGTTTGGGGGACTCCACACAAAGCAGAGTGGTCATTTCCAAAAGCAACGGGTTTTGTAGGGAGCTGGGACCCAGGGGGCTCTGGGGTGGGTCAGCCCTGGGGACCCGGGTGGCACCCTCCAGTTCACCTGCAAAGGCCCCCTGGCTGCTGGCCTGGGGCTTGTTTTTAGAAGGGACATGTTTACCCCCCCTCCCCTCCCTAATCTTGGGGAGATGGGGCACCTGCCCCCCATCCCTCCTGAGCACCCTCCCACACACAGATCTCAGAAACGTCCCAAGCTAACAGGTGATGACAACTCCAGCCGGGGACACCTGGAAGGCAGCCCCTGAGTCACCTCTTTAGAAGCCCCTGTCCCCCTGCTGGGCCGAATCCCAGTCTCAGGGACAGGAGTCCCCTGTGTTTCTCAAAGCCGTGTCCTCCTGTTGATTGGCTCAGGGACAAGGACTGAGGTCTGGTAACATTAGGAAGGGGTCCAGTGAGGCTGGGGACCCCCAGCGCCCCCCAGGCCCTGCTCTCTGCCCAATCAGGAGCCCTCTGTCCCCCCCAAGGGCAAGAAGCAGCCTCCCTTTTCTCCTCCTCTCTCAAGCCCTGGAGGCCACCTCTAGAGTTTTCTGCCGGGAACCTGCCCATGTCACCGGGCTGCTCCTGAAACAAAGCCTGCCCCTTCCTCTGCAGGATCTCCCTCCTGGCCTCCAGAGTGGCCATGTGACCCAAGGTAGCCAGTGATAGCTCTTGTACCTGCCCGATCAGGATGATGGATGCACAGACAGGCCAATCAGAGTCCAAGGCTGCTGTACCTGTCCCCCACCTCCTGGAGAAGGCGTTCTGGGGCTTCAGAGGGTGGCGGAAGAGAAACAGAGGGGTGCAGGCTTGGGGGTCCCTAAAGGCTGCTGCCTCCCACTGGATATATTGGTGTTCAAGGTTAACACTAGTGGCGTATCTAGAACCCCCTTCCTGGGTCCCCTAGTCATGCCCTCTGGTCTGTTGGGTGCATGAAGTTGGGCTTCATTTGTTGGATTTTTAACTTTTTCTTATTGATTTGTATGAGTTCTTTATATATGATAGACCCCCCCTATCCTTTGTTAGTTATTTTAAAAAGTGCAAAAGAGCAGATGCATTAAAGAAAAACGACTTCCTTCTTTTCAGTCCTGAGGATAGAACTTCTACCACCGAGCTACGTCCTCAGGGATTTTTAGTATTTCTTTGGGGACAGGGTTTTGTGAAGTTGCTGAGGCTGGCCTCAAACTTGTAATCCTCCTGCCTCAGCCCCCGCAAGTCACTGGGATTACAAGCATGTGCCACTGTGCCCAGTTCAATAACAACTTTATATGGTGGACTCTGTTGGTGGCCCAATGTCCATTCTATTCTTCTTCCTTAGTAACATAATGCTGGGTTTTAGTTGGACAGAGTGTCACTAGCCAAAAAATTGTGTTTCAGCCTCTTTTCCGACTGGGTATGGTCTGTAGACTGACATCTATCTGATGAAATATGAGTCAAAGTATTTGGGGGGTCTGCTGGGGCATTTCTCTCCTTTGTCTTCCTTATTTTGCCAGTTGGAATCTAGATGGGATGGGTGGAGCTCCAGTAGTTGCTTTGGACTTTGAGGTGACCTCACCTGGTAATGATATAATTAGTATGTTAGCGAAGGTTAGGAGCCTAATTCTGGACCTCACTGGGAATCAGTCATAACAGGTTTCCTGGTTTGGTTTGTTCTTCTCCTACCTCCAGAGCAATTATATCTGAAACAGAAATAGTTTTATTTATTTATTTATTTATTTATTTATTTATTTCTCAGCAGACACAACATCTTTGTTGGTATGTGGTGCTGAGGATCGAACCCGGGCCGCACCCATGCCAGACGAGTGCGCTACTGCTTGAGCCATATCCCCAGCCCCACTTAAAAAAATTTTTTTTTAGTTGTAGGTGGACACAGTACCTTGATTTTTATTTATTTATTTTTACATGGTGCTGAGGATCGAACCCAGTGCCTCACCCATGCTAGGGGAGCGCTCTACCACTGAGCCACAACCCCAGCCCCAGAAATAGTTTTAAATAAGAGAAAAGTTGATCTAAACCACTTGTTTGGGGTTTTTCCAATCAGATAGACTTCCCTGTTCTACATTTTCTTTTGCAAGTCTTACAACTTTACTTTTCACACGTAGCCACTTAATTCATCTGGAGTTGATTTCTGCGTATGTGGGAGGTGGGAATCTATTTTTATTCTTTTCCCATATGGACAGCTAATTGTCCTAGCACCATATACTGAATAGTCCAAAACAAATATAAGGTATTTTGGAATAAATTTACTAAAAGTTGCTGAAGACCTTTATGGTGAGTATTATAAAATTAACTTAGGTGCATTACATTTTTTAAGAATAATTTTAGTTGTAGATGGACACAATACCTTTATTTTGTTTACTTAGTATTTTTTATGTGGCCCCTTGGGATCAAACCCAGTGCCTCGTGCATGCTAGGCAGGTGCTCCACCACTGAGCCACAACCGCAGCCCAGGTGCATTGAATCTTAAAACGCTTAGTAGACCTGTAATCCCAGCGTCTAGGGAGGCTGAGGCAGGAGGATCAAGAGTTCAAAGCCAGCCTCAGCAACTTAGTGAGGCCCGAAGCAACTCAGCAAGACCCTGTCTCTAAACAAAATATAAAAAAGGGGTTGGGTGGGGCTGGGTGTGTGGCTCAGAGGTTAAGTGCCTCTGGGTTCAATCCCCTGTCCCCCGCGAAAGTAAAATAAAATAAAATAAAATGGTCCAGAATAAGACACAAGGTGAGGCATCTGTGACCAAAAGCTCTGTCCCTGTCCCCAATGCCAATCAAGGCCAATTTAATTAATAAGGACAGGGTTTTGAGAACAAGGAAAAAGAAGGTTTATTGCTTTGCTAGCACAGGAAAAACACAGGGGACTCCTGTCCCAAAGCCTGTGACTCTCCCAATCAGGAGGGACGGGGGTTCAGGAATTCTTCAGGGGTCCCATTCCTGTAGGGGCTCCCGGGTCGCCCCATGGGGGTTAGGACTCACTTGTTATTTGGGAGCTACTCACTTCCCAGGTCCTCAGCAGGCCTCTCCTTCCTGTCATGGGGGTGTTGGGGCAGTTAACAGGGGGAGAGAAGGTGATGTGGCTCCCTAGTCTTGTTAGGGAGGGGGAGAGGGGAGAAGAGCGGAAAAGCATTAAAATAATAATAATAAAAATGAGCCTTAGAGCAATGAGGGCTCTGCTCAGAAGGTGAAGGGACCCCCCGTTCCCCTCCACAGGATGTGGCTCCCACAGGCTCTCTAGGATCAAGGGCTCCAAGAGGGGCCTGGGACACCCCACAGGGCAGCTTGATGACACGGTCCCCACCTAAAACCCAGAAGCACTTCCCAGAAGAGGGACCTGGGTGTTGTGGGTCTGAGCCTTCTCCCTAGAGCTGGTGAGCGGAGAGGCCACCTCATCCAGGCCCCTCCCAGGTCCCATCTGCACCCTCTGCAGAAGGCTCACAGGTTGGCTTGACTTTGTTGACAATCCTAAGTGCAACGCACGCGGGGCCTGCCATCCAGCTAGCCGCTGGACCACAAGTAGAATGTGCTACTGGGCTGGTGGGGCAGCCTGTGATCCCAGGGGCTCAGGAGGCTGAGGCAGGAGGATCGCAAGTTCAAGGCCAGCCTCAGCGACTTAGCGAGGCCCTAAGCAACTCAGCAAGATCCTGTCTCAAAGTAAAATACAAAAAAATAGGGCTAGGGATGTGGCTCGGTGGCGGAGTGTCCCTGGGTTCAGTCCCCAGTACCAAACACAAAACAAAAGCCAACACAACAGCATATGTCAGGTCCCCAGAGATCTTCTCACACTTACGCACTCACTTTAAGGAAAGAACAGAAAGCCTTACCCACATTTTCAGAGAAGATTCTAGAACTTTCTAGTCTCTTCCGGCCCCCAGGAGGGAAACTACTCGGATTCCCTGGGCATAGATTGTCTCCTACGTCCTGTATGTAAGTGGAGTCTTCCAGTGCGAAAGGCCCTGCCTGGATCTCACTCACAGACCGACGACTTAAAAAAAGAGAAAGTGCCACTTCTTGGCTCCTTACAGCAGGGGTGAGGGGTGGGAGGGGGTGAGACAGGACAGAGAGATGGGCCTTGGGGGTCCTGGTGACAGTGCTGCTGACAGTGAGGTGCTGGCTGGCTGGAGGCCTGCATGAGCCCCCTGGGAGTGACTCTGGTGACCCAAGATGACTCTGCCAGAGCCAGCTGTGGATGGCCTTCTGCCCCGTCTAGAGGATCCCTGTGCGTGGGGTTGGTGGCCCCGTGTCCCTGGTAGACGGGGGACGTGGCAGACCCAGGGTCACAGGCCTTGCCACCCTGCAGCTGGTAGGTCACACTGACAGAGAGCTGGGCGGGGCCTGGCATTTGTCCTCCTGTCCTCCTTCTCCCCCACCCCCAGGCCCCAGCGGACCAGGGACCTCACCGGGGGCAGGGGCACAGGTGGGGCCTGGGCACAGGTGAAGCCTCCTGCAGGGTCCCCTCTGGGGCCTGCTCCAGCGTAATCTGGCCCATTCCAGTGGCCGAGGGCATCAGAAGAGCAGTCCTCAGAGGCCTGGGGACATGAGCCTGCTTTGCACAGATGCTGGTGGCAGCCTGGGGAAGGTGGCATTGTGGTGGCCTCTGTGTCACTTGGAATGGGGTTCTTGGGGAAAATTGTTGTCAAATTGCAAGGAGCCCCCAGGGCAGCCCGAAGGGTGCCTGCAAGGACATCCTGCAGGGGAGGCACCGAGCCCACAGGAGGGGCCCTGGGTTCCCGGAGGCTGCGGAGGAGCCACGGGAGGCAGGAGAGGCAGCAGCGGGTGGGCACTAGCCTGGTGGCCTTGGCCAAGCTGCGTCCATTTGCGCAGCAACCTGGAGGCCTGGCCAGCAGGTCGGGGTGGGGATGGGTGAGAAGGGAGGGCTCGGAAAGTGAGGTCCTCACAGAGGAAAGGAAGTAAAAAATGAGGATTCTAAGCTGAGCATGAAGACAGCCAGCAAGGATTTAAAACCCAGTGCTGGGAGCCATCAGCCAAGTAGGTATGACAAATTCCTTGCCAGCTTACTCCCATGCTGTCTAGTGGAAGGACTTCTGAAAGGTGACCTTGCTCAAGGACCAGGGCAGGATCCGTGTTTAGGGTGTTCCCCCTTTAGAATAGGGCAGTTTAGCATAATAGGAGAGTAGGGTGTTTCCCCTTTAGAATAGGGCGGTTTAGTATAATAGGAGATTAGGGTGTTCCTCTTTTGGAATAGGGCGTATCCTGCTGCTGAGTTCCTCTTGAGTGCTTAGGGTCAGACAGTATATTTTGGGAGACAGAAGCCCATGCGGAGTGGATTTGGGCAGAGAACCTGGATTCCCCCAGAACGTGTTTGTAGACGGCCGGTGTGAGTTCGGGAATAAAGAATTGCTGTTTGAATCTACAAGCTGTGTGGAGACTCGTGATTTGTGCCCAGCCGAGAGACTGCGGCAACCCAGGATTTTCTTTACATTATAAAACAGTTGAGATGAAAGAAAGGAAAGAAAGAAGACCTGAGACCTAGGCGAGGCCCAGGCGTAATGACGCAGGGTCAAGGTCGGCAGAGAAAATGGAAAACCAGGCGGACGAGCTCAAAAGTCACCATAAGAGATGAAAGCACCAAGCTTTACGATAATGACAAAATAAAACGAGGCGACGAACGTGAGTCAGGAAGACCAAGATCAAAGCTCCAGCCTGGGACTAAAAGATTAAAAACAGGAGGGTGGGGTCCAGCTGGGTGCAGATGGGCACCCGCTAGACAGTGGGGACCAGACCTTGAGCTGACGTGGAGGCTGAAGATCCTCAGGTCCCTTTTTTCTTTTTTTTTGGTTCTGAGGATTGAACCCAGGGGTGTGTGACCACTGAGCCACATCCCCAGCTGCAGCAGTCTGGCTGGGCATAAATCACGAGCCACTCACAGCTTTGTAGATTCAAACAGCAATTCTTTATTCCCGATCTCACACCAGCCGTCTACAAACACGTTCTGGGGAAATCCACGTTCTCTGCCCAAATCCACACCTCCACTGGGCTTCTGTCTCCCAAAAAATACTGTCTGAACCCTTAAGAACTCAAGAGGAACTCAGGCAGCAGGATATGCCCTATTCCCGGCAGGAATAATCTTCCTAAACCGGGAACGCCCTAAACACGGATCTGCCCTGGTCCTTGAGCAAGGTCACCTTCCAGGAGTCCTTCCACTAAGAAACATGGGGGTACGCTGGCAAGGAAATTGTCATACCTACTTGGCTAATGGCTCCCAGCACCCAGCCACTGTATTTTTTGAGACAGGGCTTCACTGAGTTGCTTAGGGCCTCACTAAGTTCTGGCTTTGACCTTGAGATCCTCCTGCCTTAGCCTCCTGAGTTGATGGGATTACAGGAGTGTGACAGAGCCTAGCACATGTGTGTTTATGTGTATGTGTGTGTGCACGTCTGCATGGAGCTGTGTGTGTGCACGGGCGGTTTATGTGTACATGTGATGTGTGTCGGTGTGTGCATGTGTTTTATAGGTGTGTAGTTATAAGAGTGTACAGTGTAGGCATGTGTGTGTGTGTGCGTGTGTGCACATGCATGTGTGTGTGGTCACCTGGGAAGGCTCTTCTGAGGAGTGAGTGGGGTTGGAGCTGGATCTGAGGAGGGAGCCCAGGTGGCCGGCCAATGCCCAAGGCTGTCAGGAGGGGACTCAGGACAGGAAGTGAGGGGCTGGGCGTGGCTCAGTGGTGGAGCCTCTGCCTAGCGACAGTCCCTGGGTTCACAGCCAGCGGCGCTAACTAAGTGCCTAAGTAAATACATCGTCGGAAATCAGTGTGCAGGAGCCGCAGGGACGCGGACCTGAAAGGGGGCAGGTGAAGCGGCTGCTGGCCCGTTTCCGGTTCCGGGCTTCTGGGAGAGGCCGTGCCAAGTCGTGGGGGTGCGGGGCTCAGGGGCCGCGGCTGCCCAGAGCCCAGGGTGTTGGCGGCTGGAGAGGCAGTGCTGCCCCCTGCTGGTCACCTCGCACCCCGCGCCCGCGGCGTCCCGAGGAGATTCTGGAAGGCTCCGGGGCTCTGCTCCCCACGGTGCCGCGTCCCGAATTCACTCCGGCTCCCGAGACTCAGGACATTTTCCTGCCACCCCCGAGCGGGAGAGGGGGGCGGGGGAGCCCCGCAGTGGTGGGCCAGGCCTGGGACGCGGCCCGGTGGACGGTAGACGCGGGCAGAGTCGGCGACAGGAGCGTCCTCGGGCAGGGGGCTACCGCACGGGGTGGGGAGGGTCAGGTCCTGGCCGCGGTGGCCCTGGAAAGGGAACAAATAGCCCCTTCCCAGCTGGCCTCTGCCCCAGGGGTGGGTGGTGGACATGGATGTTCCCACACGCCGAGCCGAGGCCGAGAGGCCCCTGGGGTAGGCTCTGGGGCAGGAGGGGCCATCGGGGTCCCGGCTGTGCTCCAGGCCACCTGCCTGGCCCGCCCTCGGCTTCCGGGGAGGCCCCGGGACCAGCGGGTGAGCCGCGCGGAGCGAGGGCCGAGGGCGACACCTGGTGGCCACGCGGGCGCATCACAGGCAAGGCCAGGGACCCACCTGCGGCTTCCAGGGCGCGTCCCTCCCAAGGCCCCGGAGGGAGAGGGCCAGCGTCGCCAGCCAGACCTGGACTGGGACGCGAGGGAGAGGCCCGAGCCAGTTCCCCAGCCCCCGCCCTGCCCCATGGGGCTGTCACTGCGTCCCTGCAGTCCCGTGCTGTAGCTCTCATTGTCCCCTGTACTGAGATGGGGAACAGCCACGTGGCCAGATTCTGGGATTCGGTGAAGCCCCAGGTGAGACTGACTGGACCTGCCGGCTGTCTCGGGCTGAGACCTGTCCAGCTCTCCAAGGGCACTGTTGCCATCGCTGGGGGCCGTGTCACGGGGACACCCGCTCCCCTTGCTTCAGTCCATGTAGCTGCCACCCTCCGGGCTCTGCTTTTAGTTCCATTGATTGATTGATTGATTGACAGTACTGGGGACTTTTCCCGTCCATGTGCCCAAGTGGGTGGCGGCCCTGTAGCTTGGCTTTGGTAGGAGTCTGGGTTCCAATTTGCCACCTGGCCAAGGCCACATTCTCTGAGCCCCAGGGTAGCCATGAAGTCCTAACCCTTTGGACATCTGACACTAGTAGATACCCCGGGGCAGTGGCTTGAGGGCACGTTTCCAGTCTACACCCCAGATTTCCCTCCCTTCTGCCAGTTGGGGGATCTCCTCTACTTTCCTTCAAACTCTGCTGTGTGCTTTAAACCTGCTCAGTTGTCCCTCTGTATTAGAGGGGACTGGTTCCAGGACTCCCTGCTCCTGTGGTGGATCCCAAAACTGAAAGATGCTAGTTTCTTATATAAAATGATCTTCTCTCTCTAATATTTTTAGTTGTAGGTGATCTAGGCGCCATGGTGTATGCTTGTAATCCCAGCAGCTGGGGAGGCTGAGGCAGGAGGAACATGAGTTCAAAGCCAGCCTCAGCAACAGTGAGGTGCTACTAAGCAACTCCGTGAGACCCCGTCTCTAAATAAAATACAAAATAGGGCTGGGGATGTGGCTCAGTGGTCAAATGCCCCTGTGTTCAATCCCCAAAAAATAAAATAAGAGAAATATTTTTAGTTGTAGATGGACACAACACATTTCTTCATTTATTTACTTATGTGGTGCTGAGGATAGAACCCAAGGCCTTGGGCATGTGAGGCAAGCACTCAGCCAATCTTTCTTATTTTTTTGAGACAGGGTCTCACTGAGTTGCTTAGGACCTTGTTAAGTTCCTGCGGTTGGCCTTGAACTTGCAATCCTTCTACTTCAGCCTCTCCAGTTGCTGGGATCACAGCCCAGCCATATGGATACTTAATGGACGCTCGGTAGCACAGTGAACTACAGCACCGGACTCCTGGGTTCCCACATCTGCAGTAGCTGGACCTAGGGGCACATGTCCCTGTGTCCACTTGTATGAGTCTTTATTGATATATGTAACTGAACAAATAAACAAATGGGTGAGAAGAGAGAAATCTTCCTTACAGAAGAGCTCTAGTTAATGCGTGTCAGCGAGGCATGGTGGGGCATACCCACAACCCGGAGACTCAGGAAGCTGAGGCAGGAGGATGGAAAGTTTGAGACCAGCCTGGCTGACTTAGTAGGACCCTGTCTCAAAATAAAAATATAAAAGGGACTGGGGTGCACACCTGTAAAACCAGCTTGGGAGGCTGAGGCAGGAGGATGGAAAGTTCAAAGCCAGCCTCAGTAACTTAGCGAGGCCATGTCTCTAAATAAAAATGAAAAATGGTCTGGGGATGTGGCTAAGGGGTTAAGCGCCCCTGGGCTCAATCCCTAGTACCAGTAAGTAAATAGGGCTGGGGCGTGGCTCAGTGGTAGAGCACTTGCCTAGCATAAGAGAGGCCCTGGGTTCCATCCCCAGCATGGGGGCAGGAAATAGAGCAAGATAAAGAAATCACTATTAGTACCATATTAATTGCTGATGGACTGTTGCATTATGGATATTTAAGTCAGTGTGAAAATTTAAAGGAAAAGCTGGATATTTGCCTGACCTCAAAGTATCAGCTCTAGGATTTGTATGAATTATGAAGTAGCAAAGAGTACTCTCTTTTATTTGGATTTTTTTGCAGTACTGGGGCTTGGGCTCAGGGCTCCCACATGTGGGCAGGTGCTCGGCCCCAGAGCCGCACCCCAGGCCCTGGAAAGTGTGATCTGATGGTGGAGGACCCCAGCACACATCGCCTTGAGCCGGGGGCATCTGAGCACATCACCAGCCATGACAAGTCCTGTGCTGCCCCAGGGGCCCATCATCTCTGCAGGGTCCTCCGATGACGCACAACCTTAAGTAATCAGGAGAAAATGCCAGGCAACCCCAAAGGGAGGGACATTTGTCCAAAGAGCTCTTCAGTGGTCACCGGATGTGTCAAGGCAGGAAAGACAGAGCGCTGAGAAACTGTCATGGGCTGAAGGAGACGAGAGGGATAAGTGAACATGGGATCCTGGGACAGAAGGACACTTTCTACCTATGAACTTGTGAATCAAGTCAAGCCACACGTGAGCTAACGGCATCGTGCCCACATGCATTTTCTTGTTGGATCTTTGTCCTGTGGTTGGGTGAGAAGTGGCCAAGGGGGATGGGAGGCCACTCTTATCACAAGTCCTCTGTGAACCTTAAGCAGGCTTGAAATAATAGTTTAAAAAAAGTTTCTGGGTGAGAGGTGCAAGCCTATGGTCCCAGCTACCTGGAGTCTGAGGCAGGAGGATGGCAAGTTGGAGGCCAACCTCTGTAGCTTGGTGAGATCCTGTGTCAAAATAAAAAATAAAGACGTCTAAGTGGTACAATCAACGCAGGGTGGTGTGGAGATGCCCTCTGTAGGCAGAGCAGCCCTCTGAACCCAGACTGGACCCTGGGGAGAGGCTTACCCCCAACTGGGACTTCAGGACAGGGACCCCTGTGACCAGCGAGGGCTGTCTGAGCTCCTGGGGCTCCTCCTGTACCCAGGGAGTCAGCCCCCCTCTGACCTGACCCCTAAATGGGACCCTCAAGTGTCCCCAAGACACACCTGGGCCTGAGCTCTCTGCAGGGTGGTGTTGTCTGGGACAACAGGTCACAGCCTCTTGGCTTGCTTGGCTTGGCCAGGGCTCCATGCTCCCCACCATCACCCATCCTCAAGGACCCCCATCTTCTCTCAGGTTCCTTCCTTCTACCTGCACCCGCTGGTGCCAAGCCCTGGGCAGGAGACTCAGCCCATGCCATCTGGCCTCAATGCCAGTGCACCCCAGCCCAGGGGCAGTGAGTCCACCCTGGGCTCCAGCCACATACACTTTCTCTCACACCCCAGGCTCTGCTGGAGCCGCCAGGCCCCCCTGTCCCATGATCCCCGCTTGCTCCTCCTCCTTCCTCCCCTCACCAGTGCCCTCTTCTCCACAGCTGGGAAGCCACATGCCTATCCTCCACGGTGTGAGTGGGCTTGCCCTCTCCTGGGACCCCACATCCCGGCAAGGAGTTCCCACTGAAGGTCAAACTAAATGGGCTAGGACACACCTTACGCAGGGAAGGGTGACCTCTTAGCCTCCTGTGCTGTGGGTCAGGTGAAAAGGAGCTGGGGGTCCCAGTGGTGTTTGATGTCTGGGGGAGGAAAAGACCTCTGGCAGACTCTGAGGGCCACACCAGCTGGGCTGGTGAGGTAAGTTCTGGACGCGGAAGGCCACTTCTATTCTGAGGACAGAATCTCAAAGGTCAGGGTGGTGTTTGGAGTTCTCTGGGATCGGTCTCTTGAGAGAGAAGGTGATGACTGTTCTCCATGGGGTGTCACCTCAGAAGCCTCTGCACCCTTTGTTCTGGGCAGTGCCGGGGCTGGCCTCAGCCTCTCTAGCAGTGTCCCCTGCCTTGGCTTCTGGTTGGGGTCAGCCAAAGGAGTGCTATCGATGAAGGTGGAAGGGCCCCAGGGACTGTTGTGACTCCCCTGTCCCTTCCTCTGACCCTCCAGGCCCCTTTTCACACAGCACGTGACCGGGTTCCTGTGCTCAGCTATTCACCTCAGGAGTTCTGAGGTGAACAGCTGAGCACAGTCTCTGGTGCAGGCAACCTCCCTGCAGCAGGAGCAGCGGGCAAAGCTGCAGGAGGGGAGCCCTGGCTGCTCTCTGGCCAGAGGTCACCTACCCACCAGCTGTGAGCACCCTGGGCACCCAGGAGCTGGGGGAGCCTGCGGTGCTGTGTGTGGGGGGTCTGCTTCCCTGGACCCACCGGGCAGCTTTAAGTGCAAACTCAGTCCGAAGCAGGGGTCTCTGGTCTGTCTGGCTGTCTCTGGAGGCCTTGGGGGTCCTGGCCCTGGCTGTCCCGTTGGTGCTTCTCTGTCCATTCCCACCCAGGTTCCCCTCTTCCCAAGTCCTCCAGGACTCCTAAGCCCCGGCTCCTGCGAGGCAGCGGGGCTGGGCTGGCACCGAGTCCTGGCCCGCGATGCCCAGCACCGAGGGAGGCTCCGGCGGCACCCAGGAAGCCGCGGGGAGAAGCAGACAGCGCAGGGTGCTGCACCTCGGTCACAAGCTTTATTGTCCCGAGCACAGAGGCGCCACACTTCCACAATTCCACTGGGGGGGGGGGCGGGGAGGCTGGGGGCATGGCCGGGCCACACGGGGCCACCAGGGGAGGCCTCGGCTCTGGGGTCGCTTCTCGCACACCTGCTATCTGCAGCCCCTGGCCCTGGTCCCTCGGGTCCCTGCTGTGGCCGAGCTGCCTGGTTTCACAGGATGGGTGCGTTGGCCCGGATCAGCCGGAAGCATCGCATGGAGGCGGCTGTCGCTGCTATGCACGAGAAGCTGCGGGGCATCAGGAGGGGACACCGGGAGGGGACACCGGGCCGTTGCCCTGCGGGCTGGGCTGCATTGGGGCAAGAACGGGGGTGGCCTTGCCGGGACCTGTGTGCTCGCAGGGGCGCCGGAGCTGTCCCTGGACCTCGCACGCCAGGCCTGCACATCGTCCTCTGCGTGGGCTGGGCACAGGGCAGCAGCCACCGGGGCTGTCGCCAGGACGGGCGGGCACGGCCGGGCATCAGGCAACTTGGGAGGCTGAAGGGGCAGCCGTCGCACTCTGAGGCGCCTGAGAGGGACACACGCCCCTGACCGCGGATGCGAGTGCCCTCAGGTGCGGCCCTGCCATCCTGGAGCCCGGGCATGTGCCTCTGCTGGCACAGTGTGGCCGGCTGACAACGCCCGGCCACATGGCAGACTGTGGTGCGCTCCAGGGCGCAGAAGGTGCACCCAGGAGGCCCAGTCCAAACAGCCGGGCGCCAGGGACGTGTGTTTCCCACCCTGTCAGGGTAGGCCCGGCTTACAGGAGGTCCCCGTGGGTGCGGAGGGGCCCCAAGCATTCCTAATACTGCAGCTGGTGGTCTTGCTGAGCATCTGTGGGCAGCAGCTGGGGGCACATGTTGGTGAGGTTCTCGGGGAGGAAGGACCCTGCCCCAACACCTTGAACCTGGACCCTGCTGGGCAGAGGCGGGGAACCGGTACCACTGTGAGAAGGCGGCGCTGCGCGTAGGGACAAGAAGCCCCAGGTCCAGCCTTGGCCTAGAAGGGGGCAGAAAAGGGTCCTGCACCGGCTCCTGGAGACCAGGTGTCCCTCTTCGGGGCCCTCAAGGGGAAGCTGGGACCTGCTCTGGCCTCAGGAAAAGGGCAGGAAGCACCCAGGGCACCCAGAGGGGCCTTAGGCAAGCTCGCCCTGCGGGGAGCAGCCTGGCCCAGTCACCGGGCCTCCTAAACAAACTCCAGACGCCGCCGGGCGGTGCCACTCCACAGAAGGCCAGCCAGAGGAGCCTCCGGGCCCGGCGGGGTTCGGGCGGGGGATTGTCCACGGCGGTGAGTCTGGCATTGGTACAAACACTGTCTTGTCTCCAAGATGACAGTCCTGACCCTTCCGGGAGGGGATGCCACCCTGCAGCCTGGCAGGGCTCTGGTGTACACTGGGCTGTTCCACCGTGTCCCTCAGTGTCAGTGCTTATCCTAGAGGAAGCAAAGGTTTGATCAGTGAATCTTGAAGACCTTTGAGGGATACGCAGGTAGCAAGAGGGTCAGAAAGAAAAGGGGGCAGGGCAGGAGAGTGTGCTGGGTAGGGAACTGCATGTGCCAAGGCCCTGAGGTAGAAGAAGCCTGGGTTTTATAAGGAGCCCTAAGGCCTATGTGGAGCTGGACTGCAAGAAATGTAAGCCAGAGACTCCAAGCCTGAGTTTCTTTTTTTGGGTCCTTTTTTTGAACCCACGATGCTTAGTCACCAAGCCATATCCCAATTCTTCTAATTTTGCAACAGGGTCTCACTAAGTTGTGCAGGCAGGCCTCGGCCTTGCAATCTTCCTGCCTCAGCCTCCTGAGACACTGGGATTACAGGCGTGTGCCACTGAACCTGGCTCAGTTTCTTAATCTGATCCCTGGGCCTTACAGGGGCCCTGGTTGCCAAGGAAACAAGCTGACCCAGCCCTGCCTCTGCGCTGGCCTCAGCACCTGACCAGGGCACCGACTCCTGTCCCTCCCACAGGCCAGGACCCCGTAGTCTGCTCCAAAGCTTCTCCTGTGCCTAGTGACCAGCTGTGTCTGGGGACTCCAGTGTTGGAATTGGAAGGACAAAGAGCAAGCCCGCTCCCTGCCCTGCTTCAGCTGCCCAGGTGACACAGTGGCCAGGGACAGAGCTACTCCCAGATAGGTTCTTGTGACACTGTGGGCGAACACTGCACTAACCGTGGGGGCATGGAGCTGGTGGTCACGCAGCACCTCTTAGAAACAACTCTGCCCAGGGTGGAGTGCAGTGGCGCCCACCTGTGATCCTAGCTGCTCAGGAGACTGAGGCAGGAGGATTGAGAGTTTAAGACCAGCCTCAGCAAATCAGCAAGGCCCTTAGCAAGTCGGGGAGGCCCTGTCTCAAAATAAAAAATGAAAAGGGCCGGGGTGTGACTCAATGGCACAGTGCCCTGGCTTCAATCCCCGCACCAAACCCAAGACCAAGCAAAATAAAAAACAGAAAAGGGCAGAGGGTGTTCTGTAAGACATCAATGACCTAAAGATCAAAGAGAAATGGAGGAAGTCTCCAGACCGAGGAGGCCCAGGAGACAGGACACCGAGGGCAGGAAGCCGGCTTCCGGCTCGGCGGGACCCTGCGCTGGAAGGAAAGGGCACAGCCAACCCCTGCTCCTGGGGACACCAACATGGGAGCGCAGAGCCCCAGGAAGACTGGGTGTAGACAGTGGTGGCGACCGGGCCTGGGGCTACTGTGCTTTACAAAACCTGGCCCTTTCCTCAGGACTTGTGCGGCAAGTGTTCGGCCAAAGTCCCATTGTCTGACGTCACCCAGGCGGAGAGAGGGGGGAAGGGGCAGCAGGCGGTTCCCAAGCCGTGTCCTTGGGGGCCCCTGCTCTGTCAGGTTTCGAATTCTTTCAAAATAAGTGAGCACACGCTGGCCCGGCCCTGCCTCTGTGCCCAGCACACCAGCGATCCCGTGGCGGAGGGAGGTTGGGCTCAGGCAGGTCCCCAGGAGGAGGGACAGGTGAGCGGGACCACAGGCTCCTGGTGCCTCTGAGGACACCGCCACTGAGCCACTGACCGCCCGCCAGTAGCTCAGGACACGAGCCCAGCTGTCAGCACGAGCTGCATGAAGCCCACCGACCCACATGGGGTCTGGTCACGGTCCTCTTGGGCTTGGAACACCACCCAGCCCTTCGGCACTCCTCCAGGGGGCCGTTTTGAACAGCAAAACCACCAACAAAAAGCTCAAAATATGGAAATGTGGCACTAAACAGAGCCATGGAAAGGACAAGGTGACCACAAGATGATCGTGCCTTGGCAACCGCAGGTGGGAGGGTGCACACCGAGTGTTTTATCTTTTAAAAAATTTTTTTGGTACCATGGATTGAACCCAAGGGCACTCAACCACTGAGCCCATCCCCAGCCCTTTAAAAAAATCTTGTTTAGAGACAGGGTCTCGCTGAGTTGCTTAGCAACTCGTTAAGTTGCTGAGGCTGGCTTTGAACTTGCCATCCTCCTGCCTCAGCCTCCCGAGTCACTGGGATTACAGGTGTGCACCACAGTCCTGGCCTCTATTATCTTTATTTTTTGCGGCACTGGGATGGACCTGGGGCCTGGCGCACCCTAGGCAAACACGCTGCCACGGAGCCATACCCCTCGCCCAGGTCAGTTTGTCTGTCCTCTCTGCACATGACTGGGAGGGACCCCATGTGCCAAGAGCACTGACTGTGGGATCACAAACACACCTTAGCAAACAGGCGCATCTGCAAACAGGGAATCTTCAATAAGAAGGTGGACTGTGTAAGCACACACATGTCCGTGCACACACACTTGGGAAAGTTCAGGAGGAACATACTTTAAATGTTGAGGTTGGGCCGGGCGCGGTGGGGCACCCCTGTAATCCCAGCAGCTCAGGAGGCTGAGGCAGGAGGACCGTGGGTTCAAGGCCAGCCTCAGCAATTTAGCTAGGCCCTAAGCAACTCAGTGAGACCCAGTCTCTAAATATAAAAAAAGACTGTGGATGTGGCTCAGTGGTTAAGTCCTCTGGGTTCAATCCCCAGTAAAAAAAAAAAAAAAATCTTGGTCCCCTTGGTCCCCGCCCCCAGAAGGCCTACTGGTCGTATTTTATTATTTATACACTTGTTGGTTTCTTTCACAAAGTCCCCCAGAGGCGTGTATCACTTTGCAATAAGCACGTTTTTGTAAAAAGGAAAGAATAAGCCTCCCAAAACAGGGGGACCCAGTTAGCAGCAGGGAGACCCAGTTAGCAACAGGGGCCTGTGCCCTCCCTGAATGCCCGCTCCCCCACAAAGCATGCTTGTTCTGTGTGTTCTGGTGGCTTCCAGGGATTCTGCCCCAGGCCTGAGTGCGCAGAGGCGCAGGCGCCCTTACCTCTGGTTTCTGGCCTTTGTCCTGCTGGTGGAGGCCGTTGGCAGAACCGGAATTGCTGAGGGTCTGCAAGAGGCGCGGGGCTGAGCAGGGGCGCCCGGCCGCAGTCCCAGGCGCACCCACCAGGTGGCGCGCTGTCGCCGGCCTAGAACCCGGCGGGACCCCGAGGAGACCCCGGGCCCGGGCTCCCGCCCGGCCACCCCCAACCCTCCCCGGGGCCGCCGCGCCCCGCACCCCACACCTGCGCCTTCTCGGGGCAGCTCCTCATGGCCTCCATCAGCTTCTCCACCTGCTGGGCCTGGTCCAGCGCGTCCCGCAGCGCGTCCTCCGTGCTCACCAGCTGGTGCTGCAGCCGCAGCAGCTCGGGCGCCGAGGCGGGGTCGATGAGTGAGTAGCGCCTCTGCTCCGACAGCGCCTTGTCCTTGTCCTGCAGTGGGAGGGCATGAGTGGGCGCAGCAGGGGACTCTCCCCCTCACCCCTGGGTGCAGGCCTGGGCGGTGCCCATGTACCTCAGGTGGCCTTCCTTCCTCTGGTCGCTGGCCCTAGTTCCCAGTTCCCAGCTCTGACGCACGCTCCACCTTCTCCGGGGCCCCAACTCCAGCGCACCCCGTCCTTCCCTTCCACCTGACCCCCGGCACGGACCACGGGACCCTGGCCTCCTCTCACCGGCCCATGTGACCCATGCCTCCCCACTGTGACCTCCATCACTCTCAGCTTCCACCACCAAGGTCTGCCCAGATGCACCGACAGGAGGCCAGGGTGCTCTCACCCTCTGGCCATGCCCGCTCTGTTCGGAGGCTTCTAGCCACCCATCAGGTCCTTCCCTGCCGGGCACAGTGCAGGGTGATGACAGGAGGCTGCCCTGGAGTGGGGGCGCCAGTGTGCCTGGGCCCCGGGAGGCGAGTCTGTGCTCAGCACGGCCACCTGCCACATGGCCGTGTGTGTGTGTGTGTGTGTGTGTGTGTGTGTGTGTGAGTGAGAGAGAGAGAGAGAGACAGAGAGAGGGAATTCCCCAGGCCACATCTACCCAAGGTGGTGGGCCCGAGGGTGAGGGGGTGGGCTGGTCTCCTATAACGTTCGGGGACTCAGAACCAGGAGGAACACTGAAGGCTGCTGGTCAGACATGGCAGGACTTGAAGATGGGCAGGGTGGCTGAGCCCAGGGCTGCCCATGCTGACGCCATCAGGTGGCGCCAGAGGGCTGTGGCCGGCTCCCAGCTGTGGGTGGCTATGCCTGACCCTCCCTCCTTCAAGCCTGAGAAGCCCCAGGGCTGGGTCCCCTTTCCTTCCATCTCCCCCACAGTGTGGCAGAGTCCCGGTGGCTGGAGGGCATGAGGGGCTTCAGATCAGCTGCCCTGTCAGAAGCTTGTCCTCCAGACCCCACCAGGGGACTGACCACAGGCTTGTCAGGTGTTGACCACGGGGGTGGGCATGGTTCTACCCTGGGCTGTCCCACCCCCCACATGGGGACTCGGTTGAGGCCAGGTTCCCCTTGGTGCACATGGATGTGACAGTTTGGATGTGAGCATGCAGTTTGGCTAAAGCGTCTGTGTTAACATAGCCGTGTTGTGACAGCTGGGACCTAGCCAGTCCCTCCAGGTTTTCAGTGACTTGCTGGGTGGGGACTGTGGCTGGAGGAGGTGGGTCACTGGGGGCTGCCCTGGAGGGGTCTCTTCCCCACTCTGCTCCCTGGCTGCTGGGAGCGGGGCAGCGCTGCCCCTCCGTGCCCTCCCGCCGTGATGCTCTGCCTCCCTGGGCCCACAGCCCTGGAGCAGGCCAGCGGTAGACCAAGACCTCCGAAACCAGGAGCCCCAGGTCAACTCTTCCTTCTCGAGGCTGACCCTGTCGGGTGTTCTGGTCACAGAGATGAAAAGCTGACCAGACAACGAGAAGGAATCTCAGGGCCCCGGAAGCCCACAGCTAAAGGAGACTGAGAACACCTCTCCTTCTGAGATGGGCGTGTGTGCATGGATCCTCAGGGCAGGACCCTCAGCTAGGAGCCCTGGTTCCAGGCTGATTACCTACCTGCACGGGGACCTCACCACCTCTGCCAGCCCTGGCCTCTTCACAGGTCAGACTGCACCCAGCCAGGTGCAAGGCCTGGGCGGTGCCCATGTACCTCAGGTGGCCTTCCTGAGGGGCTGCCCAGTCCCTCCACGGGCCCTGCTGCTAACCCTGCCTGTGACCCTAGGGGCTTTCCAAACCTCACTGTGACTTTTTCAAACCTCACCGGAGGTCACCAGTCTCCACAGCCTGGCAGCAGGGCAGCCCTACCTCACCCTGCTGCCCGCTGTGCCACGTACCAGCCCGGTCAGCTTCTCACGAAGGCCCCGAATGTCCTCCTTGAGTTTCTGCTCCTTGATCCGCCACTCAGCCTTGTGCACTTCGCGGCTCAGGTCCCTCTCAGGCCCCGGGGAGTGGCGGCTGGCCTCCAGCAGCAGCACCCGCAGCTCGTTCAGGCTCCTGGGCGGGGTGAGAGCACAGAGCAGTGGTCAGCTCCCCTCTGCCATGTGCTGAGCGCTGGAGACCCACCACCCTCGGGGGCACCAGCTGCATGGGGGTCAGGACCTGGGCATGGCAAGGTCAAGAGGACTTGGCCATTCCTGCAATGTTTTCAAAGTACTTTTGAAATTGTTTTGTGGTGGATGGACACATAACCTGTATTTCACTTATTTATGTGGTGCTGAGGATGGAACCCAGTGCCCCACGCAGGTGAGGCAAGGGCTTTGCCACTGAGCCCCAGCCCCCACCCTAAGTTAGTTTGAAAAAGCAAGTGAGAGAGAGAGAGAGAGAGAGAGAGAGAGAGAGAGAGAGAGAGAGAGAGAGAAAGGACTGGGGTGTGGCTCAGGGGTGGGCAGCTTGTCCAGTATGCATGAGGCTCTAGGCTCCAACCCAGCACAGGGGAGGGGGAGAGGGAGGGGGGAGGGGAGAGGGAGAGGGAGAGGGAGAAGGAGGGGGAGAGGGAGGGAGAGGGGGAGAAAGGGAACATATTTAAGTTTGAAAAAAAACCAGAAAGTTAAACATTCATTTCTGAGAAGATCCCAGGTGGCAAGGTGTTTTAAATGCCTGATGTCAAATAAGCTTAATACTCCATGTCAATGCTTCGTCAACTAGCAAGAGCTGCTTGGCATACTTGGGGGGAGGGGTTCCCAGGCCACACAGGGGTTCTGCAGACGAGTGCAGTGATGGATCAGCAATGCCTGCCACAGGCAGTGCCAACTCCCCAGCCCTTTCCCTTGCAGCCATGGATGAGCAGTGCCCACCATAGGTCAGGATGCCCTCCTGAGCCTTCTCCCTTGCCTGCATATACCAGGGAGGGGGGAACTCCATTACTGGTTAGCCACGTGTAGTTAAGAACAAAGCATAAGCAGCAGGCACTGCCCCTTTCCCTTCCCTCCTCCTTTCCCCTGAATGTGATGGCTGGTGCTTCAGATGCCACACTGCACTCTGAGAGGTAGATGAGGTGAACTATAAATGTGTTGGCACTGAGATCTCTTTTGGGTAGGGACTGAACCCAGGGGTGCTCTACCATTGAGCTGCATCCTCAGCCCCCCCTTTTTTTGGGTGCCAGGAATTAAACTCAGGGGCATTCAACCACAGAGCGACATCCTCTCAGCCCTATTTTGTATTTTATTTAGAGACAGTGTCTTACTGAGTTGCCTCATCATTGCTGAGGCTGGCTTTGAACTCATGATCCTCTGGTCTCAGCATGTGCCACTGTACCCAGTCATCCTCAGTCCCCCCCATTTTTTTTTTTTTTGAGACAGGGTCTCCCTAAATTGCTGAAGCTGGCCTTAAACTTGGACCCTCCTGCTTCAGTCTCCTGAGTTGCTGGATTACAGGCATGGGCAGCACTGACATCTTGAGCTCCTAAACCAATTGCCAGTCACAGCCACCTCCAGATTTCTTGTTATATGAGGAAGGAAAAACTCTCCCAGTCCAATCTGCTGCTTGCTGGATGGTGCGTCACAGTGACCAAAGCAGCCTGATCTCTGCCACATCTGAAGCACCACAGGGATGTGGAGGAGCCTTCTGTGGCCTCTAGCGATCCAGAAAGGCTTGGCTGGGCACATACCTGTGATTCGAGCAGCTCAGGAGGCTGAGGCAGGAGGATCGCAAGTTCAAAGCCAGCCCTAGCAACCTAGTGAGGCCCTGAGCAACTCAGTGAGACCCTGCCTCAAAATAAAATTAAAAGGGCTGGGGTGTGGCTCCGTGGTTAAGCACCCTTGGGTTCAATCTCTGGTACCGAAAGAAAAAGGGGCTTCAGAAAAGCGTTGGAGTCTGACTGGAGCCTCGGGGACTGCCTGGCCTTCATGAAATGACCCAAAGGAAGGAGGCTTTCCAGAAGGCTGTACTCGGTGCGCGGTGAGGCCTGACTGAGCTGAGGCCGGTCAGCTTTTGCGAGTCCCTGGGCTCCATCCCTGGCATTATAAAAACATCCCCCAAACAAAACCCCCCAACGGAGCAATGATACAACGGGTTAAAAACTCCAGGGAGCTCTACTGGGACTCAGGGGCAGGGAGCGTCCCCGTGGCCAGGGCAGTCCAGGAAGACTCCTCGGAGAGGTGCCAGGGCTGGGCACCCGGCCTGACATCTCCAGGAGGACAGAGGGGAGGGGAGCGGCGCACCGCGGCCCCGAGAGGGCTGCCGCCTGCAGGGGGCGCTGTCGCACCGCGCGTTTCTGTGCTCAGGCGCCGCCCGTCCGCGCAGCAGCCCCGTGGGAGGAGTCAGCATCCTACAGAGGATGCTGGTGGCTGGAGAAAGCAGACGCTGACAGTTGCAGAATCCTATCCGTGAAAGTAACAAAGGCGGTGGGGTGGGAACAGAGCTGTCAGCCGAGTGTCCGCAGGCCTCCCAATTTCAAAGGGAATCTGGGGCAATCGGATTTTATAGGACATCTTCTGGTTTCTTAGGTGCTAATCTAGTTATTCATTAAAAAAAAATCAAGCCCAGTGATTTTCAAAGTATAGTCTGGGGAACCCCAAGGGGATCTCCAAGGCCAAAACTATTTTCATAATAAAAACAGAACTATTTTCATTGTCACTGAGCATATCATGGGTTTTCCCAGAGCTACAGGGCAAGCTGGTGATCGTCTGGAAAAAATATTATTAATACTCCAACTACATATGTCAGGGCAGATTTTCATTAATCTACTTTAGCAGAAACGACCAACTGCAAAGAACAAATGTAGAAGATATTAGAATCTGGCTGTCTTCCTCCAAGACACTTGCAAAATCATGAGAAGACCCCAACCTGCTCAGTGAACATTTTGTGTTTGTGTGTGTGTGTGTGTTTTGGAAATATTTATTTTTTTACCAGAAGCATTTTCATATTACATGCCATTGGTTTATCATGCAATGGATTAAGAAATATCTTTAGCCTGAGAGATGGCACATGCCTCTAACCCTAGTGGCTTGGAAGGCTGAGGAGGATCCTGAGTTCAAAGCCAGCCTCAGCAAAAGGGAGGCATTAAGCAACTCAGTGAGACCCTGTCTCTAAATCGAATACCAAATAGGGCTGGGGATGTGGCTCCATGGTTGAGTGTCCCTGAGCTCAATCCCTGGTACCAATAATAATAATAATAATAATAACCATTAGCCTGTGTGGTGGTACACATCCCAGTGGCTCAGGAGGGAGGCTGAAGTAGGAGGATTGCAAGTTCAAGGCCAGCCTCAGCAGCTTAACAAGACCCTGCCTCAAAATAAGAACTAAAAAGGGCTGGGGCTCAGTGGTTAAGTGCCACTTGGTTCAATCCCTGGTTCAAACAAAATAAAACAAAAAAAAAAAGAAAAGAAAAAAAATTGAATTTCTCAGTTTTAGTTTCTAATATGGTAAATAGGTAAATAAACAAAAGCTTCTTGGGGCTGGGGTTGTGGCTCAGTGGTAGAGTGCTCGCCTAGCATGCACGAGGCACTGGGTTTGATCCTCAGCACCACATAAATGTAAAATAAAGATACTGTGTCCGCCTAAAAGTTAAGAATAAATATTAAAAAAAAAAAAAAAAAGCTTCTTGGGGGAAACTTGATTTTTTTTTTTTTTTTGTACTAAGGATTCAACCCAGGGGCTGAACCACATCTCCAGCCCTTTTTATAGTTTATTGAGAGACCGGGTCTTGCTAAGTTGCTGAGGCTGGCTTTGAACTTGAGATCCTCCTGCCTCAGCTTCCTGAGCTGCTGGGAACACAGGCATGCCCCACGCCTGGTGCCAAATTGGTGATTTTTAAGAGTTTAAAAGGGTCCCTGAGAACAAAAAGTGGGGGAGCTCATCATTCCTGAGCTAAGCGTGGAGATCTGCGTTGAGAAGGGTTCTGAGGCTTCGTGGGTGCCGGCAGCTCTGGTGACCAGCCTCCCGCCCGGGGCCATCCCTCCTTGCCTCCAGAGAAGACTGGTGAACGCAGGGTGGAGCGAGGGACAGGCCAGAGGACGGTCACCAGCAGGAAGGCGGCAGACTCACCGCTCCTTGCGCAGCAGCTCCTGGCTGATGAGGACCAGCTGGCCTGAGGCGTCATGGGTCTTCCGGGACAGGGCCTCCAGCTCGGCCTCCAGACGCCGCTTCTCCTTCAGGACGGCATCCATCTTCTTCTCCCCCGACTTACACTTGCTCTCCAGCGCTGGGGGCGGCCGGCAGGGAAAGGAGGCAGAGGGTTGGGATGGCCTGGGAATGCCCCCAGGGCCCCGGCTGGGCATGGAGCTGGCCTTCCCAGGGACACGCTCCACCAAGGAGATTCAAAAGCTCAGGGGTCTCTGTGGCCCTAGAGAAGCAGGTGGCAAGGGGCCCAGGAGGAGCGACACCAAGCAGACCGAACCCCAAAGCACAGCAGCCCGGGCCTGGGGCAGCGGGCCACCCTCCCAAGAGGACGTGGCTATGGCCACTGCTGGGACAAGGAAAGGCTGCCTTGGCCCTGGCCTGCAGGAGTCTGAGGTCCACTGACCTTTGCCGGGACCCATTAGGCCACGTGAGCGTGACGGGGACTGGAGAGAAGAGGGGGTGGGAACCATTTCCCAGGAGGGGCACCGTCTCAGGGCCACCACCACCACTGGCGTTCTGGTGGACGAGAAGCAGGGCCAGCTTGTCACGCAAATCACCCATCCAGACCCCCGCCTCTCCCCAGGTGCCCCGTGCGCCTGGCTCTTGGCCACAGCCTACGTCCTTTCCCCCAACTGGGACTACTCCTGAAATTTCTAGCGAGGGTGACACTGAATCCAGATGACTGTGAGAAGCCAGAGGCCTCAAGACCAGAGAGAACTCGGGCAGGACTCGGGACAGAGGGCTGGCTCTGGGGACAGAAGCCATCTGTGGGTCCCGGATTCCACTTCTTGCCCACTCTCTGTTGCCCAGGGGCCTGTCCAGGGAGGGGGAATTGGCCCCACTGCTACCTTCTCAGCCCAGAGTGTGGGGACACCAGCCAGCCACCACCCACGGCATGCTCCAGAGCCTACAGCCCACACAGCCCCAGGGAGGCCCGCGTCTGCCCTGCGGGGGGTGGGGGGGTGGAGACTTACCACTTACTTGGGCCCTGAGCACCTCGGTCTGGGACGTCAAGGCTGCCACTTCTTTGTCCCTCTTGTTCAGCTTGTCCTGCAGGCCTAGGGAGAGACAAGACGCCATCAAAGCTCCAGGGCCAACAGTGTGGGCCAGTGGGCAGTCCTCCCACAGGGATTCAAAAGCAAGGGTCCAAATCCTCCCTGAGAGCGGCCCTTTCTCTAAGAAGCCCACCCCGAGGAAGAGGGTCCCACACTGTGGTCCTGGGCAACTGGACTCTCCTCAGGAAACCCAAAACAGCGGCCGGTCAGCGGTCATGAGGATGCCACACTGGCCAGCTTGGAAGCCACCAGGAAGGTACTCGGAAATAGTGTGACTCTTCCCGATTCCACAACTGCTGGGCAAAATAAAGGCGAGCAGAGCCGAGAGGCCCAGTCCCACCGGCCCAGCCACCACTCACCTTCCACGGTCTCCTTCATCCGGATTTTCTCCTCTGAAAGGTCATTGGACTCGATCATCTGAAAGGAGAGGCCTGTAAGGGGTGACCTGGCCGTCACCTCGGCTGCTGGATGTCTGCAGGCCTCGCCCCTCGACAGGCGGCCCAAGGGAGGGACGAGCGCCTGAGCAGGGCCTGGGCAGCAGACTCTTGGGTCCCACCTCCCTGGAGACGCCTCTGCAGGAACACTGAGGACCCTGTCCTCTGTTGGGAACATCTACACTGGACAGACGTATCTCTGGGACACCTAGAGATCTGTCCTGGGCACCTGCTGGCAGCACCTCTGCCAGAGTCAGTGTGGCTGGGCTTGGTCTCCCACCCGTAAAACAAGCCCTGAGAGCCCTGGGCACCATGTGCCACATGCCCGGGGCCAGCTCTTGGAGGGATGACAGTGCATGTACATTCCTTCCTCTCTAATGCTTCTGTTTAGTAATAAACTCAGAAGCCAAAGAAGAAAAAACTGATTAAAGAAAAAAACCCATCAACTTGACAAATACTGCCATAGGTCAGAAGACACCCACAGGCTGCCTATCACCTGCTCCCACTGGATGTCCCAGGCCAGAAGGCCAGAGTCTAAGGCTGCAGATGAGTCATCACAGGGCGGGGCAGGCAGTCACCTCCTTCACCCTGCCTCTCATTCTTCTCTTCATACATCCTAAGCCCCATTCTAGTCTCCATGAGTTGTGATTGACTAAGACCCCTTGATCTTTGTTTGTTTTGAGTACTGGGGACTGAACTCAGGGGCACTCAACCACTGAGCCACATCCCCAGCCCTATTTTGTATTTTTATTTTAGAGACAGGGTCTCACTGAGTTGCGTAACGCCTCCCTTTTGCTGAGGCTGGCTTTGAATTCACAATTCTCCTGTCTCAGCTTCCTGAGCCACTGAATTACAGGTGTGTGTCACAGAGCCCAGCCAGCTCCCTTGAGTTTAATGCAAAAACATTTCAGTCAAGACAAGGCACACACTAAAAGGATATATTTTTTTTTAAATTCCTGTCCACACTTACAATGTGAGACCAAAAAGAAAGAAAAAATCCAGTTGTCTCTGGACCTAAAATTCTTTTGTTTTTGGTACTGGGGATTGAACCCAGGGGAACTTAACCCCTGAGCCACATCCCTAGCACTGTTTTGTATTTTATTTAGAGACAGGGTCTCACTGAGTTGCTTAGAGCCTCACTAAATTGCTGAGGCTGGCTTTGAACTCTAGATCCCCCGGCCTCAGCCTTCAGGGCTGCTGGGATCACAGATGTGCACCACCGTGCCCGGCTAAGACCTAAACTTCTGAATCTTGGGGCGCCACATGGGAGGATCTGTCCTGAGGCTGCCACCCTCTCCGCAGCCAGGAGCCACTGTGACTGAGGGGTTTGGGGCAAGAGGCAGGGCATCCTCAGCCTCTGTCCTCCAGCTCTGAGGGACCACAACAGCCCAAACCTCCCTGCAAGGGAATCCAGGTCGGGGTCGTGGGCTCTGTCCACCTGCCCCAAGTGGCCCATCTGGCCCATGCACCCATCAGCTAACCAGAGCTGCTGCCTCCTCTTCCCCCCAGGGTCCTGGGAGAGCAACTGCTCGAAATGGTCCTCCTGGGAGAAAGGGGCAGGGAGGCCCTGCAGGGAACGGCAAGGCACCAGCAGGAAGGTCTCCTCTGACAGGAGAAGGAATCCGCACTTGGGCTGCAGAAAACCGATCCCAAATGCTCAATTCTCAGAAAGCTCGAGCTCCCCCAGGGACGGGGAGCCGGCACCCCCATCAGCTCTACTGCCCACGGGGTCCGGCATCTCCACCATGGCCGGGCAGGGCACCTGGGTAGGGACGCGCTCTCGAGCCACTGCTCACCGTGATGGGAGCAATGCTGACCTCTGGGGAGTTAGGGTGAAATGGGACAAGGCAGGGCCCAGCACGGAGGTGCCCAGAGCCACTCAGAGGCTCTTGCAGCCCTGCTGGGGTGGACAGAGACCCCATGGTCCCTAGGTACTGTGCCAGGCTCAGTGGCAGGGGAAGGGCCAGACATTTAGGGGATTTCTAAAATTGAATATTGGTGCAGTGGTCTAAGGCCACCACTCTCCAGTCTCAGACCCCACCTCAGGGCCCCTGCACTGGAACAGTGGCTGGTCACTGTGGCTGAGCCTCTTCAGGGCAACCCCCTGCACTCTGTGGGTGCTTGCTGGGCTGGGGGCCCCCGGAGGGCGCACCTGCCCTGGGCACTGTGCTGTGGGCGGAGGGGCACCTCGAGGAGAAGCCAGAGGAGCCAGTGGCCCCCAAGCCTCTCTCCAGCCTGCTCTGAGGGGGCCCCGTGGGCTCAGCCTGGCCACTGGCATCCCATCCCCTCCTCTGAGCCAGGTGCCCGCGATCCTCTCAGGCACACGCCCGGGCAGGAGCGTGCCCTCTATGGACCCGCCCAGGCCCAGCCGCGCCTACGTGGGTGTGCTGGGCCGCGCACAGGGACTCCACGGCCTGCAGCCGGTTCTCAGCCACCAGCAGTTTCTCCCGCAGCCGCTCGGCCTCCTGCTTGCTCTGTGCCTCTGCCCGCTGCAGCAGCTCTTGGTCCAGCATCTTCTTCTCGGCCAGGGAGATCTGCTCCTTGAGGAACTCGATGGCCTGCGCCTGCCCGCGGTACTCGGCGTCCAGCCTCTCCAGCTCCTGCACACGCAGCTGGGCATCGCGGCACTGGTCCTGCGCCTCCTGCAGCTCCAGCCGGTGCTGGCCGGCCTGTGCCTCCAACTGCGCCCGCCAGTGCTGCTGCAGCCCGGCCAGCTCCTCCTGGGCTTCCTGCAGCCGCTGGCGCAGGCCCTCCTTCTCCTTCACGTGCATGGCCGTCTCCAGGTCGTGCTTGGCCCGCAGGTTGCCCAGCTCCAGCTGGTGCTCCATCTTGATCCCCTCCATCACCGCCTTCAGCTCCCCGAGCTCCTTCTGCTGTGCCCCAGGGCCCGAGTTGAGCGTGGCCTTGAGGTCCTCCAGGGACTTCTGGTGGTCGGAGGCCAGCGAGTCCAGCTTGGATTTCCAGTTGTCCATGAGCCCCATGTTCTCGCTAGTGGCCTGCTGGACCTTGTCCTTGAGGTCGGCCACCTCCTGTGCGTACCGTTCATTGGCAGCTCGGAGCTTCTCCACCTCGGCCTGATAGGCCTTCAGGGCCTTCTCGTACTTGTCGCGCAGCAGGCCACTCTCCCGCTGGCGCTCCTTGCTGGCCGACAGCAGCCGCTCCCGCAGGCGCAGAGTCTCGGCAGCCTCGGGGTGGTCAGGGGGTGGGGGCCCTGAGTGCAGGAGGCACTGCTGGAGCTCCTGGATCTCGCCGCATCGGAGAGTTAGCTCCTCCTCCAGCTGCAGCACCCGGGACTTCTCCGCCACCGTGGTCAGCTACCGGGAGAGAGGGAGATGGGTCAGAGGGCTGGGACAGCAGGAGAAGGGAAGCGGCCCATTCCCACCTGGTGCTGGCTGTACCCCAACCATGAGGTCAGCCGCATGATGAGGGTGCCCCTGATGCCCAACCGGCTTGGGACAAACTGGTGGGTAAGAGGAACTACTTCTTTAAGGTGACAGCTTTGTTGATCTAAGGTCACCACTTTTAAATTTTTTGGTGGGACTGTAGACTGAATCCGGGGGTACTTTTCCACTGAGTCACATCCCTAGTCCTTTTTTTTCCCCTAAATTTTGAGACAGGGTCTCCCCAAGTTGCTTATGGCAAGTTGCTGAAGCTGGCCTGGAACTTGTGATCCTCCTGCCTCAGCCTCCTGAGTTGCCAGGATTACAGGCGTGCACCACTGCATAGGTTACTAATGTTATTTTTAAAGGGTAGAGGCCAGAGGCCAGAATGAGTTTTGCATTGTCTCACTGGAGAGAGATCAGCCTAGGCCAGAATGGGCCAACTCACAGAGGGCCTGGCTGAAGATAGTGGTCAAGGGCGGCTGACTTTCAAATCTTCAGCAGAACAGAACTGAGGATTCCAGACCTATCAGAGCTTCACCCTCCAAAACCCTACCTGTTTGCCTCAGATCTGGGGGGCTGGGGATTGCACAGGGGAGTTCTACCACTGAGCTACACCGCAGCCTCTTTATTCTTTTAGACAGGGCCTCACTAAGTTGCAGAGGCTAGCCTCCAACTTGTGATCCTTCTGCCTCAGCCACTCAGGAATGGCTGGGATATCAGGTGTGCACCATCATGCAACCTATTCTAAAGATTCAAATCTTTTACAAACTTCAAAGCTTTTGTTCGTGAAGGTCTTTTGGTTCAATAAACCTGTTTTCATTGTGTTAGCTGATGACAAGATCAGGTGCCTCCAGTGGAAGCTCCAACCCACCCACCATTGCAGGTGGGTTTCTGCACACAGCCTCCCTGCATACGGATGAGCACACGTGGCCACAGGGCCACGGCCATCAAGTGCCACCAGATGCCTGGGACTCTCCAACATCACACACGAGCACCCATCCAGGGCTGTGCTGTGCCAACCCCATGCTGTGCAGAAGGTGTCTTCCTGTCACCGCTGTCGGCTGGGTCGGCCTCAGTGTATGCATAGTAGCCGTGCATGGGCCAGCCAGGCCTGGAGTGTGACATGGAACCATGCCCTGGTGATTCAGGGAACTCGCCTTCCAGTAGCACTTTCCTGGGGCTCCCTTTGAACCCCCTAGGGACCCACTTCCCCAAAGCCCTGTCACTTCTCAGCCCAGCTCGGTCGGGCCAGGCTTTCCTGCCACCAAGGCTAGCAACACCAGGGCCTGTGGCTGCCGGGCCTGACCACATCCAGGAGGCCCATCTCCCAACGTGCCCATGCCCCGGGCGAGGCACAGGGTGGCTCACAGGGCCATCCCAGTGGCCTGGGTCCTGAGCCAGGAGATGTCCCATCCAGTGAGCAGACATGGCCGTGGAGCCTGAGCACATTCTAAATCCTCCTTCCCTCGGAAAAAGGGAGCCCAAAGGAGAAGGCAGTGGGACAGCAGCAAGGACAGCAAGGGGCACAGAGAAGCCAGGGGCCTCCAGGCGGGGCTGGCGGGCGAGCGGTGGCCGCGGCGGCGTTACCCGGTTGTCCGCTAACTCTCGGAGCAGCCGCTCTGCCTGCGCCTTCTCCAGTAGCAGGCTCTGCTCCAGCTCCCCAATGCGCGCGTGCTCCAGCTGCGTCTGGGTCTGCTCCACCCGGGGACGGGGGAGGCGGGCGCGGGGGGGGGCGGGGAAGAGGAAGCCGGAGAGAGAGAGGGGGAGAGAGAGAGAGAGGAGGCGTCATCTTCCGTGAACAAGACAGAGCAGGTCGTGGAGCCAGAATTGCTCAGGGATAGAGGCCTGCGGAGCGGTGCGGAGCCCCCCCAGCAGAGGGCCTGGCTGGGTGGTTTTTGGGTGGGAGAGTTACCCTTGATTGAACCCAGAGGTGCTTAACCACTGAGCCACGTCCCCTGCCCTTTTTATATTTTAGAGACAGCCTCTCCCTAAATTGCTAAGGGCCTCGCTAAATTGCTGAGGCTGGCCTCGAACTTTGGATCCTCCTGCCTGTCACCCCTGGGGCCGCCCTGGGATTTTCAGGACTCCAGTGTCTGCTCCGGGGAGGGCCCCTCCTCTCCCTGCTGCCCCTCAGGGAGCCTGTGGGCTGGGACTCATTTTGGGAACAGGGTTGGGCACACAGGAGGCCTTTAGGAGGAGGAGGAAATATGTGGACCCAGGAGTGACAGGTCCCCAGGCCGGTGCTGACAGAGAGCAGCTGATTGGGCAGACTGCAAAGATAAACTCACATGCGCCACCCTGGTTCTCCAGCCTGAGCTCTGGGTGGCGCTGGGCGCCTGCCTGGTCGCTGCCCGCCCCACCCCCCGGGGGGGGGCATGGAGGACGCCTGGTCTCCAGGAAGCACAAGAGCACTTCTGTCCCCACTACACAACACCCGCTTTATCCGCTAACAAAGCCTGGCATTCTCAGGGCGCCACGATGGCATTTGATTGCCCGTGGCGGACCCTGGTGGGGAGGCAGGGAACGGAGGGCTCTCGCCCTGGGTACCCTGGGGAACCAGTTTGAAAACCAGGCTCATCTTCCAGGAGACAAAAGTAGCGCCAAGTCGCAGGCGCCTCCACGAAACAGCACGCATGCGCCAACAGCTGAGGCTGGTCCTCCGCTGAAGGTGCGGAGACCCTCCGCCCAGAAACAGCCCTCCATGCTGGTGGGGCAGCGTCCGCAGATCCCACTAGCCCCTAGTTGAAAATAATTTCCTTCTCCCTTGTTTTGGTCCTGGGGAATCTAAGGGTGCCTCACCACTGAGCTGCATCCCCTTTTTTATTGATATATTTTTGTTTTGAGAAAGGGCCTTGCTAAGTTGTGAGCCTGACCTCAAACTTGTGATCCTCCTGAGCTTCTGGGATCCCAAGCACACTCCACCAGCCTGGTGAGAATATTTCTTAAAAACCGAACCCGGGCTGGGCACGGTGGCCACACACCTGTAATCCCAGCACTTGGGAGGCTGAGGCGGGAGGGTTGGAAATTCAAGGCCAGCCTCAAAACTTAGCAAGACCCTGTCTCAAAATAAAAAATAAAACCCACAAAAGGCTAGGGACGTGGCTCCGTGGCCAGGGGCCCTGGCTCCACTGCCTGGTACCCAAAACAAAACACCCTCAGTCTGTACTGAGCCCATACAGACTTTGTTCCATGTCATCATTCCCCAGGAAGACAACTGTTTACCCAGCATCTGAGTGCCCCTGATGGTTACCTAGAGGTGACTGCAAGGACCTGGCAGGGGATGCAGGGTCTATGCAAATACTGCGCCATTCGCACAAGGGCTGAACATCTGACACTCTTAATGTTTCTGGGGTCCTGGAGCCAGGCACTCCCTGGACACCCAGGAGTGACTGCACTCCCCTTGCAACGCATAAACAGCGATGGAGACGTTCAGACCCCCTGGCTCATCATCTTGTTTTCTGAATTTCCCTCAAGGAATAACAAGAGCCTCATCCACCAGCGTCAGTTTGGGAGAGGAGGGGCTGCTCCAGGGAGGGCCAGGGCTCGAAGCCACCAGCAGCTTCAGCAGGGCGGGGTCCAGAGCCAAGACCACCACATCCCAAGCAGGCACTGCAACGGTTTAGATGTGTGGTGTCCCCCTGAAGCTCACGTGTGGGACAAGGCAAGGTTTGGAGGTGAAGTGACTGGCTCTGAATTAGTCCCCAGGTGGGGAGTAGCTGGGGGGTACCTGGAGGCCAGGGGGGTGTGGCCAGGGGAGGTGGGCACTGGGGACGAGCCTTTGGGGTAGATATTTTTTCTCTCTGCTTCCTGGTCACCATGTGAGCTGCTTTGCTCCCCACACCCTCTGCCAAGACGTCCTGCCTCACCCTGAGCCCCAGGAATGGAGCCGACTATGGGCTGGGTCCTCAAAAATCATGAGCCCCCAAATAAACCTTTCCCCTGTCTATTGGCGCTGGTCAGTCAGCAGTGAAACTCTGACCAGTGCAGGCACTCGCTGGAGTCCTCAGCTCCTGCACCCGTGCACAGCAGCCAGGGGCTCCTGCAGGGGGAAGGGCAGGCTGCCCGCTGCCCTGCCCCAGCTCAAGTCCTGGCAGAGCTCTGCCAACAGCCCTTCCTCGTTCCCTCGAGCGGCGTCCACCCCACCACCTGGGGACAGCTCTCTGGGAGTCCAGGGTTTGCTTCATGAGTGAGCTGGGAAGGGCCCCTGAAGGACAGAGGCCCAGGGCTTCCCTTGGTCCCCTGTGAATGACAGGCCACTCAGAAGCACCAGGTGCTACCAGAGGGCACCACAGCCGGGGTGACTCACAGCAGACCCCCAGTGCTGTCAGGCCTAAAGCTGTGACATCCAGGGCAAGGCATGGACCCCAAACTTGTTCTCAGCTTGTGACACAGGAAGCCCACCCGAGGACAAACGTGCTCCTCACCACGTCCTGGCCTCAGAGACACAGAGGTGAATAAGCTGGACAAGGTGCCACCCTCGAGGGGCAGAGATCCTGGGGAAGGATGCCAATGATGAATGCAGAGAGAAGGTCATTCTGGGAGAGACCTGGGCAGTGGGCAGAGGGAAGAGGAGTGGGGTGGGCCTGGGAGAGGAGTCTCCTAAGGCAGGGTGCGGGTCAGGGGCTTCAGAGGATCCAGCACAGGCAGAGACACGTTAGGGCACACAGGAGCCACCAGGCCTGAGACCAGGAGGGGCTGCATCTGAGGGTCTTCTCCCGGCTACTCCAGAGCCTGGCGTTACCTGCAGGTGTGAGCAGGGAAGGGGCAGGACCTGGGGGCCACAGGGAAGCTTTGGTCATAGGGCAAGTGGGATGTGATGGGGTGGGGTGGGGGCTGAAGTAGGATCAGCCACGAGTTGGCATCTGGAGGAGCCAGTGATGGGACCTGGGAGCTCGTGACATTGTCCTCTCTGCTGCTGAACAGCTTTAAAATTTTCCACTATTAAAAATTTTACAAGATATTTTTAAAAAGGCTATGGTGGGGGAGCAAGGGTAAGGACCGGGGTGGGTGTGGGCTGGTGCCGTCTCCCAGGGGGGCAGCTGTAGGGACAGAGGCGACCTGGGCACCAAGGTCAAGGCACTTGTTTTGGAGCGATGAGGGAGCAAGAAGATGGGAACGGCTGGGGGTGCTCGGGCAAGGCAGGGACAGGAAGCCAGAGCCTGTGGGGACAGGTCCCCCTGCCCAGAATCTTAGACGGGGCCTTGTTCGGAGCAGGGTCTCCGTTCTTGTCATGACTGAGATCAGCCCGGACTGGGGTGGACCCCGAGCCTCAACCCCATGACTGGTGTCCTGGGAGAGCTGCCAGCAGGACAGGTGGGGGCTGGCCAGGCACGGGCAGCTGGCAGACGCCAGGAGGGTGTGCCCAGGCCTTCTGCAGCCGCCTTCCAAAGGGGACCAGCCGTGCCCAGCACCGCCAGGTTAGGCTTCTGGCCTCCAGAACTGGGAGGCTTGAGCGGATGCCGCTTTCAGTCGCTCGACTGCGGAGATTTGCAGCCCAGGGAATCCTGGTGGCAATGTCACGAGGGCATGCCAGGAGGGCCCCACAGGGACGCTGAGGCCCCGCCTGGACCAGAGGCCAAAGGCCCAAGTCTGCACTCGGAGGTCAGGGGGTGGAAGGCCAGCAAGAAGGCCAGGAAGTGGGAATGGGGACATGGGCTGTCACTGGGGGAGGGGACAGAAGGGGAACCACACTCAGGGGCAACTCCCTCACTGTGAGCACTAACAGAGAGGTGGGGTGACACAGCCGGAGGGGGCCCAGCTGACGCCTGGTTTTTAATTTTGACTCTTAAGATGGGTGGGGATGAGGAGACTCGGGGTCAATTTGCCTCCTGGTTGCCACGAATATGGTCACGATTCAATTTATACATACAAACAGGTCACCATGGGATGCGACAGCCCTTCCCCAGGAACTGGCCATCACTGTCTGTCCTGCGCCCGCCTGGCCTCTCCCAGCCAGGCCGCACTGCAACTGGGGTGGGCCCCTGATCAAAGCCTGCCCGCCCACTGGCTGGCCTGGGGTCAATCAGATTCTCCTGTGAGGGTAACTGGGGGGTGATGGGTGGCACCCGCAGGCTGGAGCAGGTGGGTGGAGGGGGGACAGTGAGCCAGGAAGGCAGACAGGCTCGACTCAGGAGAAGAGAGAGGCTCTGCTGGGGGGCTCGGCTCCTGGCAGATCTGCTCCAGGTCTCTGCCCCGCCTGTCCTTGCAGGACTGGGGACTGGCTGGGGCACGGGAGCTCTGTTCTAGCGACCCCCAGCTGCTTTCCCACAACCCAGACCAGCCCCTGTAGGGGGACAGCTGCCCATGAGAAAAACTGGTTAAATGTTTGGCTCTGAGGGACACAGGCGTCAAAACGGCCTGATGCCACCTCAAGCCATGCAGACCTGCTGACAGAGGCCACTGGCAGAGACTCTACGCAGGGTGCACGTCCCCCTCCCATTGACCAGCTGGGATGGCCCGGGGACAGGATGCCCAGTGCAGTTTTGCTGGTGGGGAACTGGAAGTCAGGGGTCTTTGTGTGGCTCTCAAGGTCAGAAACTGTGATTTCTGATTTGAGCTCAAAGCTCACTGCTGAAGCAGTCTGCTAGGGTTCCCAGAGTGTGGCCCCTGGATGGCACCATCACGTGGGGGAAGGCAGCTTCTGGGGTCCCAGGCCTGCCAGGGATGGCCCAGCCTGCCCTCTAGGACACAGGCTAGGGACTCAGGGACCCTGAGGGACTCAGCCTCCTTCCTTTACAGAGCAGGAAACAGGCCCAGGAGAGGGAACAGCCAGAACCAGAGAGGGGAAGGGAGTGACCTCGCTGTCCCCATTCCATCTGCCAGCTCTGGGAGCTCTGTCCCTTGTCACATCCCAGGAGGCAGAAGGTGCTCCGGCCCCTTCAACTGCGGCCCCAGGAGCCCTGTGGTCTCTGAGTGGTCTGGGGAGGCTCCAGGGCCACGTTCGTTGGTCAACTGACCTGAGTAGCCCCCCCTGGATCCAACGGGTGGGTGTGACTGCAGAGGGAAGGGCGCCTAGAGCCAGGAGTGAGGGTGACAGCTGGAGGCCCAGCGCCCAGGACAGTGAGGAACGGGGCCGAGTCCTGCTGGCTCAACTCGGCACGTCCCTCTGCCTTTCTGAGCCTCAGTTCTCTACGCCTTTGGTGACCCCGTGAGCTTCCAGCCACACGACACCTGGAGTCCCAGGTGAACCGACGGCCCAAGGGACAACTCTGGGGCTATTGCCCAACGGGAAGGGACGGGAAGTCCACTACTTCATTCTCAGGCCCAGGTGGTGTCCTCACTGCCCTGGTCCATCCTGTCCCCCACCCCAGCCACCAACACAGGCTCCTGTGGGGTTCTGACAGAGCCATTCCCACCCCCGCTCTACACCCATGTCTCCTGGTGGCCTCTCCCCGCTCTTCCAGGTGTGACCCCTCCTCCCTGTTCCCGTTGCGACCCCCCAGCCTCCTCCCAAGGAGGCCCACAGTGCTGCCAGCGCAAGCCGGCAAGCCCCCCAGCGGGATGCTGGGTCAGCTCAGGGAGGGCCCTAGCCTTACCTCCAAGTCCCCCTTGGTGATGGACTCCTCCTCCACCCGGAACTGCAGGTCCTCCACCTTCCTGCAGGGGGGAGAGAGGGGACTGACCGCCTGGCCCGGAGGAGGACTGCATCAGGTCAATGGCGGCGAGAAAGGTGAGGCTGCCGGCAGCTGGAGTCCAGGCCCAGACCACGCAGAGGGACCGTCCCCAGGAGCAGAGCTCTCTGGAGGCCTCCAGATCTCCCAGCCCACCCTGCACTCTGAGCAGAACCTTCCTTTCTCCTGGGGCGGCTGAGGGGACAGAGGATGGTGGACTAGTAATGGAGTCACCACCATGTTAGTGAGGGTTCCGCAGGGAGCAGATGCTGCCAAGTGGACCAATCTGTTAGCTGGGAGGAAGGACAGAGGGTCAGAGAGGGCAAGTTGCCTGCCCAAGGTCACCCAGCAAGCACAGGCCAATGCTGGCCCCCTACTGGACACAATTTCTGCAATGCCTTACAGAACTGCTTTTGATGATCAGCTTCAGGACCATTGCCATGGGAGCCAGATGTGTGGGCTTCGATGACCATGGCCTCTGATGACCGTCTCAGCAGATAGTAATAAACCCTCGTTTCTGGGAGTCAGACAGAAACAGCAGCCTGCGGAGCCCAGGCCTTGGCTGAAGGCCCCAAACACAGATGCAAGTGGGGGCTTGGGCCGGGGGCACGGCGGGGGGGCTGGAGGGTGGGAGGGGAGAGGCTCCAGGACCAGGCAAACCTGCCCACATCACTCCGCCTCCCTCCTCGGGCTGGGCTGGTGGGAGGTGCAAACATCTGACTTTGCAGGGTTTGTTGGTACCGTGACCCCCTGGCCAGGAGCTTTCCTGGGAGGAGGGGACGTGTGCCCCATCCCTGTAGCTGCCTCAGAAAGAGACGGGATGCCCCCATGGCCCCTGTGGCGGGGCAGGAAACAGCAGCACCCCCTAGGTGCGCACCGGGTCTGTTTTCCGCCTGCAATATGGCAGCCCCCAGGCTCATCCTATGAGGGGACGGTGCTTGGCTGGCACTGTGCAAGGCATCCCAAGTGTCCTTCTGCTGCCGTCTCTGGGCCTCAGCTTCCTGGCATGTGAAGTGGGGAACAAGCCCCAGGATAGGAGCTGGAAGCTCTGTGCAGGGGACCTGGCCCAGGGACTCAGTGGCAGCAATGTGGGGCCCTGACCCCAGTCTCGGCTCCCAGGAGGGCCAGGCTGGTCTCCTGTGATGAGCCGCTGGCCGGTGGGAACGTGCGGTCTACAGCGCGCAGACACAGCATCCGTCTGTGCCCGGACTCTGCTCCCATCACCCTGTGTCCTCACTCAACAGGCAGGTGTCCAAGGCCCAGGGATCGGGCTCTAGTCCAGGTGACACTGCTGGGGCGGCAGAGCAGGACTGGAGCTGGGGCCTGGACCCCAGAGCCCATGCTCCTCCCAACCTCCTGGCCCAGCGGGACGGCCGGGCACCGCATACCTCCGCTCCTCTTCCAGCTGGTTGGATAGGTCCACCTTCTCCTTCCGCACGCTCTCCACCAGCAGCCGTGCCCGCTGCAGCTTCTCCTCTGCCTCTGCAACATACTGGCCCAAGCAAGGGCCACGGAAGGGTCAGGGCCAGTCTCCGGGGGCAGGCGTGGGGTCCAGCAGGGGCAGAGGCAGGGGCAAGGAGGGCAAGGGGCAGGCCTGGATGCCCCGCAGCCCCTGCTCCCTGGGCAGGCGCAGCTGGGCAGGCTGAGGCCCAGAGACCCAGCAGGAATGGCAGAGGAGGCCCCGCCCAGGGGACTGCCAGCCGCATGAGGTTGGCCCAAGACCGCGGCCCAGTTCCTCCCACTTCTTGGCCACCAGGCGGAGGCCCCCACAGGCTTTTTAACTGAAGGGGGCTGCCCGCGCTGGGCAGGCGCCACATCCTTAGCCTCAGTGAACCTGGCTTTCCTGATCTGGGTCCCCTGGGTACAGGGCGTGGGGGCTGTCACTCAGCGACATCAAGGGATGAGACAACAGCAGCCCCAAGCTTGGGGCAAGGGCCCTGCCCTGAAACCCAACCCCAGATGTGCTCAAGAGCATGACACGCGGACGGACGGCTGTGTCCCCAAGACGTCCCGGTGGTATTATATAGAAGAGAAAGACTAGAAAGTGTAAATGACAGCAGGGGACGGCCATTTCACAAGGACACAGGTCACGATGATGGCCACACAGCCACTAACTTAGTGAAGGATTTTTCGTGACCTAGAAAAGCTCACGCTCCCGCAGGACGGACTGGGGGTGGGGGGCGGCTCCGTGGCCAGGCTCCCAGGAGGGCCCGGAGAGGCCACTGGGCGGCTGCGGGTCTGGAAAGTGGGGCGAGCACGCTGCTGGTGCACGCTGGGTATTTCTCTGTGTGTGAGTGGCACTGGGGACTGGCAGGAAGGGTCCTGGTGGCCCTGGGGGCCCGGTGGCTTGGCGCCCACCTGCTCGTGCTGTGCCTTGAGCAGGGCGATCTCCTTCTCCACCTCGCAGATGTGGCTGGTAGCCTTGGCCACCTCGGCCCGCTCCAGGTCCCGCTCGGCCAGCAGCTGCTCGATGTGCTGCTGCTTTTCCTTCAGCGCCTCCTGCAGCGCCGTGGTGCCGGAGATCTTGCGGGCGTAGCGTGAGGAGGTCTCCGTGAGCTGTGGGGGTGCAGGTGGGACTCAGGGACCGCGGCACCAAGGTGCCTGGACCCTGGGGCCTGCTCTCTCCTGGCCAGCGCCTGGACACCCCAAGGCACACCGGACGATGTGGTTCAGGGAACTCTGGGCCGGTTCCTCCCAGACCCCGAGGGGCCCTGCGCCCAAGCCGGGCCGAACAGGGTCCTGTGCCCACTCCTGGAACAGCCTCCTCTCCACCACAAAGGGGCCTCCACCAGCCTCTCTGAACCCTGCCCCGACCCTCCGTCCCCCCAGGAAGGGCGTGGGCGACCACTGTGGCAGGACACAGGAGCAGTGAATGGAAACGGCTCCGTCACTCCCAGGAAACACGGGCACCTCCATGTTTGTTCAAAACCCCAGACTGTGGGACACTGGGAGCCGGGGCAAGCAGAGGGCAGACTGGGACACTGGGTCTCACCCTCCCCAAGGCCCCCTCACCAGGCCACTGCGGCTGGGCCGGCCCCCGACGGAAGAGGCCACGGAGCTGACGGAGCTGATGGAAGAGCTGCTGGGGCTGTGGGTCAGCGCGGAGACGCCCATGGCCATGCGCTTGGTCTTCTTGGCCTTGGCCGGGCTGGTGGACGGGAAGCCGATGCGGAGGACCTTGTGGATAGGCGCGAAGAGACCAAACTTGGGTGGGCACTGGAAGTACCTAGGAAGCAGGGGAGACCCACGCTGCCACTGCAGCCCCACAGCCGGGCACCACCTCACCTCCCACCTCTTCTAAGCCCAGCAGAGACGGGAACCTGTCTCTAGCCACCCGCACCCGGGCAGAGCCCTCCAGACAGAGGGACAGGATTCTCAGAGGAATGGAGGTGACCAGGGCCCCAGGGTCCCTACAGCTGCGAACACCTGCTGGGAGTGCTTTTGGGGGGTGGGGAGACACCAGTCACAGGACAAGTGCCCATCCCTTTACGGGGACGTTAATCTCATCTCCCCAGTGTTGTCTACATTCACGAACGAGGACATTAGGCTCAGAGAGGTCAAGAGACTGGCTCACCATCACACAGTTGGTTTGGTGGCATGTTGGGGTACAAAGTCCCCAAACTTGGCTCCCAAAGGACCCCCAGCCATGGCTGCAGCCCTGTTCTCACAGATGTCTTTAATCACCCCCAGATCAAGGAGTCCCATGAGCTCTCTGCCCAGGAGTCCCCCACACAGAGAAGCAAAAGCCGGCAGAGGACACCTTGGGCTGGGCCAGGCAGGGGCGGCTGCCTGGCAGCTCCTGAGTTGAGAGCGGATGAGAGACACCCACCCCCAAACAGGAAGGCATACGTTGTCATGGAAACCGTGGACTCTTCTGCTCCCAAAGCCACTCCAGTCCCAGGCGGCACATCGGACCACAGGTCCCACCAGGTGCCCACGTGCTGGGGGGCTGCCACCGTCCCACCTTCATGCCAGGTAAAGGGCGCTCCGGCTCAGGGCCCACCTCGCTCCCAGCCCACCCAGTCCCCGTTGCCCCTCCCCCCATAGTCCCGGGAAGCCCCGTGTACCTGGTGCCTGCCACCGCCCCGTCATTCTTCCCAAGGGGCTCGTCCAGTTCCACGCCACACCACTCGCCCTTGGCAAAGTCTGTCTCCCCCACATACCGCACCACGCCAGTCTTCGTCCCACCAACCTGTTGGCACACAGGGAGATGGGTCTGGAGGACGAGGCAGGCACCATGGAGACAGTGTGTGCACCTGGACTTATCCCATATGGGCAGGGGGCACACGAGGAAGAGGAGGCTCACGAACAGCTGGGAGGGACGCAGGTTCCAGTGCCTCCCAGGCTGACCCATGCGAGAGCACAAACAGGCGGGGAGGGACATGTGTCTGCACTCAAATGCAGCCACCGACAAGCTGTGTGAGCCTCACCAACATCTCTGAGCCTCACCACCTTCATCCGTAAGGACTTTTGTGAAAATTAAGTACTGTAGATAGAGTCGGATACTAGAAAATCATAGGTAGCCCTGAAAAGCAGTTTGAAGGGTGGTGTGGGGGTCCTGCCAGGGAGGAAGTTACTGTTAACAGATCCAGAGTTTCTGTTTTGCAAGATGAGAAAGTTCCACGGTCTGCTGTGCAGCAGTGAGTGTGTTTAACGCTGCTGGCCTGTGCACTCGGCGAGGGGCTGGGATGGTCAATCCTATGTCATGTGGTCTTCACCACAGTGGAAAAAAAAAAAAAAATCACAGGACAGGAAAATAAGAAAGGTGGCTCGGGAGGCTGAGGCAAGTTCAATGCCAGCCTCAGCAAAAGCAAGGCGCTGAGCAACTCAGTGAAACCCCATCTCTAAATAAAATACAAAAGAGGGCTGGGGATGGCGCTCGGGGGTTTAATTGCCCCTGGGTTCAACCCTTGGTACCAAAAAAAAAAAAAGAAATGTGGACATTACTGCAGCAGCAGTTTTAAAATTCCAAAGTCCCAGCTGCACTGTGAGTATCTCAGTCAAAAACCTGCAGAGCCATCGGGAAAGCCCCAGTTTCTCTCCTCTCCCCAGAAGCAATCGCTTGAAACCGGGGGGGGGGGGGGGGGGGGGGGGGGGGGGGGGGGGGGCTGGACGACTCTCCCGTTGACCTCCCTGTCTCTGAGCAGCACGCTGACGACCTCGAGGTTTTGATTTTTACTGTCTTAGCTGATACAAAGCTGGGGTGACATTCTGACTGCATCCCCTTCACTTGTGCCTTGGTTTCTGCAGGGCTGGGGCTGGAATCCCGGACCTCGAGCGTGTGAGGCGGAGGCGCCACCTTGAGCCCCACTACCCTTGCTCTGAAGTGCAGCTGGATGGACCCTATAGAATCTCCGAGTCCCCTGCTGTCCAGGGTCCCTTGCAACTCTAAAAGCCACATGGAGTCCCAGCACATATGTGGGAGCACCTGTCCACCCAGGAGCCTGTGGCACGTCTATGTCCCAGGTTCTGTGGCTTCTCCTTCCCCCTGCGGGCCACTGTCCTGGCGGCCCAGGGGCAGGCACCTGCCGACCGTGGGGCACTGCTCCAGTCCTTCCCGACCCCAGCCTCCCTCCCCGGGACCCCTCCTTCTGCAACCCCAGCCCCTGCACCCTCAGCGAGCATGAGTTCCTGCCGGTCCTCTCTGCCCTTACCCATCCCTTTTTGCCCTCCTTGACACTCCATGGGGCTTATTTCTGCACTCCCGTCTTTCATCTCCAGAGCGCCTTGGCTCACCGAATAGGAGTCCCTGTGAATATTCACGCCATATGAATATTCATGAGCATGAATATGCATGTGGGCATGTTGAGTGGCACCGTGTTCAGCTCATGCCTGCATCACCTTCTCTTGTTCTCATTTTCCCTGGAGAAGCTTCTTGTCATCTCCACCATGGAGGGTACAGCCTAGGCCACCAGTGTCAGCGGGTGAGAGAGGAGGAGACCGGCTGGGGACGGGACTCCACCTCCAGAGCAGAAGTGTTCCCCTCACCCTCCTTCCTCAGCCCACGCTGCCTGGATCCCCTCACCCGAAGGTTGTCTCGGACCCTCTTCTGGGGCCAAGTGTCCATCCCACAAAGGGATGGAGGAACAGCCACCAGGGTTGGGGGGGGGGGGACTAAAGATTTTTCAACCAAGCCAGGCATGGTGGCTGGTGACTGTAATCCCAGCAACTTCAGAGGCTGAGGCAGGAGGATTGTAAGCTGGAGGGAGGCCAGCCTCAGTAATTTATCAAGACATTGTCTCAAAATTTAAAGGTCTGGGGTGTACCTCATGGTAGAGCCTCCCTGGTTCAACCCCCAGTTTCATTAAAAAAAAAAAAAAAAAAAAGGCAGCCCTGACTTTGCCTGGTCCTGAAGGTCACACAGTGGGAATAATCCAGCACATCGACTTTTCAGGCTGGCTGTCACTTACCAACACACGTGATGGCCTTTCTAGGCCAAAGAGCTTATTTCTTCCCATTGCTGAAAAACGTTCCGATGGCTGATGTGACACCGCCCAAGGCCACACAAGGTCCTCCCAGTGGCCAGGCTGAGTTGTGGCCATTGGGAACACGCTGCTTTGAGCAGCAGTGGCGGGTTGTGTGGCTTCCAGCTCACCTGGGTGAACACCAGGGGGGTGACAGCGGGGTCACACAAAGATATGTTTACTTTTATTAGAAACGGCCAACTGTCCTGAGTGGGAGTGACAGTTGCATGGCTCCCGGCCACTCCAGGAGCGGTGTTATCGGTGTCTGGGCCTCGCCCCCACACAGGCCGGCTCTGCACACTGCAGAGCGGACACCCCTCACTGGGATCCTGTCTCCACCCAGAGTCCCAGGAGTGTCCGCTCCAAGGCAGGCTTTGCTGAGTGAATAAAAGAGGTGGCTGCCACTGCCCCTTCCTGTGCCCCGTAGGCTGTTGCTCAGGGCCAGGCCACCGTCCCTGTCTAGAAGATGGGACACAGCACCCACCCTGTGTGACGGTGGACAGGCCCAAGGTGACAAGGCACAGAGTGCTGGACACAGTGCCCGGGTTGGGGCTTGCTCCCAAGGACAGACTGCAACCCGGTGGGCTGGGAGCCCGAGTACCAGCCCCTGGCGGACCAGCCCTGCTGCTGGGCCAGCTAGACGGTCCTCCCTGTGTGCCCAGCCTCTGGGCGCTGGACACCCGACACAGATAGAAGTGTCCACTCCCTGCAGGGAGCAGGGACCCAAGACTGGTCAGTAGCATGCAGAGCCTGAGCTTCCCACTCCACAGGGGTCAGGAACCCGCAGGGGATCACGCATCCTGCCTCCCCTGGGACCTACCCTGCAGCCGGCCATCTCTTGACCTCAGATCCCGAACCCACACTGGGCAGCAGGGAACCTGCCTCTCGGGCTTTCTGCAGTCTCCACTGTGAACAGGTGAAGCCCAGCCCCACCAGGGCCTCCCAGGCCAGCCTCGGGGTGTGGTCCTGCCCCGAGGCTCCTTGCTCCCTGCTCAGACCCCTGCTCCTCTCCAGCTTCTCTGGTCTCTCTGGCCACTGGTCAAGAAGCTCCTGGGGCTGGCTCAGTTGGTGGAGCGCTTGCCTCACATGCATAAGGCCCTGGGTTCACTCCCCAGCAACCCAAAAAAAGAAGTGCGTGTCCCTGTCACCTGGTTATACCCAGCTGCAGACCATGTCTTAAAGCCCTAGTCCTCAGGGAGGCCCTACTGGGGAAGTGGGGTGCAGTTCTTCCAGGTCATAGAGGTGTGCCCTTGAGGGGGGCTGGGGGACCCCAGCTCTTCCTTTTCCTCTTTGCTCCCTGGCTATGAGGTGAGCGGTTGGGCCCCACCGTCCCCCAGACATGACGTGCCACTCCATGCCCAAAGCCACAGGTTAATCAATCACGGACTGCAGCCCCCAAACCCCTGAGCTGAAACAAACCCTTTTTCTTTGTAAGTTAGCTGCTTGGGTATTCGCTACAACCACAGACCGCTCTCAGCATGCCGGCCACTCCCCAGGCTCAGCCCTAACAACGTCCCCCAGGAAGCCCCCCAGGCCAGGCCTCTGAGCAACAGGGACTGCTGCTTCCGGGCACGCAGCCCAGTCTGCGGGGAGATAACCAGGTCTGTGACACCATCTCCCCTCCCCTGCAGGCTGGAGGCTGCCGGAGGCAGGAATCAAGTCCAGCCATGCTCACCACAGGGCCACCCCAGGAGAAGCTCCCGAGGGACAGCCAGCCCTGAGGCAGCCTGGGGGGCATGGGGCTCAGAGAGAGGTGGGCCTCAGGCTGGTCTGAATCAGGCTCTGTGCCATCACCAGACAGGTCACTTAACTTCTCCAGGTCATGTAAAGCAGGGCACAAAGCTACCTCACAGCACCAGCCCGAGGGTCCAACTGGCCCTAGGCACAGACACTTCCTCTCCCTCCTCCACCCCAAAAGCTGTTCCCAAAAGCCTCTGGGAGAAACCTTGGTTTTGGGGAGCAGGATCTACAGGGCAAAGAGAGGGGCCCAGGCAGCCATACCCTTGGGGACCCCACTCTGGGGTCTTGGGGTTCCAGGTGAGCCCTGTTCTCCCCTGTCAAATGCCTCCCATTGGCTGTTCATGACAGGCCACCTTTAGGACTTCCCTGTGTTGTCCCCTTCACAACACTGTGGTCCTGGGAGGGCAGAGACATCTGGGACACATCAGGTGAGGCTCTGTTGTGTCCATCTTGGTACCCCCTCAGTCTGGCCATAGCAGGTACCCAGGAAATACTGCCATGTTCAGAGTATAGAAGGACAGATCCAGATTCCAAAGGAACTGGGGGCCACCATCCACTTTCTAACATTTGGGACCACCAGAGAAGAGGGACTCCTGGAAGGAAGCCTTCAGTGACCCAATTCTCCCGGCCTCAACAACACTGGTCACTCAGGTTATAGCTGACTGGGCATGGGTACCGCCTGGCCCTGTGCAGGGGCTGGGAGCACTGGTGCCTAGCCTTCTCCAGGGCACGTCTGGTGCAGCCATATTGGCAGGCTGGATAAACGGATAATGTCAAAGATGGCCAGTATTTATGGGGCATTTGAGTAAAAATCAGTGACCGTGTGAAGACAGGACAGTAGTGACACATTTCAACCTTCCGGTCAGGTGCTATTAAAGTTGCCATTGTGTAGAAGGGAAGGCTGAGGCTCAGAGAGGTTCAGATGCTCACCTAGGTTCACACAGCAAGTCTCCAGAGCCTACTTCACCTGGCTCCCTTGTCCCTTGGTGTGGTGCTGATGAGGACATGCCCAATTGTGGACTCCCTGTAAGGCCCCCAGTCCCCTCCTTGTCCCCTCCCTGCAGCTTGCCTCTCTGGGTGCCACCTGCACTCACCAGCACGCGGTCTCCCAGGCGTAGGTCCTTGTCGCCCCGCTTCACGGAGCCGCTGTCCGAGAGGTTGGAGCCCGACTCGTTGCCGGTCTTGACAGAGCTGTTGAGGACGCTCTCCCGCAGCGGGATGACGCGGCTGGTCAGCGGGGGCGTGGCTGTTCCGGAATGCAGTGACAGATTCTGTGCGGTGAGCGACTCCACCGAGTGGGCATCGCTGCCCGAGCCCTCGGCCGTGGGCTGCCGGGTCAGCTTGGAAGGCCGCGTGAAGATGCCCTGCAGCGCTGGGCACTCGAAGTAGCGCACTCCGCCCACAGCGCCGTCGTTCTTGCCCACGGGGTCGTCCAGCACCACGCCCGCCCACTGGCCCGGCGCGAACTGCGTCTCGCCCAGGTACTGCACCACGCCGGGCTTCACACCGTTCACCCACACGCGCTCGCCCACCACCAGGTCCCCCAGGAAGTCGTCACCGACTTCTGCCGCCTTCGAGCTGGGCTTCTCGGAGGCTGCTGTGGAGGACGGCGAGCTCGAGGCCTGCTTGTGCAGTGGGGAGCCTGTGGACAGGGGGGCTCAGGGTTAGGACCAGCCTGGCTGGGGCACATGAGCCCAGCGAGCAGCAGCAGCGTGGCCCTGGGCAACCCCTGGGCACTCCCCACCCTCCCAGCCCTTCTGGAAGGTCTCAGTGCTAAGAAGGGCTTCCTGGCAAGCAAGGTCACTTCCACTGCCCAAGGTCACTCAAGATTCATAGACCCATCCTAGGGGATGCCAAGCTGCCACCTCCCCACCGGAGGATTCAGGCCTCAGCTCCTAACTGGAGACCACCAGGACCCTGGTGGGACCCAGATGTTAAGGGAGTGGTCTGTGTCCTCCTCCTTGTCTCAGAGGGTTCCAGAACCCACTGCAGGTTCCCAACCTGCTCCTCGGCAGCCTCAGAGCATCTACCAAACTCCCTCCCCACCTCCTCCAGCAGCAGCCCCAGCCCAGGGCCAGCCTCAGACTGTGCCAGGGGTAGCAGGCACCTAACTCGCTCCCTTCTTGGGGCTGAACTCCGGGCTCTGGTCTGAACTGGTGTTGAGGGTCCCCTGGGCCAGCCCCTGGGCTCAGAGAGGCAAGGGCCTTGCTCAAGGACACACAGCAGCAAAGGGGCTCCAAGGGAGGACGTCTGCTGCCAGGCCTGGGCTTGGGCGTGCTGCGGCAGGGTGGGGAGCAACTCACTCAAGGTCACCCACAGAAAGGGCAGGGCTTGAGCTGTGCTCTGGGTATGCCTGGCTGGCTCCACTCTGAGCCACCTGAGGGTTGGGTCCTAGGCAGCCTCCTATGTCAACCATCACCCTCTGAGCCACTCCCTGTCCCCCAGCCCAGCCCAGGGTGAGGCTGCCCCCACCATGCCACCGAGTCAAGCATCAGGGAAGAGTTCACAGGCAGATGGGCCTTGGCTTGTGGCTGGGGGCAGAGTACCGCCAGGTCCCCCCAGAGCTGCCCATTTCCAGTCCTTCCCACAGCCAGCCAGAGAAGGGCCGGAGGACAGCAGCTAACACCACCAGGGTGCAGCCTGGCCAGGTGCTCTCAGGAGCCAGAAAGCCACTGTCCTGCAGAGCTGCAGCAGAAGTACAGGGGAGAGCAGGGTGGGCTCTCTGCCGCCAATGCAGCCACCCTGAGCCTGGGCAGTCACCGCGGAGCCCTGCCCAGGGGAAGGTGCATCCTGTGTGGGAGCCGGACTCCTGGGAGTCCAAAGAGCTTCCCTGCACTGGGACGACCACAGGCCTCACAGACACCCATCCAGGCTCTGCGCGGGGAGCCTCCCCTCGTCCTGTGCCCCATTTACAGGTGAGACAACGGAGGCTCAGAGCTACCAGGTGCTTCACCATGGCTCCCAGATGGTGGACAGCAGAGCCGAGCTCCAGCCAAAGGCCTCTGCCTCTTGGTGCCAGCACTTGGGTTCATCCAACAGGGTGTATCAGCACCCACAATGTGGCCATGGTCACCCCAGAACTTGGATTCCCCTGAGGGATCGGGTCCCAGAGTCTGAGCGAACCCTGCGGCTCTCTATAGAGGTCCAGCTCAAGGACCCCTGTGTCTTGCTTAGAGGGAAGCTCTGGGTGGGATCCCGGGCTGCGGAGCCCAAGACTCTCCTCTCCCACAATGACTCCGGAGGCGGGCCCCCGTAGCTGAGGGAGCTGGCCTCAGGACCCACGGACCTGCAGTCGGGTACTCTTCCCGTCTCTCCGTCTGCTACAGGCTTTTCCTGGGAGGCAGGCGTAAAGTGCTAGGCCACACAAGGGGGTTTCTAAGAGAATGATTCATACTCCACCTCAGGGACTGAGACTTGGTGAGGGGGACGGGTCTCTGAGGACAGAATCCAGGGGGACCCCAGCCCAGTCCTTTTGAAATTTTGAGAAAGGGTCTTGCTAAAGTTGCCCAAGTGGACTCGGCTTTGCAGTCCTGCCTCAGCCTCCGGGGCCACTGGCACTGCAGGCTTGCGCCACTGCACCTGGCTCAGGAAGTGATTGTGAATATGAAAGGCCCAGGAGGTGCAAGAAGGGCTTCCAGGCAGGCTCTGTGACCTTGGGCAAACTGCTAGAGCCCTCCGTGTAGAGCGAGGGGCTTGTGTAGAGCGAGGGGCTTGTGTAGAGCGAGGGGCTTGCGGATGGGCCCTCTGCAGGGTTCCTGGGACGTGAGTCGCGATCCTGCGGCTCAGAGACCTTGGCTGGTTCTGTGCCTGTACGCTGAGCTCCTGGGAGGCCTGCCCTGCTCTGTAACAAGCAGCCAGCATCGGGGACAGGCAGGCCACACATGCTCACAGGCCATGGCCCGCTAGGCTCCCATGCCCATTGGCCTCCACCAGGTCTAATGCCCCCCTATTAGGGGAGATGTAGCCTCAAAGGAGGAAACTGCACACGCCATGATGCTCCAGCCCCCAGACCCTCCTGACGTCACCCAAGGACCTGTGGGTTTTGCCGCCATCACCGACAAGGGTCAGCGCTATGATTATTGAAACGGCAGCTGCCACTTACAGAGTAAATGGGGCGCCTTGAGTTCACCACATTTGTACCTTGCAGATAGGAAACGGGGCAGGGAACGTGCTGAGGTCCCCGGGCCAAAGAGGGCAAACTGGTCGGGCTCCACAGCCGTCCCCCTGGAGCACGCGGGCAGATGAACCTGGCAGGTGGCAGCCCCTTCCTGTCTGTTTCTGGACACTTGCTCTGACAGATCACCAGAGCCCGGGAGGGCCATCTCTACCTGCCGCCTTTGCTTAGGGCGCAGAGGGGGCTTCCTGGGGCTCCGCAGACCCAGGGGACTATTCTTAGTAAGACGCAGCCTGCTCAGCTGTCCCTGTCCCCAGCTGTCCTACCCAGGGGACCCTCAGGTAATCTCTCCCTGACCCCCGCCCCCTCCAGGGGTCCCAGGCCCATCCACCAGTTGTTTCAACAGCTGCTAAAATCCAGGTCGCAAGCCGGAGGCGCCTGCGCCTAGCCATCTGCTTCTTTCCCCTCTGCAGTGGTCGCAGGCTGCCGGCCTAAAGGCCACGCCCTCCTCAAGTTCCCTTTCAGCTGCCTGAGGTTGGAGACAACAAAGAAATCCCCCTGGAAGCCCCCATTTCCCCAAGGAGTCCTTGGAGTCATCCTCCCCATGTCCGTGCCTCAGTTTCCCCAGGAGTCCATAAGGGGCAAGGGGCCTGTGGGCGCTGAGCCGTGAAACTCGGCTGGGGGAGGCCTTGCTCAGCCCACACCCCCTCCCAGGTGAGCCCCTGGAAGCTCCCCAAGGGCAGGGCCTGGGCCTTAGGACCCCTGAGTCCGCCATTGCCCAGAGCAGCAGGGCCCAGCAAGCACTGTGCTCAGCCTCAGCCAGCACCCACTGGGTGCCAGATCCTGCGCCAGCCACTGGGGACCACAGGCGTGGTCGAGAGAGGACCAGCAAGGAGTGGTGGCAGAGGTGGGACACACGGGAACCAGCAGGTCCCATACCATGTCCCAGGCAGAGCCAAGAAAGGGACTGAGAGCGTGAGGGTCTGGCGTGGGAAGAGAAGGACTTGGCCCCGAGTGGTCTCCTACGATCTCTTGCCCCAGAAGTCAAGGAGCCAGCCGCCACCTCACCCCCTCAGAGGGGCCTGACCCGATTGTCCTTTCTAGAGGCCATCAACCCCCAGGCCCCTCTAACAGGAGCGGAGAGCTTGGTCTCTCCTGCACCCTGTGCAACGCCCAATTCCCTGGGAGCCAGGACGCTGGCAGCCCCCTCTGGGCATGGGGGGGTCCGCCCCGAGCTGGTCGCGCAGGATGCTGGAGAGAGACCAAGCTCTCCGCACCACCGCAGCCAGCAGTTGGTCATTCACTAAATTCACACCGTTTATTTCTTCTTCTGTGTGTGGTGCTGGGGACGCACCCAGGTTTTCACACATGCCACCACCGAGCTGTGCCCCCAGCCTGGTTTTTAAACAATGTCTCTATTATCACCTGACTTGCAAAACTCCTGAAAGTTCACAATTGGTTCTCAGGAGCCAGCAGGGCCAGTTCCCCTGGACGCAAGGCCCTCCTAAGACCCACCTCCCTACAACGCACATGGGAGGAGGAGACAGAGAAGCCACAGGTCCTGACCTGCCCTGCCCCCGTCCAGGGAGTGAGCAGGGCTGGGACCCCCTCTCATGCTGTGCCCCCTCCATGATCTAACTCACGCCCGGGCAGCCCTGGAAACTGCCCACACACTACCCTGTTTCTCCCTTAAGACGTTCATGAATCCTCCTTGTAAAAGCTCCAATGGTACAGGACGTGTAGGACAAGCTGATTCCCAGTAGCTCTGCCCAGCCCAGACCGCGTCCCTGGCCCGTCCAGACCTGCCCATCCAGCAGCCACGTGCTGCCAGATGTCCCCTAGGGCCTCAAACAACATCCAGATCCAGAGAGACCTCCCTAAGAACCCGTCTCAGGAGGCCCCAGCCTGCCCTTCACTGGGCCACACCCGTCCCCTGGCTGTGCCTCCCTCTCCCAGCCTGCCCCTGACCAGGACCCTGAAGTTCAGAACAGCTCCAAAGGCCACACTGCCTCCTGGGTCTCAGACCATCAGAAGGGTCTCGCCCCTGCGCCATCAGAGCAGAAACCCAACCCGTCTCCACGGCCCCAGCTCGTTTCAACTCTCGCGTTGGGGCTGCTTTGCTTCCTCTTGCTTCCTCCCTCCCCCCCTCCTTCCCTCCCTCCTTCCCTCCTTCCTTCCTTCCTCCCTTCCCCCCTCCTTCATCCTTCCTTCCTTCCCCCCTCCTTTCTTCCTTCCTTCCCTCCTCCCTCCTTCCTTCCTTCCCCCCTCCTTTCTTCCTTCCCTTCCTCCCTCCCTCCTTCCTTCCTCCCTTCCCCCCTCCTTCATCCTTCCTTCCTTCCCTCCTCCCTCCTTCCTTCCTTCCCCCCTCCTTTCTTCCTTCCCTTCCTCCCTCCCTCCTTCCTTCCTTCCCTTCCTCCCTCCCTCCTTCCCTCCTCCCTGTCCCCGGGATAAAACCCAGGACCTCACACAGGCCCCAGAGCGCTGGACCACTAAGCCACCCCAGCGGGCCCGGGATCATTCCTGCTGACCTCTGACCTTTACCCAGAGCCCACAGAATAAAAATATTGAAATGGATAAAGTACAATCCAGGTAAAATATAATATTCTTAGGAGAAAAAAATAAAAGCAAGGGACTGTCATCCTTGACCCACTTCCCAAGGGAATGACTCAGAAAGTATAAAAACCCTTCTGACGTTCACAAAACTAAAAAGCCAGAATCCTAGCACCCCCAGACAAAGGGGCAGGTCCCGAAGCCTCGGTGTCACTCAGACCAGCAAGCAGCCCTCAGAAGCCGTTTCTCCAGGTCACACGGAGATGCACTGGTCACACGCTGCCTGGTGGGAAAGTCGTGCTGGCGAGGGCCCCACATGGGCACCCGGCACAGATGCGGGGGAGGGAGCAGGGAATAGGGAGCAGGGGACACAGGGCCCTTGCAGGGACCCGTGAAAAGAGCATGTCATGATCCAGGAGCACGGAGAACTCCGTCCTCCACCCTGATAGTCTCAGAAGGGAACGAGGGTCCCAGGCCAGCACCTGGACCCTGGGGGAGGTGGCCCCCGCCCTAACTGCTCCACAGGACACAGTTCCACAGGCTGTGATTAGATATCATAAAAAAAAAATTAACCTTTCTTTGTATACAACCAGAAATATGAAAAATTGTGCTCTATATGTGTAATATGAATTGTAATACATCCTCCATCTCAAAAAATCAGATTAAAAAAAAATTCCTAGGTGGGAAAAAAAAAAGAAAAAAATTAACCTTTAAGTTCAAATAAGCTTGGGAAACAGCATCTTCAACACAGCTAAAGGGGTTCAAAGTGTTCTCCCGCTGGACCCCCAGAGCCTTTAATGCACTCAAGAGCACCCTGGCCACAGACGGGGGCTAGGAGTAAGGGGAGCTCCGGTCACCATCCACACCAGGACCCACTGGAAGTGGGAAATAGTTGTAATAGAGGTAACGCCCTTGTAGTCCCAGTGGCTCGGGAGGCTGAGGCAGGAGGATCGTGAGTTCAAGGTCAGCCTCAGCAACGGTGAGGCCCTAAGCAACTCAGTAAGACTCTGTCTCTAAATAAAACAGAAAATAAGACTGGGGATGTGGCTCAGTGGTTAAGTGCCCCTGAGTTCAATCCCTGGTACCAAAAAAAAAAAAAAGAGATAATGCCAAGGGCACAGGCACCAAGCAGGAGTGTTCCAGGTGAGCAGGTCCCCGGCTCTTGGCATCACCTAAGAAATCTCAGCTCCGGACTGCCCTTGACCCGTCACCCACAGCACCTCTCCCCCTCCCACCCCACGGGGCTCCGTCCTCCCGGGGATCACAGCGCGCCTGCCGGGCTGCCTGGTGTAAATCTGTGCCCACCTTGGGCACATGCCTGGGAGATGGACCCACACAGACTCCCCTGCATGCCCCAGCTGAGACGCAGCTGGTCCCTACCCCACATGCTCTCTGTGGTGGCCCCAACTAACACACATAAATTTCCATGAGGCCCAGACAGCTTCCTACTCGAAGCCCCTCCTCTCCCCAGAGGTCACCGGGCAAAGGAAGCAGCCCACAGGGAGCCCCCCTTGCCATAGGGAGCGCCCGTTGGCAGCATCCGCCAGACTTGGGAGGACTGAGTCTGTCCCTCCTGGGCCACCCTGGCTGAGGCAGGGACCCTCCGAAGGTCAGCCCTCCGCTGTGGCATCCATCCAGCAACACCACCACTATGCCACTGTCCCTAAAGAAGGGACCTCAGACCACCCACAGGGGTGGCCGACTCCACAACTGCTCAGCATCCTGCCTGAGCCTAAGGAGCTCAAAGCCTCCTGTCCCCACTGCTCCCAACCTGGGGGACAGCGCTCCCACCCGGGAACCTTGGGAACCAGGAGAGGGTGACGTGGTGGCTTACCCCGGAAAGAACAAAGCCAGCTCCCCATGGAGAAGCCGTGCAGCCGCTGGGCCACCGGGCAGTAGGCGCTGGCCCCCGCTGCCCACTCTGATCAATAGTGGACGACGTCAGGAGCGTCAGGCGGCCCTGCCCCCGGCACAGCCCCGGAAGAGCTCAGCTTGGCTCCCCCATCCTGAAGCCATTAGAAAGTTTAGGATGTGGTTAGGGGAGGGGGCGGAGGAGCTGGCCTTGAAGGGAGCGGCTGACCTTGGCAGCCTGGGCAGGGACGATGGAGGCAGCAAGGGCTTCAAGGGTCCTGGTCCTGCCCTGCTGGTACCCTTGAAACCACATCCCACCAGGGGTGGCTCGAGAAGGAGCCTGGGAACGGCAGGGACCGACATCACCCTGCAGACTGGGGCCCGCTGCCACACCTGTGGACCCTTCGCCAGCTCCGTGTCCACAGCACCCACGGGCGCAGGGGCCTGCAAGTTCAGGGTGCCAGGACAGGAAGGCTGTGGAGCCGCCCTGTGTGACGGAGCAAGAGCCCCACCCTCAGGGCTAAGTCTGTGTCTGTCACGACTCACACACTTGACTTCCACCTCCGAGTCTCCAGCGTGAGGCAAGGCCACACTGGGGACAGTAGTGACCAACAAGGACACATGCTCCTCTCATTTCCACCTGCTGGCCACAGGAGCAGAGTGTCTGCAGTTGCGACTGGCCTCGGTCCCCAGGCAGCTCCTGGTGGGAGGCGGCCAGTGTCAGCTCTAGACCAGGGCTGGACCAGGAGTCTCAGCTTCGACCCCACACCCTTGGCCCTGTCACCTGGGCAACTTGACAGAGTGTTCCAAGACCGCGTCTTGTCCTCGTTTTATTGTTAACTTTTCTTGTTGCCCAGGTGTGGCTGCAATTCCTAAGCTGGAGCAACCTCCTGCCTCAGCCTCCCGAGCAGCTGGATGGCAGGACAGTCATCTTGTCTTTACCGTGAAGAGAGGGGCGGGCCCGGGAGCGCACACCTCTGACCCCAGCTGCTCAGGAGGCTGAGGCAAGAGGATGGCAAGTTCAAGGCCAGCCTGGGCAACTCAGGAAGGCCCCGCGTCAAAATAAAAAGGTCTGGGGGGACGTGGTCCAGTGTAAAGTGCCCCTGAGTGTGACCCCCAGTGTTGCTACAAATAAATAAAAACAAATTTAGAGAAGGTGACATCAGGGTTGTTCATGAGGAAGATCCGCCTAACCGCCCCCACAGAGCTTGTGCCAGGTGGGTGACAAACACTGTCCTTCACAGGTGGGCATCTCTGGGGTGGGGCCACAGCACAGGGACTGGAGAGCCCTTCGAGACCCGCCCGCCGCGTGGGCGCCTCAAGCACAGACCAAGCACAGTGGTGGCTTGTGCCTGCCCGCTCCACTCGGCTGCCCCGGGGTCCTCGGCCAGGTCCCCAGAGCCCTTCTTATTAGGGCCAGGAGGGATACCTTGGCCACTGCAGTCTGGCTGCCCCTGCCTGAGGTTTAGTACCAGGCCCAGAGAAGGCATAGGCCTGTGGTTCAAGGGGAGGCCACGCCCTGCAGCAGCCTCTAGCCACAGCCTCCAGGCCTGAGCCCCGCCTCCCACCTCAGGCCCACAACAAACTGCAAGCGCCTGGGCACCAGTGTCCTCGCCTGGGCAAGCCTGCCCTGACTGCCTCTGGGCAGTCTCGGATACCTGTCCTGTCCTCCCTGCTCACGCAGGTGCTCCCAGATGCCCTCCCTCCTGGGCAGGTCCTGGTGGAGGCCCCCTCGCCCTCCCACACCCTGCTGTTCCTGCAGCCTTGGCTCTGGGGACCCGAAGGGCCGTCCCAGCTCAATGGGGTGGGCAGGGGCAGCCGCGGCTGCATCCCTTGCCAGACCCTCTGCCCGGGGGCTGAGCTCATGCTTTGGGAGGCAGCCGAGCACTGATTCCCAGAGCAGATGCCAACTGACACGCCAGCTCCCAGCCACTGCCAGTACCCTCGTGCACGGTGCCAGCCTCTGACAGGGGGTGGGCACCCTAGAATTACAGAGAGCAGTTCCGCAGGCAAGTGAGGGAGGCTGAGGGCCAACGGAAGGAAGGGACTGTCCTCTTCTGGCACTCCCATCTGCCCCTCCCCCAGGGCTCCTGTCACTTGAGACCCTGGAATAGGAACAAGGCAGGTCTGTGGTAGCCGGGCTCCCCTGCCCCTCGCCCAGGTTTTGCTCCCAGCTCACTGCCCAGAGCCTGGGTGTCTGAATCCACCCACTAAGGCAGCAGCCGGCCCCAGGGGGGAGGCAGGCACTGAGCGTCACCAATGGCCACTGGAGGGACAGGCACACCTTCCTCTGTCTCTAGAACTGCCCAACAGGAAGCAGACCCAGGGGTACCCCAGCTCCTGCCCCCAGGGGCTTCCAGACCGCAGGGCCTGAGATTAGGGAGCAACCAGGGGTCACACAGCAGTCCTAAAATGATGTCACCATCACTCAGCCCAGAGGCAGAGGCACAGCTGACTGGGAAGGAAGATGAACTCAGCTCATGTTTATCATCAGAAAAAAACAAATACACAGCATCTAGCCTCTGGCAGGAAGGTGAAGGCCAAGGTCAGGTGACAAAGGCTACCAGGGCAGGGGTCTTCTGGAGAAGATTGGCCGGGAGCAGGGGCTAGCACCGAAGGACCGTGGGTCTCCTGGAGGGAGGGACTGAGGCTGGAGCACTCAACCTGGCCATGCCCATGGCCCTAGTGACCTAGGTAGGTGCCAGACCTCCGTGGGCCTTCTTTCCCCCTCTCAGAGCAGGGCCATGGGTGTGCCCACCTCCCCAAGGGGGGTAGCACAGAGAGGGCTGTTCAAAGCCTGCTCAGTAGTTAATTAAAGGGATCATAGATAGACATAAAGAAGAACTTGCAGTAATCCACTGGCCCCCAGGTTGGTCACACAGCAGCCTGTGTTCCCAGAAAAACCCCCTTCCCCACGCAGCTCCCTGCCTGCCCTTGATCCCACGTACCTTCCTTGGAGCCAGTGGCTGCTGCCGCCGCCGCTGCAGAAGCCGAGGCTGACCCAGAGGACGTCCTGCCCATGGGGCTGGAATGCTTCCCCCCGCGGCCAGGGGGCTTCAGGCCACTGGGTTTCTGCATGGTGGAGCCACTCAGAGGGCGGATGAGGGTGGGCGCAGGTCACATTCTCTCTGCCATCCTCTCTTCCTCACCTGCCTGCAGGTAGGAAACAGGAAGCTGCATCGTAACCGTGGTCGGCACTCACAGGCGCAGGCCAGGCCAGGGCCCGTCCACTGCAAACACGGCCACGCCCGTCTCCCGGAGCCAGGTGGTGGCAGCCCCAGAGCTCCAGACACTGACAGGCACCCTCGCAGGACTCTGGCACCCCCACCCTGTGCACAGGGACCATCGCAACACCAATTCTAGGTGGGGAGACAGAGGCACAGAGACGCAGCAGACGGGGGCCCAGGTCATACAGCGTGGCGGTGGGGCCAGGTTGGAAAGCAAAGCTAAGCCATCAGGATCTGCAGGAAGGGCTGCATCAAGCCCAGGGGGGCCGGGCTGAGTGGCCTCCCCCAGGCTGGGTATGGCTCTCCCAAGTCAGGCAACCCCAGGGGGCACGTTCCCAAGGCCCCAGGCCCTGCAGGACCCACCAGCGTCTCATGTCCCTCTTGAGGTGGCCTGGACCAGGCAGCAACTGATTCCCGCCATTAGCCTGTTCCTCCGCCTTGCTTTTGGGCTCATGGTCCTGCTCCCACTGCCCACTGCACTCCAGGCTGGGGACACACAGAGGAGGCTGTAGGCCACCTGCCTCACCCCACACCAGGCGGGGCCTGCCCTCTGGGTACCTCTCCACCATTACAGCTCCACAGTGCCCTGTGACAGAGACACGGGGACAGTTCAGCAGGTGGGGGGACACCTCAGCAGGCGGGGGGACACCTCAGCAGGCGGGGGGACACCTCAGCAGGCAGGGGACGCCTCAGCAGGCAGGGGCGCCAACATTCTACAAGGGGGCTCCTGGCAGGGCAGAGCTCCAGGCTCCCAGGAGACCTAGGATTGCCTGGGAATGGGCTGCCATCAGGTTTGTTTTGCGGTGCTGCGGAGGGCACCCAGGGCCCGGGTGCTCAGCAAGAGTTGCGGCTGCACCCAGCCAGGGAAGGGTTCTTAACTCCACCGTCATGCACAGGGTCCAGGTGGTCCGGGGGGCCACCGGGTGGTCCGGGGGCCGCTGGGTGCACGAGCCTTGGGCAGGGAGGGCTGGTGGGGCTCACTGTGGCCACGCCCATCCCGCCCAGTCCTGGGGAGCACTGTGCAATGGGGACAGGTGGAGGGGAGAGCACCGTGACCTTGGGACCCTGGGACAGGCAGTCTGGGCACCTTGCTCTGAGGCCACGGGGACGTCACACCCAGCAACATTCTTGTCCCACCCCTAGTGGCAGAACGTCATTCCCCTCTGAAGAACTCGACAATTTCTGTGGATGATCCTGCTCCTGCTCCTGCAGTGGAAACGTGGCCCAGGCCCGGCCATCCCAGCCCCTGTGCTTGGCTGAAGGAAGAGCATGCATCCAGGGAACATCAGGTCCGGATCTGCTGGGCCCTTTAGAAATTGGTGCGCTCCCTGCTCTGAGGCCACCTGGGTGTGGGGTGGACGCCAGGGATGTCACCTAGGTGCCATCCCGTTACTTCGTGGAAGAACCTGCCCCAGCCTGCTCACAAGGAAAGCAGAGCCGAGCCCCTTAGTCCGGAGAGCCTGGATCTAGCCGAGCTGCAGCTGGCCACGAGAGCTCTTCCCCACGCCAGCTCACACACCCCCCATGCACACGTGCACTGCTTCACTTTTTTATTTTCCTAAAACTATCTGAGGGACACTGTCACTTGCAACCAAAAGAGATCTGAGTGCTGGAAGCCAACCTGCACAGCAGGGATATGCAAAGGGTCCTCACAACTGGCTTAGGCCAGCAAGATGTGTCCTGGAACAGCCAAGGGAGGGGACACCAAAACCAACATTCCAAGTCCCTGGTGCGCTGGGGATTCTGGAGGCCGGGAACCACTTGGTCAGGCCAGGGGACCGGGGGCTGCTCCCTCGCTGTCCAGAACCTGGTCCGTGGGCCTGGGGAGGCTGAGTCCCATCTCACTGAACCAGCATCAAGAGCCTGCAAGGTGGCCTCTGGTGACAGTGGATGTCACCGGGTCTTCTTTACCAGGCCGTCCTTGGTCCTGACTGGGAAGCCTGGTACAAACGGTGAGTGAATGAGTAAACAAGGTGGCCCAGCGGGTGGGGCCAGGATACCTTCACCTCCTCAGAGCCCTCACAGTGACCAGCCCAGGTGGCCACCCAACCCAGCCGCTCTTAGGGCAACCATTCCGGCCTCCCCGCTAGCCAGCATGTACCCGGGGGCGAGGACTAGGTGAGAACTGTGTCCCTGGCATTGGAGGCTGCCCAGTCCCTTGCTGCCGATGCCCCGGACGTCCTCACCACTGCCCCGGACGTCCTCACCACCAGCTTAACACTTCCCACCTCCAGGCCCCGGGGGGCCTCTCCTCCGCCCGCCTCACCTCATCTACTGTACACCTACACGCCACCCACTCGAGGGAGGCTGCCAGCAACCTGGCCCTGGAGACCTGGGACCGCTCGCTTGGGGGGTCCTCTGTACATGGAGCTTCCTGGGAACCTGCGGGTGAGCCCAGGCTGGTCAGTGTCTGTCCCCTGAGAACACAGCCAGAGACAGCGATCCAGAAACCCTATATGGGGACACACCTGAGGTGACACCGAGGGCACAAGTCCCCGGGGACAGCTCCCACAGGTGCCCTCCTGGACCACAGCGATGCCTGTGAGCCTGCTGCAGGCCAGGGGTTCACTGGATGTGGCCTTAGTCTCCTTGGTCCCCTGGCAAGAGGTAGTGGCCTTCTTGTAAGAGGAACACCAGAGGCTCAGCAAAGTTCAAGACTCACTCAAAGTCACCGCCAGCCACTCTATGCTGGAATCCAACCCAGAGCTGGCCCCTCCCCGCCTCCCAGCCTCCCAGCAGGGCCCTGAAACAGCATTTATGAGATCCTTGTCCTCTGGGGACAGTGTCTGTCCACTTACTGAGGCTCACAAAGGAGACCAGGGAGCTGGCGGGAGGACCAAGGGGGCATTCAGTCATGGGCCACCAGCAGGGGCAGGAGAGGGAGCAAGGGGGAGTAGCCCTGGCCCAGGGACACAGGGAGAGGGAGAGAGAGGCGCATGGTGGCGGGAGGGGAGAGGGGCTGTGTGACTCAGCCTCGCTCATGGGACACAGGAAGCCACAGGAAGCCGAGATGCTTGGAAAACTGATAAACTGGCCTCTGGCCACACTGTGGCTGGGGCTGGTGGGGGAGCCAGATGGGAGGAGGGCTCCTACCTAGCCAGAAGCCCAGCTGCACCCCCTGTGTGGGGGGAAAAGTGCAGAAGACTGAGGAGGGGACACACCCAGGAGCCCCAGGCACAGCCTCAATCCTCCCACCTCATCAGGATCCTCCAGGGACCAGGCTCAGCCGGGATGGGCTGGCAGGGTGGGTGACCTGAGATGGACAGGCCCTCTGTGCCACCGTCAGTGCCTTTTACCACAGACAAACCGGCCGCACTGCAGGGTTCCCATTTCAGCGCCTGGCAGTGGCCCAGCCCTGGTGGGGACGAGGCCATGGACTCTTGGCAGGGGATGTCAGGTGGGGCAGCAGGAGCCGGGGACCAGGAGAAGGGTGCCCTTCCAGACCCGCCGCTGAGCCCCAGCCACTGCTCGCCCGTAGGCGTCTGGGCCAGGAGACCAGCGCGTGGCACAGACACTGCTGCTGGCTGAGGCTGGGCTGTGCCCACGCTCCCCTGAGTCACTGCCCATCCCTCCTACATCTGGCCCAGCAGTTCATGGTACCCAGAGCCACAGCACCCCGAGAGGGACTCAGTGCTGCCCCTGACCACTTGCTGCAAGTCCTAGGCCTTCCTGGCACTGCAGAGGGACAAGAGCCCAGGGCAGGGGCCCCGGAAGGATAGAAGGCCTGGGGCCCCACAGGGGGAGCTGGAAGAAGCACAGACCACACTCAGCCAGCCAGCCAGGCAGCCAGGAGCTCAGGGTGGTGAGGCTGGGAGTGGGCACCAGAGACTGGGAGGGCCAGCGGGATCTGGTGGCCACCCCACAGCATTGGGCTGGGGGAGCTGGGAGCTAGGGAAGTACCTCAGGCAGGAGTCGGACTGTACCCAGTCGGCACCACCTGAAATTCGCAAACCTGCTCGGGGTTTAGTGCCTCTGGGAGAGAAAGAGAGAAGAGAAAGAGAGAGAGAGACAGAGAGAGAGGGGAAAGAGAGAGAGGGAGGGAGGGAGAACGGGAGAGAGAAAGGAGAGAGGAGAGAGAGAGAAGAGTAGAGAGAGAGAGAAGAGAGAGAGAGAGAGAGGAGGGAGGGGAGAGAGAGAGGGAGGGAGGGAGGGAGAGAGAGAAAGGAGAGAGAGGAGAGAGAAGAGTGAGAGAGTGGAGAGAGAGAGGAGAGAGAGAGAGAGAGAGAGGGAGGGAGGGGAGGGGGGAAGGGAGAGAGAGGGAGAGAGGGAGGGGGAAGAGAGAGAGAGAGGAAGGGAGGGGGGAGAGAGAGAGAGAGAGGAGGAAGGGAGGAGAGAGAGAGAGAGAGAGAGAGAGAGAGAGAGAGAAGGAAGGAAGAAAGGGAAGGGAGGAAGGAAGGAAGGAACAAAGGAAGGAAGAGAACAGAACCCAGTGGGCCTGGAGCGGGAGGACAGCCCCCGACTCCTGCACACCCACCAGAGGAGGGACAAGCCCCAGACACCATGCATCCCTGGGTGCCGACACCAGGCCCAGATTCCTCAAGCCAACAGAGAGCCCCCAACCCCCATCTGCATTGGAAACCCAGTGACGTCCAGTGCCCAGGTGCAGCAAGACCGCTCAGAGCGGGCACCTCCTGCCCATCCCTCCAGCTTGGAAGGAGGCTCACTTTGATGGAGGCTCAGGGAACTTGAGAGGCAGACCTGGGTCACTCAGGGATAAACCCAGCTCCCCATGTCCTCCCAGCACAGGGCAAGTAGAGGGCAGGGCGGGGACACTCCCCTCCTTGGAAGTCCTGGCAGCCTTCAGGCGGACACCCAAGCTCTGAGGCTCACATCATCTACGCCTCGGCCCCAGAGCCAGGGAGAGGGCGCCGTCTGCCCGAGCCCCGAGCCCCGAGCCCCACGCCCACCCTCTGCTCTCGCCTGGTCACCAACGCCTGGCAGGAGGCTGGAGCCAGCCCTGGCAGTGCGTGCCCAGCACACACGGCTGCCAGCCACAGTACGGGCACAGAAGAGCCCAGGAAGAGCAGGGCTGGGACGGCCCCAAGCGAGGTCCCCAGTCATCCTGAGAGCACCAAGAGGCCGGTGGCCATGGAGATGAGGGGGGCAGCTGGGATCCAGGATGGGGAGGGGCCTGCTCACACCTCCAAGCAGAGCTGGGGCTGGAACCCGGCTGCAGGGGGCGCGGCTTCAAGGAGAGGAGGGGGTGCAGCTGGCAAGATGGTTGCAGGGCAGGCAGGCCACATGGGAGTAAGGACAGCAAGTGCAGGGGGACAGGCCATGGCAAGTGCCCCCAGGCTCGTAACCTCTCTGGCACCTGAGGCTGAGCCAAGTGGGCGCCTGGGTTCTGGCCCCACCCTACATCCCCCCATCTCTGGGGGCAGGGGCCAAGTTTCCCATTTGTAAAGAAGCCAACTGCCTGGCCCTGCCAACAGCCTGGGGAGACTGCAGAGCCCTGGGAATGGCCAGTCTGTCCATCTTGCCTGAGCCGGGGACACACACACACACACACACACACACACACACAGTTGGCATTCTCAAAATCAGGGCACAGACATGGCCCCGAGCCAGGGCCAGCTGTGTGGCCACCCACAGCTGAATGGCTGGAGCCCCCTCCTCGGGCCCACCATACCAGGCAGGCGGCAGCCTGGTCTGCTGGCTTGGCTCCCCACCAGGCCAGGGAGAAGGGCCTGGGATCAACCACAGCCCAAGCCACCCTTGGACCCCCTTTTATTCCTATTTCACAGAATGAGAAACTGAGGCCCATCATAGAGAAGTAAGGCACCCGAGCACAGAGCAGGTGACCAGGACAGCAAGACTCTGCTGTCCAAACGGAGAGAAGCTGTGCTGGGCAGGAAGGCCAGGGGCCCCGAGGATAGGGCAGACCAGGCCTCAGCATCCTCTCTGCCTGGAGGGTGATGACCCAGTCCAGGCGGCTGTAGAAAGTGGCTCAACTCCTGGTCCCCCCCAAGTCAGATCTGCACAAGAACGGACATCGCCCCAGCACAGGACAGGACAGCATTCACAATGCTTGAGCTGGGCCAACCAGAGGACAGCGGGCACGCACCACCCTCCTCCTGCCAGATGCCCACGCACACCCACCACTCGGCCTCCTATGTACACTCCCTTCTTCCCGCCTGCAGCCATCTTGGGCCTCTCAGGGAGAGCAGCAGTGCCCCCCACTTGGGCATCTTGTTCCTTGTGGGCTCTCAGGACCAAGGACAGCACCTGGCACAGCTCAGAGAGCTCAGGAACACGCCCGCGCCACACAATGGGACGCCCGGGGCAGCTGCTCACATTCTGGCTCTGGGGAGGGGACAGGAGCACCTCAATGTCCCAACCGATTTGCACCCTGCTAGGGAACCCGGCCCTGGTGCTCGCCAGGGGCAGGTCCCACCATGGAGGAGGCGGGCGGGGTGGCCGTGGCGGGGTGGCCCGTGACTGGGGGGGCAGGGGCGGCCCCCAGGGTACTCCTGCTGTAGTGGGCACAGTTGTCCTGAGGGGCTCTCCTGGGCTCACTCCCAGGGTGAGGCCACACAGGGACATCCCCAGAGCCCAGAACAAGCCTGCTGATGACACAGGTGCCAAGAGGGGACAAAACATCAAACCAGGAACTCAAGACACCTGGGTCAGAGGTCGCCCACTGCCCACCAGACAGGGCCACGATGCTGCCACCCCCTGCGGAATGACAGATGTCACTCTCAGGGCCGGATTAGTTTGCTAAGGTTGCTGTGACAAGGTGCCATTGACCAGGTGGGACACTGAATGGCAGAGGTGCCCTGCTCAAGTCCTAGAGCCGGGAGTCTGAGGTCAGGGGCTGCCTGGAGCCTTTCTTTTTCTTTCTAGCAGCGCTGGGTTTTGTACCCAGGGCCTGGTTTGTGCTGGGCGAGAGCTCGCCACTGAGCCACGCACGCCCCAGTGCACAGATAGACCAGATAGGCGCAGGTGTGTTAGTATGTGTTTACAAATACCTAAAAGAACACACTTACACACGCGTGTACACACACACACACACACACACATTCTGTTTTTGAGATGGGTCTTGTCCTGTTGCCCAGCTTGGCCTTGAACTCCTGGGCTCAAGCAATCCTCCTGCCTCAGCCTCCCCACCAGAAGCGGAGACTACTGTAGATGACACCATGCCTAGCTAGGTGGGTTGGCTCCTTGTGACACCTCTCCTTGGCATACAGATGGCTGTCCTCCCATGGGTCCCTGCATGTCCCTCTGCACATGTCCACGTCCAAACTTCCTCTTCTTACAAGAGCACTGGTGGTAGTGGATGAGGGCCCCCGTCACCTCCCTTGACCTCCATAACCTCAGTGAAGACCCCATTCTTAAACAAGGTCACATTGTTAGGAATCCCCATAGAAGTTTTGGGGTGGACATAATTCAACCCTTAAGAGGCACCAAAAGCCACTTAGATATAACCACAGTCTGCGGCTCTCCAAAGGCCACAGTTGTAAAAAGAAACAAAGCCCATCCACAGGGACAGCAGGAGCCTGGTGCTGGGTCTAGACAGGGGGAGGGGCAGGGCAGTGACAAGTGTCCAGAGCTGCCAGGGACGGGAGCTGCACTCTCTGGCCTTCCCTGTTTTCATCCACACACAGGGGGTGACAAGGCACCGCTGCCCTTGGTCTCACAGGGTCTGAACAAGATTCTGTCTAAACTGGTCCAGCAGACAGAGTGGGCGGCGGGGACCATCCCCCATCACCGGGGAACCATCAAGAGTATCGTCACCCACCTGTCATCCCAGCAACTAGGGAGGCTGAGGCAGGAGGATCACAAGTTTAAGGTCAGCCTCCACAAATTAGTGAGGGTCTGGGCAACTTAGTGACACCCTGTCCCAAAAAATAAAAAAGGGCTGGGGATGTGGCTCAGTGCTAAGAGGCCCCTGGGTTTAATCCCTGGCACCAAAAAATAAAAAACAAAACAACATCCCGGCCAGGGACGCAGCTCCTTGGCGGAGCACTGGCCTAGCCCGGTGAGGCCCAGTGCTGCAAAGAGAAAGCAAAAATCACCATCTGGCCACGTCACGTAGTTCTGTTATGCGCACGTACAAACATGTGATAATGACTCCCGCCATTACGTACAAGCAGGATTCACCAGTAAAATCACAGGAGAAAGAAAACATCAACTGGAGCCCGGCGAGCACCCTCAGCCCCACCCCAGGCTGGCCACCACAGGGGACAAAGGGTCAGCTGATGTTCACCCACAGGCGGCACCTGCCCCTTCACTGTGTTGGACCCAGAACCCATTAAGGTGTTCGTGGTGCTGGGGGTCCCCGTGCAGTAAGCCCCTGCTGTGTGAGCCGCTCCAGCCTGGGCCGGCCAGGATGGCCACCGCTCTCCGCGCCAGCCAGGACGGCCACCACTCCACGGCTCTGGCTCTGATGAATATCGACTCACTCTCACCAGCCCATGAAGACACCTGAGCGACCAATGGGGACAGGAGGCACAGAGCAGCGGTACAGCTCCTCGGGGCTTGCACTCATGCCCTCTGGCCGTGGAGCGGGTGCCCTGAGTCACACTGTCCTGACATCCTCAAGTCCAAGACCAACTCTCCTCCTGGAGCGCAGGGTGAGGCAACCAGGGCAGAGCTTCAGACAGGAGGCCAGGAGGGCACCCGCTGTGTGGAGCCCTGCAGCGCCTCCGCCCGCTGGCCCTGGCCCTCGCCCGCCCCAGCTGTGTGTCCTGTGCACCTTCCACTGGGTGCCCAGCCTCCAGGGGCTCTCCATTGCTCCTGCAGACGCACGCCTCTCCTTGCTCTGCAGGAAGTGCCTCTCCCCTCCAGCCCTTGGCACGCACCTTCTGCAAGTGGAACACCGGCTGCCTGGGGCAGATGGGTGCACCCGGAGCCATGCACACCCGCACACCCGGCCTCGCGCTCTCCGTGTGGGAATGGGGGGCTGCGCCCACCTCCAGGAGAGACCCTTCATGGAGGAGCATAAGCCCAGTTCCTGTAATTGCCACCAAGGACCCCAAGCAGGAAGATTAACGGGATCAAAAGGTACTGCCAGCCGCCACCCCCTCTAGCCCCCCTCTACTTGCATTCCGGACCCTCTGGGGTTGTACTCAGGACCACAGTGCCGCCATCCCTCTGTCCTATCCACTATCCCTCGCTTGGGCATTAATGTTAAGTACGGTGACATGAAATGCCACTTCTACAGGAGGAAGTCACTCCAAACTCTGAGCTCCCTTGGTTCTGGCTGCTGGAGCACTCAGAGTCAAGACACTTCCAAAGGACAGCAGAAGTGTCCTCTGGCTTCGTCTGATTGGGCGACCCTGGGTTTCCTTGGCCCTGATTTTCTTTAATCTCGTTCCACCACATTTAGCACAGTGAATCATCTGAGTCCTTTCTGGAATGGGAGGAAGAACATACGAGACCTTTCAGAGATGTGTCCCCTCCTCTCTATCCCCTCCCAGGGGAGGAACAGAAGCTGAGTGTGAGCCAAGTAGTGAAGCAGGAAATAGCTCGCGCTTCACACAGGAACAGCCTGAGCAGGAGAGGGACGAGGAGGTGGAAAGTCCAAGGACACAAAGTGCCACTCCTCCCTGCCGTGTGGCTGCACCTGTCTCCGGAGTTTGTTGAGGGCTCACACTGCGCCCTGCTGGGGAGCTCCTGCGGCCCCTCCCCAGGGCCTCCCAGGGCTGCCTGCAGCTCAGCGCTGCACATGGAGGTGGCCGGGAAAGGCGGCAGGCTGGACTAGAGCAGCCCAGGACTGCCCAGGGCACTCGAGGAGCTGGAAACTCAGGCCCTCCCTGGAAGCCGGATCTTCCGCCCTCCCATCCCCAAAGGCAAGGAAGGCAAAGAAGGGAGGGAATGGGAGGAAGGGTCACCTCCCAGGCCACAGCTGCAGTCGGAGTGTGACCCCAGGGAAGCAAGCACTGCATGCATGGGGCCCCTAAACTTGGACCTTGTTGACAGTAACCACCTGCCTTCTGAAGCACCCTCCCTGGAGGCAGAACTTCCAGGTTGCTGTTGTGGTGACCCTGATCGCGCAGCCCAGAGAAAAAGGAGGGGTGGGATGGTGCTGGGGCCCAGGTCCACGCTGGCAGCCTCACCCCACTCTCCAGGTCATGGAGGGAGAGTCTCCCCTTGTCCCAGGCCAGGGCTGGGGCAGGCCACCCCACTCCAATCAGAGCAGAGCACTGGGGTCCCCACAAGTAGCACTGCAGAGGGTGGACACCCACACTCTGTGTCTACAGCAAACAGCTGATGGGCCATGGGGTCTGCCTCTGCCATCAAACTGTGAGCCCCCAGGGACAGTGATGCCACAATCCTCAGGTCCTCACCCAGCACACACAGGTACCCCAACTGCAGCTGACCATTACACCAAGTGTGCTCAGCTCCGCGTCCTACTCCAGCCCCAGAGACCATGTGGCCTGTCCCTACCCGGCCGGCAGCTGAGCAGATGGGGGATGGCCCCTTATACAGGCTGGGACATCAGTCAGGGTCTGTCTCCCTCTCCCTCTGTCTCTTAGGGAGCGCCACTTGGGGACCCAGGGACTGCAGCCGAAGCCCTCATCCAGGACAGCCACCCGGGACCAGGCCAGGCTCACACTCAGGAGCCAGCAGGGCCAGCTGCAGGGAGCAACAGCAGAGACCAGAGACGGACAGATGCACCCCGAGAGGCTGAGAAAATGAAACTACAGTCCAGAGACAGGGAAGGGGGGGTTTCCAGGGCCCAGGACTGCCCTCTGCCCAAGGACCCGTTCCCTGCTTTAACTCCCTTTCACTTAACCTAATTGAAGGACACTTCCTTTCCCTGAGACAAAATAATCCCAAAGCCGGGACATCACAGGGTGCCCCCCCCCCCAACCACAGACCATGTCTACCACTCACAGTTTATAAAGAGCCAGGTGGCCTTGGACAAGGCTCATCGGGGCCTGGCCGGCGTGGGAATGAAGGGAGAAGAACCCCAAATGGAGGGAGCCGGGAGCCTGTTTGGACTTTGTTACTGAGCTGTGGGAAGGAGGTGTGGGAGGAAGGCGTGACCACAACTGTGCTGTAGGGAAGTGAACTCTGAAACAGGCAGGAGGCAGTACACTCCAAGAACACAGTAGGTGCTTAGCAAATGCAGAGGGTAAACACAGCAACCTCTCTGCACCAAGACGTCCTTGCCTGTAAAATGTGGACAGCGTTGTCAAAATGCCCACAAGTGACCGTGTACGTTTGAGGCACTCGGAGAAGCTCCCAGCAGAGCTGCCACCTCCTCGCACTTTTTTTGTTTAACCTGCACAAAGGCAGAAGTGGTTGTCCCAAGAACCCCTGGGCAGGGGCCTAGGGGACACCAACGCAGCTTCTGTCGAGGTGGCAGGCTCAGGGACCTGGGGGACTCCACAACAGGCAAGTCTGCCAGGGGCTGTGGGCTTTCCCGCAGCCAAGGGAGGAGGTCACAGTGAGGGAGGACAGCAGGCCTGGGCAGCACCAGCAGCAGGGCCGCTGAAGGTGGGCAGGACAGCCCAGGCAGCAGGTGCCTCTCTCCCCGGTGGAGGCTACAGAGCCACGGCCAGCACAGTAATGACACACACTCTGTCACAGGGCAAACAAGTCACTCAATAACTCAAAAGGCAGATCCTGAAGTATCGGGTTTACAAACGGGAAATTGGGCACAGAGAGACACAGTGACTTGCCCAAGGTCACACAGCTGCTAAGCAGAGCAGGCTCAGTCTCCGAACCCAGGCTTAGTCTCAGAACCCTAGAGCGCCTCCGAGGTGCTGGGAAGGGATCAGTGCCCCTGCAGGCAGATCCCCTTGCTGGAATTTCAGGTGCAAACTTCTAGCTACCCTCTTCCTGGCAGAGGCTGCCAACTGCCTGGGCTGGCAGGTGTGTTTTTTGGGGGTCCTCTCAGGCCCCTCCACCTGGCTTTTCTGCCTTTGGGGTGCCTGTCTCCATCCTCCTTGTCTGTCCAGGAGCCTGCACACCAACATCACTTCCGAGCCAGGCACTGCAGACACCGATGCATCCTGTGCTCGTAGGCACCTACTGTATGCAGGCAGGTACCTGAGAGACTTCCTCTGACAGCAACCCCTCTCCTCAGCAGGGTCTCCTGTGCCTTGAAACCCATGCTCCAGGCACCTAAATCGTTGGCTGCCCCTCTAAAGTGACTTTAGACCCCCTGCCTCCTTTCCTGACCTCAAGCCTTGGCCTGAGCTATCTCCCCAGCAACAAGCCCCCTCAGTGTCCTCGCAGGAAGCTCCATCAGGCTCCTGGTCCCCCCAACACAGTCCACTGGTCCCTCCCTCCTCTATGCCCCAGACTCCCCACCAATGCAACCATCAGGCACGGCTGTGCTGTGCTCCTGGGGAGCAGCCAGGCTGGGGTCCTGAGTACCTGGCAGCCCCTGGCAGTGCTAGACTGGGTGGCAGCGGGTGGGTGAATGAAGAGCTCCTTGTTTACATTTACAACTCAGGGGAGGAGGCCTCTGGCACACAGCGCCCACGTGGTGCTCCCCACACACCCCAACACAGCCCAGGTCGCCCATCCCACCAGCCTCTCTGGGGCATCTTACAGGCTGGGGGAGACCCTCTTCACCCCTGGCTCCAGTGTCTTACCCAGACCCACATCCCCAACTCAACCAGAACGGAGAAGCAGGATCTCAGGTTTGGGAAAGCACTGATTGTGTCACTCCCCCCAAGGTGTCCCTCTGTCCGACTTTCCTGGGGTGGGGCTCGGCCTGCGTGGCAGTGCCCAGTGGGCACCGGCAGGACGCAGGCTCCGCCTGAAAGGTCCACGCGGGCGGGCCCAGGAGGCCCAGCCAAGCATCCTCCGCCACTGCCCCTCCCTGGGGGGAGGGCAAAAAATCTGCTGCCTCACCAGCCACCAGCGTCAGCTTTGGGGGAAAGCCCCTGTGGAAAACCGCCCGCCCGGATCTCCCCTCCCCACGCTCGGCCACGCACTTCAGCCAAGTTTTGCAAAGGCCATCGGCCGGTACCCCAGGTGGCGGGGCGGGGGCTCGCGGTGCTCCCAGACCCCGGGTCTGGAGACAGGGCTGGATGGCCGCGCCCACCAGGCTGCGCCCGGGCTCGGGAGCCGAGCATCTGCGGGCGTCCAGACGCCTGACCCTGCCCTCGGAGACAGGGCGGAAGGCCCCCCCACACACACCCTGGCAGATGCGCCGGACCCCAGTCCGTGGGTGGGGACACGGACGGCGCCGCGATGCCTTCGCCACGGGAACCCGCAGCCCAGGATGCGTCCCCAGCCCTGCAGGCGGCTGGGAAGTGGGGTGCACTGGTCCAGCTCCCCCACGCCCACCGGCCGTCCCGGCCCTTCCGCCAGCCCACGCCGACAATGCCCCGGCCGCCGCCCGGCCTCCAGCCAGGCCGGGGCTGCCGCCCGCCTCCCGCGTCTCCGTCCTTTGTTGCCCGCGACCCCCGCCCGCGGCCCCTCTGGCGGCTCCTACCTTCGCCCTCCGCAGCAGCTCGTCGGCGGGCCCGGCACCCCGGCCCCGTCCCCCGGCCCCGGGGCCCAGGGGCGAGGATGCTGTGGCCCCTCCCTGCGCGCGCTGCCCGCCGGGGACCGCCCGTCCTGGAGCCCGGGTCGGCGCTGCGCGCTCCGGAGTCTCGCGCCCCGTCTGCGGGCCGGCGGCCGCGGGAAGGCGGGAGGCGCGCCCCGAGCAGCCCGGCCGCTGCCTGCGCGCCCCGCGGCCGAGCCGAGCCGAGCCGAGCGCCGGCGGAGCGAGCGGCCGGGCTCCGGGAGGGAACAAAAGGGGCCGGCGCTGGGGCGGGCGCGGGAGGGCGGGGCCTGGCGCCGCGGGGGTCAGGCGCGCGCGCGGCAACGCGGTTCTTGGGCCGCCGCGCGGCGCGGAAAGAGGGCGGGCGGGCGGAAAATGCGCCGGCTCCTGCCCCCTCTGCAGCTGTCATTTGCCGGGCGTCGGGGGATCGCCCACACCCACCTCAGCTGGGGACATCTACAGGAGCTCAAGCCGTGCTTGGCGAGAGAGCATCCTTCAGCCCTGTTCTACTTACAAGATGTCCCAGACCACAGGCAGAGTCAGAAGCTCAGGACGGGACGATGGGGGCGGGGGTGCGTCCTGGAGTTTCTGGAAGGCTTCACAGAGGAGGTGATTTGGACTACACAGAAGGGGTGCAGAGGACATTGTGAAGCCGAGGTGAGACCATGAGGTCTCGTTTTGAGGCCAAAGCCAGTATGGAGCCGCGACATGGCCTCAGGGTGACTGGTCCCCAAGCGCCTTGGTCTTGGTCTCCGACAGGCAGATGCACTCCGCATCCTGGGCGCCAGGACTGATCTGTCTCCTGTGGAATCAGAGGAGTTGACACAGCTGCCTGAGTCCCTTCCTGGGTGGGGAGAGACCTGGCATCTCAGGGACCAGGAAGTAACCTAATCCCAGCTTCCTTGGGGACCCACTGTGAGTCACAGAGACCTCGCTGGTCTCTGTGCCTCCGCCCCTGCCAGTTCTTCTACCTGTAGCGCCTTCCCTCCTTTTTTTTACCCGTTGGACAAATCATCCCTCCCTTCAAAGTCAGACTGCCGTTGGCTGCTGTGCTTCCCTCAGTGTAGGGATGTTGGGTGGGACAGATATGAGCTGTTCAATGAGGTGCCACTCACTGGGGAAGGCAAGGGCCATGCACTGACTTGATGTCCCCTAAAACACCCAGTGCAGCGCTGGACAGAGGGGAGACATCCAGTAACTGTTGAAGGAAGGAAGGAAGGAACGCACTAACTACCACCCCTCACCTGGCTAGCATTCCACCATCTGAGAAATCAGTTCACCTCTTACCCATTTTCCCCATCTGTACACTGGGGAGGGTGTTTCAATTCAATTCAGCAAAAGTGTGATGGTATAATGATGGTGGCTGGGTACTGGGCCAGCCCTGAGGAGGCCCCCAGCTGGTGGGAGGAACTGGACCTGGAGACTGAGACAGGAGATGTGGGCATTTGGAGGGGGGAGATGGAGGGGATTTCCACCTGCAAGAAAGGGAGGGGGTGTAAGGTAGAAGGTGTGGCATTTAGGAAACAGGGAGCTATGGTCCAGCAGTGAGAATCCACTCCTTCACCTGCTGGCCTCTGGGCCAGTCACTGAGTCTCTGTGTGCCTCAGTTTCCTTATCTATGAAATGGGGCTAATGGCAGACTGACAGCCTCCTGTGACTGTTGTTGAGACTGAGTATACTGATCAAAGTGAGGTGCTTAGAACAAATCGTGCCTGGTATGTAGTTAGCCACCAAGAAATGTGCACTTGGGCCAGACTCAGGGGTGCATGCCTGTGATCTCAGCTACTCGGGAGACTGGGGCAGGAGGATCACAAGTTGGAAGCCAGCCTGGGCAACTTAGCAAGACCCTGTCTTAAAATAAAAAACCAAAAGGGCTGGGGATGTAGCTCACTGGTAAAGTGCGCCTGAATTCAATCCCTAGTACCAAAATAATAATAATAATTAAAATGTTTTAAAATAAAAAGAACTAGGGATATAATTCAGTGGTAGAGTGCCCCTGGGTTTAATTCTCAGTGTGGAAAAGGAAAGAAGGAGGGAGCAAGGGAGAAGGAAGAAAGGAAAGAAGGGAATGTGAACTTTGATAATAATTTTTAATAATTAAAAATGAAAAAATTGAAGGCTGGGGATGTAGCTCGGTGGTAGAATACCACTCAGCATGCATGAGCCCCTGACTTCAGTCCCTGCTAACATTTGGGGGCGGGAATCCCACATTGAACTCAGGGCACTCGACCACTGAGCCATATCCTCAGCCCTGTTTTGAATTTTATTAGAGACGGATCTCACTGAATTGCTTAACGCCTCACTGAATTGTTGAGGCTGGCTTTGAACTCACGCTCCTCCTGCCTCAGCCTCCCAAGCTGCTGGGATTCCAGGCATATGCCACCACACCCTGTACTGCCAACATTTTAAAAAAATTTTTTTTAAATAAAGGAAAATTAGAAATAAAAGGTTGTAAGTCATCTGCCTAGAGGTGGTGAAAATATTTATGAGAGAATTTAATAAGTCAAGGATGCATAATTTAATCATAAGTGTAACCACCCTCCAATTTTTTACATGATTGTAAAACTAACAAGTTTATAGAGGAAATAATGGATAAATAAAAATAGTTAATTCAAATAAAGTCAAGCAAAGAGTAAGAAAGAAATGTTACTTAAGTAAAAAAGCAGGGAGAATAAAATGGTTGAAATCATCTCAAACCTATCCTAACTATATTAACCCTAAAGGTACCATTTGTTTTTAATTTTTTATAACCTTATATTTTATTATTATTATTTCTTTATGTGGTCCTGAGGATGGGACCCAGTGCCTCACACATGCTAGGCAAGCGCTTTACCACTGGGCCCCAGCCCCAGCCCATGTTCATTTATTTTGAAGAGTAAAGTGACCTATCTTTTTGGATTAGCAGGGAATTCTATTGAGCATTCTTTTATTGTTAAGCATATAAGTTTCTAATTTTTCCTTCCTGAAACCATGTTGTATGAAAATCTAAGCAGATTGCAGCTTCTATTTTCATATCTGTAAAGCATATTTTAAAATGTCTAAGCCTGGGGGAAATGGAAAATGTAGACTGAGACAGGCGCAGTGGGGCATGCCTGTCATCCCAGCAGCTCAAGAGGCTGAGGCAGGAGGATGGCAAGTTCAAAGCCAGCCTCAGCAACTTAGCAAAACCCTGGCTCAAAATAAAATATACAAACGGGCTGGCGGTGTGGCTCAGGGGTAAAGCGCTGGCCCTGGGGTCAATTGCTGGCACAGAAAGAGACTGGATTTTCCTCTGCGGTTTCTGACTGGGACTTTCCTCTCTTTGGAGAGGAGGAAGCACAAAAATTAGAGGGCAGGAATTTTTCTGGTTACTTCCTCCCAAGATGCTGCAGAAGCCTCACCTCCATGGGCCTTGGCGAGTGTTGGGATGGGAGCCCAGGAGGGCTGCTGGGATGACGGCGAGCTGTCCTGGCAGCCGAAGCCGCTAGGGCTCTACAGGAGGCCATCTAGAATGTTCTTCTGGCCCCTCACGTGGGGGCAGCCTGAGAGGCAGACCCTAAAAGACCAGCTGATGGCGGGAGGGGTGGCTGGACACAGGCTAGAGGCTGTGGGACCTGGACGCGGAGGGAGGGTGTCACACCCACTGAGGTCTGAACGTCAGGGCCCCACACCCTGTGGGGGTGTGAAACCCCGGAAAGACGCAGAAGGCTCATGGCCATGTGCACATGGGGACAGTCACACCCAGCTTTACAGATGGGCTCAGGGGTGTCCTAGGGCCCTGGAAGCCCCCCTGGTCTGCATACCCAAGTTCTACAGAGAAGGGGATTCAGAAAGGACACGGGGTGCAGGGCCGAGGGGACGGTGGGATTCGTCCACACAGGGGAGCTTGCTCCGGACGGACAGCCTCTTTGGCTCTGGCCACCTCTGGAAGCAGGGAGAGTCCACAGTTCCTGGGACATCAGCCCTTCAGGATGAACTAAACACTTCCTGGGCTCCAAGGACACCCTCGTGTAGTCCTGGCCTGTCCTTGCACAGGTGGGTTAACTCAGGTCTGAAGAGGGGCGGGTACTGGCCCTGGTCACACAGGTCCTGCTGTGAGGCAGCTGAGCCCCCCTGTCCCTGCCCAGCAGGTTCAGCAGGCCCCCTCCCTCACCGGGAGCCCCCAGAGTGATTCAGAGCAACACCGTGCCCTCAGGCAGCACACTGGTTTCCTGCGGTCCCAGTGGCCCACAAGACTTATCCAGTGGGTGGTAGGTGGAGCCTCAAAAGGGCCACTTTTCGAAGAGCAGGATCTTTGGCCCTGGCTGCTGGCTGCTGGTTCTTGGTGAGAGAGGATTGGTTGGCTTCTCTCCTGCTGGAGTTTGGATCTGGAGTTTTCTACTTCTTCCAGTAGCCAGAGGGAATGGGGAATGCTGTAAGATGTGGTGGACTGAGTTAGGTCTGGCTCCTATGGGGGCCCCAGAGATGGGGCAGGAGGGCGGGGCCCTAGGGGAGGGTCAGATGGGGCTCTCCCTAGAGACCTCTCCCCAGGCTTTTGTCTCAGCTGAAGCGCTGACCTGCCCTTGTCTTGCCCACTGGGCTTTGGCCTGCAAGAGAGGGGGATTTCATGGGTGACTGGCTTCATCGTGACCAGGGGCCAGGGCAGAACTCCCAGGGTACCACAGGGGGTGGGGGCAGAGGCCTGGGTCGCTCCCTGGTGGCTGATGCACTTTTTGACATTCACTTAGATCTAGGAGGACCTGGACACATGGAACCTGGGCCCCACACATGCTCAGCATGTGCTCCCCGTTGAGCATGCCGCAGCGCCTCAGTGGAACACTTCGCAGACTCTGAGTCGCTGTTTACAGGGAATCAGTGACAGCACAGAAACACCTGTGTGCTTAGATCCCAGAGAACCTGTGACCTCAAACTGCAGGTCTCGGACTGCAGAGGGGAAACCAGAACCGCCGCAGCTCTTGGGGGGACAACCGGAGGGACTGTTTTCTCCCCCTCTTTGCTTTTCCTGTAACAAGAATGTGTCACTTGAAGGACAAATCAAAGGAACTTGAGTCTAAACCGGGTGCTGTGGAAATGGGGGTTTGGATGTGGCCCTGGCCTCTCTGCCCGCCTGAGCAGAGGTGGCCCTGGGTGGCACCGGCTGGGCGGGGCGTCTCCATGGAGACATCTGCTGAGCTGGTGGCTACACCCCTGCTTTCAAACACAGGGCCTTGGCCTGAACCCAGTGCTCTGCCCACCAGGAAGCCCTGGCGCCTCCCTCCAGTTGGTACAGCCCGGGAGGAGGGAGCAGCCGCCAGGACCAGGAGGCAGCCCTGCAGCTGGGCCTTGTGGGGGATTCTCCCAGCCAGGGCTCCTGAGGTCCTGGGGGCCTCTTCCTTGCAGCCTCCTGAGTTTCCTGGAGGCCAGTGGAAGGGCAGGCCTCCCTCCCCGAGGGAACAAGAGCTGGCATTTCTGTGGGCTCAGAGGATGGCTGCAGGTTCACACCAACCTAGACACAGCTCATAGCAAAAAGGAATTTGAGGACAGGTACCAGACACCGATGGAATTTGTTGAAAGAAAGAAAGCAGTATGCACAGGGACAGGGCAGAGTGGACCGAGGTCAGGTCGGCCCGGGCCTCTGGGCTGGGCGCATCGTCTGTACACAGGGCACCATCTGAGAGCACGTGTCCTCAGTTGTGTGGGTAACTGGTACGTGACGGTCACCAGGATGGGGACTTTTACTGACGTATGGGTCATTTCTGGGATGGGTGGGTTATTTTCTTCCTTTGTTTCCGGCACGTTCTGCTTTGTGAACACTGTTCTACCTCGCTGCACCTGTGAATAAGGTCTAATAACTGACTCAACAGTGTTGTTGGTGACCATGGTATGCAATAGTGACTTCAATTTTTTTTTTTCAGTATTAGGGATCAAACCCAGGGGTGCACTACCACTGAGCTAAATTCCCAGCCCTCTTTTTTTTCTTTTCCAGACAGGTTTTACTAAGTTGCTTAATCTGGCCTTCAGTTAGGATCCTCCTGCCTCAGCCTCCTGAACCATTCGGATTCCAGGCAGTTGCGACCAGGCCTGGCTAAATCTGGACTTGTAAGCCACTTGAAATCTGGACTTTAAACCATGGCCACTGTTGAAGGTCTGGTTTCTCTCCACCCCACCTCACTGCGGTAGACTTGAAATGACTGACAGATGACAGGTAATACCTGGTACAGTGTCAATGCCAAGAGGATGGTCCTCATACTGTATTTTTCAGGGAACCACGTGTTCAGATGCAACTTTCCATTTGTGACAGGTTGAGCCGGGTCGCAGAGGCCTGGACTTATTACAAGCCACGCTGTGAGCTAAGAGCCTCACGTGGATTGTGGAGATAAACAAAGGCCTGGTGATTCTGAGCTTGCAGTCGCACGGGGCTCTGCCACCATGGAGACCCACAGGCAAGCAGGGATTGTGGGAACTTTAGGGTAGAAGAAGTTGACCAGCCCGACTGGAGGCTGCAGCTGGAGAAGGCTGAAGCGGGTTGGTTGGCATCATTGGTGAGGGGACTATACTTACCTTATCAGGTTGATCCTAAACTGGAAGTGGAGGCAAAAATTAGGGAACCTCGTGGTCAGTGATCAAGTCCTGGCCTCTGGGGCTCCTACAGAGGTCATCCTTTGGCCTCCTGGACTGGTTGTTACCGACAGCTCCTCACAGTTCTCTTTTATCTGTGGTCCAGCCGTTGTCCGTTTGTCCAGTGTGCCCGGGCTCTTAGTATTTGTTATGGTTTGGATGTGAGGTGCCCCCAAAGGCTCCCGTGTCAATGCAGGAATGTTGCGAGGTGCAATGATTGGGCTGTGAGAACCCTGACCTCCTCAGCCCACTCCAGCTGAAACGGACTGACCCGGGGGTGGGGGGGTGGGGGGGTAACTGTAGACAGGGGGGATGTGGCTGGAGGAGGTGGGTCACTCGGAGCTGCCCTGGACGGTGCAAATGCCCTGCGGCCCCCTCCTCTCTCCCCTCTGCTCCCCAGCTGCCGTGAACAAGGCCGCCTTCCTCTGCCATGCCCTGCCACCATGATGCCCTGCTCACCTGGGCCCAGAGCAGTGGAGCTGGCTGTCTATGGACTGAAGCCTGTGAAACTGTGGGCCCCAGATAAACTTTTCCTCCTCTACATTGTTCTTGTCAGGTGTTGGGTTGGCAATGAAAAGCTGACTAAGCCAGGCGCACTGGTTCACACCCAGTGACTCAGGAGGCTGAGGCAGGAGGACTGCAAGTTTGAGGCCAACCCTGGCAATTTAGCAAGATCCTGTCTCAAAATGAATAATAAAAAAAGGGCTGAGGATGTATCTCAAGCCCCAGTACCGAGAGAGGGGGGGGGGAGAGGGAGAGAGAGAGAGGGAGAGAGGGAGAGAGAGAGAGAGATTCATCTGGGCCCTGCCATGGTGAACGTGAATTGTCAACTTGACTGGATTAAGAGATGATGGTTAAAAGGGTTATGGGTGTGTCGAGGAGGGTGTGTCTAGGAATGATTGGCATGTGGGATAGCCAACTGAAATGGAGACCCTCCCTAAGCATGGCTGCACCAACCAATAGGATGGTGGCTTGGATGGATTAAAAGTGGGCAGATCAAGGAGGACTCAACAGCAGCAGCAAGTGCAAGCTCGATTCTTCCTGAAGGCTTCTTGATTGCTGCTGCGACCCTCTGAGGACATCCGTCATCTTCCAGGGCGGATCCTCCAGGAGCCTTTGGTCAGGGACTAGGGCAGCACCGTTGACCCCTCTCTGGGACTTCAGCCTCTTGGACTGTGCAGCTACGGGTTCTCCCAGCTCTCGGCCTGTAGACGACCACTGGGGACTGTCCACCCACGACAAGGGCCCATCGCGCGCAGCATGCCTTGTTCTCCTGACACCAGCACTTTCTCCACACCTGAGACACAGAAGCTGGTCATTGTCACCACACTCTGGGAGACTCTGTCCACTGTACAGAGGCAGCCACATTCACATAGCAGGTGGTGGCAGAGCCACAGGGGGCCCATCGCTGCAGGAGGGGGCCAGCAGCTCCTGGGGCAGCTCCTGAGTGGGCTTCTTCAAGGGGACCTTGGAATTTGGGGAAGGTGGAACGAAGACGCCCCCTCTGTGGTGGACAGCGCCCCCTGCTTCCATGGAAACGCCCCTTAGGTGCCCACAGCCCCTCTAGAGCCAAGTCCTCCTGGGTCCTGGGCAGGGCTTCGGGCTCCCTGCCTCCTCCTGCCAAGAGAAGTCTTTGGAAGGTGCTGGCTGCAGTCCCGACAGGCCATTCTCCGCAGCTGCTGCTCCTCCTGGACCCCTCCCCTCTGAGTCCCTCATCTGCACATCTGTGCATGCGTCACTTGGCCAAGGCAGTGACAAAGTGACACAGCCTTGTTAGGCTCATGGGGACTTGTTGACTCTGAGTCCCCATGAGCCAGGGCTGGGGACAGAACCAGGACCTCATACTTGCTGGTGAGTGCCCTACTGCTGAGCTAAGCCCCCGCCTTCTGTGAGCCCTTTGCCTAGGGACAGGGCCCTGAGCCATGCAGGGCTAATCCTCCCACTGTCCCCTGCTCCCTCCACAAGACCGCTCAGGCCTAAGGGGACACCTCTTTGCAGCTTTTGGGTCTTCCCGAGAAGCCACACCAATGAGGTCTCCCAATTCTAGGGACTGATGGGAGGTCACCCAGAAATGTGGTTCCACCCAGAAAAGATGCTAGGAAACAATAAGTGCCGTCACGGCGGTGTCCTAACAGAAAGGACCTGTGAGTCCAGAGACAGCCAGAGCGTCCTTGTGAAATGGAGGCGCGTCCTGTGCAGTGAACTTGGCTCCGTGGACAACGTGTTCCATTTCCGCGGGGGCTGGTGGGAGGGACACGTGGTCAGGGTTGTTCCTCTGGCCTGGAGGCCTCGGGGTGGTGACGTCCCTGGACCCAACCTCTCTGGTGCTCTTGGCCACCTGGACTCCTGATGGAACTGCACTGCCCCGAATGGCTCTTCTTGGTCACACCCTTCCAGCCCCCTGAGCCTTGGATGTCGCCACACCACGGTGTCTGTGGCCAGCTGTTTGGGGAGCAGCCAGGAGTTTCCTGGCCCAACCTCTGCTGCTGTTCAGCAGGCACTGTACAGTTCCATCAGGCAGATCACCCTCAGGGGGGCTGTCCGGCCTCTTCAAAACAGAAGCCTCCTGTGCCGAACCCTTGGGCCTCACGGTTTGTAACTGCCCCTGCATCCCACAGATGTGCACAGCCTGCAAAAGCTAGAGTTCACGCTCAAACTACTGTCCCAGCAACAAAGCCCCTTTTGTGACTTTTATTTAAACAGGGTCTCACTATGTGGCCCAGGCTGGCCTTGAATTTCTAGTGATCCTCCCGCCTCAGCCTCCTGAGTAGCTGGGGCCACAGGCCAATTCCATCCCACCTGCCTCTTATGGCTTTTAAGTCTTCTAGGTCCTTCTGCCCAAGGTGACTCCAAATTGCTTTAAACCAATGTAGGCACAGACAGGAGCCCTGAGGGAGATAGGGGCAAGGTCCCTGGAGCCTGCTTGCTTCTTTCTTGCTTGCTCTACCACTAAGTGACAACCCCCTCCCCTTTTAATTATTTCAATTTGAGACAGTGTCTCACTAAGTCAGCTGCCCAGGCTGACCTCGAACTTGCAATCCTCCTGTCTCAGTCTCTGATTACAGTTGTGCGCCTCCACACATCTCCACAGCCAAGTCTAATTCTTTTTCTTTTCTTTCTTTCTTTTTTTTCTTTTTTATTTTTTTGGTACTTGGGATTGAACTCAGGGGCACTTAACCCCTGAGCAACACCCCCAGCCCTTTTTATTTCATTTAGAGACAGGGTCACACTGAGTTGCTTAGGGCCTTGGTAAGTTGCTGAGGCTGACCTTGAACTTCGATCCTCTTGCCCCAGCCTCCCAAGCTGCTGGGGTTATAGGTGTGTGCTACTAGGTCTATTTATTTATTTATTTAGTTAGTTAGTTAGTTCTAATCAGTTATACAGGACAGCAGAATGCTCTTTGATTCGCTGTATACAAATGGAGCAGAATTTTTCACTTCTCTGGTTGAACCCAAAGTAGGTCTAATTCTTGATGTGTGGAACTGGTGGCTTCCTGGAGGAGGTGACTCCCTGGAGTGTCTCTAAACAGGCCAGGCGTGCAGCAGGCTGAGAGCGAGGGTGAGAAGAACCTCAGAGAGCTGGGGGGCTGGAGCCCCGGGGCACTGGCCCTGCCGAGGGAGTGGAGAGGCAGCAGGTCCTGCTTTGGGGGGCCTCCTGTGATGGCCAGATGCAAATGGCTTTTCCTGCGGGGGGGGGGGGGGGGACAGGGAGCTCTGACAGGCTCTAGGCAGGGGAGGGACGTGAACTTTAGCCCTCAGTCTGACGCCCCGGCCATGCGGGGAGCATGTGCTGATGAGGGGAGGGGGCAGGCGATCACCCTCCAGCCTGCACTGGGACAGTGGCCTCAGAGCCCAGGAGGGAGTGGGCTGAGAAAGGACAAGCCATGCAGGACGGGAGCCCTGGATTCTAGGTACCCATCTGCTGTCTGTGGGACGCAACTCCTAAGGCCTGAGGTTGGGGTAAAAGGAGGACCTCAGCTGTCCACCTAAGGAGCTCCTGGTGGCCCAGGCTGTCAGGGACAGGGACAAAGACACACTGGTGCCCCAGGCCTCCCAGGCCACTGCGTGCATGCTGGATCCCCGCGTGGTCTTGAGGGGACACGGTGCTAGTCTCATTCTCCATGGAGAGGGCTCCAGAGCCTTCGAGAACTGAGGCTGGAAACAGAGGAAAGCCAGAGGGAGGGGCAGGCCCAAGGGTCCCGATCACTGGGCCTACCTGGTCCCCCTACCCCTGGGGGACCAAGGGCTGCTTTGGCACTAACCCTCCTCAGGGCCCAGCAAAACCCGCAGCCACTCCTTGCCATGGATTGACCAGGTTAGACCACACTAGACAGAGAGGTCTCTGGGCTAGCCCCACTGACCTACTGCAGGAAACAGGCCCAGCTGAAGAGGCTGTCCTGCTCACATCCTGCCTACTGTCTTTCTTAAGTGGAAGAGAGCGCAAGAGAGGCCGCCGGACCCCAAGCTGCACATCAACACTGCCTGTGTCCTCTGTTTCAAGGCCCAAGCTCTGGCAGAACCAGCAGCCATTACACATTAATTCATGATTGCACGTTAATTTGCCCCCTGGATTTCTGGAGCTATTTGGTCAAATTCCAGGTGTTATGGACTGAACTGTGTCCCTACTCCCCCGCAATTAACTTCCCAAAGTCCTAATTCCCATGCAACTGTACTTGAAGGTAGAACCTTTTTTTGTTTTTGTTTTGTTTGTGGTACTGGGGATCGAACAGGGGGTGCTCTGCCCCTGAGCCACATCCCCAGCCCTTTTTCATTTTTTATTTGGAGACAGTCTTACTATAGTGCCCAGGCGGGCCTCAAACTCGTGATCTTCCTGCCTTAGCCTCCTGAATCACTGGGATTACAGATGTTCACCCAAGCACCCAGAGAGAAAGAATCCCATGACTCAGGAGGCTGAGGCAGGAGAATCCCAAGTTCAAGGCCAGCCTGGGTAACTTAGTGAGACACTGTCTTGAAAATAAAATTTATAAAGGGCACCCTGTGAAAAGCTCAGCGTGATCCTCCTGCTGGACTGAGGAGGGCCTGCAGGGGGCTGCGTGGATCAGGACTCTGCACGTCACTAAGGACACCCAGCAGCAGCTACCACAGCACCTGCGTCTGCAGCGCAGGGTGTGCAGAGACGCGCCCCACCCCCCCCACCCCCGGCCAGGTCTCTGCCCACAGCGTTGCTGCCTGAGGCCCAGGGATGAAAGCTGGTCCTGGTCCAGTCTCTCTCCTGCTGCCACACTTAAGAAAGGGTGGGGGACAGTCCTCTGGCTGGAATCTGACACCCCCTGGACCTTTCACCCTGGGTTTGGGGTCAGCACACCACACTAGCCCTGGTCCCATCCCGGAGGCCCCTAGAAATACTGAGAGCCAAGTCAAATGGGACGGGGACTCTAGTTCAGGTGGGGATGGGGGTGGGGGTCTCTAGGGAAGGTTGGGAGTGGGGCAGAATCTTTGGCTCCGTCCCCAACTCTTTTGAGTGGCTTTGGACAGGTTCTTCCCCCTCCCCGACCATCCTTGTCCTTGATTCATAAAGTCGAGGATGGGGTTATGCATTTGCTTGGTAAACTGCTTTGGATTCAGATTATAAAATATTATGCATATAACACAGCCAGGCGCGGTGGCACACACCTGTAATCCCAGCAATTCAGGAGGCTGAGGCAGGAGGATCGCAAGTTTGAGTCCAGCCTCAGCAACTTAGCAAGACTCTGCCTCAAAACAAAAATTTAAAATACGATGTTGGCATAGTTCAGTGTAGTGTGCTTGCCAGGCATGCACGAGGCCTGGGGTTTGATCTGCAGTATTGCAAAATAAATGAATAAATAAATAAACAAAACCAAAACCTTCTCTGTGTAAGTGGCCTGCCTCAGGCATTGTGTTGCAGCTACGCAAGCCAGACCACCACGGGTCACTTCCGCTTTGGCTTGGGCTTCTGGTGTTCTGGTTTTGCTGTGGGCAGGAGGGACATCTCAAGGTCCCAGAGAGCATGTGCCTTCCCTGATAATTCCACAGTGTTTTCCAAGTGGTGTTCTGGTTGACATTCTTGGAACAGAATGTGAGCTCCTTTCTCTAGAATCCATGACACTTTGCAGATCTTTTCATTTGTTCTGGTCTAAAGTGCCAAGGTTATGGGCTAGGGATGTGGCTCAAGCGGTAACGCGCTTGCCTGGCATGTGTGGGGCACTGGGTTCAATCCTCAGTACCACATAAAGGTGGAATAAAGATGTTATATCCACCGAAAACTGAAGGATGAATATCGAAAAATTTTCTATCTTAAAAAAAATAATAATAAAATAAAATAAATAAATAAAGTGCCAAGGTTGGCCTCGAAGTTATGATCCTCCTGCCTCAGCCTCCCCTGGCTGGGAGTACAAGGTGTGTGCCACTGTGCCCAGCAGTTTCTAGGAATATTTATTCCTCCATTAGTTAGAAGAGTCACCAGTAACATCCCCGGCTTAAGGCTGGTCAATTTTACTTTGTTTATTGCGTCTCTGGATGGACAGACGTTTCTAATTTTAAGTGTAGTTAAATTTACCATCTTTTCCTTCATCGTCACAGTCTCTGGGGCCTTGTTAAAATCAGAGGTTTCCAATGGACTTTTTAGCACCATGTCTCTGTGTTCAAAAAAACCCTGCAAATGGATCCCAATAGAATGCCCACCCAGCTGCAGGAAATTCCTTCCTCAAGAGACATTTCTTGGCCACAGCTGGAGAAGCAGCTCAGTGTTAGAGAATCTTAGCTCGCATGAAGCCACGGTTCAATCCCCAGTTTGCCATTAAAAAGGGGGAAAAAAAGAAAATAAAATTAGGCAAAGTATCATAAATCAAAGACCCAATATTTAAGTAATTATTAAACCTTATTATTTTCTTGTTTGTTTTGGTGGTGCTGGGGATTGAACCCAGGGCTTTGCAATAAGGCAGGCACTCTACCAACTGAGCTATATCCCCAGCCCAAGTGATTAAACCTTCATTGCAATAATAACAAAATTCAGAAGAATAAAAACAAAAGAAAGCTATTACTGCAGGCTCTGTACCACAGGCCTGTAATCCCAGCAACTCAGGAGGCTGAGGCAGGAGGATCACAAGTTGGAGACTAGCTTCAGTCACTTAGGGAGACCCTGTCTCAAAAAGGGCTGGGGTGTGGCTCAGTGAGACAGCACCCCCACTGGCCCTCCTCACCCCCAAAAAAACAAACATCAACTAAAGAAGGAGATTACTGTCCTGCCAGAGACACAAGAGGTTGCCCAGTGGGCTGGGGTTGTGGCTCAGTGGTAGAGCGCTTGCCTAGCATGCATGAGGCATTGGGTTCGATCCTCAACACCATATAAAAATAAAAATAAAAGATATTGTGTCCACCTAAAAACTAAAAAATAAATATTTTTTTAAAAAAGAGGTTGCCCAGTGCACACCTGGCCACCCCAGAGGCTAGCCACCATTAGACCGTGTCTTCTTCTGCCACTTTTGTCCAGATAAAATTAAGTTTGTGGATTTTACAAAATCGTCCTTTCCTCTGCTGAGTGATTTCTTTTTTTTTATAATTATTTAAAAATTTTTCAGTATAGGTGGACACAATACCTTTATTTTATTTTTATGTGATGCTGAGGGTCGAACCCAGTGCCTCACGCATGCCAGGCAAGTGCTCTACCTCTGAGCCATAACCCACTGCAGAGTGATTTCTGAACACAGTCGTCCTTTGGTATCAATGGGGGATTAAGTCCCCTTCAGATCTGAAATCTGAGGGTGCTCAGATCCCCTATTTTTTTTTGTGTGTGTGTGGTGCTGGGATTGAACCCAGGGCCTTGTGCATGCGAGGTGAGCACTCTACCAGTTGAGCTACATCCCAGCCCCAGATGCCCCATTTTTTAAAAAATTTTTATTGTTGGTTGTTCAAAACATTACATAGCTCTTGACATATCATATTTAACACTTTGATTCAAGTGGGTTATGAACTCCCATTTTTACCCCATATACAGATTGCAGAATCACATCGGTTACACATCCACTGTTTTATATATTGCCATACTAGTGTCTGTGGTATTCTGCTGCCTTTCCTATCCTCTGCTATCCCCCCTCCCCTCCCCTCCCCTCCCATCTTCTCTCTCTACCCCATCTACTGTAATTCATTTCTTCCCCTTGTTTTTTTTTTTCCCTTTCCCCTCACTTCCTCTTATATGTAATTTTGTATAACCATGAGGGTCTCCTTCCATTTCCATGCAATTTCCCTTCTCTCTCCCTTACCCTCCCACCTCTCGTCCCTGTTTAATGTTAATCTTCTTCTCATGCTCTTCCTCCCTACTCTGTTCTTAGTTGCTCTCCTTAAATCAAAGAAGACATTTGGCATTTGTTTTTTAGGGAATGGCTAGCTTCACTTAGCATAATCTACTCTAATTCCATCCATTTCCCTGCAAATTCCATGATTTTGTCATTTTTTAATGCAGAGTAATACTCCATTGTGTATAAATGCCACATTTTTTTTTATCCATTTATCTATTGAAGGGCATTCAGGTTGGTTCCACAGTCTTGCTATTGTGAATTGTGCTGCTATGAACATTGATGTAGCAGTGTCCCTGTAGTATGCTCTTTTTAGGTCTTTAGGGAATAGACCGAGAAGGGGAATAGCTGGGTCAAATGGTGGTTCCATTCCCAGCTTTCCAAGAAATCTCCATACTGCTTTCCAAATTGGCCGCACCAATTTGCAGTCCCACCAGCAATGTACAAGTGTACCCTTTTCCCCACATCCTCGCCAGCACTTGTTGTTTGACTTTATAATGGCTGCCAATTTTACTGGAGTGAGATGGTATCTTAGGGTGGTTTTGATTTGCATTTCTCTGACTGCTAGAGATGGTGAGCATTTTTTCATTTACTTGTTGATTGATTGTATGTCCTCCTCTGAGAAGTGTCTGTTCAGGTCCTTGGCCCATTTGTTGATTGGGTTATTTGTTTTCTTATTGTTTAATTTTTTGAGTTCTTTGTATACTCTGGATACTAGGGATCTATCTGAAGTGTGAGAAGTAAAGATTTTTTTCCCAGGATGTAGGCTCCTTATTTACCTCTTATTGTTTCTCTTGCTGAGAAAAAACTTTTTAGTTTGAGTAAGTCCCATTTGTTGATTCTAGTTATTAACTCTTGTGCTATGGGTGTCCTATTGAGGAATTTGGAGCCCGACCCCACAATATGTAGATCGGAGCCAGCTTTTTCTTCTATCAGACGCAGTGTCTCTGATTTGATATCAAGCTCCTTGATCCATTTTGAGTTAACTTTTGTGCATGGCGAGAGAAAGGGATTCAGTTTCATTTTGTTGCATATGGATTTCCAGTTTTCCCAGCACCATTTGTTGAAGATGCTATCCTTCCTCCATTGCATGCTTTTAGCCCCTTTATCAAATATAAGATAGTTGTAATTTTGTGGATAGGTCTCTGTGTCCTCTATTCTGTACCATTGGTCCACCTGCCTGTTTTGGTACCAGTACCATGCTCTTTTTGTTACTATTCTCTGTAGTATAGTTTGAAGTCTGGTATCGCTATACCGCCTGATTCACACTTCCTGCTTCGAGTTGTTTTTGCTATTCTGGGTCTTTTATTTTTCCATATGATTTCATGATTGCTTTATCTATTTCTATAAGAAATGCCGTTGGGATTTTGATTGGCATTGCATTAAACCTATAGAGAACTTTTGGTAATATCGCCATTTTGATGATGTTAGTTCTGCCTATCCATGAACAGGGTATATTTTTCCATCTTCTAAGATCTTCTTCTATTTCTCTCTTTAGGGTTCTGAAGTTTTCATTGTATAAGTCTTTCACCTCTTTTGTTAGGTTGATTCCCAAGTACTTTATTTATTTATTTATTTTTTTGAGGATATTGTGAATGGAGTGATTGTCCTCATTTCCATTTCAGAAGATTTGTCGCTGATATACAGGAATGCCTTGGATTTATGCGTGTTGATTTTATATCCTGCCACTTTGCTGAATTCATTTATTAGCTCTAATAGTTTCTTTGTAGACCCTTTTGGGTCTGCTAGGTATAGAATCATGTCATCTGTAAATAGTGATAATTTAAGTTCTTCTTTTCCTATTTTTATGCCTTTAATTTCTTTCGTCTAATTGCTCTGGCCAGTGTTTCGAGAACTATGTTGAACAGAAGTGGTAAGAGAGGGCATCCCTGTCTTGTTCCAGATTTTAGAGGGAATGCCTTCAATTTTTCTCCATTCAGAATGATGCTAGCCTGAGGCTTAGCATAGATAGCTTTTACAATATTGAGGTATGTTCCTGTTATCCCTAGTTTTTCTAGAGTTTTGAACATAAAGGGATGCTGTACTTTGTCGAATGCTTTTTCTGCATCTTATCAAGATGATCATATGGTTCTTATCTTTAAGTCTATTGATGTGGTGAATAACATTTATTGATTTCCATATATTGAACCAGCCTTGCATCCCAGGGATGAAACCTACTTGATCATGGTGCAAAATTTTTTTGATATGTTTTTGTATTCGATTCGCCAGAATTTTATTGAGGATTTTTGCATCTAGGTTCATTAGAGATATTGGTCTGTAGTTTTCTTTCTTTGAAGTGTCTTTGTCTGGTTTAGGAATCAGGGTGATATTGGCCTCAGATGCCCTATTTTTAATGGTGTAGTATCTGCATTGACTGATGTACCACCTGCTGCATACTTTAGTCCCTAACCTAAAATCCTTAATGAAATGTAAAATGCAGTTGTTATACTGCATGTTTTTTGCATTGCTTTTCTCCCCAAATATTTTAAACCTGCAGTAGGTTGAATCTGAGGTTGGGTGAACCCACAGATACAGAGAGTTGGTGGTAAATAAAGTTAGTGGTCAATAAGTTCTGCTCAGGCACTTTAAAATATAGATTTGTCACCAGACACAGTGGCACATGCCTGTCATCTCAGCGACTTAGGAGGCTGAGGCAGGAGGATCCCAAATCCGTGGCCAGCCTCAGTAACTTAGCAAGCCTCTGTCTCAAAATAAAAAATCAAAAGGACTGGGGATGTGGCTCAGTGGTAGAGCATCCTGGATTCAATCTCCACTCACATAAACATATATATATATATATATAGTGTGTGTGTGTGTGTGTGCACGCGCGCGTGTACACACACGTGCACGTACAGCACCACCAAAAACAAACAAGAAAAAAAAAGGTTTAATAATTACTTAAATATTGGGTCTTTGATTTATGATACTTTGCCTAATTGTGTTTTCTTTTTTTTTAAAGCAGGAGCACATACAATGTACTGCGTGCCTAAGCCCTGGAGCACTAGAATCCTAGTTTTATTTTTAATTGTAGCTCAAGGAAAGTGATTTAGAGGAGACACTTGCTTTAAATAATAAACTGTAAGTGCCATAAAGCTAGAACCTTGGGATACCATGGCACTGTTGAACATTTGGGCCAGTGCCGCAGTCTGGCAGGGCACAGTTCACGAGCCACTTGTCAAGCAGGAACGAACTTTATTTTTAGAACACACACACCCCGCACCACACGAGCTCTCCAGGAATTCCCTCAGAGCCCAACTTCCACCACCGGCTCTTCCAGCGAGCCTCCCAACCCCCACTCCTCCCACTCTTGAGGCCGATTGGCTGGGCTGTGTGGGCGGAGCCAAAAGAGTCCCCCAATGAGCAGCCCCGTGGTCTGAAAAGGCCAGGAAACAGCCCAATGAGCATCACCGCAGAGGAGCCAATCAGCTGGCAGCTGGAAGTTTGCTGGGGCCGCTGTGAGCCAATCAGCTGGAAGTTTGCTGGGGCCCCTTCGGCTGTGGCTCTCAACATCTCCCCCTCTCTGTTTAAACAACAAGCATGTGGCTTAGGGACTGTGCCTGCCTTTAGTTGTCCAATACTACATATGGTTCCTACCAGTCATCAGATGAGCTGACCTCAAGGCTTCAGCCTCCTGTCTTAGGTTGGTACCATTGCAATTGGATCTTACCCGTCATTGACTACCGGTCCAGCATACAGCCACACCTGTGTATAGGCCTTTGTACCAGTGGGGGGGTGAGGTTCTTTGCCTCACCTCTGTTGGCCCCCAAATTTTAGCTGAACGACCATCACAAGCAGAAGGGAGGAGGATACACCAAGCCAATTGACGGCTCCTTTTGGAAAATTTGTACCACCGATGACACCATCAGCAAAAATACCTCGGCACTACCACAAGTCGCTGCACCAACAGATAGTTCACAATGCATACAAGTGATACATAGTCGAGGCAAGTTCTGCAAGCCATTCAGTGATAGCTATTGCAGAAGCTGTAGTTTGGTTTTGTCTTTGTCTTCACCAGCACTGGGATGAAGATAGGAATTCTGGCAATAATGGCTAAAGAAAAAATTATGTAACATTCCAGCAGGCACTAAAAGAAAACAATTTTCTGAACAATTTACATTATCCTGAACAGAATTATTAAATACAATGAAAAGGAAAGGTGAAGGTAAACAAACAGATCTGTTAACCTCCTTTTTTGTTTACATATTAAAACAATCCTCAACAGATGTTTACCCAATTTAAATTAAACCATTTAAATCACGTGAATAAGAAAAAAAAATATTTGGATTCATTTTTTCATGAGCGCTCATCACATATGATATATGGATATACGCACATACAATCATACAACACAAAACACAAGTGTGCACACATAGTATAATACATACAACACATAACATAATAGTAAAGGCCTTGTAACTTTTTACAGTGAAATCTCCATTGCAATGTTTAAAAACTCCATAGTAAAAAAATAGAACTGATCAGCAAAACATTAACCTAGGTCTGTATGAGCTCAAAAAACAAAATAGAACTTTATGATATGGGAAAGGGCAATAATAAAATAGATATTGAAAAAAAATCCTGGTTTCATTAGCCTCCAGGTGTGGGAGAACCACTGTCACAGATGTAAGGATAGCCAAACTGGAGTTCTGGATATCAGCTGTTATGGATTTGAGCCAAATCATCTTCTTTTTGGTCTGTAGAAATTGCTTTAGTTAATCTCTTTGTAATCCAAATTGGCTGCTGTTCTCCCTGTAGAAACACACAAACAGACCCCCGACTCCAGACAATCACTGGGTCAGGACCTTTCCATTGTCCTGTTAAAATATCCTTCCAAAGTATCTTGGGCTTATGTACATTTTTTGGATACATATGCCTTTCCGTAGCACTAAGCCCTGATGAATCCAAATTTAAAAATTTTAGAGTAAAAAGGGTTATTTTAAGTTTATCTTTGGGGAATATATACCCCTTCCCAATTCCCTCTTTTTGCTTTAATAAGTATGTTTTAATAGTTTGATGAGCTCTTTCAACTATGCCTTGTCCCTGTGGATTGTATGGGATTCCTGTTATATGAGTAATGCCAATTGAAGAGCAAAATTGTTTAAAAGAGGTAGAAGTATAACTAGGGGCATTATCTGTTTTAAACTGTTTTGGAACGCCCACAGTGGCAAAATTTTGTAAGCAATGAGCTATAATATCTTTAGCTTTTTCTCTGGCATGAAGGGAGTCCATCAAAAATCCGGAAGAAGTATCAACTGTAACATGCAAATATTTTAATTTTCCAAATTCTGGCAAGTGTGTGACATCCATCTGCCAAATATGGTTAGGTATCAGTCCTCTAGGATTGACTCCAAGATTAACTTGTGGTAAAAAGGTCACACAATTTTGACATTGTTTTATTATTTATCTAGCTTGTTCCTTAGTTATCTTAAAGCACTTTTGTAAAGTCTAATGGCCTCCTTGCACCATCTATTTGCTTGCTCAAAGGCTAGCTGTTTAATTAATGGCATTGCTTGTTCTGTGTCCCCAAAAACTCTGGTAGCTGTTTGAATAAGCCTATCTACAAATTCAGCGTAAGATTCATTAGCTCCTTGTATTACCTTAGATAATTGACCTTGTAAATCTCCTCTGTCCTTGTAAAGTCTTCCATGCCCTATCCTCATCTACAGCAATTTGTGAGTATGTGGCAGGATCATATGCAATTTGTTGCTGCTGATCCTCATAAGGTCCCTTTCCTAACAACATATCTAGATTTCTCTGAGGATAACCGGCTGCTGCATTTCGCCCCCCATCTCCATGCAAAATTCCTCATTGGCAACCTTCCATAACAGGTATTGTCCTCCATTTAGCACAGCTTTACACATATTAGTCCAATCTGCTGGCGTCATGTTCAAGTTGGTAATGGATTTGACCAAGCTTACAGTGAAGGGTGCTTGAGGACCATAGGTTGTTTCAGCCTCTTTTAGCTGCTTCACTGTTTTGAAATCTAAAGCATGGTGAATTCGCTGCCCTCCTGCCTGCTCAAATACAGGGCATGCTAATCTTTGAGGTCCTGTCTCAGGATCCTATCTATCAAGTACAGGGGTTGGGGGCCTCCCAGCATATGGAGGTGGAGCTGTTGGTTGGGCACTTACACCCTCTGGTGATAGAAAGGTGTTAGTAGCAGTCTCCTGTTGTAACTTTTCCCCTGATGGCTTTTTCTGCTCTAAACTTTCTTCCTCTGTCTGACTAGCTCAAGAGACCTTCTCTTTTACTTGAATTTTTTCCTCTGACTAGTTCTAGAGACCTTCTCTTTTACTTGAATTTTTTCCTCTGACTAGTTCTAGAGACCTTCTCTTTTACTTGAATCAATATGTCTTCTCCTTCTTCTACCATTGTCTGAACTGAAGACTTTGGACTAAGCAAACAAGATACCAACATCCACAATGGCAATGTGCCAACTGGCAGAGTTCCTGGGCTTTTCTTTTCTATTCTTTTTAAATCTTCACCATGATGGTTCCATTGTGATATATTTAACAACTCCTCCTTAAAAAGCCATGGTCTACATTTTTGCATTGTATCAACGTATGCCCTGACTGCTCTTGATTGTACTGGGATGCCTCCTTCCTCTAACAATTTACTTAACACTCTTTCAGTTTGTTTTTTATTAATTTCTGATCCCATATTTCTACTATAACTATAACACAACCAAACAAGATAACGTCAAACAAAACCGAAACAGAATGAAACAAAAATGGAACAAAAATTCATTATAATAGCCTTCCTATCCTCCTGAAATGTCCATCCGTCCTTTCTCCCTATCTGTTCCTCAGATGCAAATAGTTTTTCCTCAGATGTGAGTGGTTTTTCTTCCGTCTCACCCATCTCCAGGGACAGGCAACTTAAAACAAAAGTGAAACAAAAGGAAAGAAGAATCTTAAAATGGCTACCCATCCTCTCGCCCTGCCCTCAGGGGCGAGCAGTTTACCTTATCACTTACCCTCAGTCGTTCTGTGTGGGCCACCAAATGCCGCAGTCTGGCTGGGCACAATTCAGGAGCCACTTGTCAAGCAGGAATGAACTTTATTTTTAGAACACACAGGCTGCACCACAGGAGCTCTCCAGGAATTCCCTCAGAGCCCAACTGCCACCACTGGCTCTTCCAGCGAGCCTCCCAACCCTCCACTCCTCCCGCTCTTGAGGCCGATTGGCTGGGTCATGTGGGTGGAGCCAAAAGAGTCCCCCAATGAGCAGCTCCGTGGTCTGAAAGGGCGGGGAGACAGCCCAATGAGCATCACTGCAGAGGAGCCAATCAGCTGGCAGCTGGAAGTTTGCTGGGGCCGCTGTGAGCCAATCAGCTGGAAGTTTGCTGGGGCCCCTTCGGCTGTGGCTCTCAACAGGCCAGCTTCCTCATTTTCAGCATAGGGGACTAAGGGCCACCTGTGGCCACCTTGAAATGGAAGAAACAATTCTGGGATGATGGAGGCTTCCTGGAAGCCAGGGCCCGTGGTAAGTGAAGTCCAGCCACTTAGGTGGGCTTCATGGCTCATGTCCGGGTGTAATGGACTGTGAAACGGACCCTCTTGCAGGGCAGCAGTGGCCAGCTCAGCCCCTCACTCCCTGGGGGGAGCCTGACCACTGCCCCCTGGCAGTGGACGTACTTGGGGCCTGGTCATCCTGATCTCTCAGCAGGGCCCCCTGCAGGCAGAGCTCAGCCCTGTTCCATCTGACTCACATTCTGTTAAAATCTAGGTTTGTCTTCCTGCTGGGTGGCTCTGGGTACAAGGCTGGCGCCTCTGTGTATGGGGCAGGATGGAGAGGGCTTGGGCCCGTGGATCAAAGGACGCCAGGACTGGGATAGAAGCCATGTGTCCTGTCTCCCCAGGAAGCATCTCCAGTGGCTACACCTGGCTCTCTGGGGGACTCCTTCCTGTACCCAGCAAGCTACCACTGAGCCAGGCTGAGGCCACAGACATGGGTAGCCCTCACCCGCTGTCTCCACCTATTTTTAGCTCAGGAAGGAAATGGGGAGACACTTGAGACCTAGGCGAGGGTACTTCCTGGGAAAGCAGGCCCTGGGGAGGTCCTGGGGGTCATTTCAAAGACAGGGCTTTAGGGTGAGGTGAGAGCCTTCAGGGAACCTCAGCCTCCATGAGAGCCCTGGTGCCATCTGCCATCTGTGCCACCTAGAAGAAGAGCCTTCCCTGTGCAATTCGGTTTCCCTTTGTATAAAATGGGGCTACGATTGCACTTACCTTTTAGGGACATTGGGGGAACAAACTAGATAACCCCTTCTCTAGAGTTCTGCACACCACAAGTACCATCCACCCCCCATCTGTATTTCAGTTTGAGGTTTCAGCTACCCACAGTCAACTGTGGCCCAGAAATATTAAGTGGAAAATTTGTAGAGATAAATAATTCATAAGTTTTCAATTTGTGCTGTGCTAAGTAGGGTGATGAAACCCCGCACTGTTCCCCTCCACCTGGCCCAGGATGTGAAGCATCCCGTTGGTCCAGTGTTTCCACACTGTATATGCTACCTTCTTGTTAGTCACATTGTACCCGGCCCAGCTATCAGATCCACTGTCCTGGTGCTTCTATTTTATTATTAGTTATTACTGCTGATCTCTTGCTGTGTCTGACTTATAAGTTAAACTTTATCATAGATATGTATTGTAGGGGGGCGGAAACAGCATATGTAGGGTTCTGTAACTATCTACAGTTCCAGGGATCCACTGGGGTCTTGGAATGCATCCTTGAGGATGAAAGGAAATAACTGGAATTCTATAGGAAGCAGTAATCATCACTGTCACAGAGGGAGGGTGGCCAGGAACATTTTTATACCAGAGGCTAGAAATGAGGATAGGGAACCACAGGACAGAGTCCCTGGGAGAGAATGACACGTGCATTCCAGAAACCATGGCCAGGCGGGCTCCCATCCATCCTTTTGGTGCATACATCTGCGGTTCATGCCTCCCCCGCAGCCCTGAGGTCTGCTCTCCCAATCCCCAACCATGGTGTTGCCCCATTAGCAAAGTGGCCCCTGGCATCCCGCCTTCTTGCTTCCCTCCATGACTACCTCAGGCCCACCCCCTCCTCCCCCCAGGGGGAGGGCACACACCACACACACACACACACACACACACACAAACACAGCCTGGTCCACAGCAGGACTGATTCTAGCACATTCCCAGATGGTCCTCTAAGCTGGGAATGGTTGACTTCCTGTTTTGTTTTTCATCAGCAATTCTGAACCAGAACTTTTATTTCCCATAAAAAGAAAAAAAAACAAAGTGAGATTCTCAGGTTACAGACTCTTTGAAGGAGGGAAATTGGAACACTTTATTTGACTTAAAATTAAAATGAGGGCTGGGGTTGTGGCTCCGTGGCAGAGCCCTTGCCTAGCATGCCTGAGGCACTGGATTCAATCCCCAGCACCACATAAAAATGAATAAATAATTGTGTCTACCTGTTACCGCTGTTGACTGGTGACGTCCTTGCTTCCCCAATGTTGAAGAATAACACCAGAGAAGCACGCTGAGGCAAGGTCAGAGTGGAAAATTAGAAGTTTATTAAAGGACAGCAGAAAAGACTTCTCCCGGAGGAAGAAGGGGACCCAAGAGATGGAATCCGTGGAAGTGCGGTTGTTTCCCTTTTTATAGTTCTTTCAGTGATGGAATGTAGGTTGGAAGGCCCGAGGGGTGGGACACAGGTGGGCCAAAGAAGTAATCTGGGCAGGAAGGACTTCTGAGGCAGCATCTTCAAGTTTGCTGTTCATTAACACTTCTTTGGGATGGGCTATCTTCAAATCTGCTGGGGCTGTTCATTAACATTTCTTGGGATGGACTTTGGGCCTAGGGCTTTTCTTGGGACTTCATTAATATTTCAAGAGTTGCTCAATTTTTCCGGAAATTCATTCTCAACATGGCCTCCATTTTAGATTTCACTCCATATTAGACCTGATTTACCTAACTACACTGACTGCCTAATTTTAAATCTGGCTTCAACCTTAGGCAAGCCCTTCGACCTCTGAGCCTCAGTTTCCTAACCTTTAAATGAGGGCACTGAGCACGTCCCTCTTCCGGGCTGGGAAATGCTCCGCCTGGATTATAATTCTTTACAAGGATAAATGAAAGAAAGCCTGCATTTCTCAGGAAACAGATGTATAAATAAAGCTTAGTGGTTTAGTTCCAGGAAACCCCTGCAGTATCGGGAAAAATTAAAAAAGAAAAAAATTCCCGCCTCTGGTCACCTTGACTGGCCAATTACAATTTTCTCCAAACACCACGCGGGAGGCGACGGCAACCCAAACATTAAACTGCCTGCGGTCCCTGCCGGCCGGCGGGGGTTTCTTCCCTTCTAGGCTGGGCCTAGAGACTCATATTTTATTCATGAAAATCGAGGCCCTGGGAGGCCTGGGGATAAACAGGATGTAAATATTTTCGGGTGGTGTGTGTGTTGGGGGAGGCGATGATATTTGAGCGGAGGTCGTCCAACGTGGGGACGTCCAGGACAATGCTCACTTGGGGACCCGCCCACCTGCATCCCTTCTGTAGGGTGAGGGTGGGAGCCCCTGCAGGCTGCACCCCTGATTGGAGAGGGGTTTGGGATACCGGTGCCGTTGAGGGGAGCAGGGAGGTACTGTGGGACCCCTTACATTCCTTCCCCTGATCCAGGGGTCTCCCCTGCCCCCTCCCCCAGCCTCGGATTCGGGATTGGCTTCCTGGCACTTGGAAAAGTGTCCCTAGGCTTCTGCAGCCCCCATCTTCCTCTGTGCACTGGGCACCCTTTGTCTCAGCTGCCCCCAGTTGCCGGGGTCCCGGTTGCTAGGAGGGTGTGACCCTAACCCTGCAGGGCCTGGGCTGGGCTCCAAAGACTCCTCCAGGTCTTCGCATGGACTCCACTCTCTCTGGGCACCTTGGCTGCTCAGCCATCAGGCTGGCCCAGGCGTCACTTCCTTCCTCCAAGAAGCCATCCCCTGCAAACATGGGTTCAGAATCCCCTGCATCCCCACAGCCCCCCAGAGCCTGAGATCCCCTCGTTTTAGTATGCACTTTAGCAGCTCGGGATCCAGACTTCTCTGTCCTGTTCTCTCAGTAAGTACTTGTTGAACAAGTGGATGGGTGGCTGGTTGGGCGTCCCTGGCCCACTCTGATTGGCCATCACCTCTAGAGGCACATTGTGTATGCCTTCCACCTGGGCCCAGGAGCTCAGATCACAGCCTGTGTGTTCTTCCCAGGCCCAAGACAGTTCCTGGAGAGTGGGAGTGGCAGTCTGCTTGGGACCCGAAGGCAGCTAGGATTTTCACAATTACACCCTGCACCCAGCAGCCTCAGGTATGAGGAGAGCATTCCTGTCTGTGAAAATGCACCTTGGAATTGACAGCCTCAGGGCTTCCGAAGAATGTGGTGAGCTGTTTGTGCACATGTGTGGACTCGCAGGACTGGGCTTTTGAAACGCTCCCAATATGGCATGATGAATCCCACTCTTATGTTTAATTCTAATACACCAATACAAACAGATAAATAAATTTAAATGGACTCAAATACTTACAATGCCTTTTCTAGGTAATCTCACTAAGGGGTTTTTGGGATTAGGGAAAACACCAACTATTCCCTCCCAAATTGGAGCAACAGCTGGCCAGATTGGACCCAGGTGCATCATCCCATATAGGGTGGATGTGGTGCTGGAAGGGTGGTGTGACCTCACCTTGAGAAATCACGAGATCTCTGTTGAAAAGGAATGTCACACAACTCAGGTGAGGTGTCATCTTTTTAGAGTGTAGTCCCTCAGCCAGGTGCAAGGTGGGAGGCTGGGGCAGGAGAATGGCAAGTTTGAGGCCAGACTCAGCAACTTATCGAGGCCCTAAGCAACTTAGTGAGACCCTGTCTCAAAAATTAAAAAGGGCTGGGGATGTGGCTCAGTGGTTAAGCGCCCTGGATTCAATCCCCAGTACAAAAAAAAAAAAAAAAAAAATATATATATATATATATATATATATATATATGTATATATATATGTTTTATATATAAAATATTTATGTATAAATAAATATATATTTTTTTTTCACTATCAAGCTTCCTTGCTTAAAATGGGTTCTCTCTTCTGTGCTCATATATGAATGCACTACCACTGTAATGTCACATTATAGATACCACAAGAATGGGAAGTCATATTCCATACATGTATAATAGCCCAAATATATTCTATGTCATGTATAACTAAAAAGAACAAATTTAAATTTTTTAAAAAGTATTTATTTTTTAGTTGTAGTTGGACACGATACCTTTGTTTTATTTATTTTTTGTGGTGCTGAGGATCGAACCCAGGGCCTCGCACATGCTAGTTGAGCACTCTACCGCTGAGTCACAACCCCAGCCCCTAAATTTTTTTTTTAAATAATAAAATTTTTTAAAAGGAAAAAAACACTCTCTCCTATAGCCACTGAACCACTCCATGCCCCAGAGAACCCAACAGGAAGCAAAAATTGACCACGGAGCTACCTTAGAGCTGCCTTAGGGCATGTCCTAGCACTTGGGGTCTTGCTGGGAGTCCCCAATTCCCTTCCCATGGCCCTGAAACACAGCAGGGGTCCCCAGGCCAGGGCCCCAGAGCTGTTACATCAGAACCTTGGTGCAGCCCTGTATACCTGGTTCCAGCTACAGGAGAGGCTGGGGTGGGATGATCCCTTAGAGGACCCAGGGCTTCAAAGCCAGCCTGAGCTGCATAGATCCAGTCCCCAAAACCAACCAACCAACCTGAGGTGTAGCTGAGTGTTAGAGCTCATACTTAGCATGTGTGAGGCCCTGGGTTTAAGCCCCAACACCAAATAAATAAAAGTTTAAAAAATCAGAACCTGCGGGGTAGAACCCTGGCCTTAGTCTATGTGACACTCAGCCGGGGGAGCCCATGGCTGGACACACTCCCTGGGATTCTGTACTCCAAGGAGCTTCCGGTGACGCCCATCTGCCCATCTGGTGATCCCCAGCCTGCATGTGATGTGCCAAAGACCTTAGAATATTTTTTACCTGTAATGTTTACAAGTAATTCCTGCCCAAGGAAGTGCACAAAGGGGGCCACCACAGATTGGATTTCCTGTCTCCCCCGCCTCTGCCCCTCCACGACCCCCTCCTCCTGAGGGCCTGTTCCAGGCAGATGTATAATTTCTAATGTATGTAATGAGGGTTATATGCTTTTTTTGGCGGGGAGAGGGGAGGTTTATTGCTTTGCTGGCAAAGGAGCAGCACAGGGGACTCCTGCCCCAGAGGCTGGGATTCTGCTCATCAGCAGGAACAGGGGGCTTTTAAGAGGTGACTCAAAGGCCACACTCCATGTGTTCTCTGTCTGGAGTCATAAGTCACTTGTTAGTTTGGGAGATGGTCATTTCTGAGACCTTCAGGTGCCATCCCCAAGTCTGGATGGCTTTGTCCCCATGGTGGGTGGTGCTCAGGACAGAGAGCTCTGCCTAGGATGCGGAGGAAGGTGACCTGTCTCCCCTGAGACCGGGGAGGGGAGAGGTTAGGGAGGATCAGGGAGAGGAGGAGAAAGAAATGCATCCGTTTTAAAAATCAGTTGCAGTGGCAGAGAAGCAAGGGCTGTGTTCAGAGCGTAAAGAGGACACTGTCACGTTCCCCCTGTCAATCTCTATATTCTATTTATGTAGAAAAATGGGCGACGACATCTCCAAGCTGCTTCCTGCTGAAAGAGGATGAGTTTGGGGGAGGTGACCCAAGTCCTTGTTTTCCACCAGGAGGGATGTGGACAGCTAAGGGCATTCAGCATCAGTCCAGAGGTCCCCAGGGGCAGATGGCAGGTGACTGGACAAGGCCTGCGTAGGCCGGGCTCATGCTTGGGGAGGCTCTGCCAGTTGGGAAAGACCACCTTGCTTGGAGCATCTGTCTTACGTCACGTCAGCCCCAGTCCACACACCGCAGAGTTTGTGGTGGCTCTGGGCTAGATGCTTTTTTTTTCTGTGACTTTTTATTTATTTATTTTTGCAGTGCTGGGGATGAGCCCAGGATCTTGCCCGTGCTGCACAGGCACCTTACCACTGGCTACCCACCCGGCTCCAGTGTGACAGGCGGCTCCCCAACAGGGCTTCGTTTATACTTTTTATAGAAAGGAAACATGGATAGACGGATGGGTCACAAAAAGGAAATACAAAAGGGCCACGCACATAATTAATTGTGCTTATCAAGAAATTAAAAATTAGCTGGGCGTGGTGGTGCCTGCCTGTCATCCCAGTGACTCAGGAGGCAGGGGCAGGAGGATCCCAAGTTTAAGGATAGCTTCAGCAACTTAGCAAGGTCCTAAGCAACTCAGCGAGACCCTGTCTCTAAATAAAATATAAAAAGGCTGGGGGCGTGAGGCTCTGTGGTTTAGTGCCCCTGGGTTCAATTCCCAGTACCAAAAAAAAACGTGTAGGGCTAGGGTTGTGGCTCAGTGGTAGAGCACTCGCCTAGCATGTCCAAGGCCATGGGTTCGATCCTCAGCACCACATAAAAATAAATAAAATAAAGATATTGTGTCCAATTACAAAAAAAATACTTTAAAAAAGTGTAAATAGCAATTATATATACACACATGTGATAATATTACGTGTACTGTGTACATTACATCACACACACAAAGTACATATGTTTGCATAGCAGGTTGGCAAACAAATAAATTTGCACCCCTGTCCCTCGTCCAGCACTGGTGGGGGAATAAATGGGACATGGGGCCAGAGCAGGCAGGCTGGCTGAGGACAGAAAGAAGGGAATGAGTCAACAGACCAAAAAGAGAAGTCAAGATTCCACCAGCTTTGCACCCCGCCCCCAACCAGAGCAGCGCAGGGGCAGTCAGCCCACCGACCCACAGGCTCTGGGTCATCCACTGCCACGTGGCCTCTGAGCGGGTGACACTAAGGCATTTGGAAAATTTATTCTTTTAAAAAGGATTATTAAAGAGGGCCAGGAAGTGTGAGTGAGGCCTTTCTCAGAGTTTCCAGATTGTTACAGTCGAACAAAGCGGCGAAGAGGAAGACCTTGGCATGTCTTCCTGCCACAGGCTCCCTGCTCCAGGAGGTGATCTAAGTAGCGCTCCTGTGACTTACACGGAAAGCAGGACAGGTGCCCTCTGAAATTGCCAGCCTTCACTGCTTTAAAATGCCACCTTGGAAGCAAAGTGTCTTTTAAAAGATGCATCTGAGGATGGGGCTGGCCCTTCCCTGTCCTACAAAATGCAGGGCTCCTGCAGATAAGAGGTGCTGAGGCCACTGAAATGGAACAACAAGGGGCTGGGGCTAGGGCTCAGCGGCAGAGCGCTTGCCTTGCCGTATGGGGCCCTGGGTTCCATCCTCAGCACCACATAAAAATGAATAAATAGAATAAGGGAATTGTTTCCATCTACAACTAATATATACATATTTTTTGTTTTTTATGGAAAAACAAGCCAGGGGATATGGCACATGCCTGTTATCCCAGCCACTCAGGTGGCTGAGGCAGGAGGATCCAAAGTTCAAAGCCAGCCTCAGAAATTTAGTGAGGCCCTAAGCAATTCAGTGAGACCCTTACTCTAAATAAAATATTTTTAAAAAGGGCTGGGGACATGGTTCAGTGGTTAAGTGCTCCTGGGTTCCATCCTTAGCATCATGTAGGGTGCGGCTCAGTGGTGGGCACTTGCCCTATCAGGCATCCCCCTGGATTCCATCCCCAGCACCACATTAAAAAAAAAAAAAAAAAAAGAAAAAGAAAAAGAAAAAACCAAACCACAGAGCAAGAGGGTTTGCTTTACTTTATCACATGTGTGCTCCTGCAGTGCCCTGATTAGTCACCCACTCAGCAGACCTCTGCCGATGTTTGCTGAGGCCCAAGCACTGTTCAAGACCCTCAGCAAGAGCAGCGGCCAAGACGAATAAAACCCTTATTGTCTCAGAACTTCTGTGTTAGTGGGGACGCACACCACACATACAAACATATTTACCTTCTATGGGTGCATCTTATAGAGAAAAGGAAAGGTAGACAGGAACACAATGGCTGGCAGGGAACAGGGGAGTCTTAACGAGCCAAGTCCTGAGTGGGACCAGGGCACAAGCCAAATGGACATCACAGGAAAGGACATTCTAGAGTGAGGGACAATGCATGCAAAGGCCCTGAGGTAGCTTAGAGTGAGCAGGCCCGTGTGGCTGGAATGGAGAATGTGAGGGTAGGGGAGCTGGAACTGGAGGTCAGGGAGATGCTGTGTAGAGGCCAGACCTTAGGGGCCTCGTGGGGCCTGGGCTTTTGCTCTACCTTGACCCTGAATTTTTCTTTTAGGATTTATCAAAATCAGTTCTGCAAAACGTCATCCTTATTAAGTTGAAGGTGTCTGTCCCTGGGGTCCAGCAATTCCATTTCCAGGCATCTGCCCTACAGATACTATCTGAGAAGCACAGTGGACCCCAGCACAGGACACAGGCTCATCCATTCATTCAGCAAGTGAGCAGGAGGTGACAATTCATAGAACTTATACTCCAGAAGAAGAAATACACCTACACACGTGTATCAGAGACAGTGATAGTGAAATGATTCAATTTGTAGAAAATCTGAGTACATCATAGGGATGGATCATCTGCCTCAAAGTACAAAGCATACAAAACATCCAGCCCTAGCCCTCCACAGAGACTCAGGAGGCTGAGACAAGAGGATCACAAGTTTGAGGCCAGTCTCAGCAACTTAGAGAGGCCCTAAGCAACTCAGCAAGACCCTGTCTCTAAATAAAATATAAAGAGGGCTAGGGATGTGGCTCAGTGGTTAAGTGCCCTGGGTTCAATCCCTGGTACCAATAAAGAAACAAAAGAAACATGCAACCCTGGGCTTGACCTCCTGGTGACATCCAGACCCCACCTCACACTCCCCAGGAGACCTCAGGGACCAGAGTTTGACCTCCTTGTGCTCAGTTTCCTCTTTCTTTTGGCACCGAGGATTGAGCTCAGAGGCACTTGACCGTTGATTCCCTCCCCAGCCCTATTTGTAGTTTGTTTAGAGATAGGGTCTCACTGAGTTGCTTAGCACTTTGCTGTTGCTGAGGCTGGCTTTGAACTCGTCATCCTCCTGCCTCAGCCTCCCAAGCTGCTGGGATTACAGGCGTGCCCACCGCACCTGACTCAGTTCCTTTTCTGTAAAGTGCAGGTGGAAAACGGAAGAGGAGCCAACTGGCTGGAGAGCTTCAGTGGTATCCAGGAGGTGTTACCTCTTGGTTGTTGGTTTTGTTTTTTTGTTTGGTACCAGGGATTGAACCCAGGGTGCTTAACCACTAAGCCACATCCCAGCCCTTTTATTATTTTATTTTGAGACAGGGTCTCACTAAGTTGCCGAGGCTGGCCTCAAACATGCAATCCTCCTGCCTCAGCCTCCTGAGACACAGAGATGACAGGTGTGCACAACTGTACCCAGCCACCTCTTTTTTTTTAAAAAAAGGAAGCAAAGTTTTGCAGGATCTTGTTGGTAAAGCGCAAGAGTGTTGGTGTGACTCTCAGGAGGCCTGAAAAGTCTCATAACTGTAAACTCAGAGACTACATGATCTAGCAGGGCATGGTGGTGCTTGCCTGTAATCCCAGCCACCCGGGAGGCTGAGGCAGAATGGCAGGGGCCCAGGAGTGCTATGCCAGCCCGGGCAGCACAATAAGACCCCCTTTCAATCAGTCAACATCCCACAGCAAAACACAAACTTGTCCACACACAGTTACTCCTTGCTTCCCCCAGGCCACTTGCCACTGGAAGGAGAGTGATCTAAAATACAAATTGGATCAGTCCCTCTGGCCTGACACCCTCAAGGGCATCTTGCTGCTCTTAACAGGCATGGCGACCTTGCTGGCCCCCAAGGGCCCCCTCTCTCGACCCCCATCCGCCCTCCCCAGTATCTAGCCATGATGTGCTCCAGGACCCTCTCGCTGAAGGATCACTTCATTCATTGATTTGTTGGTGCCTTCAGGAGACAGGCAGCCCCCTGACACTGGGCCAGGTGTGACAAGGACCCAGGGCACAAAGGTGCACAGGACCAAGAAAGTTCCTGTTCTCGAAGAACCGCCAACCCAGGGAGAAGGCCACCTTAAAAAAGGTCTAGATCATTATCGACTGGGGCAGGTACAGTGAAGGAGAAGTCAGGGTCATGGGCAGGAGCAGGGCAGGCCGCGGCTAGCAGGGCTTCCAGGCAAGCCACCAAATCCCAGATGTGCAGTTCAGATCTCAGGTGGGCGGCCCCTCCCCTCAAAGCCCTTCCTACCCTCCTCAGCAGGGCTGTTGACTATTGCTGACACCTAACAAACAGCCAGTCCCTTTTCTAACTCTTAGATAATTCAACAAAAATCTGGTTGCTGCTTGGACTGGCTGTCCCTCCCTACAGTGGCAGTGGCCACTCGGCCAGAATGTGTTAAAAGGCAGAGAGCAAGACGCAGGCTAAGCGATTTCTAACCAGCTTCTAAGTGCTATAACCCTGATCAGAGCAAAACTCAGGCGCAGTTTACCCAGATAAGAAGTCCTTGTACTGCAGTTTTATATTTAGGAAATACGATTTTTCACTTCATGACGAACCTTTAATATCGAAAATGCAAATGAGAATACTAGAAAACTTAAGGACATGGGACACTGGTTAGGGGAAACGTTTTATTTTATTTTTGGTACTAGGGATCTAACCCAGGGGTGCTTAACCGCTGAGCCACACCCCAACCCTTTTTATGTGTTATTTAGAGACAGGGTCTTGCTAAATTACTTAGGGTCTTGCTAAGTTGTTGAGGCTGGTTTTGAACTCATGATCCTCCTGCCTCAGCCTCCTGAGCCCCTGAGATTTCAGGCGTGCACCACCACACACAATTAGTATCACCATTTGAAAAGAAAAAGTAGCTCAAAATCATAAAAGAATCCACTTAAAAAACTAGATAACAAATTTTAAAACTCCAATGTACACAAGGCCAGAAGCCAACCGGCTTGGTGTCTGGGCCAGAGGAGGCTGCAGTGGGCAGGAAGCAGGGGAGTCCGGTAGCCCTGGGTTTGGGACGTCAACAGATTTTTAGCCCTGAATTCTGCAACATCACCCAGGAAGGGGGCGATACTCTAATGGTGAAAGTTAAAGTGTCATTTTAACCAAGATCTGCTGCCTGTCCTATTTGAAAATATTACTGGGCCAGGCATCGTGGGGCATACCTGTAATCCCAGTGGCTTGGGAGGCTGAGGCAGGAGAATTATAAGCGAGTTCAAAGCCAGCCTCAGCAACTTAGTGAGACCCTGTATCTCAATAAAATATAAAAGGGACTGGGAATATGGCTCAGTGGCTGAGCACCCCTGGGTTCAATCCCCAGTACCAAAAAATTATTGGAAGTTCTGGTTTAGGCTGAGGGCTCTGTTTTTCAACCCCATCTCCTGTCACCCTCTTCCCCTTTTGTCTGCTTTGCCCTCTGGTGATGAGAGCCTGGGAACCCAGCTTCAGGGTGATTTCACAAGAGCTGTGGTCTCCCAACATTCCTGGGTCCCCAATATTGCTGCCATGTGGCCCTGGGGGGAGTGGCTGAAGTCTTCAGCTCCCAGCTCTGTCTGGGCCCAAGTCCAGGAAGTGGGGAGGCTCAATATGGGAAGAGAGGAATGTCCTGAGAGTGCAGTTCTGCCCCAGAGGTCATCTCCTCCCCAGGCTCTCCTGGCATTCCAACACATCAGGGACAGGCTCAGAGTCCCCGCAACTCTAGGGGGCCTCTGTAGAGCAGGGGCTTTGGAGAAGAGCCATGAAAGGAGAAGGAAGTACACACCATTTTTTTTTTTTTTTTTTTTTTTTTTGGTACTGGGGATTGAACCCCTGAGCCACATCCCTGCCCTCCTCCCTTTTATTTAGAGACAGTGCCCTTGATAAGCTGCTGACACTGGCTCTGGACTTTCGATCTCCTGCCTTAGCCTCCCTAAACACCATTTTCTGCAGACTGAAAGTGTGTTATGTGGTGGGAAGAGAACGTGTGACAGTTGATTTATAAGGGAAATATGAATATTGCTACATGGGAACCATCCCAAGGACAAGCCACAAAGAGGAATTTTAAGCAATGTTTACATTTAAGAAAAATGTGTATTCCCCCCTGCCCCAAGAATGGCGAATGGTGACTTTAAAGCCATCCAAGACAGCTCCGTCAGTTGAAAGGGGAATATTCGGGAGAGAGTCTTGTCAAGCCTTATTCTTTTTTTAAATTTTTTTTAGTTGTTGAGTGACCTTTATTTATTTACTTATATGTGGTGCTAAGGATCAAACCCAGTGCCTCGCCTGTGCCAGGTGAGCGCTCCACCGCTGATCCACAACGCCAGCCTCAAGCTTTATTCTCTAATCATAAAAAAGAAGAAACAGTTGGGGCTGGGGACATAGCACAGTTGGTAGAGCGCTTGCCTCACAGGCACAAGGCCTTGGGTTCAGTCCCCAGAAACAAGCTGAGAGTCCTGGATCTAGAGACCTGAATAATTACTGTCATTAAAAAAAATGCTCCAGAATGTGAGTCATTTGAGGTGTCTGCCCAACTGGCAAAAACGTGAACAGAATGAAGAAGCACATTGTTCCCCCATGCCTGGGAGAACACAATGGGAAGCTGTGCCCAACTCTTGCCAGGCTGTGCCTGCTGCATATAGAGGAGCAGACGAGGTCCAGGGTCTGTGGCCCGTCTTCCAGGAGCCACACAGCCTGGAAAGATGAAGCACTGATTTAGACGTGAAAAAGTATGACAGCAGCCATGTTCTCTCCAATACACTCTAGAATGGACGGACATTTCTTGGCAGGGGTAGGGGGAGAAAACTCAAAAAAAGGGGTAAAAATAGAAAAAGATCTGCAGTACAGATTCTGGAACCCATCATTATTTGAATGACTAATCGGCTGTCTGTGAGAGAAGGTCAGCTACCTCTATACATGAGAATTCTGTGGATGGGGATGTGATCTGTCCTCTCTGGTCAAAGGGACCCAGTTCTTCCCTGTAGATCTAGTTTATGGAAACATAGTTCTCATTGATCACTAAGGACACTGAACATTCAGGGCTCTCCAGGCCTGTGCTAAGCACTGCGCATCAAAAGGTCCCAATCCTTGCTTCAATTCAGAAACTAACACGGTCATTCCCTCATTTTCACAGGTGTGAACCCAGGGTCGCAGGTATGCTGGGCAAGTGCTCTCCTACGGAGTCACTCCTAGGACAACTAGTACTAATTTTTATCAGGAAATTACGACGCAGCCAGGTGACTCGGGAGGCTGTGGCAGGAAGATCCCAAGTTCGAGCCAAGTTCGAGGCCAGTCTCAGCAATTTAGCAAGAGCCTCAGAAATTTGGAGACACTTTTTCAAAATAAAAGGACTGAGATGTAGCTCAGTGGTAGGGTGTCCCGGGGTTCAATCTCCAGGGCCTCCCTCTCTGCAAAAAAAAAAAAAAAAAAAAAGACAAAAATCACATACAACATGCTAAGTGCAATAAACAGAATTTTACACCAAGAGCTTTGGCGCGGTGGTGGGGAATGAATGCTGGCTCCAACACTTACAGCCCAAACGACAACGGACAATTTAATCACTGCCAATCTGGAGGCTGGTCTGCCAGCTGGGCATAACACGAGCACCCACCCAGCATCTACGGCACAGCAAGGGCGCAGTGACAGTTCATCATCGTTCATTATCGTTCCTGTGACATTTGGGCTACGGTAGAAATCAACCCCAAAGAACTGTGCATGCGAAGCGTCCACTTCTGGGGAGTGACCGCCGAGCCCTCTGCGGGGCGGTCTCCCGCTCCGGACAGGCGGTGCGCGCTCCCACCTCGCGGCCGGGCGGGAATCGCAGAGAACCAGCGTCCGGCGCAAATGCAGCCGCGGCGTAGACGCCACCTCCGAGAGCTGCCCGCGGCCGCGCTCCCGCCTCCCTGCCGGACACCCGCGCCCTCCCGTCCGCGTGCCGGGCGGCAGTCGGGCAGCGTCGCCCACAGGGCCTCGCAGGCGCCGGGAAGACGCTCTGGGCCCGCGGCGCGGAGTCTCGCGCCTAGTCATGCGGTTGTCAGTTCGCGGAGCGACCTGCCCTCCCTGAAGGCGGCGCGGGCGGAGCTCGACATCCGGGACTTAGCATCCGGGGCTCCCGGGCAGGCGCCGGGTCTCCTATCCCAACTACGGCCTCTAGCGGTCGACACGCAGGCGGACCTGAGCCGTCTGCGCAGGCGCGGAGACAGTGGCGCCCGCTTCCCCTGGGGAAGGGGGTGGGGCTGCGTGATGACGTCAGGGGCCGGGGCCTCGGGCGGCGCGAAGTGGAGGCGCGAGAATGGAGGGGCAACCTGGCAGCAGTGGTGCAGCAGACCGCGGGGCCGAGGACTCTGCGCCTGGCCCCAGCAAGGCCTCTGGCGGCTCCAGCCACTACGAGCTGCCGTGGTGAGGGCCCAGGGCGTAGATAATGGGCGTATTTGGACGTGAGGATGGGCGAAGAGCGGGCCGTGCTCCGGGGAACACGATGGGGGACCCGATGGGGGACCCGGGCTGGTCCTGGGGACCCTTGGGGAGCAGGAGGGCCGGGGGCGGCGAAGGGATTGTGGTTTGCAGAAGGCGAGGGACGCGGGTCTCCTAGCCCACCCGGGATCTGCAGTGGCCGGTCCCACACAGCAGGGCTAAGGACAGTCAGGACTACCCGGGGTGATCACCCACTTTTTTGTTTTCTTAATCGCAGTTTTTTTTTTTTTTTTTTTAATATTGGTTGCATGTTGACAACGAGGGTACTCTGACTGCGTGTTAGGATCAGTTAATTAGCTTTACGCATTTTCTTTCTACTTGTTAATACGGCCACCAGAAAACTTTACACACAAAGCCCACGTTCTGTTCCTCTTGCACAGCGCTATCCAGATGCCCGAGAGACTCGGGAAGGGCACATCCGCTGCTGTCAAGGAGCTCACAGTTGACAGAGAGGCAAAGCGAATAGACAGACAAGGGCAGACAAGGGCAGGCTGGGGGTGCCGCGGCTCACCTTCACTGCTGGGTCAGGCCCTGGATTCATTCCCAAGCACCGATAAATAAATAAACCAATAAACAGACCAGTAAATGCACTGAGTGTTTGATAAGACAGGTGCTCGGAGGGGGAAATCAGTAGCTCTGGTGGTCAGGAAGGCCTTTAAGGAGGCTCTGACAGGTGACCAGGTTGTGTGCTGGAGGAGCTTTGGCAGGGGGCAGCCTGCAGAGGAAGTGGACTTGCCCTTCAGGGACCAGCTCCAGGTCTGCTCCTGATGCTCCCAGGTCTGATTCTCTCCCTCCTCTGGAATTCACAGCCCTTGGTTTATGTAATGAGACTGGCACTGTAGTGGGCTCTGCTAAGCTCTGTCTCCCGGTTGGTGGTGAAGTCTTGGGGGCAGGAACCACGTCCTGCTCATCCCCGTGTCTTCTGCTTTCCTCTTGTTGAGCCCCTAACTCCTTACACACTGCTTGGCCCCTGGAAGAGGCAGAGTCTAGAGAATGAGTGGGTGGGAGCAGCTGTCTCTGGAGCTTGAGTGGACCCTCCTTACCTGTACAGGGTGCAACGACAAACCAGGGAGTTTAGTAATGGGCAGGCTGGGGTGTGGCTTGGTGGTAGGGTACTTGCGGAGCCCGCATAAGGGCCTGCACTTGATCACCAGCACCTCATTAAAAAACAACAAACAAAAAAAGAATATATAATGGCAAAGGAGGTCCTGATGGTTAAATTGTTACAAATACACTGCCACACCTATGCTCCTTTGCTTTCCTCACATAGTTTGCTTGTTTGTTTCTTATGGTTCCCAGGGGTCCTCTACCACAGAGCTCTAGCCCCAACCCTTTCTTATTTTTATTTTGAGACGAGGTCTCACACAGTTACTCAGGCTGGCCTTGAGCTTGCCATCCTCCTGCATCAGCCTCCTGAGTCACTGGGATTACAGGTGTGGGCCATTCAGTCCTGGCATAGCTTCTTATTTCAAAGACCAGCAATGTGAATAGGCCACTTGCCTGTTCACTCTACAGGCTCATGGGACGACAGGGTGGCCTTGGTTTCCATCTAGCCATCATGGCTGTGTGCATGGCACCTACCTGAGGAAACTGGCAGGTAAGGGATGAGAGAGTTCCAGGTGCGCCACATCTGTCAGATCTGATGATGTTGGGCTGCTTGTGCAGACCATGTCACCTTGCATTGTCACATTGTTCCATGTGGTCTGTGCTGGCCCCTGTCCAGCTGCAGCGTGTTTCTCTGCCATGGTGGGCATTGGGTTGTGGTGGACGGACCATCCTCATGCACTTCACTTTTCAAATGGAACTTGGACACCTCATTAAATGAAACTTGTGTCCCTCTCTGGTTATTTCTTTGGTAGTGGTGATTGGCCCAGGGTGCTCTACCACTGAGCTACATCTTCAGCCCTTTTTCATTTTTGAGACAGGCTCTTGCTCAGTTGTTGAGGTTCTTGCTAAATTGTTGAGGCAGGGCTTGAATTTGTGATCCTCCTGCCTCAGCCTCCAGAGTTGCTGGGATTATAGGTATGTACCATGTTGCCTGTTCCTTTTAATGATTTCTTTTGGGTTGCATGAAGATAACTTTGTCGGTATATTTATGCATTTTCTTAAAAACAGGGTTGAAAAATACAGGCCAATAAAGCTGAATGAAATTGTTGGGAATGAAGACACTGTGAGCCGGCTAGAGGTGAGTGGCTTTTTAAAAATGCTGTCTTTTGATGTCCTTCTTTGACAAACTCAAAATACTTAGAGGAAGACAGTCAACTCAGAGAGGGAAAGGCAGACCAGGAATCCAGAAGAATCAAGGGATAGAAGACATTCAATCTGAGGGACACTGGAAGCTCTGGTGGCAACCATCAGTGGTTTTAAAGGACTGGCTTTTTCAGAAGTTTCAGACTTGATCTTATCCATCTCTAGCAGAAGAGCCAAACTTTTCCTGTAATGCCAGATAATATCTTCAGCATTGAGCCCCCAGCACCCTCGTAACAAAACAAAACGAAATAACAATGCTTTAAAAATGTGAAAACCAGGGCTAGGGCTGGGGCTCAGTGGTAGAGCGCTTGCCTAGCAGGTGTGAAGCACTGAGTTCGATTCTCAGCACCACATACCAATAAATTAAGGCCTATCGACAACTAAAAAAAATATTTTTAAAAAAAATGTGAAAACCATTCTTAGCCAGGAGACTTACAAAAACAGACTTCGTGAAGGATTTGTCCACCCTCACCCCCAACTGGCTATCCTTTGCCAGCCCCTGCCTGGAGGAGCTAGATGGCTAAGTGACAAGGCAGCCTCCTTCAGGACGACACGAGGAAGAACACGCAGAACCATTTGGAGGTAGAGCAGGCTTTGAATTCCCAGCCTTGGAGGTCTTTCCGTGCAATCTAGAAGCCCAGCTGCTTGAGAAATGACAGAGATCGTCTCTACAGTAAGCGGGGGTTTAGCTATCAGGTTTATTTTGATTTATTAATTTTACAAATACTTGAAGCCAGGCATAGTGGTGAGTGCCTATAATCCAGCAGCTCTGGAGGCTGAAGTTCAAGGCCAGCCTTAGCAACTTAGAAAAACCCTAAGCAACCTAGCAAGACCCTGTCTCAAAAAATTAAAAAAGACTGGGGATGTGGCTCAGTGGTGGAGTGCTTGCTCAGCATGCGTGAGGCCCTGGGTTCAAGCCCCAGTACTACAGCTACAATGAAAAACGTTTGGGCTTCAGGCCGAGGGAGCTTAGTGGGGAGCACCTGCTTGGCATGTAGAGGCCCTGGATTCTGTTCCCCAGCACTGAAAAAGAAGGTGAGGACAGGAAGGAGTCACCCCGGAGTTTCAGTTAGGTAAAATTGGGGTTTGAATGGGTTGGTGGGTGGGTTTTGCTGTATTGTACATTGAACCCAGAGCTTGTGCGTGCCAGGCAAGGGCTCTGCTACTGAGCTGCGTTCCCCAGCCTTTATTTTCCTTTTGTCTTAGTTTGAGACGAGACCTCCTTAAATTGCCCTGGTGGTCTCGAAGTGGCCATCCTTCTGCCTCAGCTTTGGAGAAGCTGGGATTGCAGGTGTGAGCCAACATGCTTGGCAAAGCTTTCAGTGGTTGTGTAGTTTAGAAAAATAATTGTACTTACAGTACGAAAAATGAGTTGGCCTGGGGCAGAAGGAGAAGCACAAGTCAGTGACCCTCCTCCAGGAGGGGACAGCGGGCGCCACAGCGGGAGAGGAGCTGGGGCGCAGGAGGGAAGGCAGGCCGTGGAGCTGTGGTGACGGTGCCATGAGGCCAAGTGCGAGTGTGGCCTCCAGGCCCATCCAGGTCCCGTCCTGGACCACCTGGGGAGGGCTGGAGAGTCCGTGGGAGAAGAAACACAGGCTGGGCTTCAGGTTTGTAGGGCTGATGAGTTCCGTTTTGAATGGGCTGAGGTGCAAGTCCCACGAGCCATCCTCCTGGAGAGGTGAGTCACGCGTGTTTCACCGCATGGGTCTGCGCGCTGGGAGACTCGGCCCCTGGGCCTATGGGTTAAGTTGTTTTTTTTTTTTAATATCTTTTTTATTTTTCTGTGGTGCTGAGGGTTGAGCCCAGTACCTCACAGGTGCAAGGCAGGCGCTCTACCACTGAGCCCCAGCCCCAGCCCTTTTTAGTTTTCATTTTGAGACATGGTCTTGCTAAGTTGCTGAGGCTGACCTCCAACTTGCAGTCCTCCTGCCTTAGTCTCCCAAGCTGATGGGATTACAGGCTTGTGCCACTGCGCCCAGCTTGGATTAGCCAATTCTAATCAGCCTCTTTCCCGCAGGTCTTTGCGAGAGAAGGGAACCTGCCCAATATCATCATTGCGGTGAGTGCCCTGCTCTGGTACTGCCCACTGAGTGCCTCTGCACTCTGTCCTTCCTCCCCAGAGAGGCCCTGGGCCGTTTCGGTCCTGTTATGGGGAGGCCTGTGGGTCACTTGCTGTACTATGTGGTTGTGTGCCCAGCGGTGGGGCAGGGTGGGAGTTGGGCGTGGCAGTGGCCCAGGAGCACCCTGGGGGCCTTCTGGTGGCCTGAAGCTCTGACAGGAGCCCTCATTCCCAGGGTCCCCCGGGAACTGGCAAAACTACCAGCATCCTGTGTCTGGCCCGCGCCCTGCTGGGCCCCGCTCTGAAGGATGCTGTCCTGGAACTCAACGCCTCCAATGACAGGTGGGCCTGGGCTGGGTGTGGGATGGAGACAGCAGTGGGGGACGGTGGTGGGGTCCGCCTTCGCAGTTCCGGGCTGCGCTCCCCTCGCTGCCCAGCCCTGTGCTTCTGGTGCCCACCTGTCCAAGTGCCGACTGAGAGTCTTGATGTTTTACTTTGTGTTTTGGTGGAAAGTTTTGAAAAATCATTTTAAATTGTGGTGAAGTAGACATAACGCGAAAATGGCCACCGTCACCCCGTGCTCGGCGTGCACCAGGCAGGGCCAAGCATGTCCCCAGAATTGCACTCCCTGCAAGTGGCGTCTGGCAGAGCTGGAGCCCTGTGCCAGAACCAGCCTGCTCCCCGCCAAGCCCCGCTGCCCAGCTGCCTGCTAGAGCCCACAGGTCTGAGGAGTGGAGGAGTCACGCCACCGTCCCTGGTCCCTGCTTCGTCAGGCCATGTGGCCGGAGCACCAGCGAGCTTGCCGCCCTCCTCTTGGCTGGGGAATGCCTGCCCCCCATATGTCCTTCCAAGTGTGTTTATTGTCTCTGAAAAGGACAAGAGCTGCCTCTGTCCTTTGGCAATGGCAAGTGGTGGCCCTGTGACCCTGGGGGACAAGCATCTCTTCAAGTCCCTGCCTTTGATTCTACGGGGAAAGGGTTAACCGCCTCGTTCTGTGGCTTATTCTCTTTTGGTGGTTGAGCGGCCGCCTTGCTCTACTAGGTGGCTGTTCACACCCCCGCCAGCTGTGTGCAGAGTCCCCATGTCCCCACGTCCTCACCAACACTGGGTATTTCTGTTTAGGGTTTGCTCCGTCCTTTTGATGGCGGGCATCTGTTCCCTTCCTGTCACCTGTAGGGACACACCTGCTGCCAGCTCTCAGTCATCACACACTACACCACACAAGTGCTGGGCGGGAGCATCATAAAGACAGGAAACACTGGCTTAGTCAGCTTTCATGCTACTGTGACCAAAGATGCCACAAGAATCGTAGGAGAGGGAGAGTCCACTTGGGGCTCTCGGGCCATAGACGGCTGACTCCATCACTCTGGGCCCAGGTGGGGCGGAGCATCATGGTGGGAGGGCCCAGGGGAAGAGAGCAGCTCTGGACATGGCTGCCAGGAAGCAGAGAGAGCTCCACCCACCAGGTACAAAACGAGTCCCAAAGGCACGTCCCCAGTGAGCCACCTCCAGCCATTTCCCAGCTGCCCACAGTCACCACCCAGCGGATCAGGTCACGGCTCTCCCATCCCCTCCCTCCACCTTTGATCCCTCTAGTGCTGTGTCACTGTGAGCTCCTGGGGGACACCTTGGGTCTAGCCCACAGCCAGCACACTGATCAGCAGACTGTGAGTGCTGGTGCATGGGCATCCTGAGGACGGAGGAGGACTACCATATGGGTGAGCAAGATGCGGTGTCCAGGGGTGGTTTGACCAGGTCCTTCCTGTCCTGTGTCCACAGAGATGGAAAGAGATTTGTTTTTTCTCTTTAGAAATACATTGTTTGGGGCTGGGGACGTTGTTCAGGGCTGGGGACAGAGCACTGTTGGTCGAGCGCTTGCCTCGTGTGCACAGGGCCCTGGGTTCAGTCCCCAGCACCACACAAAAAGAAACATGCTGTCCAGCCTTGATTGAGTTACTGGAATCACGGCCTGAGGTGGGGCCACCCGTCAGTGTCACACCAGTGGCATCCCTGGTGCTGCAGCCAGGGTCTGGGCAGCCTTTGGTGATTATCTGACCGTTATGAAAACTGCCCATTTTTCCCTTTGCTGAGGTGAACAAGGCCTCAGCATGCTGTTCTGGTGGCCAGGGCCTTGCTCACCCGGCATACCCCACCCATGAGTCCGGACCCGGGCAGTGGCCATGTAAATTCTCAGCCATGGTCCACGAAACCTCACGGACCGCAAAGATGGCAGTCCAGGGCTGGGTGTGGCTCGGTGGCTGAAGTGGCCTGGCGTGTTTGAACCCTGGTTCCGTTCCAGCACCACAGTACAGGCTGGCCCAGCCCCTCCCGCACCAGGAGCAGGCCCTGCGGGGCGAGCAGCGCTGGCATCCTGGCGTCCTTCCCCACGGTGTCCTCGGCCAACCCGGCCTCCTTCGGCACAGTTGGGAATAAGCGACAGAGCAGTCCCTGGCATGACGGGTGGCCAGCTGCTGCGCCAGGGCACAGGAGGAGTGAGCACTGAGACCCAAAGGGACCCTCGGCTGTAAAGGGCCCAGGGTCCCCGTGGTGGTTCAGGATAAAATGAGTTTTATTCTGTCCAAAAGGCAGGACATGGTGGCTTTGGTCCTTGGAAGCCCTGCAGGGGAGAAGAGAAGCCCTGAAATATCAGTCCTCCTGAATCGTGAGAATTGACCCAAAAAGAAATTAAAAAACTAAAATGGAGTCCTGTCGTCCCTGGTGGTTGAGAAGGTTTCAAAGTCCCTGTGAAGGGGACTGAATTTGCCTCAAAAGGTGACTTACAACTCTGGTTTATTGTTCCAGGGGCATCGACGTTGTGAGGAATAAAATCAAGATGTTTGCTCAGCAGAAGGTCACCCTCCCCAAAGGCCGGCACAAGATCGTCATCCTGGACGAGGCAGACAGGTGCGCACCTGGCCGAGGCTCTTGCTGGGCTTTGTTAGAGCAGGAGAAGAATCACCTTTGTGGGGACTGGGGACATACCGCAGTTGGTAGAGCGCCTGCCTCGCATGCATGAGGCTCTGGGTTCTACCCCCATCAGCACACACACAAAAAAGAACCACCTTTGAGGTGGGTTTGCTTACCACATCTTCAGACAGCAGTTGACCAAGGGCCTCAGACCTTGGCTTTGTAGCTAACTTAGAGCCATTGGTCTAAAAGCTGGGTGTGGTGACACACACCTGTGATCCCAATAGCTCAGGAGGCTGAGGCAGGAGGATCATGAGTTCAAAGCCAGCCTCAGCAAAAAGCCAGGTGCTAAGCAACTCAGTAAGACCCTGTCTCTAAATAAAATACAAAATAGGGCTGGGGAAGCTCAGTGGTGGAGTGCCCCTGAGTTCAATCCCGAAAAATGTCATCATCACCATGCATTATTTCTTTTTCTGCACTTTTATTTTCACTAGTCGAATCTCTCTCATTTGTGGGTCCTACGTCTTCCTTTTAACGTTATAAGCCATGATCCACACCCTTAGAATCTTTTTTTTTTAGTACTAGGGATTGAACTCAGTGGCTCTCGACCACTGAGCCACATCCCCAGCTCTGCTTGTGTTTATATTTAGAGACAGGGTCTCACTGAGTGGGTTTAGGGCCTCGCCATTGCAGAGACTGGCTTTGAATTTGTGATCCTCCTGTCTCAGCCTCCCAAGCCGCTGGGATGACAGGTGTGTGCCACCGGGTCTGGCCACATCATTATAATCTCATTCTGGATGTGTTTTGTTGTTGTTGTTGTTGTTCTGTTTTGTTCTTTTTATTTATTTAGTTAGTTGTAGTTGGACACAATACCTTTATTTTATTTATTTACTTTTACGTGGTGCTGAGGATTGAAACCAGGGCCTCACATGGGCTAGGTGAGTGCTCTACTACTGAGCCACAGCTCTAGCCCTTGTTTGTTCTTGTTTTTGAGATAAGTCTTTCTGTGTTGCCCAGGCTGGCCTCATTTCCTGGGCTTGGTGATCCTCCTGCCTCAGCCTCCTGAGTAGCTGATACTGTGTATGTGCACCACTGTGCCAGCTGCCAGTTTCAAACAGAGTTTTTATTTTTTTTATTTAACTTTTAAATTTGTTTTTAATATTTTTAGTTGTAGCTAGACACAGTATTTATTTACTGTCATGCTGAGAGTCAAACCCAGTGCCTCACATATGCTAAGGCAAGCGCTCTACCACGGAGCCACAATCTCAGCCCTATTTTTTTATTTTTTGCGGTACTGGGGGCTGAACCCAGGGCCTCATATATGCTAGGCAAGCTCTCTACTGCTGAACTACACTGCCAGCCCTTTGCATTTTATTTTGAGACAGAGTCTCACTAAGTTGCCCACGCTAGCCTTGAACTTATGATCCTCCTGCCTCAGCTTTCTGAATAGCTAGGATTTCAGGCATGAGCCACCACGTCCAGCCATGGTTTTGAATCGTCATGTCATATTCTATGGTGTGGATAGACGCTAACCATTTCACTGTCTAGAGTACTAATGACAGCTAACACCTATCAACACTTGGGTGTTAATTTACATTATGCTGGGTGCTTGCTAATCACTGCACACAGCAGTATCTCATTTAATTGACGACCTCTGAAGTAGGTAGCCTCATTATCTCTGACCTGTAAGTGGTAACACTGAGGCTGGGAAGATCTGCCTGAGTCCCAGGTCCAGCAAGTGATGGACACAGGGCCTCTGCACTGAAGCCTGTGTGCAGCCTGCCCTCCTGAGGCCCAGACAGATCCTGGGCAGGCATGGTGGCAGCCCTGGAGACAGTGGCCTCATGCGTTTACCAGGGTGCTGTTTCTGGTGCTGCAGGCGCTGGGTGCCATCTGACCCCGAGAGTGGCTCATGGGCTTTCCCGGTGCTGGAGACCCCTGCCCAGGGCCGGGGTGTGTGGTGCGTGCTGAGCTGTTGTGGGGAGGCTGTGGCCTGGGCCCGAGCCCAGGTGTGACTTCCTCCTCATGTGTCCCCTCCCAGCATGACGGATGGAGCCCAGCAGGCCTTGAGAAGGACCATGGAGATCTACTCCAAGACCACGCGCTTCGCTCTGGCCTGTAATGCCTCCGACAAGATCATAGGTGAGTTGAGCCTGCGCGGCCCGGCCTGCGGCTGGCTCCCTGGGCAGACTCAGGCCTCGGCGTGGGGCGAGCTCTGCCCCCCATGCCGCACCCCTGCTCTGGCCGGCTTCGAGCAGCAGAGAGGCCTTCTTGCCCGCCAGGCCCAGCCGCTGTGGGATCTGCACAGCCAGTTCCCCTGGATGTCCTCAGAACTGAGAAGTGATGCGTCCATCACATACGCATGACATTTTGAAATGCAGTCAGGTCTTAGGTGGAGCTTACGTGACTCTTTGTAGCAATGCTGTCACTTCACTTCCTGTTCTGTGGCCGAGCTGGGGACTGAACGCGGGTCCTCACAGGCCAGGCAGCGCTCTCTGGCCGAGCCACACCCGGCCTTCAGCTTCACTTGATTTATGTGTTTTTTGTGGAGCTGGAGATTAAACCTGAGGCCTCCAGCATTGGAGGCGAGCACTCTGTCCCGGAGCTGCGCCTCCAGCTCCTTAGCTTCTCTTTGTAGAGGAGGAAGCAGGCTCAGAGGGGCTGAGTAGTTTGCCCAGTCACACAGCACAGAGGAGAGCTGGGGTTGAGCCCCTGCTCCGTCTGCTGCCCTCTCCCGCTTCTGCGTGTGTGCGAGGTACGGGATCAAACCCAGGGTCCCACGTGTGCTGGACAGGCACTGGGCCACATCCCCAGCCCTTTTTATTTTGAGACAGGGTCTCACTAAGTTGCTTAGGGCCTTACTACATTGCTGAGGCTGCCCTCGAGCTTGAGATCCTCCTGCCTCAGCTTCTCAGCTGCTGGATCGCAGGCGTGTGGCACTGCGCCCAACTTTGCCCTGGATTCTTACACTCAGTCCTGTCTCCGACCTCGGCATCCGCCTGCCCCCTTGCTCAGGGCCTTTTGGGTGCCACAGCTCCAGTGGGTGACCTCAGCGTCTGCCCTGCCCCCTCGATCCTGGGCCTTTCGCAGTTCCGGTGGGTTTCACTTCCTCCCCTTTATGCTGCGGGCTTCACGCTCAGCTGGTGTCCTCAGGGCTCTCTTGTCCTGCCCTGCTGATCCCCAGTCGTGGGAGCTCACCTGGCACTCCCTTCTCCATTCAGGCCATGCATGCAGCTGCAGCCAAGCCTGCTGGCAGTGCCTGGGATCAGGGCTCCCAGCCCCTGGGACGCTCTGTTCTCCCACCTCCCACGGGGCTCAGAGATGCAGGAGCAGGTCTGAGTGTAGAGGTGTCCGAAGCTTGTCTCCCTGACGGCGCGGGGACCGGCCTCTGGGGGCAGGATCACCCCTCTGTGCAGCTGCAGTGGCCTGTGCTGCCGAGCTCGCTGGGTGCTGGGCAGCTGCATTGGTGGTTGGGAAAGGCTCTGGCCTCCCCTTCCTGGAAATTGATCTCTGATACATTCAGCATTCAGACTGTTTGATCATTGTTTCTTTTCTTTCTTTTTTTTTTGGCGGTGCTGGGGATGGAGCCCAGGGCCTGAGCCTGCTAGGCACTCCCTGTGCGACTGGGCTGCAGCCCCTGCCCCCGTGACTCTTTTCATTTTCAAGAGGGGTATACAGACATGAAGGGAAATACTTACAGACATTTGGGTTTTTGCCTCAGAGGAAATGGTCCATGGTCCAGTTGCTGCAGAGCTTGGGGGGCTGGGGGGGGCACCAGGGATTGGATTCAGGGGGTCTCAACCACTGAGCCACATCCCCAGCCCTATTTTGTATTTTATTTAGAGTCAGGGTCTCACTGAGTTACTTAGCACCTCAGCCTCCCGACCCGTGGTGCTTTCTTTAAGAAAGGCCTTGCCTGCTTGATTGATCGTCTTTTTAAAATTTCTGCGAATTAAGCTTATGGTTCATCTTAAAAGAAAAATCCCACAGAGGGAAGACCCAGTTAGAAGAGGCTTCTTTCTTTTTCTTTCTTTTATTTATTTATTTTTATATGGTGCTAAGGATTGAACCCAACGTCTCACATGTGCTAGAGCTGAGCCCCAGCCCAAAGAGGCTCATCTTAAGAGAGAGAAAGAGCTCTACCAAAGGAAACTTCTAGAGTAGCTTAAATATTAATTGCTTTTTTTTTTTTTTTTTTTTACATGTTTGGTGGTGGGGATCGAACCTAGGGCATTCTACTCTTAAGCCACACCCCAGCCCTGAGCCACACCCAGCCCGGCTCATTTTATTTTAAGAGGGTTTGCTAAGTTGCCAAGGCTGGCCTTGAGCGAGCCTCCTGTTTCATCCTCCCTGTCTCAGGGGTCACAGGCGCACATCACCACACCTGGCCTTAGGCTTTCTCGAAGGTCTCACCTCGTCTGCAGCTGGTCGCATTTTACATACAGACCCCGTGGCGGAGGCCACCTGCCTGCTGTGGACGGACGTGGTGGAGCCGAGCTGCCCCAGCACCTCTGCCCCCACAGGCCACACCCCAGCCGGGCGAACCAGGTCCTCCCACGTTCTCTTTCCAGTGCTCACGTCCCCTCTGTCCTTGTGCAAGTCAAATCTGAGGTCTCCCGGCGCAGTGGCCTCCCCAGCTCCCGTTGCCCTCAGTCCAGGCCGGGGCTCCCTCCCTCCTTTCGACCTGGTGCCGTGGCCCAGGCTTCTCCCCCGGTGGCTGCCAGGGTGGCCCTGGAGCTGCTGGGACCCCCTGCCCCACTCACCCTCCCGTTGCTGCTCAGCAGTGGCCTGTGGTGGCCTGCGGTTGCCTGGCACCAGGTGTGTCTGCCCCGACCTTGGCCCCTCCCCAGCTCCTGTCCCCTGCCCTGGGCTGTGCAGGTCCCTCGTCCAGCCTGGGGCCCTCAGCTAGGGGCACAGCTCTGCTGAAGCACTGTCTCCGGGCTGTTCCAGAGCCTGCGCTGAGGGAGGCCGTGGGCGCATCCTGCACCCACAGAGCAGCAGGGTGCGTGACCCCGGGGTGTGAGGACCTTGAGGGGCGCTTCAGGCTGGAGATCGGGCTGGCCATGTGTTACGCCACGCGTGGGAGCCGGTGTGGGGGTGCTGTGTGAGGTGGTTGTGACTTGATGGGACAGACTGGGAAAGGGGACGTCGTCAGTGGGAAGAGCCCTCAGGGAGGGAGGTGGGGCGAAGAGCAAGGGGCCAGCGGGAGGTCAGGTGCAGGGTGAGAGGCAGAGAGTTGGCCTTGGGGACTGGCGAAGCTTGTCCTTGGCAGAAGTGCAGGGGTTGGAGGACCTTGCTGGTGTGGACAGGTGGGCGGCCCCGTGTCAGCATAACACGCAGGACAGGCAGAGCTGCAGTGGGCAGCGCTCGTCTCCGGCCCTCGGCCCTGCCACACAAAGGCTGCGTGGTGTCCGCTGCCACCCCCGCCTGGCTGAGCTGCAGGCTGCCTGGGGGCCTGACTCTGGAGGCTGCTGGGTGGCCAGCACTGGCCCGTGGGGCTTGTGGCATGTGGACTGTCTCGGAGGCCGGCTGCCCCTGTAGGAGGCTGAGCTGGCCACAGTTGTGCTGCTCAGTGGACACTGGCGGCTCTGCCTGGCCTTCCCGTCGCTCCTGCGCACCCACCAGCCAGCAGCAGGGAAGGCACAGCTGTCCTTGTGACCGCAGGCCGCAGGTGGTGCTGGCCTTTGCCGGGCCTCACCCTCCCCGTCTCCGCCCAGAGCCCATCCAGTCGCGCTGTGCGGTGCTCCGCTACACCAAGCTCACGGACGCCCAGGTGCTGGCCAGGCTCATGAGTGTCCTGGAGAAGGAGGAGGTGCGGTACACGGACGACGGCCTGGAGGCCATCATCTTCACTGCCCAGGGGGACATGCGACAGGTGTGTGGGCGCTGGGCTGGAGGGCGGGCGCCGCCTCAGACTGCGGGAGGGGAGGCGGGAGGTCACCGTGCCACACTTGTGTCCCCGACAGGCTCTGAACAACCTGCAGTCCACCTTCTCGGGGTTTGGCTTCATCAACAGTGAGAACGTGTTCAAGGTACGGGACCCCGGCAGTCCTCACCCGCACTCAGGAAGGGACAGATGCCCGGCCTGGGACATAGGGCTGGCCTCGGCCTCTGCTGAGGAGGACCCCGGGGCACATGCACGCCTTGCTGTCCTGTGACCTCCCTGTCACTAAGTCCTCCCCATCCTGGGAGGCAGGAGGGGCTGGACGTGTCCCGTGGGTGGGGATCTGTGAGCCCTGGGTCGGGGAAGCTGCTCTGTTTGGGGATTTCTTTGGTGGCGACAGGGATGTTCCCAGAGCCCCTTCTGTTGCTGGGGACTTCGGTGTAAACAGCGAGGGCCTCCTGACGCCTCTCTGGTTTGGCAGGTCTGCGACGAGCCGCATCCACTGCTGGTGAAGGAGATGATCCAGCACTGTGTGCAAGGTGACATCGACGAGGCCTACAAGGTGCGCCCGCCCCGAGGTTTGGCTTCTCCCGGGCCCCAGACTGGAGCGCTCTATAGACCAGGGCCCTGTGATACCTCGGGGCCAGTCCCTCGCCCGCACTGCACTGGCTGGTCAGCCTGGGGTTGAAAATGTGTCTTTCGGCTTTCATGACATCCTCCTGTGGGGAAATCTGTCACCCAGAGTCACCAGCCCAGCGCCTTCCCCAGGGACAGGGGGACCGGTGTCCCTCATCCTCCTGGGGAGTGTGAAGATGGGCACTGTGGGGCTGAGCCATCCCTGTCAGCCAGGAGGGGCCTTGTCTATCAGGGCCTGATCCCGTGGGCAGAGTCTGTGGGCACACTTGGGGTCCGGGTGACCTGTAGCTGCCCACCGGGCCATGGTGGTACTCGGGCACTGGTCTGGCCACAGGATTCCCTTTCTAGGCCCAGCACATGCAGCAAAGCACGCCTGGGCTTGGGCAGCTTGGCGGGAAGGTGGAGTGCCAGTCGGGGGCTGAGGTGCGTGCCCTGGCTGGGCCTGAGGAGCCTCCAGATCTGGGGACACAGAGCGGCCCACCCTGGGTTTGTCCCAAAGGCAGCGGCCCTCGCCAGGCCCTGGTCTGCGTGCAGGAGGCCGGAGGCCGAGACTCCCGGGTCGCTGCCCGGCAGGCTTGGTTCTGCCCTAGGTTCACCCGTCAGCAGGAGCTGGTACAGTGTCGCAGGCCCCGGGTGTCCGTGACGTGGCCAGGTGGTGGACCTGGTGGTGGACTGTCTTGCAGTGCCTTCTCGGCTGCAGGGAACTGAGTTAAACTGACTCCTGGGATCAGAGTTTCAGCCCGAGGCCCGTGAGGCCCCCAGCATCCCTGTGGGGACAGGTGGTTCTCGGAACCCTGTGGGCTGTCTGGCCTGTGGCCTGCCCCAGCCCTGTGCTGGCCTGACTGGCGTGGGTTTACCCGGCTCCAAGGTGCCTGGCCGTGGATGGGGCTCTGACCTTGTTGTATTCCGTCTAGATCCTGGCCCACCTGTGGCATCTGGGCTATTCGCCAGAGGATGTCATCGGCAACATCTTTCGAGTGTGTAAAACTTTCCAAATGGCCGAGTACTTGAAGCTGGAGTTTATCAAGGTTGGTCAGAGGGCAGAAACCCCTCAAGTTTCTTTGTTGTTTCAGGACTAATGTCGCAGATATGTCTATTGTGTCCCCTGACACGGAGGGAGGGAGGGTGGCTGGCTATGTAGAGGACGGTTCAGTCCTTTAGGTATTATGGTGACGGACAGGCACGTAAACACGACTGTCGTTCCCGTCAGAAAAATTCATGTGTCCCTCTGAAGTCACTTCCTTCCACACAGCCTAGAAACCCCCATGTCTTCTGTTTTGGAGACAGAAACTTCCAGAATGTCATGCAAATGGGATCTTGCAGAGCCTTCTCGCAAGTCAGGCTTCTGCACTCAGCGTCACCTGGCCTGCGGGTTCACTGAGCTGAGGCCCAAGGGGCCCAGCCCTCTCTGTTCTGAGTGTGTTCCGCCCCGTGAGCGTGCCCCCGCTGTCCGTCACCAGGCGAGGGACGCTTGGGTTGCTGTGGACGAAGCCACCAGGAGGGTTTGCAGAGTGGATGCCATGTTGTTGTGTCTCATGGGTAGACCCCGGGTGCAGCTGCGTGTCCAGTGGGACATGGGTCTGAGACCACCAGGCTGGGGCTGCAGCTCATGCGCACGGGGAGGTGTCATCCTCCTGCCAGCGGGGCCGCCCGTGGGTGGGCTGTGGAACCTCACCAGGCTCAGGTACACGTTGTCCAGCACACTCGCAGGTGCTTAGTGGCCATCTGTGGTCTCTGATAAAGCATTATGCACATCTACCCATTTTTGAGTTTTTTTGTAAATAACTTTATTTTTATGTGGTGCTGAGGTTGGAACCTGTGCCCCCACGTGCCAGGCAAGCGCTCTGCCACTGAGCTGGCCCAGCACGTTGCTGGGTTGGAGGGTTCTTTGCATGTCCTGGGTGAGAGTCCTCCCTCAGGGAGTCACATAGAGATCTTATGAATCTCCTAGCTTGGCTTTTCTTTTTTTTTTCTCTTTTTTTAAAAATTTTCTTAACGTGGGCTGGTGTGGCTCAGCAGTAGAGTGCTCGCCTAGCATGTGCAAGGTGCTGGATTTAATCCTCAGCACCTCCTGAAAATAAATAAATAAAGGTATCATGTAAAAAAAAAATGGTTTTCTTAACAGTATTTTTTTTTAAAGAGAGAGAGAGAGAGAGAGAGATTTTAATATTTGTTTTTTAGTTTTTGGTGGACACAACATCTTTGTTTATATGTGGTGCTGAGGATGGAACCCAGGCCGCACGCATGCCAGGCGAGTGTGCTGCCGCTTGAGCCACATCCCCAGCCCTTAACAGTATTTTTCAAAGAAATATTTTTCATCCTTTTGGAAGTAAATTGAGCTTGAGTTGCACATGACCCACGACACCCTCACCTCCCTCCAGGCCGGAGCAGGCTGCGAGCTCAGGCTAACAGCAAACCCTCCCTGTCTGTTAACCAGACTGGAATTGGGCTTGTTTTTCAGGAAATTGGATACACGCACATGAAAGTCACCGAAGGCGTGAACTCCCTCCTGCAGATGGCGGGGCTCCTGGCCAGGCTGTGTCAGAAGACAATAGCCCCTGTGGCCAGTTAGCGCGTCCTGGCTGCAGTTTGAAGAGGCCTTGCCCTTGCAACGCTGGGGTCTCCACCTTCCAACAGGGAGATGCCCCACGATGGCGCTGGGTCTCCGACTGAGCTCACCTGCTCTCATGTTGCCCGACTGAGCTCACCTGCTCCCATGTTCCCTGACCACTTCTGCAGGAGCGCCAGGCCCCAGATGTGTGGGCAGCGGGAGGGCCCTGACCCCTGTCCTGCTGGCCGGTGCTAATAAAACCTTCCTGTGTCTGCTGCGTTTGACTCCCGGGGCCTCCTGGAGAACCAGCCCCCTCTGTGTGCCCCGGCACCCCCCAGGTGGAAAGGCCACTTAGGTCACAGGCTGGACCAGCTAATCTCCGTTTTCTAGAAGCTGGAAGGGCCCAGGTCAGTGGGTGAGGGCGGGTTTCTGTGGTTTCCTGCAAAATTAAAACTTCTTGAAACAGCGGGGGTACGCTCTGCAGACAGGGGGTGGGCTGGGGGGCCACTTGCCCCCACTGCAAAGCCTGATTCCACCACAGCTCCGCTAAGTGGGTGAGGGATGATGAGATGAAGAGAAGATGGAGAGGAGAGGGGGAGAGGGGGAGAGGGGGGAGAGGCGGGAGGGGAGAGGGCTTGTGGGGCGAGGGCTTGTGGGGCTGGGTCATTGAGCGGAAGGCCCATACCGGAGAGCTCGCCCTGTGGCCTTTCCTGTGTGGTGAGGTGTGCTCTCCTGTGGGCTTCAGGATACTGTAGGCTGCCACTGTGTCTGAACAGGCACTGTTTTCCCCTTTGTGTGTGTGTGTGTCGCACGTGGTGCTGTGGTTGAACCCAGGGCCTTCCATGTGCTTAATTATGGAAATTTTCAGTTGTATATAAAGAGAGCTTGGCACAGGGCTGCACACTGCCGTGTGATCCCAGCAACTTAGGAGGCTGAGGCAAGAGGCTCGCGATTTCAAAGCCAGCCCCAGCAGCTCAGCAAGGTGCAAAGCAACTCAGCAAGACCCTGAAATAAAAAGGGCTGGGGACGTGGCTCCCTGGTATCAGAAAAGAATAAAAGAGACTGCCTTGTGACCCTTGCCATGTTCATGCTCATTGTCCTGCCCGAGCACTGCTGTTGACACATGCCAGGCTCCTTGTGTCCCCTGCCCTCTCCCAGGTGATTTTGGAGCAAATCCCAGGCATTGTTTATGCGTTGGTTTGGATGGTCCTGGGATTGAACCTGGGGGTGCTCAACCTCTGAGCTACAGCCAAGCCCTTTGTATTTGAGAAAGGGTTTCACTGAGATACCCAGGCTGGCCTCCAGCTTGGGATCCTCCTGCCTCAGCCTCCCAAGTTGTTGGGGTTGTAGGTGGGCACCAACACTCCCAGTCCCTTAAAATACTTTTGCACACCTAGTCTTGGGTTTTATTGGGACCTCATCCCTGGGAGGTGGAGTAAAGTTGCCTGCAGTTTGTAGATGAGGAGAGGCACCTGGGTTCCCAAAGCTGGTGGCAGCAGAGGCTGGCCTCCTGGACGTTCTCTGCAGTGCTGGAGGCCACTGCAGGACCCTCCCCTCCCCTGCTTCTGCTTAGGCCTGAGCTCATACGGGGGGCTCCTGTCTCAGGACTGAGGGGACATGAGGCCAACAGTTGGGTTCTAGATATTTCTTCTGACTTCCCAACTTATGGCATTAATTTCTTCTTGGGAACAACCGAAGGTGGCACCTAGGAAGAGGGCTGGTCTTGGGGTCCAAGTGCCTGTCCATGGCCCCTCCTCTCTGGGCCTCAGGGTCATTTCTTCTGAGTCAGATGCAACCTTCATTCAGGTTTTTCCCAGAGAGAGCAGGCGTCGGAGAACTGCTGCTCCTGAGCCACAGAGGTTTATTGGGGGGATTCAGTGGAGGGACACACTTTGTTCCACAGGTGGCATTTGTGGCCCATGAGAAGGTCCCTTTTTAGCTCTTCAGCTCAGCCAAGCTCTGCTCCTTGGGGAGCCTTGGGCGGCCATTCTGACCACCAGGCTCCCAGCTCCCATGCACGTCCTCCCCTTTTTTGTTTAAATGAGATAGTTACAGAGGCTGGCTGTTAGAGTCTGTAAACAAGTCTGGATGGCGCCTGGCCAAATGCCAGAGGGAGTGGTTTGTGAAGTAACAAAAGCAAGCCATTAAGTGTGGAGATTCTTTATTGGTTGACTACTGTATCTAGTTTATGCTAATTAAGATAAGCTGTGCAAAATGTATAAATACCTCTGTTATCCTACAATAAACGGCTCCTATTCCTGCTGCATCAACATACACAAGTTATTCATCACCCCCCGGATATTTTGCTGCAGCCGGACTGCGGCAGCTGGCCTTGAACTTGAGAGCTTCCTGCCTGCCTCCCCCGCCCCCCAAAGCTCTGAGCAGCTCTGATCCTGAGTGTGCCAGCCCTGTGCCCCACCACAGGCACCGTGTCCCAGCAGAGAGCAACTCATCAACAGAACGCCACGCTGGGCTTCATCTCTCCCCTGAGTGAACAGAAGCCCAGAGCGAAGAGAAGCCCCACTGAAGGGCAGAGGGGCGCCCTCACTCAGTATGTCCCCTCTGGATGAGTTAACTGCAGACCTGCGGTCACAGTCAGCAAGTCTCAGAAGCCACATGAATAAGGAACTTGGGATCCAAATCCAGAGCAGAAAGGACGCGGAGGCCACTGTTGCATGGTGTTAGATACGGTGCCGTCACTCAGGAGCCAGGTGGCAGCAGGCCTGCCCTGAGGAGGTCCCAGTCAGGAGAGGGCACGGAGCTGGGGCTGCAGCTCTGGCCATTTACATACAACTGTTTCCCATGGACAGCAGGTCCTCGGGGCATCTGTGGGTGTCCAAAGCGGAGCAGCACTGGAAAGTGGCCCTAGAAGGACAGCAGACACGTCCATAGTCTGGGGCTCCCTGGGCTCCTGCAGTGCATAGGGAGAGAGTGTCACACAGGAAGGGCGTGGCTCAGCTGGTGCCTGTTCCTCTGGAACCACAGCAGGTCCAGGCTCAGCTTTCAGGTGCCCCTGCAGCCTGGCCTTCCCTGGGTCCTGCCAGGATTTTTTTTGGGGGGGGTTGGGGGAAGTACTGGGGATTGAACCCAGGGGTGCTTAGCCACTGAGCCCCATTCTCAGCCCTTTTTCATATTTAATTTGGAGACAGGGCCTCACTGAGTTGCTGAGGCTGGCTTTGAACTCGCGAACCTCCTGCCTTAGCCTCCCAAGCCGCTAGGATTCAGGCGTGTGCCCCTGCAGCTGGCTGGCACCTGGGCTTTAAGTTCAAGTCCCGCCTGTGCTGGTGGTGGATGGGGCATGTGGCCTTCACGTGCACAGGACTGTCCTGTGCTTTCCTCTGCACAGGAAGGACCTCCCCCAGCCGCCCTGGGCCAGTGGAACTCTCCTGCCTGGACTTGGGCACCCCCGGTTGGCCCTGCTATCCCTGCTCTCCGCCGGCTGTATCAGGATGCAAAGCCTCCACCAGCCTCCGCCTGACCCCAAGCCACACCTCCCAGAGGTGGCATCTCAGCAAAGGACATGCTATCATGTCATCTTCTTTTTTGGGTCCCTGTTAGGGATACCCCTGGAGGGGACACCCAGACGCCCCCTGAGAACCTCCAGCCCTGTTCCCTTTCTCTGCCTCTCAAGTGAAACTTCTGGAATGATCGCCATTCGCGGTCTCTTAAAACAGGTATCCCCCCATGTCACCAAAACAGCCCTTGTCACCAACATGCGGCACTCAGCTCTGTCATCTTCTCACCTCCCCTGTGCCTGGCCGCCCCCTCCCTGAGCATTGTCACCCTCAGGGCCCCGGGAAGCTGCCTCTGCAGCTGCTTTCACCTTCTGCCTGGGTCCCCATCTGCCCTCCTTCCCTTGGTGACTCTCTGCCAGTCATCTAGCTTTCAGAGCCACCTATGCAGTGACAGTCCCCAAGGCTGTCCAGGCCCAGCTCCTGGCCTGCCCACTCCCTGTTGCCTCGACGGGCACCTTGGACTTGGGTGCAGAGGCTCCTGGCCTTCCCCACAGACCCGCTCCCTGGTGCCCAGGGGGCCAGCAGTGGCCTCCCTCCCTCTCAGGCTGACCCTGCAGCCCCGACCCTCGGGCCCCAGGCCACAGTCCGTCCATCCTTCAGGACACACCCATGCCAGGCCCAAGGCAGTCCTGTTGGGTTCTTCCAGGCTCCACCTGCTGCTGTCCCTTCGTCTACCAGGCCTCAGCTGGACTCGCAGCCCAACCCGCTGGTCCTGCCCAGCCCTCCGCCTCCCAGGCACCTCCCTGCCCAGCTTCTCTGCCTTCCTGTACCTGCCCCCAGACTTGGGGCACCTGGGGTTGGCCCTGCAGTCCCTGCTATCCTCTGGGGAGTGGGCGAGGTCCCTCGGGCTGCAGTGCCCCTGTCCGCAGACCCTGTGCCACCAACCTGTCACCTGGGCTTGCGGCTGAGAGATTCCCTGGGCCCACAGGAGAGGGCAGGGCACCGGGTGGGCTGGACAGAAGCCAGTGGGGGAGCAGGGTCCCCAACCCTCCTGAGCACCCACAGACACGGACCCTGGCCCCGCAGGGCTCCTCCAAGCTATGGGCCCTTCCCTCAGAGCCCGGCGGGCCCCAGAAAGCTGGGGGGGTGTCATACCTTCCTTCCCATCTCCCCTAGGCCTCCTCGGCCATGGTCATGTCCCCATTCACATAGTCGGGCTCCCCGGCATCCTCCTCTGGGCTTCCTGCTGGACAGGGAGGTCCTGCTATCAGGCCTTGCTCTGTGGATGGGGACAGGTGGCTGTGGGAGGGTTCACACCACACACTACCACTGTCCCCAGCTGGGTGCCCAGTCTCAGACCCCAGACCCCACAAAGTGGCCTGCAGGAGACGTCACACTGGAGGGGACTCGCAGCATGCATCTGTCTGTCACCAAGGCTCTCCAGAGTCCCTCGGAGACCAGGCATGCTGCTGGATGGGCAGCCGGCCCAGGAGGGGAGTCCAGGCGGGACCAAGGCCTCCGGGGCTGCCGTGTGCTGGAGGCTCTGCTGTTGAACGAGGGGTGTGGTGGAGGGAGGTCCACCCCGTCCACCCTCGCAGGCCAGTCCCCAGCCTGCTCGAGATGCACCCTGGGCCTCTGTCCCGGGCCACATACCCACGGCCCTCCTGGACTCCCGCCACTGATGGATGGATGCTGAGTTCTGATAATCCTCAGTCTCCTCGCCGCTCGCCGGGACACAGGGATAATCTGCAGGAGGGCCCCGTGAGGGGCAGGCCTCCTTTCACAGAGGCCTCCTGTGCTGGGAGCCCACCCAGGGAGGGATCCCCCTGCTCCCTCCCCCGAGGCACAGGAGCTCATGGGCCTCCTTGAAGGACATGGGGGCACCCACGGCACCAGAGATGGAGAGATGGCAGCCCCCCAGCAGCAGGGACCTCAGCCCGGGCCAGGCAGGGCCTGACCGAGGACTCACCCTGCCCTGGCCCAGCCCTCGGGGTGGGGCAGCCTCACCTGACTCCAGGGCTCTGGGCTTGCAGATGAGGACGTTCTCATAGGAGATGGCATCGTCGTCATCTGCCAGAGAGGGCAGGCACGTGGTCTGTCAGGCGGGTCTCCTCCCCCTGTGCCCCAGGACATCAGGCGTCCTCCCTGTCTCCCGGGTCACAGCCAGATACCCGGGGAGGGCTGAGAGGAGGGGCTGCAGCTGGAGGGGGGCCGGGGGGGGCGGGAGGGGGGCAGCAGGGCCTGGCTGCTGGAGGGGCTGGACCCTTCTGATAGGGTAGGACAGGCCGAGGTCATTGGGCTTGGGGACCAAGGCTGGTATGGCGACCCAGCCTGCACTGGGAGGCTGCTGGCCTCTGCCTCTCCCAGCGTCCATCTGTGGTGAATGGACACCAAGAAACAAGCCCCCCAACCTCAGAAGTGTGCAGGGGACCCCACATTGGCATGGGTGAGCGTCCTTTTGGGGACCCTCGGTGCTCACCAGGTGCCCCCGGCCCGGGAGTTGGGAAGCCAGGCTGCTCGCCCCCTCCCTGGCTCCCTGCTGCTCCCCACCGTGGCTCTCCCCTGCCCCCGCTCTGCCCACATCCCCACCCTCTGTGCCTCGTGCCCACCCTCTGTGGCTGCCCTATCTCCCCAGCAGCCTCTGCAGATCTCCAGACCCACTCCAGCCTCCTCCCTGTCCTTCCCCCCCCCCGCTGCCCTGTCCTGAACCGTGGCCTCTGAGGTCAAGTGCCCACCCCACTCCACCCACCACCCTTCACCTAACCTTCCGGGGACTTCGTAGAGCACCCCCAGTTGTAGTAGTCTGCGGCGATGGGGTCTCTGGCCAAGAAAACAGACGCAGCACAGGTTGTAGGGTGACCCCACGGGGGACAGCGGGGCTGGGGCAGCTCTGGCCATCACTCCCCTAGGAACCCCGGATCCCTCCCTCCCCTTTTCCTGAGCACCTGCGTCACCCTGGGGCCTGGGGGGTGGCAGCCAGGCTATAGGCACCTTGCTAGGCCCTTGGCAAGTCCCCACCTGCCCTGGCCACAGTTTGCACATTGGTGACATGAAGAGGCACCTGAGGGCCCTCCCCTCCCACAGTCACCTGAACGGAGACAGTGCCCTCCAGCCCTGCCCAGAGCTTCCTCCACTGTAGAAGCAGTTCACAGTTCACAGGCAAGGAAGGGGGGGGGCAGTGGCAGGGGGACAGGGGAGGCATGGCCAGGGCAGGGGAGGCCACTCACATGTAGGCTGCATCCGAGTCCCCACCGTCCCCTGGAGAGGAGCAGAGAGTCAGGCCTGAGCCCCAGGCTGGGCACCCCCCGCCCCCAGCCAGCCACCCACCTTTGCTGAAGTTCTGGTACCTGGGGGACACGGGATCTGGAAGAAAGGCCAGGCTGTCCTCCCCTGCTGACCTTGCCCCTGCCCAACCTGGTCATCCCCGTGCTCACACCTGGCACTGCTCTGTCCCCTGTGCCATCAGCCCCAGCCCCAGCTCCAGTGCCTCCTGGGAAGGCGGACCTGGTCAGCAGGACTCCTGCACAGGAGGGTCCCAGGAGGGACAGCCTGGCTCAAGCCCCTCACTGGGCTCCCCTCTCCCCCCTCTGCTGTCACTCACCGTCCAGGGGGCTGGAGAAGTGCAGCAGCTTATCATTCCTGCAGGGATGGGACATGTGGGGGGCTGGGGGAGGCCGGGCCTTCCGGGGGTCTGGAGGCCACAGCCCCACAGCCCTGGGTGAAGCCCTCAGAGTCCAGCCCTGGGGCTCTGGGGCCTGGGAAGGGAGTGAGGTCTGGGCCCAGCCGCAGCCTAGCGGGGACGCCCAGGGCTGCAGGAGCCCAGGGCCTGTGACAGGAAGCTTGCCCTACCTTGCGGGTGCCATGGTCAGGGTTCATGCCCGTAGGTGGCCCTGGCCAGGGCTGCCTGACCACTGCAAAATGGCAAAGAGGTGTCGGCCAGGCCCCCAGGTGTGTGTCCAGGCCACGCCCATCCTCCGCCCCGACTCCTCAGCCCAGGGACTCACAGGAATATGTCCGCGCCACTGCAAAGCTCTGCCGGTTCTCCTGCCTGGAAAGGTGGAGAGCTGGCTGAGCGGGCTTGGCCTCCCACAGCCCAGGACACAGGGATAGATCGGGAGGGGACACAGAGCGCAGGGTTGGGAGCTCCACAATGGGTGGGGGCTGCTGCCCCCCAGGCCTCAGACCAGGGTCCTCCTGCCTCCACCAGCGGGCCATGCCCCTCCCACTGGGCCCCCTTCCCACGGCCTTGGATGGAAACCAGCCACCAGCCAGACCAGTCCCCCAACAGGGCCTCCACCTGGCCACATCCTGCTGGGCCCCAGGGGCCAGGCCGCCCTAGGCTTCTAGGGCCTCAGGGTTGGGCTGCTCAGGGACTCGTCAGTGACCAGGGGGAAGTGATTTCAGCCACAGTGACCAAGAGCCTGCCCCCTGCCTGATGCCCTAGGAATGTTTGTCCTCCCCAAGACGATGTCTCCCCTGGGCATGTTCAAAGCTGCCATTTACTCCTCAATAACTGATGAGCCACGTCAACGCTCAGCTGACAGCCAGGTACCCCACCACCACAGGGCTCCCCGTTTCCTTTGCAGAACGCTGATTTTTGTTTAGGGGGCCATGAGCTCATCTAGAAGACTGTTTGCCAGCCTTTCTCACACCTAGGTGTAGCCATGATTAATCCTTACACAGAGAACTTCCAGCTGGGGTCCACCCTTTTATCTTTATCCCTTCTTTATTCCTACTGCTTAGAATGCAGAGATGAGGGATGGAGCTCCAGCTGCCACCTTGGACCATAAAGCACCCTTGAAAATGGTTGCTGCCCTTACAGATGAGCCAGTTATCTATTCAAGCAGGTTTTAGGGCTCCTTCCCTGAACCAGAATGGCTACCTGGTCCAGACTACCCGGAGCCAAATCAGGGAGGCCTGATTTAGGAGAGATGTCCTAAAGCCACATGACAATCGGGCATAGTTTCCTAGAGAAAGTGACTGGGGAGCTGGGCCTGGTGACAGTTGCTTTGGGCAGTCCTGCAGGACTGACCCAACTGAGGTGAGAGAGGAGGGCAGGGGAAGGTGCTCCAGGGAGGGGACAGTCCAGGAGTCCCCCCCTCCCACCACGAGGACATTTAGCCTCTGGCCCTGGCCATCTACAGCTCTGGGATCCACTGGGGATGGAGACCATCAGGGGCTGAGGGGGCAGGGTGGAAGAAGGAAGGGGCTTGGGGGCCACAGGGGAATCTGCAAACACATGGCTCAGAAGTCAAGTGTCCACAAGAGCCCAGACAGGCCTGGCTCTGCCCTGGGTGGGCAGGAGGGGGAGATTCTATTTCCACACCTCACTGTGGTTTTTCAGTTGCAAAGGGAAATGAGGAAGTGTGTGTGCGTGCCCCCCGGGTGTGCCCATGAGTGTTGTGATGCTGTGTCGGGCTGTGCCTGTCCCTGAATGTGGCCTGTGATCACTCTTACTCAATCACAGGACACTGAAGGCTACCTCCCAGGGTTGTTTTTGGGTCTCAGTCCCACTCTGGTTCTGTCACATCCAGCAGGCAGCCCCATGGGGCCTTCTCTCCCAATCCTGCCCCCTCCTTGGCCTTCCTTGATCCCCCAAGGGTCATAGCCATACGCCTTCCTGAGCCCCTTGAGCATTTCCAGGGGGCCTGGGACCTTGCTCACATCCTGTGCCCAGCTCTTCCGGGGGCCATGGCCTGTGAGGCTGGGCTCCCCTCTGCCCAGCCCAGTGAGAGCTCCTGGGCTGGGAGCAGAGTGAGGCGAGGACAGGTGGCCTGGGCCTCTGAGGCTGAGGTGGCTGGTCCTGCCCCAAGCTTCCCTGATCCAGGCTGGGGTGGGGCCTGGACAGCCCCTGGGCCCTTTCTTCTCCTGCCCTGACTGCTGGGGACCCTCTGGAGCCCGCCCCGGGGTGGGGTGGGGCAGGGAGGAGCGGGGAGGGTGGGTGCCCACAGGGAGGCCACTCACAGGCTCCTCTGCTGGTAGATCTTCTCCGCCTTCTTCAGCCCTGCGGGAGAGGTGGGGTACTGAGCCCCAGGGACAGGTCTGCGGCCCCTCCTCTCACATCTCCCGTGCCCTCTGCAGGACTCAGGCAGGACTCGGGGGCCCGGCCAGCCATGCTGTGGGCCACCGAATGTCAGGAAAGGAGGGTGCAGCGCCGGGCACCCCAGGCACCCCAGCCACCCTCCCGGTGCAGAGTGACTCGCCTGCCCAGAGACCACCCTTGACCCCTCAAATCCAAAGCCCCCGTGAGGCAGACCTGTGGTCCTCAGAGGGCAGCTTTGGGGCCAAGCCAGCTCTTGGCCTGAGAGGTCTCTGGGACATCCTCACTCACTGTCCCCATCCCCTTACCTGGGCGCGAGCAGCGCACACACAGCCCGGCCGCGGTCCCCAGCAGCAGCAGCAGCACGGCCCCCAGCCACAGCAGCTCAGTCCCGGCGCTCATGTCCGCCCTGGTGACCCACCTGTGCCTGCAACAGGCCCTGAACCAGGCCGGCCCCCACTCAGGCTCCTGGCCCCCCTGGGCCTGGACAGCCCTCATTGGAGGCCACAGCATCTTCCCTCCCTGCTCCCAGGACTGATGGGCCGCTGTTCCCCATGGAACCAGCCCCCAGGCCCTGCCACTGTCACCACGGTGTGAGCTGGGGACCAAGCCCACTAACTGAGGCATGCGCACCTGCGTGCAGCCCAAAGCCCCTGCCCCTGCCCAGCCAGCCCCGAAGGACAGGTCACCCTGATTCACAGACGGAGAAACCCAGGCTGGGGTGCCCACTTGTGACTGCCCCGGCCCCAACCAGGGCTCAGCTGGCCACGACCTGCCACTGTCCTGGGCTCCATGGGACCCGGGGTCTGAGGCCCCTCCTCCCACCTCTCAGAGCCCAGGTACCCACCCGACACCCTCACACTGGCGCCCGTGGCCTCCTCTGCCTCCCAGGACCTGGGAATGGCACTTCCTCCCCCAAGCACCTGTGATCCTGAGTCCCCCCTCCCCCCGAGCCGGGAGGGAGGTCAGGAAGGGGCCCCCAGGGGAGGGAACAGCTGCCCACAGCAGCTGGCAATGGGCTGCGCCAGGGTGACAGGGGCGGAGGGAGGACAGTCGGGGCGAGGAGCTGGCAAAGGGCTGCCACACAGTCCGTGACCCTCCCTGCCTCTGGGCCTTGGAGTGCAGGCCACACGGGGAATGAACTATAATGGCACTTGGCACTGGCAGGGACACAGCTGAGGGGGCTGAGCCCTGTGACGGCCACTCTGTGCCCACCAGTTCTCCCCACCTCGTCCCCGGGGGAGGGCTTGGAGTGGGCACAGGATGAAAGAGGGCTCTGTGCCACCCGCCTGCTGCCCCAGGCTGGGGCTGGGGACTAGGGCTGTCCCCTCGCTCACTCTCTGGGCTTCCGGGGTAATGGTGGCAAAGATGAGGAATCTCCATGCAGCCCTGAGCCACAGGGGGGCCGTCACGATGGCCTCCTCGCCCGCCCCAAGGCCATGTGAGTCAGTGAGCACAAGTGGACCCGCAGACCTGTGACCAGCACAAGCCGCGTCACCTGGGGCGGTGCCCAGGGGAGCTAGGCTCCCCTGCCCTGGCCTGCTGTGCCTTGGCACCCTTCCACTTGGGCAGCCGGGGCCACCTCTTCTCCAGCTGTGTGAAGCGGGAGCACCTGGCCTTGGGGAGGACTCCTGGGACCAAACCCTGTCTGTCCCCAGAGCCTCCAGGCCTCTGTTTCCTATCTACAAACAAAATGGGGATCAGCCCCAGGCCTCCCCACGTTGCTGCTGGCCGGGCCCGCTCTCCCAGGGGACACCAGCTCGGGTCCCTCTTACTTCTGGCTGCCTGGCTTGCCCTCCCCTGCTGACCCCAGTCATCTTTGTCCTTTGGTTAGGACAGTGACTCTTTCTGTCTCCTAGGACTCAGACACAGGCACGTTGGTGGGCTGGGGGCCCCGCACCAGAGGGACAGAGGGCACAGCACAGGGAACAGTCTGCTTAAGACCCCAGGAGCTGTCCTGACCTCTGCTGCTGCTCTCCGGGGTACCTCAGGCCTTCCCAGGAAAGATGGCCTTCCACCACCAGAGCTGACTGTCCTGGGTGGGCACAACTGTGGAGTGCCCTCAGCCCTGGGCAAGGGACAGGTCAGGCCTGGTCCATGTCCTCTCACCTATTGGACAGGGGAGATAACGACACTTGTCCCTCAGGTCTGTCCTGAGGCCCAGCTTGGACTTGTGACAATGCATGTGGTGTAGGGCTGGGCCTTGGCGGCTGTGACCACTGGGACTCTTGTCACCACTGTGGTTCCCAAGGACTGTGGTGTGTGAGATGCCACAAAGCTGAGGGTGGCCTGCAGCAAACGCTGTGGGCAGCTGTGCTGGAGCCTGCCCCCTGGCTGCCCACAGACACGGAGGTCAGAGCTTTCCCCCACAGCCGTGAGGGTGAAGGGCCAGGGGCCTGGGGAGGGGCAGGGCCAACGCCTGGGGCACCCGCCTGATCCGAGGCTGTTCCCCAGGGAGGCTTCTCCTTAGGGGAGCAGCGGGACCAGAGGGTCACTGTGTCCAAGGAGGCAGAGGCCGGGTGCAAGCCCAGGGCCGGGGGCTCTGCATGCCCCTCCCTCCCGGTCCCCCTGTACCCCAGGCTGACACTCTGCCCTGTCCCTCGGCCTCGCACTGCCATTCAGGTTCCAGAGCAGGTGGTGGCAGGCAGCAGGCTGGGCCCCTGGGGCCCCCCTGGCAGCCCTGAAAGCCCCAAGGGGCCAGGTGGGGCTGGGCGGGGCCGGCCTTGGCTCTGGAGGCCAAAATAGCGCAGAGGGAAGTGGGCAGTTTTCATATGAGCAGGGTTTGCTGAGAGCGGCTGTGGGAAAGCGCTGGGCGGCGGCACCAAGGCCCCCAACCCGGAAGGGCCTCGCACACCATCCGTCCAGTCGCCCAGCCTGCTCCACATGCTGGGGACGGGGACTCGGGCCCAAGGGCCAGGGCAGTATGAGAGGTGGCACCCGAACTCCAGGCCCTGGGCCGGCTTGATCACGGGCGCTGCCCTGGGGTCTGTCTCTTGGTCCAAATAAGCCTGGGTCTCCAAGGAGGCTGGGAAGAGTCCTCTGCAGGGGAGGCCGTCCGCCCAGGTAGGGGCAGGGGGAGGAGGGGTGGACGGGCCCGGCAGCCCTTGTCCCAGGGGCTGTGATGGTGGTGACGGCAGGGTGGCTGAGAGGCTGGCCAGCCTCCTGTCAACAAGGCTGGAACAAGGAGGCCTCCAGCCCCACCACGGCTGTCCCCTCCAGCCCCTGGCTGAGCTGCAGGAGGGTGGGCCTGGCACACTTGCCTGGAGTTCCACAGCAGAGATAGTCCCACTTCTGGACAGTGATGGAACCACCCTGGGGGCTCTCAGGGCCATGCTGGGCTGGGACGGTGAGGGCAGGAAAGGGGCCGGAACCACAGGGACAGCTGCCGAGGGCTCTGGCCACCAGTGCCAGCGTAGAAGGCGCTAGGCGTCCCTGCCTGCTCCCACCCACCCAATGGCCACCAACTGCTCCTCTGGGGTTGGGGACAGCCTGGGGGCCTCTGCCTCAGCCAGGCTCCAGGCACCCTGGGAAACGCTTACCTGAGAGTCAGGACACCTCACTGCGGCCACACCATCCTGTGCCCACACACGCACCTGCACACCTGCCCGAACTGCCGCCAACGCCACAGACTGGCGGGCAGCAGGCGAGGTGACGGGCTTCCTGTCAGCCACTGAGTCATGCTCACATCCGCTGCTCGCCGGACAGGCTCAGCTATTGACAGACAGAAAGGGAGGGACAGAGGGCACAGCACAGGGAACAGAAAGATGCGGACACACATAGGCAAACACACAAAGACCCACAGTCACACCCAGAGAGGAGATGCACCACGGGATGGGGACAAAGAAGGAAAGCTAGGTGATGGTGGAGACAGGGAGGCAGAGAGCAGGCTCAGACACCACCACACACACTCAGGGACACGGGACACTGGGGACCGGGCAGAGAGACGTGTGGCACATGCATACCAGGGTGGAGCAGATGAGGACATGTGTGCAGAGGACGGAGAGTCATGGGTGGCAGAGGAAGGCCAGGCCTGGCGCAGGCAGTTGGCAAGAACCTGCAGCTGCCCTGAATGAGGTGACTAACCTCTGTGCCCAGCGGCCCTGGTGGGGGCCACAAGAGCACATCCTCTGGAGTTGCCAGTGGCCCGGCCATCCAACCACCCAAGGCCTTGTGGCCTGGAGGGGACCTAGCCAGAGCTGGCGGTGGCTTGCAGCCAACACTGTGGGCAACTTGGCCCGGCCTGCCCACCTGGCCACCTCCAGGGAACAGGACCTCAGCTTCCCCGCAGAGCCCCATGGGGACGCAGGGCCTGTAAGGAGGGTGGATGCCTGCGTGCACCCCCCCAGATGGGTTCAGCGGTGCATTCCCCAGGGACGGCCTCTCATTGGTGGGATTCACTTGTGCGTGGCACCCCGCACCAGGAGATGGGACAGAGGGTCCCAACCCACAGCAAGTTTGGTGTCTCAGAATCCAGGTCCCCAGCCCTGGGACACCACTAGGGTCTCTCAGCCTGGGTTTTGTCATCATCCTGTCCAGGGACAGCGCTGATGGGCAGCCAGACCTCCCTCTGCTGCCACCGTGTGGGGGAGGAGGATAGCACAAGTCCAGGCCCTGGCTCAGGGAGACCCTTGGGCGCTGGCTCAGGAGTTGCCCTGTCCCACCCCTGGGACGGACTGAAGCCAGCACCATCGACTCCCAGTTGGTTCCAGGGTAAGACCAGCAGCCCTGTTCCACAGGCATCGCCACGTACACTGGGCTGACATCTCCTTTCCACAGTAACACCGAGGGCAAACTGGGGCGCCAGGCCAGTCCTCCCACTGGGACCATTGATCTGACATCCACATACTTGAGGACATCCTGCGTTGGTTCTCCCATCCCTGGACCGTGTGCCTGGCTGGGTTACCTCTGGCAGGGGCAGAGGCATGACCCTAAGTGCTGAGGTCCACCATGGCTGGGGTTCTTCCTGGGCCCTCTGGTTCCCAAGCCCAGTGGTGGTGGTGGTGTCTGCCAAGACCGTTCTAGGTTGGCCCCACGTGGAGCCCCGACCTGGGCACTGCCATACTCCCCAGAGGCTGTGTGTAGGTGCTTTGCTTTGTGCAGGATAAGGGACCGGGGCCTCCCCATGCCAGTTCTCTGCCTCTGGGCTGCCAGGCCCTTCTCTAAGTTCCACACCTCACCTGCCATCCAGTGTCAGAGAACAAAATCTTCAGAAGAAACCAGAGGCTCGCATTCAGCTGTAGAACGTCGGGAGCACCTTCCTAGTGGAGTCCTTTGTTATTTAACAGGCTGGGCACAGCCGCCTCTGGCAGGACAGGTCCAGAACCACTAGAAAACCTTGATATACTTAAAATGTATTCAACACAAAACTTATGGGTTTTTGTGGTTTTGGTGGTGCTGGGGATCAAACTCAGGGCTCACACGTGCCAACACCACCACAGCCCTTCAGTCATTTAAAGCGTGTGATCAGAGGCACGGATGACCTCAAATGCTGCCCACTCTTTTTTGTTTTTCTGTACTGGTGCTTGAACCCAGGGGTGCTTTACCATTAAGCAACATCCACAGCCTTTATTTGTTCTCTTAATTGAGAAAGGATCTAAATTGCTGACGCTGGCCTTGAACTTGCAATCCTCCTGCCCGTCTCCCCGGTTGCTGGGATTACTGGCGTGTGCACTACGTGTGGTCCTCAAACCCTTTCATCACCCTGAATGGATGATGATTTGGCTCTCGACTCACAGGTCAGTAGCTGTGCTGTGCACATGTACTGGAAAAGATGACTCCATAGTACAACCTCTCATCGAGAGCCAGGAATCTCCCAGGGTCAGAACTTCCACAAAGGCTGGTGGAAACTGTCAGTTTTCTTGAGGAAAATGTACTTCATGCCCACTGTAACCGAATCTAGAGTATTCCCTTATGTTCCAGATGCATTCTCTTCTCTTTTTGATCTTATTCTTTGGGTATACTTACAACTTAGTTACACAGACGAACATGTTGTGCTTAGGCATTTGGAATTTCCCCTCCTGCGGCACTGCCACCGGCCACCCAGAGTCATGTAGCTACAGGTCAGTCCCCTAACTGCGGCACAACTATCCAATATCTGAATATAGTTTCTGTCTCAAATGGACATCAAAGTTAGGTGTGGGGTGTGTGCCTGTCACCCAAGCTGTTCAGGGGGTTGAGGCAGGAGCACCCCAGGGTGAGGCCAGCCTGGGCAATTCAGTGATGACTGGTCTCATGGCAGGGCTGCAGCGCAGCGGTACTGGGCTTAACCCCAGCACTGCACAAAACCAAGCAAAACGAATCCACAACAAGTTGGCTGCAGGCTTTAGCTGTTGTAGGCCCAATTTGGGAGGCAGCCTGGGTCAGAGACTATGGGACAGTCCCATTTGCAAGTCAAAAGCCGAATTCCAGCCAACCCCTGGCCCTGGCGTAGCTGTTACCAGTTTGTACCCACCTCTAAGAGGCCAGCAATGGAGGTTTTCTTCTTTGTGGGCCTGGGGTCTGACCCTTGGGGCGTTTTACTGCCAAGCTATACCCCTCAGACCTAGTTTCAGACAGGGTCCCACTGAGTTGCCCAGGTGTGCACTGCTGTGCCGGCTTGTGGCCCTGGGGAGGGACCTGGGGCCCTGAGGAGGCCTGAGCTGCGCTCCCCCACTCCCAACCCACAAAGGGATTGGACTCCAGAGGAGTGACCCAGGGGCAGGGCAGGTCCTCCAGGGACACCCCCCCCCCCCCGAAACCCACCTGGAACGTGCGTGCCTGCCTGCCTGCCTGCGCCCTGGCTCATCCACCCCTCTTTGGAAGAAGACGAGAAACACCAGCCCAGGGCAGTCTATGCTGAGCACCATGCCCACAGCTTCCAACCCCAGAGTCCTGGTGCCCTGTGCTGTTGCGGGAGGACCTAGGATTTCTTTTACAAGCAGCTACTATTAAAACAAACACACACACACACACACACACATGCCCTAAGCATTTTCTTTTTTCCATCTTGGGAAAGCTGTTTACCTACCAAAAAGCTACCACCAGGCCTGGAAGGTTTGCCAGTTGAGGAAATTACATTTTTAGGAAGGGGAAAAAAAGGGGCCGGGGAGACTGGCATCATTCGGTGGCGCGCTCGCCTGGCATGCGTGTGGCCCGGGTTCGATCCTCAGCACCACGTATAAACAAAGATGTTGTTGTGTCCGCCGATAACTAAAAAATAAATATTAAAAAAAATTCTCTCTCTCTCTCTCTCTCTTAAAAAAAAAAGATCTCATTGTAAGAAATTTATTGAAAAAAAAAAATAAAATAACTTCACTAGCCCTGTACCTTATATGACAGTGCACTCTCCTAAACCTGGATGGTGCCTCCCAAATCTAAAACTGCTAATTTCACAAGCAGCTTAAAAAACAAAACAAAACAAAACAAAAAAACTCAAAAAAGTAAAGACAAGCATTAAATATTACGTAAGGTTTTCTTTTATTTAAAAGATCATTCACAAAATACCATATCCATAGATTTACTTTCTGTCATATAGCTGAATGTGTTAAGTGTTTGGAATTCCACTCTTTTCTTACATTTAAAAGTCTACTGGACTGCCCGGAGGGTTAATGAGTTTGCTTTGTTCTTTATCTTTTCCACACTGAGGATGTAAGTAGGTCATCTGAGAGCATCAGGTTGGTACAACCGCACAATGCATGTCTTTCTTAAGGTAAGTACTGTGTTACACAAATGGTTCTTATCTCAGAAGCGGAGAGGATGACAGGCGGAAGGTAGGAGAGAGAGTTCTGTAAATTGCTGAGACCTGGTCATGGGTACAAGGAGCCAGGATGACAGCTAGCCAGGAACTGCCACCAAAGCACACCATGTGTGCAGGCCGGGCTGCCCCTCGGCCCCCAGCAGTCTTGGCCTCTCTTCCCTAGGGCTCGAGGAGCTAACCAGTGTCCCACCTGCTCACACAGTGGTGTTCAAGCATAAATGCCACACCCCCAGGGGAGGGCTGAACACTGTACCCAGGAGCAACAGACTGTCCCACAGATGAGAACACACCCAGACATGTGCAGCCAATCAAAGGCGCGGCGGCTCTTCACAGCTCTGCATGTAAGACTTTCAATTCATCAAGTGAAACAGTCAAGTGCCGGCCGGGCTCTAGGCCCACTTTCATGGCGAATTCATGGGGGAGTGGGAAGCAGCCTCTGTGTTGCTTGTGCTGGGGAACAGAGACACGAGGGGATGCACAGCAGATGACAGGGGGACAGGAGGAGCTGCGTTGGCCTGGCCGCGCTGGCCAGCACCACCCCTCAGCCCCATGGCGCCCCCGCCTGGAGGGAGCAGTGCAGCCGAGCTGTCAACGCTACACCCAGTAGAGCCCAGAGCCTCAAGCACCTGGGAGTGGAGGGAGGACACTGGACACTCCTGGAAGAGCGGCAGCAGAACCCGGGAGCACAGCACTACCGGTCACCGTGCGCCTGCCCGACACCCGCTATTCCTCCCTCCAAGGCTTCTGGAGATGAGCCCATTTGGCCCGGACAGTCCCCCAGGGGGGTGCTGTCAGGGACCCCTCTAAATAGCAGCAGGAAGCAACCTTCAGGGATCGACAGGTGTTTTTCCTTGTTTTAAAACAAGGGTCAATTTTGTCTGCTGATCACAGATCGATACAAACTGAGATGCGGCTGGTGGAGCTGCTGCATCTCGGCTGCTTCTGGAAGCCACAGCAACAGAACTCAGCATGCAGGGCAGGAGAAGCACTGAGAAAAACCAAGGGAACGCCTGGAGTCTGGCCAGTGCCAAAGTAAAACGAGGAAGTGAGGGGACAGCAGAGCAGCCCCTTGGCCGAGGCTCCCACACGGCACTGCGTCACCCCGCAGACCCCACGTGCTGTACAGAGAACAAGGAGCAAGGGGGGAGGACAGAGGAGGACGAGGAGGAAAGGACGGGGAGAAGAAGCACCTAACAGGCACTAGAGACAGAGCGAAGCCAAGAATGTACTAAAAACCACTTGTTAACAGCTGACATGCAGTCACAAGCTCTGTGTTTCCGTTGTAAGAAAGGAGGACAATGTCAGGCGCAGGAATGGTGACTGCAGGGCGGCCGGTCCAGGGCCACCAGGCTGTGGTCTTGCTCTAACTCCCCCACACCCCCATTCCCTCCCAACCGTGAGCTCATTCTTGCTCCTTGTGAACGACTTCCTCTCTGGGCCTGGCTCCCCCGAAGATGGCAGAGTTAGGATTGGCTACTTGATTGAGGGGTGTTGCCACTGTCCGAGGTTTGAGCTGGAGTCGCGGTCTCTGTGCTCTTTCCTCTGGGGGAGAGAAAAGGTGGTTTATGCAGAATGGGCTCCATCCCACCTCCGGGTGCGTGCTCAGCCACCCAGCCCATCTCCTAAAATACAGAACTGAATTCTGTCGCCAGACAGTGTACTGGAGGCAAACACACTATTTAGGACAAAAGGGTGACCCAGGCAACAACTGTGTGAAGCTGGAGGACAAATTTATGTGGGACAGTCGGTGTGCATGCAGACGGCTCGTCGTACCTTCTGTTGGTTCTCTGAAGTCCATGTTGGATCCGCGGAGGGGAGGGCCATCTCTGAAGCGGCTTCCCATCGGAGGGCCAGCTCGCCGGTCACCGGGGCGACTGCCTCCCCTGCTTCCTAAGAAGTCATCCCTGAAGCCTGAGGAGAGACAGGACACGAGTGACGTCACACTGCTGCCTCGAGGGCAGGTGTACAGTGCGCGAACAGACTCTGAGTTAATGTCTGATTCATTGGTTTGTCCAGTATTTGAAGATTTTCCAAAATAAAGAATACTGAAAACAAGTACAAATGACAAGTTAAGAGACTTAAAATAAAACAAGACCCAGACTCACAGAGGAGAATAAAATGAGCTCTTTAAATTCTCAGTCTGAAAGAAAAGTAGAAAAATAGCATGAGACTACAGCAGGTCTTGGTCTGGTTTCTAGTTATTTAAAGACAAACCCAAAATTTAAAAGCTAAATGCTTTAGGACACAAAAATCATAGGGAAAAGCTATACGAAGACAAAAATACCAAGTCTCTGGGTGATCCGTCCCATTTCCCTATTTCTGCTACAATAGGGCGTGGACTGTTCTAGAAGGAAAGCACCTGTGTGGTAGTAAGGAAAGGCCATCCGAGGAGGCTCCTCACTCCGAGGGGTGCTTGTCAGTACCCTCCCTTCATACCTGCCTGAGTGAGTGGGGAATTCCACTCACCCTCAGATGGACTGCAGCTCAGTGTTCTAAGGAACTCATTTTTAAGGCCCCCGGGGACCCAGGCATATTCTACATACGAACAATTCTCCCTATCCAGATTAATTTGCTAGAATTTTTGTCTATCCCCAAATCAAACTGGCAGCACTTGGAGGGCATGGTGATGCATGCCTGTGATCCCATCGACTGGGGAGGTTGAAGCAGGAGAACTACAAGTTTAAAACCAGCCTCAGCAATTTGGTGAGACCCTGTTTCAAAATAAAGAATAAAGTGGAAGTGGTGATCTCAAGGTTTAAAACAGCCCCAAGCAGTGCAGCACTGCCTAGTGTCCCAGGGGCAGGGAGGCCACGACGGGCTTCAGACAGGCCATTCAAGTTTGGGTACCACAGGTGTGACAGAGCTCTGGTGCGATGAGTGCAGCAATGCTACATGGTCGAGTGCTCTGAACACAGCACACAGAGACAAGGCTGGGCACTGCCTAGGACGCAGGGACCGAGGCTCAGGGGACCCAACCCTGCACTTATGGAAGGAGCCCTGGTTGGGTCCTGGCTGTTTCAGTGACCTGGTGGCTTATAGAACACAGCCATCTTAACCAACAAGACCCAACCATCTGCACAGTCCAGCCTTTCTGTTCTTTAAGGGTGGCATGGATTTTGGAAATAGATTTGAGTTATCTAAAATCCAGTTCAGAGACTGAGTTGCACAACATGAATTTTAACGAAATGTGTGATGAACACAATTCTAAATAGATTTGAAACAGGATCAGGAACAGGGCTGTGGAGAAAACACACTTGGATGCTTATAGTCAAGCGTTCAGGTCTTTATGAAGTTCGTAGGACCATATTATCTGATTAAGCTTTCTCGGAGGCCTGGAGGTGGCACAGAGGCAGAGCAGTTGTCCAGCATGCACAAGGCACTGGGTTCGGATCCCCAGCACTGCAGAAAAACCAAACCAAACCAAAACCCCCAATCCAAGCCTAATCAATATCACATGCTTAACCCCACCCTCCCTCAATTAACCCAACTTTTCCATGTGTGTGTGCAAGTTACACCCTTTTAATATGAAATTAGAAAATGTGTTGCTCTGCCGGGCACGGTGGCGCACACCTGTAATCCCAGTGGCTGAGAGGCTAAGGCAGGAGGATAGCCATTTCAAAGTCAGCCTCAGCAAAAAGCGAGGTGCCAAGCAACTCAGTGAGACCCTGTCTCTAAATAAAATACAAAATAGGGCTGGGAGTGTGGCTCAGTGGTTGGGTGCCCGAGTTCGATCCCCAGTTACCCACCCCCCCACCCCCCCTCGCCAAAAAAAGTGTTGCTTCCAGTGATGGGTTCATACCTACCTCAATGAGGCAAATCAACAGCTACTCTGTCCAGGGGTGTGACAAAGCACAGCAGCGTAACAAAATCAGCATCTACTAATACCAGGCCTCACTTCAAAATCCCATATGAAAATTACACAGGAAGGAAGGCAAGGCTTGGCCCCAGGAAGCATCTTTAATCAAGTATGGTGATGGATTTCTAGGAAAAACACCATCCATGAAAACCTGGAGTGGTCTCCCTAGTTGAGCACGCTGGCTCGTGCTTGGTCCCAGCGGTTGTGTGCCAGTGAGGAGACGCAGGGCCGGGCACATGGGATGCCTGTGCTCTGCACTCCCAGCCCTAAACCTATATTTGCTGTTCTTTTTTGTATTTTTCTGTATTGCTAATTTTCACGTGGCTTTTAGAAAAGTACAAGAGCACATGTCATTTTTTAAAAAAGCATAATTCTATTAGAGTAAAAAAGATCTATTTTGCAAGTAAAATATAAAGCATCAAATTAGCCATGACTCCTTTTAGCGCTCCCGCCGGGTTTTAGATGTCACCACACTTGAGGCTCACAGTGCCAGTGGTGAAGCAGTGCCTCCGACTGCGTCCCTGCCTGGGCATCAGGGCCATGCCAAGCTCACAGGGAAGAGCTAGTCCCCCTGGAGTGCTGGGCCCACGGTGCTGTTTCAGCAGGTCTCGGGGCCACTGACCCTGCGCTGGGCTGGCTCTGAGGAGACTTCTGTTGCGTGCTTCAGTCAGAGACCAGCTTATACATAAAATTACAGACTTACTGGATGATACTGTACTTTTATGAATAAGCTCATTTCTGACTGGCTATACAGGATTTTCAAGAACTATGTTACTCAACAAACATGTCGTTATCTGTTTAGCTCAAGCAGTGCTGGAAATGAGTTTCAAAACTTCCCAGACTCAGACCACAGCTGCCCACAGTCCCTCCCCTGCTTGTGACTATTAAGCTCTATGTAGGTGAGGGGAGGCTGGGGTAGGGGCTGGGGTTCCCATGCTGCACAGCGGGGTGTGCAGAGCGCAGCTCAATTCGTGAGAAAGAAAACAGGCCTGCTCTCCTGTCCACCCTCCGCCACTGTGAATGTTCTCACCACATCTGTGCTGTCCTCCACAATTACAGAACCAGAGGTCGACATGAAGTCAAGTCCCAAGGAGGGAGGTCACCCTTCCACCAGGCAACGCCCTCCTGAGCTCGGCCACCACTGGCTCCCTAGGCAAGTGGGAATGCTTAGGGCAGATGTCCGCAAAAGGGACGGCAGCCCCATGCCCTGTGAGGAAAACACAGACCTCTAGACTCCCTTCCGCCATCTGAAGAGCCACCAGGAACCACAGTTCTGAGGCTTTCTGCCACTTTCCAGAACCTCTAACTATGTTATTTCTAGAAGCAACTGTACTCCTCTTTGTGCCATGCACAAACCCAGCGAGGAGCTTCCCCGGGTCAGTGCCTGAGCAGACGAAGACTGCCAATGGCAGAGACTCAGGGCCGTGCTGACCAGGCACAGGTGGGCATGCGGCAGGGGCACGGGCCTGGCCTGCCTTCCACTTGGGCTCTTAGCTCTGCTCCCAGGGACAGGGAGGCTCACTGCTGTCTGAGTGCCTTTCAGGAAAGTCCTGTCTGTGAAGGGAGCTAGGCCCAGCCACTATGGGGAGCACAGCAGCAGAGGCTGCTGAGAAGGGGAAGCATGAGGCTTTAAATACTGATACCGGAATTGAAGTCATCCCGGGAATCCCAGCCACCTCTAGATTCTCGAGAGCCACCCATTCCTGAGGATACACAAAAAAGATAAAGTTGAGGTCGTTTCATTACCTTGCTGCACAAACATGGAAAACTTATCTGGAAGACGTACAACCCCTGAGCTGGGAGGTGCAATGGAACCACTTAAGAGTCCTGCTGCCAACAGAGAACCCCAGGCTCCCAGGAGCTGCTACTCCTGAGACTTGGCGCTCGGTCTTAAAGCTCACGAGGACCTATCAGCCTAGGAGACAGCGTCCTGCGGTCAGGAGCTGCAACTGCTGGGCACACAGCAAGCATCACGTTCAGTCTCAGAAGAACCAATCACCTCTGTCATCTGGTCCACCTTTCCTGAATCCAAAGCCACCTTTATCTTGTTTTCTGCCTTCTGCAATGTCCACACGAAGTGACCGATCACCCAACAGCTAATGATAAGGGGAAAATAGTGTAAGTATCAGCAAGAAGACAAGTCCCCACTGCTCGCGCGACCCAGGGAACCCAGGGCACCCAGGGCACTCACTGCGCCGTCGTACGTGAGGGCTTCCTTCAGAGAGTCCACTTCATCGAATTCTACATAGCAGAATCCTGGAAGAGAAAAGAAGCCCCGCCTTCTTCAGGGAATTCTGGACTAGGGATCTGCTATCCCCCCACTGATACCATTTCCCTCCATCACAATGACCAGTTTTGTGGCATCAAGGTGACAGCAGCTAAGCAGACTCTGAAAGAGGGTATTTCATTTCCAAGAAATGGAACCTGGACATTCCTCCATCTCCATTATATCCTGTCAGTTAGAAAATGCCAACCACACTGAAATGGCAGCCATGTCTGTGCAGAGATTCCCGGAATGCTCTAACTACAACGGCAAACCATTCTCAGGTCACCGCAGAGCCATTCAACTTCTGGAAGACTTCATTTAATATACTGTAATTGGGATCAGATTTCATAGATTCAAATTAATACCTAGAGTGCTCTGCAGGAGAGGTTCGAGGTGCCCATTAACTTTCTACTTGGGTATAAAGTTTGTTTCACAATGCCAAAAAATGCATCCCTGGCAACAAAGCTACCTGCCGCTTAAGCCCAAGCACAGGTAACTGACGTGACTCTAATACTGCCTCTCCCTGATGTCTGGAGTGTATATCTGGGCTCAGCACCCCTGGGTCACATGCTCACACTGCACCTGCACACCTTCCCAGAGAACCTTCACCCCGAGTAGGGACGACACTTCCACAGGAAGGCAGAATTTTGAAGGCCGAGCCTAGGTTTCTCCCTTTGTGGCCTGTGTCAAGAGCATCCTGCCCACACTCAAAGGCTCCCCCGATTTCTCTCCCCTGAGTGGATTCAATACAGAAAGCAATGGAGGAAACCACACCCAGCTCACAGAGGCCATGACAATATTCTAAGACAAACTCCAGGACCCATGCCACACAGAGTGCGGCTGGGTCCACGCACAGTTTTTACCCCAGTCTGAATAACTATCATGTCTCAGTGGGTAAGCTGGGTGGGACTTTTTTTTCCAAGCTCAACTGACAGTTTGATCATATGCTACTCGTGGCTTCCCAAGACTACTCTGACCGATGAGCCCTTTGCTCTTCCTATCCTGCTCCTGATCATAAGTCACACTGCACTTTCCATGATGCACAGTGTGGGCCCAATGTCCTCATACCTGGCACTATGCATTTAGGCTGGGCACACTTCCCTCCAGGAAACCTGGAGAGGCAGGACACATCTACACAAACACCTCAGGGAGCCGGTCTGCAGACATTGATTTCATCTGAAACCAGCAGCCCTCCCCAGACAAGTGCTTGGACTACCTGCGTACACTGCCAGCCCCACATTACCTTGAGGGTTTTATAACTGGATTATAGGAAAACGGCCAAGAAACTGAGAGTTAGTCTCCATGAAAAATGTGTTCAAAATCCTCAGATTCAGCTCCCCAGTTCTTTCCTGGGCAGAGATGGGCCTGCTCTCCCGTCAGACAGACCCATCTGGGAGTGAGCCACATACTTCTACAAACTGGATCAAGTGGAAAACAGGTTTTCCACAGTGCAACTGAAGACTGTGAATTCAAAAGCGATGCTCCCTTCAGCTCCCTGGACCAGGCGAGTGGGGTGTTCTGGTTCACTAACACATCTTCACTGACCACCCTCATTGATAAATAATAAAGACCTCCCAAACTCACCTTTAAATTTGTCTGTGTCTTTGTCTCTGACTAGCCGTACACTCCTTATGCTGAGATCCTTGAAGATAGCATCTATGTCGCCCTGAACTGTATTAAAAGGTAGATTTCCTACATAGGCTGTGTAGGGGGGCTCTGTGGGCAGCTCCTTCTGGCTACGGGAACCATGGCCACCAGAACTGCCGCGGGACCTAGGAGGAGAAACAGACAGGATGAGTCTGCCATGGGCCTGTCCCCAAGGAGCAGGCCAGGCCGCCTTCCACTCAGCTAAGCCATGTGCCAGCAGCCTAGACCAACACTCCACTCTTTTTTTTTTTTTTTAATATTTATTTTATTAGGTGTAGATGGACACAACACAATGCCTTTATTTTTACGTGGTGCTGAGGATCGAACCCGGGTCCCGCCCATGCTAGGCGAGCGCTCTACCACTGAGCCACAATCCCAGCCCCCCAACACTCCACTCTAACATGCAATGAGAATCGAACATTTTAGAGAATACTGTAAATAGAACTTATCAAAAAGGTGCCTGAGGACAGAAACATGGAATACAAATAAATGTGCACTTCTGGATAAGCAGATCCAAACAGTGCATCTTCATAAAACAAGAAGCTCTCCCCCAGTCCCTTGCAATCTGCATCTACAAAATGTTCACATCCTAACATCTGCACCAATGCCCTTCTTCCCGTGACAGCACTAGGAAATACAGAAGCCAACTGTCCAGAGCGAACACTGTGTATCTGGAGAAAGGACTACTGAAGCTGAGGGGCAACACTGAGGACATGCTATTTCTCTCCACAGCCCGGTGCTGAGTGGCCAGGGCTATACCGTGTTCCACGCCTACTTCTCCAGGTCCTCAAATAACGGTGTTCTGCCAACCCAGTGAACCTCGGCTGGCCCTCAGTAAGTCGCCGATTCTGCAGTGTGCTGGTTGAAACCCCAATTCCTGACACTAGTCTTACCACCTGAGGAGTTGGTCCTTCAACTTCTCAGTTTTATTTGCAAAATTTGTTTCTTAAGATTAACACAGACCTTGAGTGGTCAATGACAAATACATGATGCTTCACATGCTCCCTGGCAGTGCACACGTGTACAGCAGCGATCACCATTATCACTACTGACTGCGACCCTGCTTGTTATGTGTAATTAAAAAATGAGGTCATTATACATTGTCCAAATCCACAGAAGGTACAAAGCCAAAGTGAGCCCTCGTGTCAACTGTGGGACTTTGGTGATAAGGACACACACTCACAGAAAATGCTCCCATCATGGCAAGATGTGGTGGCAGTGGGGAACTGTGCTCTAGGGGTAGGGGCACAGAGGAACTCCATTTTCTGTGAACCTAAAAGTGCTCTAGAGATAAAGTCTATTTGAATAAACAGAAACTTTTCACATTGAAGAACATCAGGTAGTAAACTCGTAAGAAACCACAATTAGAAACCCCGACCCTAACCACTAAAACAGCAACCAATCGGGGAGGGCTCCTCGGGGACACCAAACAGTAAAATGGCTTGGGGAGAACAAGACACTCACATGACCTCCAACCACAAGCCCATACAGTGCTACTAATTTGAGGGTTGGGGGGTCCTTCTCAAATGGAAGCATCAGTCACATCAGTCATCACCACAATTGAGTATCATCACTGGTGAGATAAACATCACTTGCTCCGTATTTTGGCACAGATCTTCAAATGTGTCATAACAAAGGATAAAAAAGGCAGAGGGCTGAATGACACATGACAGCTACTTCTATGTGTGGGCTTTGGGTCCTGATACACAGAGCTATGAATGAAAGCAGGCAGAGAACTTGCATGAGGTATGCTCCGATGTTAGGTTGTTAGGAGTGATAATGGCGCTGCCTCCGGGCAGTGTCCCTGCTTGAGAGAGGCTCAGTGGCCAGCAGGCAAGTGTCAAGACAGCCAGAGTCCACTTTCACAAGTGTGCATGCCTCACGTGCTCTAATGAGGCTCCAGTGGCGAGATGCCAGCTGATGACCCCTGCCAATGTCCACTCTATCACTTTCTCAGCCTTACTACAGACTCAAAAGCATTCAAAACTTGGGAAACTCCAGAGGGGGAAATTAAAAGATTTTTTGGGGCAGGGGTTGGAACTCAGTAGTAGAGCACTTGCCTAGCACGGGTGAGACTCGGGAATGTTTCACAGCACATCTTAAAATTAAAAAAAAAAAATTTTTTTCAAGAGACATTTAGAACAAGAAGGAGTTCCTTCCCAACAGAAGATCAATACCAGTCTTGGAAAGCAACTTTATCTTTTATCCACATGCTGCTAGAAATACCAGGAAGGAAATTCTACATCTTTAACAAGATAAAGTCAAGATATCTCCAGCCTATCCTGGTGGTGCACACTTGTAAGCCAAGCAACTCAGGAGGCTGAGGCAGGAGGAGTGCAAGTTCAAGGTCAGCCTCAGCAACTTAGCAAGGTCCTAAGTTTAATTCCCAATGCTACCAAAGAACAAAACAGAACTGGACAATGACTATAAGACAAGGCACAAACATCTGAAATATGGTTCCAGTGGAGGATGAGTACTAATAAAAACACTTTTGAGTTTATTTATTTAACACTTATTAAATATCCAAAAAGAAAATATTCTCTTGGACTTAAGCAGCTCACAACTGATTAGCACATAAAAAACATTTATAACCACACAGGTACTCACACAGGCATGTTTGTGTGTACGCAGAAGTCACCCCTTAATTGTGGGGGTTATGTTCCAGGAGTGCCTGTGGATGCCTGAAAAAGGTTAGAACAAAATCCAATACACACACCTTCCTCCCGCATACCCCTATGATACAGCCCAACTTGTAGGTGAGGCACCCCGAGATTATCCCCCACCACTAGGCCAACTGTAACAACATACCACAATAAAGCCACGTCAATGTGGTATTTCTCTCCACTGTGTTCCTGCACTGCTGCTTGTTTTTCCTGGGGATGTGAGCTGGTACACTGTCTATGTGGGGAGGTGACACAGGCACCAAGAAACAGTGGTGGACTGCTGACCTTGTGACGACATGTCAGGAGGATGGTATAACCATGATGCTGTGGTGTGGGCGACGTGTGCAGCAGCTGTGCTGGGCGGGGGATGACTCATGTCCAGGGCAGCATCTCAGAACAGCTCGCAATTTAAAGCACCATGTATTTCTGAAATTTCTGATTTAATATTTTTAGACTATAACAAATTGTGGGAAGCAAAACTTCAGGTGAAGGGGTGCTCCTGGATATAGATATGCAAAAGGCGAAAGGCTACAAAGGTTTAAGGACTGTAGAAATGATAAAATCGCTATGGGGCAGAGGGGCTGGGGCCCACAGGAACCACTCCAGGGGCATCTCAGCAGTGCCTAGTGTCTGGGAGAGATGGAAACCTGGCGCAGGGAGGCCTGCTGGAGGGCACATGAAACGTTCGCAGTGAGACCCTCGGAGGGTGGACATAGGCCGGGAAGGCCAGGTCAGACTTGACCACTGCCTGGGTGAAGAATGCCACCAGAACAATGGCGGCACCCACACACAGACAGCAGGACATCTCGAAGCTCCTAACTGGTGACGTGACTCTCTGGAGCACATAGACCAGGCCACCACCACCACAATCAAGTCACCCTAGCTCATCAAACTGCCAGTGGCAGTCCCAATTGTCACCTGCTTGATACAGCCAGCTCCCCAGGGCATCAGTCAGGCCCAGCTCTCATCTGTGAGAGGCCAGGGCCTCGGGGTTGGCACCGCCTGGGCAGGGTTTACCCTTGCTGACCATGAAGCACTTGCCCTGTGCCAGCACTCTAGACAGACGAGGCCAGCAGACCCCACAAAGCAAGGTGAGCACGACGGGAGGCCAGGAAACTCAGAGTTGCCTCAGACCCAAGACTCAAGTTGGCAGGGAGGGGATGTGACCTAGACAAATAAGTAGTGTCACGTAAAAGTGCACAGTGAGTCCTTAGGGTACAACAGCCTCACTTGGCACACTGTGGGCTCTGGGTAGGGTCTCCACCAAATCACTTCTATGCCTCAGTTTTCTTGTCTGTTATTTTCTGAATACTTCAAATCTTAATTTTATAAAGTTTAACTGACCATAAATTACATCATAAATACTGTGTGCTACATAAAAGCCAATAACAATTCTAAAGCATTCACAGGCAGCCTGAACATGCTTGCGGCTCCACAGTCTGAGCAGAGGCCTGTAGAGGGGCAGGGCAAATAGAAAACACCAGTAAGGTACAGGTCCCAGCCAAACCCACACTGCCCTGTTCAGAACCCATGCCCAGGCTCTACCTGCTGCCACAGGCACTGTGATCATTGCTGTTTCTTTCTTTTTTTCCTTTTCCTTTGTTTTTGGTACTGGGGACTGAACCTTGGGGGACTTAACCAATAAGCCACATTCCTAGCCCTTCCCCCACTTTTTTTTTTTTTTTTTTTTTGCTGAAGTTGGCTTCAAACTTGCCATCCTCCTACTTCAGTCACCTTGACTGCTGGGATTACAGTATGCGACAAGGTGCCCTGCTCACTGCTGTTTCTTATGTCCCCTGGGGACAGTTTATTGATCAATGATACAATGTTAGTAGCAAGTTATACCCTCAGTAACTCAGGAAATCCAACCTTCAGCCATCCAAACTCACATCGACCAAAATGGCTATGAAGGGGAGAGTAGACGGTACACCAGCCCACACCCAAGTGCAGTTCCTGCCGAGGGAGCCGACTGCATGGGCCAGGCATCTGCACAGGAGAAACCACACCCCCACAAAGGACTGCAGAGTGCAGGTTACAGCAGTGGGCACAGGAGCTCCAGGGTGGAGGAGATGGAGTTGGAACACACGGGCACCAAACAGCAGCAGGCACCTGGACGCACACCCACAACAGAGTGGAGGGCACCAGATGTAAAGGGAAAAGGAGATCAGAGGGAGGCAGCTACGGGAGACCAGTGAGAAAAGAGCAGAGGCTGTGGGGCCAGCGCTGGGCCCAGCAAGCAGATGAAGTGGAAAATCAGGTGCACCAACTTCCACACCACAATACAGTGAGAACAGAAGGGTCCCGCCAAGTTACTTCTGGGAAAGCACTTTATAAAGCTTTCTAGGTGCCCTGTAACCCGCACAGAATTTCAGCCCTGCTGCCCCACCGCCCCCCGCCCCTGTGCTGGGGACTGGACCCTGGGGCACTCTATCACTGAGTTATATCCCCAGACCCTTCTATTTTGAGACAGTCTCACTAAATTGTTGAGGCTGGCCTTGAACTTGTATCCTCCTGCCTCAGCCTGAGTCACTGAGATGACAGATGTGCACCACCATACCTTGCTGTCACTCTCAAACACTAAAATGAAAATGCCAAGAGACCAGATGGGAGAAGAGTCACCACCTCTGTGTATCTGGAAAAGGACAGCTCGCCTGCTACACCTACAAGCGGTCAGTGAGAGCTTCACTAGGGCTTACCCTCTGGTCTTCCATGGCCAGAGCTCAGAGTGGAAGTCTGGCAGGGGGCACGATGCTGGAGCCGACATGCACTCAGTCAGACTGCACTCACTCATTATTGGTGATGCTGGGAACTGAACCAGGGGCGCTGGGCCTCTGAGCTGCACTGATTTTAAATTTCATTTCAGTCTTACTGTTTCCCAGGCTGGCCTCCTACCTCAGCCTCGCAAGTCACTGGGATAAGAGTGCATCACCGAGCCCAGGGGCAAGACTGCCTTTGTAAGAGCAAAACTCAAGCAAGCAACAAACCTCAGTATAGGCTTTAAAAAGGTAAGAGAGAGAGAGAGGAAAGGAGGAAGGAAGAAGAAAAGCAGACAACAGTCAAAACGTGTGACTGCTGGGTTTTGGACAATTAAAAAACAAGGCCAAACTCCTACCAGTTAAACCCTCATTATACAGCAAACAACTTATTCTACATACTATTACCATTTACTTTAGTATGGCACACTGGTCTCATCATCAAAATAATACTGATAATTATTATTAACTAAAATTTAATTCATTCAGATATCCTTAATTTTTATCTATTTTTTTTCCCCCTTTTCCAATTCCATCCAGAATAGTCTTTGGTCCTTATACTCCAGAACTTTGCTCTTTGGAACTCAGTGAATGTAATCTCAATAACCCAACCGCATCTATAAGATGCACAAAGCTGTGGGGGAAACCAAGCAGTCTAACCAGCAGAACGTTGCCGCTCCCCACAGACAGGAACTGTGGGGCTCACTGCTGCCTCCAGTGCCTTACCGTGATGAGTTCTTTCCAGGAAAGGAATAAAAGGTCAGAGAACTACAAGCTACTTCAGGATTGAAAATTACTTCAGTCCCTCACGGGTATTCTCATTTGGAAGAAAAAAATAAAACACAGAAGAGGGTTACGCGCACTTACACTACATTGCCAATTGGTAATTTAAATCCATGTTTCTCAAAAAATTTTGACACCAACATCATGACTTAACGAATGCATGTGTATATAAATGTATCTATTTTAACTAAACAAAACCAAAAGTAATGTCTAATAATCCTAACTTTTATTATAAAGCACTATATTTTCTAATCTATTTCATTAACAAACAAAACCAAATGACCCACTCAATCACCTTATGTACAGGACACAAAGCAGTTTGAAGGCCTTGATCTGGATGGACAGTGAACACAGGAGACTTCTGATTTGAGAGGTGGAGGTCCTATCCTAAGCAACTTAGCAAGACCCTGTCTCAAAATAAAAATTAAAAAAAAAGGGCTGGGGATGTGGCTAATGGCTAAGAGCTCCTAGGTTCAATCCTAAGTACCCCCCAAAAGGTAAGTGTAGCTAGGTACAGTGGTGCATACTTGTAATCCCAGCAGCTCAGGAGGCTGAAGCAGGGGGACCACAAATTCAAGGCCAGTCTCAACAACTTAGCAAGAGGCCTGTCTCAATGCAAAAAATAAGGGCTGGAAATGTATCATGGTAGAGTGACTCTAGGTTCAATCCTCAGTACTGGAGAAAAAACACACTAGGTAATGGCCATGGCGGGGGGTGGGGGGTTTCCATATGCTAGTAGTTTCTACCTTTGTTTATATATGAAAATGTTCAATTATTTTACATGTTAGGAAAATAATCAACTAAAAACTTTCAGCCTAATCCAGATCTCACTAATGTCCCTCTATTTAATGCAAGTAAAAATTCTCTCTCACTGGCTTTATTTTGGCAGTGCTGGCAACTGAACCCAGGGACTTGCACAGGCTAACCATGCATTCTACTGCTGAGCATCACCCTCAAGCCAACTAGCAATTCTATTTGCAGTCTCTAAAAAAGCATTGAGATGTAATTCTTTTGCTCTAAAATCTGCCTCCATAGCAATGGTTTTCTTTTTAAATACTTAAAAAAAATATTTTGTGTTATACATGAACACATTAATATCTTTGTTTATTTTTATGTGGTGCTGAGAATGGATCCCAGTGCCTCATACATGCAAGGCAAGCGCTCTGCCACCGAGCCACAACCACAGCCCTGGTTTTCTTATACTTACAGCCAGACTCTAAAATTTGCTAGATGTTAAAAACTGCTAAAACTTCAGTTTTTTTTTTTTTTTGTTTTTGGATGGGGGGATTGAAACCCGGGGTGCTTAACCACTGAGTCACATAGCACCTTGCTAAGTCACTGAGGCTGGCTTTTAACTTACCATCCTCCTGCCTCAGTCTCCCAAGCCGCTGGGATTACAGCTTTGTGCCACAGAGCCAGTTTAAGAAGATTTCTCAGTTAAAAGGTTGTTTTCTACTAAGCTGCTGAGCCTTTCCTTGCTGGATGACCTTTCCAGACCCATGCCATGCTACAGGCTCTGGTTTTCTAATGTCTTAAGATGCTTCCCACACTGGGCATGCATGGCCATTAGAATTTGGGCAGATTTCTTGAAAATAGTCTGTAACTTTCAGGAAAAATAACACTATTTGTTGCTGAAGACAAAATTCAAGCTTTCAAGCAAAAAGTATAATTTTATACTTCCTGTAATTGGCTCCATAGCCTTCCCTGTTCAAAGCCTTTCCTGGGGAACCGAAGAGTGATACTAATTAATAAGCATGTTTTTTGATACTGTATAATAAAATGTGTCAACATTTGGAAGATCTGCAGAACTCAACCAAACTACAGTTTCCAAATCCTAAATGGATGTTACAAAAGCACACACACATTGCCTCTCTATTCAAAGCACAAGACAGAAGGATAGATTTTTGTGTAACAGTATGAAAAGTTTATTGAGGTTTCAGATTTCACACTGCAACAAACTTCACAAAAACCAGCACTTGAGTTTTGGTGTAATATCAAATAGGAATATCAAAAGGTATTACAATACTCCCACCTTTCGCAACTCCATCTGTTTGAGGTAAGCTATTCATCCTTCTTGTATCAACCCAGGTAACACAAGGATGGAGACAAAAGCAGATGTGAGAAGTCAGCTGTCTCCTCTAGACTAAGTGGGATCATTAAAAGGCACCTAGATGTGACCAGCTCCACATGAATCACAGAACAGATTGCAAAGGGAGACTTTTAGTCTCCATCTATGCTGGTCCTCCTCAACCAGAGGCACCATGTTGTCAAGGGACTATCAGGACAACTCACCTAGAGGTCCTGATGAAGACGGATATTTTTGGATATTTTTAAAAATCATGACATGGAGAAAATTTCTAAAAACCAAGTACAGGCAACTTAATGGAATAAACAGAGGTAATGTGTCCATCTGCAATTAAAAAAAATATATATATATATATATATATATATTTTTTTTTAAAATCAAGCAAGCACTCACTCTGAGGCCACAGAGTGCAAAGGCAGGGAGCGCTGCCCCAGACCCTAAGTGAGCTGGGTGCTGGAGCCTGATCTTGGCCATCTGACACTCATTCAAACACTCTGCTTTGTATGTTCCAAGCTCCTGGGAACACTCCTTGAAATTGTGAAATCTTCCCAGAACAGTAAGGTGAATAATTTCATAACATACGAAGTTTCTAGAAACCACAGAAGCATTTATATGACAATTATTTATAACCACTAAGTATTCATTTATAATACTGAGTTACTCTGGTCATAAAGAAAATGTTTTATGCCTTTAAAAACAGCTTCTCTTACCTGGCTTTAGAAATATTGCCAGGAAAATAAAAGCTCCTTTCAGTCAAGATGACTTTTCTCACTTCTTCTTACCCAAAGAGCAGAGAAACACCATTAAAAAACCGAGAAATCAGCAAGACTCCAGGTTTAGTCACCAGTACCACAAAACAAAGCGAGAAAACCAAGGCTACCAATTGTGTAGCACCTTCGATGCACCAGACTCCACAGCCCCGCACCAAGTCTCCACCTCATGGGGGAAAACAAGCTGGGAGCAGTGCAGGAGTGAGCTCCTGCGAACACGGCCTGCACATGCTACACCAGGGTTTTGCCAGAGTAGACTTGCAGAGTGCTCCTGGTGAAATCCCTATTTCTGGCGGGACTTTTCAGAGATGATAAGGGTTTGCAATGGAGCAATGGGACATGTCCCATTGGAGGCACCATGGAGCAATGGGTGAAGGATGACAGCAAACCCAACAACTTGACATGACAGTAAACAGGAATTAAGAATGAGCCTTTCCACCCTTCCTTCTTGGTCTTTTTAGTTCCCTTCCTTCCAGTCCCATGTCATCTGAGGCCTCCTGTACCACTCTCAGTCAGTTTAATGCACTCTCCTTCCTCTAACATGGCTTTGCGCTTGGCTCTGTCACAGGCCTGCACACAGCTCAGGGGCTTGGTAGTGAACAAAATGGGTGGAATTCAAGTGTTCATGGAAGGGACATCCAGGAGGAGGGAATGACAACACAGACACACAATACACTGAACAAACAAAACAGCTGTGCAAGGTGCCACAGCGGTGCATGCCTGTGATGCAGCCACTCAGGAGGCTGAACCAGGAGTATCTCAAGTTCAAGTCCAGCCTCAGCCACTCAGCGAGACCATGCCTTAAAAAAAAAAAGGGGGGGGGGTGGGTCTGGGTCAGTGGTAGAGCATCCCAGGTTCAGTCCCTATTGCCAACAAAACCCAACAGACCACAAGAATGAAATCCTAATTAGAATAAGGTATGCTCCATATAAGTTTAATGTCACGATACACTCTACTGTCATGTATATCTAAAAAGAACAATTTTTTAAAAATATATCAAATTAAAAAATTATTATAAGAGTAGGGGGGGCTGGGGATGTGGCTCAAGCGGTAGCGCGCTTGCCTGGCATGCGTGCGGCCAGGGTTCGATCCTCAGCACCACAAACAAACAAAGATGTTGTGTCCGCCAAATACCAAAAAATAAATATTAAAATTCTTTCTCTCCCACTCTCTCTTTAAAAAAAAAAAAAAAAAAAAAGAGTAGGGGAAGAGAAAGTTTTGATTTTTTTTAAATTAGTTGTTGATGGGCCTTTATTTCTTTGTGTGTGTATGATACTGCGAATAGAACCCAGTGCCTCACCTATGCTAGGCAAGTGCTCTGCCACTGAGCCCCAGCCCCAGCCCAACTTTTGATTTTTGATAAAAAAAAAAAAAAAAATGCCAATCACTCATTCAACAAACACTTGATAAACATCTCCTATGCTTCAGGCAGGGGACAGAATAGGGGACAAGCCAAGTTTCTATATGCATGGTATACAATAATGTCTAGTAGGTCAAACAGTAAACAAATTATTAAAAAAAAAATAACAGCTGGAGGTAAAGCTCAGTGGCAGAATGCCTGCTTAAAGATCCTGTGTTTGGGCCCCACCCCTCAAACAGGCAGCATCAGTGGAAATAACAATAGTTTTTACATGCTGCTTTCCTTCCCATTTTAAGTCTTAAAATATACTTAGAGACAGAAAGTAAAATAGTGGCTGTGAGAGCCTTGGGGAAAGGGAAGTGGGGAATTACTGTTTATGGGTACAGGGTTTTAGCTTACCAGGTGAAGTCAGAAAGATGGAGGGCGGGGCAGGTGCACTGCATTGTGAATCAATTTAATACTACTGAACTGTACACCTAAAATGTTGAAATGTTAATTTGATGCTTTGTATATTTTACCACAATAAAAAAACTTAGAACTGGGGATGAAGCTCAGTGGTAGAGTGCTTGCCTAGCATGCGCAATCTCTCCCCGGCTTCCCCCCCACAAAAACAAGTACTTAATGGTTAGAGGGCCAAGGGTGTAGCTCAGTGGTAAAGTGCTTACAGAACAAGGAGCATGTACAAGGCCCTGGGTTCAGTGCCCACTGTAGGGGAGGGGTGTCAGATGGCCAAGATCAGGCTCCAGCACCCAGCTCACGTAGGGTTTGGGGGCAGCGCTCCCTGCCTTTGCACGCTGTGGCCTCAGAGTGAGTGTTTGCTTGATTTTTTTTTTTTGAGAATTTTTTAATATTTATTTTTTAGTACTTGGCGGACACAGCATCTTTGTTTTTGTACGTGGTGCTGAGGATGGAACCCGGGCCGCACGCATGCCAGGCGAGCGCACTACCACTTGAGCCACATCCCCAGCCCATTTGCTTGATTTTTTAAAAAATATATTTTTTAGTTGCAGATGGGAACAATACCTTTATTTATTTTTATGTGGTGCTGAAGATTGAACCCACTGCCTCACATGTGCTAGGCACCCTTGCTTGATTTTTGAAAGGGCTTAATGACCCATAATGTCCAATACTTCCATTAAGTTAGCTGTACTTGTTTTTTGTTTTTTTTTTTGAAATTTTCTCTACATAATTTCTAAAAATACCCTTCTTCACCAGGACCTCTAGGTAAATTGTCCTGATAGTCCCTCAACTTAAAAGGCTAGAATTCAGTGGGCATGGTGGGGCATGCCTGAAATCCCAGTGTCTCAGGAGGCTGAGACAGGAGGATTGGGAGTTCAAAACCAGCCTCAGAAAAAAGGAGGCGCTAAGCAACTCAGTGAGACTCTGTCTCTAAATAAAATACAAAATCAGGCTGGGGTATAGCTCAGTGGTGCCCCTGAGTTCAATCCCCAGTACCAAAAGGCTAGAATTCTAGCTCCCTAACTGAAACCTCAAAGAAATACTTTTTTTGGAGACAGAGACAAGGTTTTACTATGTTCACCACATTGGTTTTGAACTCCTAGGTTCCAGCAATCCTCCCACCTCAGTATGAGTATCCGGTGCTGCAGTCTGGCTGGGCACAAAATCACGAGCCACTCAAGCAGGAACAAACTTTATTTTTTGAAATTGCCGCCAATGCTCCCTAAGTGTCCGGGAAGATTTCTGATAGACCCACTCGGCGTTCTCCCCCATCCCAAGAGGCAGGTCCTCCTCCCAAATTCCCTCTTACGGCACTTCCCCAACCAATGGGAACTCTCCAGGAGTCCCATAGCAAGCCGAGGTGGACAACAGGAGTCCAATATCCATATGAATGCAAATCATAATCATATCATCTCAATGGCTTGCTGGCGTCACCTTTCAACCAAAAATGCCATGCATCATACTACTTGGCTGTGGCTCTTAGCAATGCGGGACTATGGGTATGTGCCACCACATTCAACTTCAAGAAAACCTGAATTTGTGCCTTTACCACATTTTAGCAGATACATTCTCATTTCTTGCTACCTCTGGGTTCCAACCTTTGCTTCAGTATTGATGGTGTTCAGTTAAGTGCTCATAAGACTTTGTTGACATTTGGAATGTAAAAAAATCAGTATTTCTCTGTACTTTATCAATGGCAAGTGAAAACTGGAACCTCACAAAGATAATTTAGCAAAGTGCAAAACAATGTCCATTCAAGATCTGATACAATTCACTCTTGATAACTTGACTTTTTTTTTTTTTATTTGCTTGTTGAACAACAATGCTGTCTCTGGTTCTCTCTTTGGCTGCTGAGGACATGTCTTTTGAGGCTTGGGGTAAAAAGCAGTCCTTCAATATCACCTCCCTACAACTGCACTGGCTATCAAACACAACTGCAAAACAAGCTTATTGAGGGCTGGGGTTGTGGCTCAGTGGTAGAGCACTTGCCTGGCATGGATGAAGTACTGGTCAATCCCCAGCATCAGATAAAAATAAAACAAAATAAAGGCACTGTGTCCATCTACAACAAACAAACAAACAACAAGCTTATATGGACCACCTAACTCAAAACCAGGATTTCAGATCATAACTATTCATTGCAAGCCTGCTATTCCTTTTACCTGTGATCTAAGTGATTTAGAGCAGAGATGTATTATTACTCAATCTAAGGTATTTTTGAGCTAAGGTATAGGATAGCTTATACAAGGACCAATACATGACTAGCTTTCCGGTAGGTGATAAACTTCTATCATGCCTAGCACTGTACCACCACGGGACGTTTGTTGGTATGAATATAACTCAAATAACAACTCAGATGACCATTGAAGAATATGTGGTCAACTATGCTGCTACATTTCAGAGAATAACTAGAAGTCCGCTCATGCATAAAATGGGCACACAAACCCAACAACAGGTTTTAAAAACTACTTTTAAGAAACTCAGCCAAGGCCAGGCATGGTGGTGTATGCCTGTAATCCCAGCAATCATGAGGCTGTGGGAGGAAGATCCAAAGTTCCAGGCCAGCCCGGGCAACTCATTGAGGCCCCAAGCCAACTTAACAAAACCCTGTTTCAAAATAAAAAATAAAAAATGACTAGGATATGGCTCAATGGTTGAGCACCTCTGGGTTCAACTCCAGTACCACCCCACCCCCAAAAGAAACTAAGCAAAACTTCCTATGGACTTTTACATCACTATGAAGCCAACTGAACAATTCCAAGGTCAGACACAGCAGATACAGATATAGTAAAGGACTTTCCAGTAGGAAGCTTACAAGATGCATGGCACTTTCTAAAGTGGCTCATTTCAGCTTTAGGAGCACAGGTGGGCAAATAGCTGCCATTTTCACATGGCTGCTGGTATTGGAAATGAAATGCATCTTAATAAAATTTATTTTGATCACTTTCTACTTTGGGTTGTTCAAGTCTCCTCCAACTGTCAAAGTTTGACATGCATTCATCTTGAACACCTCACTGTCACCAAAGAGCTAGCATATTTAACAAAGGCATATTTTAAATAAATAAATCTCTAGGCTCAGTATAATATGACCAGCTAATGTGGTCCCAATTCAACTAAAACCTCCTTGGACCTGCCTTAAATTGAACTACTCTTTTTTTCTTGGAACTTCTGGATGTCTTTTGAAACTAGAAAAAAGACCTCGCTATTAAAATTTCAAGACAACCAAAGTCCAAATTTAATGTCTAGAAAACTACCCCAAAGGCGCTAATTTTACACGTCATCCAACATTTATTTCCTTTTTATTAGCAAATAAAATATTCTTTGAAATGCAGGTGGCTCCACACCTATCCCAGCTTCCATGCTTGAGTGTCACCACACTGGGTTCACTCCTGCACCCAAACAAGCCTTTGTTTGAGCCATTCCCAAACCAAGGTATTAAAAGTGATCATTCTTCACCAAACAAAGATACTTTCTTACAGCAACCTGGGAGACTGGACACCTCAGTAGGTACTATTATGGTGCTATTCTGGGAAAGTAATCCTTTCTGTAAAAGGACACAAAGACCCAAGTGTGTCCTTGACCAACAGCAAGGTGTTTACAGCCTATCTTCTAAATTCTGTATGCGGCAATTTGAAATTAAAAAAACAAAACAAACAGGGTGATTTCCTTGAATTAAACACCATGAGCTTTCTATTCACCAAACATTTTCCCTTCTACGACGGCGCCTCAATTAAATGTAGCCTTCTGCATTGGACCAGAATCGTAACGAGGCTACATGCGACTCTGTCTCCAGGTCAGAACGAAAAAACTAGGGAGAAATAAAAATTTCCACCAAAAAGCACGTGGCAGCTGTCAATACGGCGCTCCGGTCGAGAACCGCAGACACAGACACCGCTGTGATGCACTTGTTTTCATTGGTCTCCCTCCTCGGGCCGCCCGCCGCAAAGCGACCCCCGTGGTGCCCCCGGGGGCATCGCCCCTCTCGCGGCCTCCGACCTCTCCGGGCCTGCTGGCCTCCCCTGCAAGGGTCGAGGCCCCGCCGGCGGGCGGAACGAGCCCGGGAGGGCGGCCGAACCGGGCAGGCCGCGGCCCGCACCCGCGCTGCAGCCGAGCCCCGCGCCCGCCCTCCGGCGGGGGATGGGGCTGCGAGCGGTGCTTGGGCCCGGGCTCAGCGTCGCCGCGGCCGGCAGTGCGGCCTGAGCACCGCTCGCACCAGCGCCGGGGCAGCAGGAGAGCGCTGCCCCGGGAGCAAGACCCCGGCGCCAACCGCCGCGCCCCGGCCCCGAGCGCGCCATTTCCAGGCCCCGGACCTCCGGGCGCTGCTCCAGGCCTCCGCGGGCCCGCTCGGCCGCGGCCTCCCGCCGGCCCAGGCGAGCGCAGCGAGGCCACCGCCCCGGGACCCCCGACGCGGCCCGGCCCCCGCGCCCGGCAACAGCCCGCGCACGCCCGCCTTACCCTCTGCCGCCGCCGAAGCTGCTGTAGGCCCGATCGTCGTAGGTATCGAAGTCCGCCATTTGCCGTCTCCGCTCCGAGAGGAACCAGGGTGAGCGAGGAAGGACCCCGCAATATAACTCCCCCCGCCCCGCCGCCGGGGCTGTCCGCTGCACCGCCTGATCGCAAATCGCACGCACGCACGCGCGCGCGCGCGCACGTACGCCGCGCCGCGCCCGGCCTGGGCCGACGGGCCGCTGCTGACCCGGCGCGCTCTACGGCCCACGTGGTGCGGCGACGCGGGGGCCGCGCGCCCGGACGGCCGCCGCCGCCCATTGTGTGCTGGCCCCGCCGCTGCACGCGCGGCCGCCTCCTGCCCGCGCCACGCCCGCCCGCGCGCCCGCGCGCGGCGACACAACCCCGCCCGCCCGGGCCCCCTCCGACGCGCGGCGCTTTCTACTGTGGCTCGGCCTCGGTACCCCGGGTCCGGCGGGGACCCCGAGCCCTGCTCCTCCGCGTCCCACACTCGGGCACACCTCTTCCGGCCAAGTGGTCGCCGGGTAACTCCCAAGTCGAGGCCACCTCCTCTAGGCGGAGACCCTCGGAGCTGGTCACACGCTGTGGGTGCCCAGGGGCCGAGGGCCTGGAAGGTGGTGCGAGGCCACGGGCTGTGCCAGCCACAGGTTCTGCCCTCTGGGCTCTACTCACTGCCCGGTGTGGGGCGGGGGTTTAGCTGAGGGCGCAGGTTGTGGTTAACTAGTGAGGGAGTCAGTGCATCTCGCTTTTGCAGAAGTCACCGCGCTGGAGCACAATGGAATGCAGATGTGCATCCTCCAGCTGTAGCGAGAGAGGGGGTACGTGGTGAGAACCGACGGCCTTTCTGCCTGTGAGTGAGATGGTGGTAACATGCGGTACTGCTGCCCCGGATTGTGCCAGCTTTGGCCGACCCTGATGTGTCCTGAGCACAGCCTAACAGAGCCTTCCTTGCAAGCGCACCGGGCCTGTGGCACGCGCGAGCAATCCCAGCAACTCTGGAGGCAGACGCAGACCCTTCTGCAAGTCAGAGGCCAGAGGCCAGTCTGGGCGACCAAGCAGGACCTGTTTGTTTGGGGACCTGTCTCCAAACAAAAAGTAAAGACTGGAGATGAAGATGGGTGATAAAGCGCCCCTGTGTTCAATCCCCAATGTGTGTGTGTGTGTGTATATATATATATATATATCTCCACAGAATTTTTCTTCTATTTATTTTATGTGATGTTGAAGACCAAACCCAGTGCCTCACACGTGCTTGGCATGCGCTTGACTGCTGAGCCACAACCCCAGACCCTGATTGAACCCAGGGCCTTATGCATGTGAGGCAAGCACTCTACCAACTGAGCTATATCACCAGCCCAGAAGCCCAGACCCTATATCCATAGAATTCTTATATGGTATCCTAGGAATCACCTAGGGATCTTACCAATATCCTTATCCAGTACTTTTAAATTTAAGTATCTTTTAAAAAACTCCTTTATGCCACCACAGGAATGGACAGACTGCTGTTAACTCATTTTTTTGTTTGTTTGTCTGCCTCTCTGACTTTCCAAGTAATAAACACTTTGCTATGTAGTATACCCAGATTAAACCTGGAACCCCTTGACCTGAGCTCTACCTCTTCCTGTCTAGATGACTTGAAACAACTTAACCTCTTATCTCAATTTCCTCATCTATATAAAGGGACCATGTCTTCTACCTCTTCAAAGTTGTAAAGGTTAAGTGGATAAATATATTTATAAGATTCTCAGCACATAGTAATATATATTAAGTACAAACTATGTGTCTGGCACTATTATGAGTGTTTTATGTCTGTTATTTCCAAATATGTTCCACAGCTGTGCAGCCACCCATGAAGGGAAAGTGACTGGCCCAAGATCATGCAGCATAGACCTCTTAGCACAGTGTTCAGACAAAAGCCAGTGTTTTTTTTTTCCTCTCCTTGCAATTTTTTGTTTTGCAGTGCTGGGGATCCAACCCAGGGTCTCACACATGCTGGGTAGGTGCTGTGCCGCTGAGACACACCCCCAAACATTAATGTTTGTTTATTTATTTAGAATTTTTTAATATTTATTTTTTCGTTTTCGGCAGATACAGCATCTTTGTTTGTATGTGGTGCTGAGGATCGAACCCAGGCCGCACGCACGCCAGGCGAGCGCACTACCACTTGAGCCACATCCCCAGCCCCTAATGTTTATTTATTTGTTTTTGGTCCTGGAGATTGAACCCAGGGGTGCTTTACCACCAAGCTACATCTAAACCCTTTTTATTTTTTAATTTTGTGACAGAGTCTCACTAAGTTGCTGAGGCTGCGCTCGAACTTGCCTCAGCTTCTCAAGTAGTTGGGATTACTTGTGTGAGCCACCAGGCCCAGCTAATGTTCATTCATGAATGGCCTTACAATTCTTTTTTTTTTTAATATTGTTAGTTGTTATTTATTTTTATGTGGTGCTGAGGATAGAACCCAGTGCCTCACAGGAGCTAGGTAAGCTGTACCACTGAGCTACAACCCCAGCCCTGGCCTTACAATTCTTTAAAAAAAAAACAAAACAAAACATTTATTTTTTAGTTGTAGGTGGACACAATACCTTTATTTTACTTATTTATTTATTTAATTATTTTTTTTAAAGAGAGAGAGAGAATTTTAATATTTATTTTTTCGTTTTTGGCAGACACAACATCTTTGTTTGTATGTGGTGCTGAGGATCGAACCCAGGCGAGCGCGCTACCGCTTGAGCCACATCCCCAGCCCTTTATTTATTTATTTTTATGTGGTGCTGAGGATTGAACCAGGGCCTCTCAGGTGCTGTACGAGCGCCCTACCACTGAGCCACAGTCCCAGCCCCGTGGCCTTAAAATTCTTTTATTCAAGTTTCCCAGCCCAAGGTGACATTCTTGGAGGACAGGAACCATGTTGATGGAGTCATGCTGTCCTCCGAGGGGGAACGGGGTCATTTGTCCTTAATGATGGAAAAGAAGGGACGGCTTCTAGGAAGGCTGGGGTTTTCTCAGAGTTGGGACCTTCCATGGGTCACTCTCCTCTCGGCTTATCCCCCTTCCCACCCAGCCAGCACCCAAGGCACAGTCCTGGATCATCCTGTCTGTGGAACTCCCCTCTTTGGTCTCCGGCATACAACCCATCTCCTACCCAGGATCCAGAGGATTGACAGCAACTCCAGAAAGTTCCAAAACATTGTGTGACAGGGGCTCACTTGATACTTTGTGTCCCTTGTGGCTTTGAAACTGACATGTTTTTTTCTTTCTCCCAATCTTCTTTTCCCTAAACTTCTCTTTCCTGATCTTTTTTCCCTTATCTTCTTCCTGACCTCCTCCCTGATCTTCTTTTCCCTGACCTTCTCCTCCCTGATCTCTCCTCCCAAATCTCATTTTCTCTGAATGACCTCTATAAAAGCCCCCTGTTCCTGCAGATGGGCAGAATCAGCCTTTGGGACAGGAGTGTCCCCTATGTTTTTTCTTTGCTAGCAAAGCAATAAACCTTATTTTTCCTTTTTCTCAAAATTATGTCCTCATTATTGGATTGGCATTGGGGACAAGGACTGGGCTTTCAGCAATAATTATACCTGCGCCTGTGGCCAAGTTGAATGTCCAACCCCTCCTGAGGTTATCCTCAGGGGGGTGGGTCCTGATTTGTTCCCTAACCCCTCCCTGGACATATTCTACCCTTCCCTGTGCCCTTGAGCCTCTGTCTGGAAGGACCAGCTCAGAGGTCTGTGTCTGAACAACTTTTGGTGTGACCAAGCCTGTGGGTTGGTGTTTCTCATGCTCTCCAAGCCACCTACTGTAGACATGTGCTACATAATGATGTTCCTGTCAACCTGGGCCGCATGCGTATGTCATGACGATCCCATCAGATTAGAACTGAAAGACTCCTGTCAGTGGTGACCCTGCCACAGTTGCCACGTTGTGATGAAACTCATCACTCACATGTTTGTGGTGAGGCTGGTATAAGCAGACCTGGGCGGTTACAAAAGTAGAGCACACACAGTTATGTAGACTACACAGCAGCTCCCAGATGACAGTGAGCCACTGTGTCACTGTTTATTTAATGCACTCTTTAACCCTTCCCTGGGGTGGAGTGACTGACAACACCGGCTAGGTTTGTGCAGACGCACTTTATGTTGTTTGTTCAGTGACAAAATCAGCTCACAGGTGTTTCTCAGAATGTGTCCCCATCATTAAGTGATACATGACTACCATCTGGGTGACCTCAAGCGAGTTGCTTAATCTCCCAGTTCTTTGTCTATAAATAATACTCCATAAGTAATAGTCTTTGCAATACTGGTTTTGGGGACTCATGCTGTTTTAAAAGTTCTGAAATGTTGGTATTTTGTTGGTATATATTGCTAATTTATTACCTAAAAATAACCTGGAATATGTTTTATGTTTATGTTCAGATTAAGATCAACAATTTGGATTCAATTTATGTGAAAATACTCAGTGTTACTCCACAAATCTATTCAGATCCGCCCCTGTGCAAAACATCCATATTGAGCTACTACAGAGCTTCTGTTAAAGCATGAGTGTTATTCTAGGCCAAGGGCTTTTGAAACAAATGAGTATGGATATGAGAAAAATGGAAATTGACCCACGGAAACTGCATCTCTACTCGGTGAACATAAAGAAGAGAAAAAGTTTTGAATATACTTTCTTGGAGGACAAAACAAAATGCAGTTCATTAGCTCGAAAACTGTGCAGAAAAAGTAAAATAAAAATGTGTGCATGTTACAGAATAACTCCAGTTGTTCTGAAGATCTCAAGTACTTCAAATAAGAAATGGGATTTCTAAGCCAGACATAGTAGCGCACGCCTGTGATCCTAGTGGCTTGGAGACTGAGGCAGGAGGATCAGCAGTGGTGAGGTGCTAAGCAACTCAGTGAGACCCTGTCTGTAAATAATATACAAAATAGGGCTGGGATGTGGCTCAGTGGCCAAGAGGCCTGAGTTCAATCCCCGATACAAAGAAAAAGGGTGGGGGGATTTGTTTGTTGTGTGTGTGCCTGAAAATGGACCTGGGGCCAGGCACATGCCAAGTACACACTCTACCACTGAGCCACATTCCCAGCCCCAGAGACAGAAGTATTTGAAGAAGGATGCTTCCACTCTGTCCCCATCTGTGTCCTGTACAGCAGTGGGAAAATAAGGATGAAAGCACCGTCAACTGAGCTTCTCCAAAGGAGGTGACAGGACCTGTGCACCTTAGTCACTACTAAGAATGGGAGCTTTGGCTACTACCACCCTTGACCCAAGGCATCTAGAATGACCAGACAGTGTACCCAGAGGCTCAAGATGAATGTCAAGAGATTATAGGAACCTGCTGGGTTTGGGGATGTAGGCCTGTGATCCCAGCAACTTGGGAGGCTGAGGCAGGAGGATCACAAGTTCAAGGCCAGCCTAAGCAACTTAGACTCCATAAGCAACTTACCAAGACCCTGTCCCAAATTAAAAAAAAAAATAAGGCGGGGGGCTGGGGATGTGGCTCAGTGAAAGCACCTTGGGTTCAATCCCTGGTGCTCCCCCCAAAGGAGAGGTTGTAGGGCTCTTGTTTCCTGGACGTTGCCTTCTGTTTATCCATTCCTTATCCTCAGGCATCTAGCCTTGTTCCTTCTTAACATTCACCACCCCACAGGAGCCACCACTCTTCCTGTCTTCTTGCATTCTGGCTACACGCTATCAACTGAATTTTTTTTTTTGGTGGGGGTTTGTACTGGGGATTGAATGCAGGGGCACTGACCACTGAGCCCCATCCCCAGCCCTGTTTTGTATTTTACTTAGATACAGGGTTTCACTGAGTTGCTTAGCACCTCACTTGCTGAGGCTGGCTTTGAACTTGTGATCCTCCTGCCTCAGCCTCCCCAGCCCCTGGGATTACAGTCATGTGCCACCATGCCTGGCAATTCTTATATTTTTATTTTTTTGGAATGAATTTTTTTTTGTTCTTTTTAGTTATACATGACAGTAGAGTATATTTTGACATCACACATACATGGAGTATAACTCTCCTTTCTTGTGGTTGTACATGATGTGGAATAACACTGGTTATATATTCATATAGGAACACAGGAAAGTGATGTGGATTCATTCTACTCTCTTTCCCATTCCCACCCAGCCTGCCTTCCCTCGAGCCCCTTTGTCTAATCCAGTGAACTTCTATCCTCTGCCCCCCTCTCCCCACCCCCAGTTCTATCCATTTACCAGCAACGGTCATAATTTCATTCTTCTTTATGGCTTAGTGATATTCCAATGTGTATATATACCACATTTTTAAAAATTTTATTTTTTGCAGTTATAGATGGACAGAATTCCTTTATTTTGTTTATCTTTATGTGGTGCTGAGGATCAGACTAAGTGGCTCATGCATGCTAGGCAAGCCCTCTGTCTCTGAGCTATAGCCCCAGCCCATATCACATTTTCTTTATTTTGAATTGCAGTTCTTAAGATCCCTAAGTCCTTTTTACTTTTACAGTTTTCTTTCTTTTTTTTTTTTTTTGCAGTGCTGGGAATGGAGCCCTGGGTTCACATGCTAAACAAGTGCTCTGCCACTGAGCTACATCCCCAGTCCTTTTAATATTTAAAATTTTGAGACCAGGGTCTCTTTAAATTGCTGAGACTGACCTTGAACTTGGGATCCTCCTGCTTTAGCCTCCCTAGGCCCTGGGATTACAGAGGAGCACCACCAAGCCTGGCTCCATTTTAAGACATTTGTGATGGGAAAACATTCAGGTTATTTTGTACCTCAAATCAGAAACTTCTCAGGAGCTATTTCATAAGGTATTGAGCCCTTGATGTGTAGCTAATGTGACATGGAACTGATTTTAATTTAATTTCCACTTCAATTTCAGTAGCCATGTGTGGCCAGTGGCTTCCATTTTGCCCTAAAGATAAAGAAGGAGCTCATCCCCTGGGAGGCTCAGAGGCTAGTCACCCACTAATCTCAGGGCGGGGACTACCTGCATTCCAGCCCCTCCTTCGCCCTGCTCTCCTAGGTGCTTGGTGGAGGTCTGGGTGGAAGGATACTGGGTGCTCTAGATTCCTTTGACTGGTACTTGGGTCAACCAGCCTGGGGGACTTGCCTTAGGGGAACTTAGAACTCTATTTTAGGCCCATAAACACTGAGTGACTGGATTCCTGAGGACCTTTTTTTTGTTTGTTTCTATCCTCCCCATCTCATTCTGCTCTCAGCCACTTCCTGATCTGCAAATGCCCCGGGGAGATCCCATCCTCTAAGGAGGATGTCAACTCCCTTGCATAACCTCACAGCCTTGGGGTTCTCAGATACCACCACTTCTCTTCCGTGCAGCCCCTCTCTCCTAGCAAGTCCCTTGGAGTGGCCTCCTGCTCACTTTGCTTAGGGGCAACTTTGCCCTTCTTTTTCAAGACTAATCTCAGCCTGGCACCACCCAGTGACTTGTGCCTGTAATCCCCAGCGTCTCTGAAGGCTGAGGCAGGAGGATCGAAAGTTCGAAGCCAGTATTGGCAATTTAATGAGGTCCCATTCCAGCGTAAAAAAAAAAAAAAAAAAAAAACAAAAAAAAACAAAAACGGAGGCTGGGGGTGTAGCTCAGTGGTAGAGTGGATTCCCAGCACTGCAAAACTGTAAATAAATAAAAATAATAAGACTGGGGCTGGGCTTGTAGTTCAGTGGCAGAGCACTTGCCTAGCATGTGTGAGGCCCTGGGTTCGATCCTCAACACCACATAAAAATAAATAAAATAAAGGTGTTGTGTCTACCTACAACTAAAAAGAAACAAACAAATCAACAACAACAAAAAAAAAACGGGCTAGGGATATGGCCTAGTGGTTGAGCGCCCCTGGGTTCAATTCTTGTTTTACACACATACACACACAAACACAAACACACCTCAAAATAACAAAACAAAACAACAACAAAAATTAATCTCAAATGCTGTTAGGTGGGTTTGAGGTGCTAAGGGAACAAAGCACCAGGCCACCCGCCTTCGAAAGCCTAACCAATCAGGCGCCGACAGACTAGCAGTGATGGTGCCTCCTGACCACCTGTCAATCAGCGGGGTCTGCTACCAAACCTGGAAGGACAAGGGTCTCAGCAAGATCCCACGGCCAACCCCAGGAGGAGGAGGGACTCTAAAAGCCTCCCTTTCCAGTCCCAAGCCCTCCCTTCCTGCCCTAAACCCAATTAAAACTCCAACCCAGCTGAGCCTGGGAGTGACTCCCTGATCTGCTCTGTTGGACCAGAGGGTCTCGCCCGGAGCGAATCTCAACAAAGCCTTATTCAGCTTTTTTTTTTTTTTTAATTTTTTTTTTTTTTAGTTGTCAATGGACCTTTATTATTATCATTTTTTTATTTACTTATACGTGGTGCTGAGGATCAAACCCAGTGCCTCACACATTCCAGGCAAGCCCGCTACCCTGAGCCACAGCCCAGCCCTCCTTCAGCTGCCTCCTTTTGGTGACAGGTGCCCGACCTTACAAAGGCCACCTTCCCTTGACGTCTTTCCCACATATTACGGCACATATTCAAGTCTATTTCCATTTACACTTGGTTTTGTTTTATACACACACATTTTGGGGGCCCTATACTAGGGATTTAATCAAGGGGTGCTGAACCAGTAAGCTAATAGCTTTTTTAAAAAAACACCGTTTTTTACTTTTTAAATTTTTTTTTACTACCTGGGATTGAAGCCAGGTGTACTTAACCATCCAGCTAGATCCACAGTCCTTTTGATTTTTTGAATTTCTTTTATTTTGGCGGTGCTGGGGATGGAGCCCAGGTCCTTGTGCCTGCTAGGCAAACACTTGGCCATAAGACACATTCCTAACTCCTCTTGTCTTTATTTTGAGATGGAGTCTCCCTAAATTGCCTGGGGTGGGGGGTCTTGTGATCCCCTGCCTCAGTTTCTCACCCCTCCTTTTTTTGTTTGTTTGTTTGTTTGTGGGGCTGGGCTTGAACCTGGGGCCCGGTGTGGTGCATGCTAGGCAAGTGCCCCACCGCAAAGCTCCACCCCTGCCATCCCACTCCATCACTCCCTAATCTGAAGAGGCTCTCACCTGCATGTCAACTGCTAACCCTTCCTCTAGGCTCCCAGAACCCAGGTGGCCTGCAGCAGCCTTCCTTGGTGACTAGCCACAGGAGGTGGGAATCCCCTGGGGCCTGGAGAAGACCCAGGCCTCACTGAGGCAGACGCTGCCCAACCTCACTTCCTCCTCTCCCCTCCCGATAAGACCCTTTAGTGGCCCTGAGCCTGGAAGGCAGATCTCTGAGGAGCTGCCCCTCTGACTTTTTCTGGGCCAGCTTTTAATAAACCCCATTCCTTCCTCCCAACATCATTTCCTGAACCTTGACACTCGAGTGGCTAGTGGCCAGCACGTTTGATTCTGGTGACAATTTTGGCAAGCCAGGCAGGAGAGAGGTGTCCTCCTGTGGGAGCTCTGGGTTCCCACAGTAAGGAGCAATGATTTCTCCTGACAGGGTGACCACCTGCTGCAGGCTGGCTGAGCCCACACTGGGGACTGTAGGGCCATCCTGGCAACTGCAGCAAATTTTTTTTGTCTTGAGGATTCTCCCATCTTTTCTGCCCACAGCCTCAGCTGACTGTGACCACTTTGTTGGTGGAAGGAAACAGTCTTTCTTCTGATGGGCCCCAGGCCGGACATAGCGCACCAGGGTGCATACTACACCGCGAATCTTTTATCTCCGCCAGTTCAGGCTTCATTGCTGTCTGGATCTTGGTAGGACATTCTGGTGCGAGATGAGCTATCTCCATGGTTTGGAGCATATTTTCCCCCTTTAGTACTGGACTAGGGGCTGAAATCAAGGCAGCTCTACCACTGAGCTATGCTCACCACAATATTGTGAGACTAAGTTGCTTTGGGCCTTGCTAAATTGCTGAGGCTGGCCTTGAATTTGCAATCCTCCTGCCTCAGTCTCCAGGGCCCCTGGGATTACAGGCGTGCGCCACAAGTTTTAAAGCTTTTCCTGAGCCTTTTTGGACCAGCCCCAGAAGGAGACAGAACACATTTAATGTGCAGTAATGGTTCTGTGGTGTTAATTCAGCGGCTTGCAGGAAGGCACGCTCTCTGAGTGAAGATGATTATATAATTTAAAAAGCTGTATAAACTTGTATAAAACAACTGGCTCTGCTGTCACTTATTGTGAAAAGCCTTCGTCATTTGATTTAGTACTTAACATGGTATTTTTTTTTTCCACCACGGAAATGATTATTGAAATAATATTTGACTCCAACAAAAACATAGTTTCTTTGTATTACCAAGTACGGCACTGTTTTACAGAAGCTCATGATTTGGAAAAGGTATTGCCTTCTTTTGATTAATACTTTCAGAAGACTCCATGAGTTAGAATGCTGTATTATAGGCTTATTATATTAACTGGAAAATATGACCTAAAATTTGCAGCACTTTAGACTCAAACAGAGGAGTGACTCACGTGCTTTAGCGTTTGACATCTGTGTGCCTCGTGAGATTGCCTGTGTCAACAGCACACTTCTGTAATTGCTATGAGATGTTAGATTAGATGAATATAATTGCATTTTGAAGTTATTGTGACCACAAAGCATTCTTTCCAAAGAAGACCCATGCCCTGGGGTGTGGCTCAGTGGTAGATGCCTGCCTAGCATGCACATGACTCTGGGTTTGGTCCTCAGCCCTGGGAAAGGGTGGGGGAGGTGGGAGGGAGGGAGATCTGTATATTATTTGACTTATAAGTCAGCTGCAGCATAAATCTCAGGTACTTAATACTTTCAATAATATAGTGCCACAGCTGGGGGAAAAATTGACTTTTACTAATGGCTAAATATACCACAATGATTTTTATTTTTGGGAAATCCTCATTTCTGATTATTTAAATCCACTGAAAACAATAAAACTATATAATAAACGGATTTTGTTTAAAGCAAAAACAACATGAAGAATAAATAGATGAATTTTGTTTCACATTTCAGGGCAAGGTCTTGTTAGCCATTAAATGGTATTTCTGAGACTGAAAGTTGTTTCATTCAAAGTATTTTGCAAAAGATCAATTATCTCTTGCCTTTATTTTACTTTATTGGTACCAAGGCTTGAACCTAGGGAACCTCAACCACTGAGCCATACCCCCAGCTCTTTTTATTTTTTATCTTAAGACAGGGTCTTGCTAAGTTGCTTAAGGCCTTGCTAAATTGCTGAGTCCAGCCTCAAACTTGTGATCCTCTTGCCTCAGCCTCCCGAGCTACTAGGATTACAGGTGTGCACCACTGCACCCAGCTAGACCTTGTCTCCAAATAAAAATAATAAAAAGGGCTGGGGATGTGGCTTAGTGATAAAGCACCCCTGAGTTCAATCCCCAGTACCAACAAATAAATAAAAATAGAAAGGGGGTACAGGTCAATGGTAGAGCATTTGCTTAACATGTTCAAGGCCCTGGGATCAATCCCTAGTATCACAAATAATAAAATAAAACAAACAGCTCAGTAGCTTGCAGTATTGAATCAATATGCAAAAATCCATTGTATTTCTAGCATTTACTAGCATTAAACAATCCAAAAATAAAATTGAGAAAATAGTTCCATTTAAAAAAGAATAAAATACTTAGGGGTATGTGTGTGTGTGTGTGTGTGTGTGTGTATGTGTGTGTGTGTGTGTGTGTGTGTGTGTGTGTTTTGCTAGGAACCTAACTCTGCGCCTAGTTCTCCCTAGGCAAACATTCCACCACTGAGCTACATCTCTGGCATCTCTTTTGAGACAGGGTCTTGCAAAATTGTCCAGACTCACGACTCCAATTGTCATTCTTGTACCTCAGCCTCCAGAGTGGCCGGGATTACAAACCTGCACCACCACACCTGACTAAGAATAATCTTGTCAACAAATGTTGCTGGGACAACTTCAAGGTCCACATACAAAAGAATGAAGTTGGACCCGTACCTCACACCAAATTAAAAAAATGAGCTCCGCCAGGTGTGGGGGAGCCTGTCTGCAGTTCAGGTATGGGGAGGCTGAGTGGGAGGACAGCTTGAACTTGAGTTTGAGACTAGTCTGTGCAGAGTGAGTCACTGTGTCAGGAAAAAAAAAAAAAAAAAAAGGAAACAAAACCAATTAAAGTGGCTCACAGATCTAAATGTGTCTTGAAACTATACAACTCTTGAGAGAAAACATAGATGTAAATTTGTGTGTGTGTGTGGGATACTGGGGCACTTAACCACTGAGCCACAAACCCAGCCCTTTTTATTTTTTGAGACAGGGTCTTGCTAAATTGCCTGGGCTGGCCTTGAACTTGTGATCCTCTTGCCTCTGCTTCTTGAGCTGCAGGAAGGCACCACTGCACCTGGTGCATCACTAAATAAATAGGCGTGCACCACTGCACCTGGTTATTTACTTAGTTTTTAAATACCAGGGATTGAACCCAGGGGCACTTCACCACTAAGTCACATCCCAAGCTCTTTTTAAAAAATTTTTTATTTGGAGATAGGATCTCAACAAGTTGTTGAGGCTGGGCTAAGACTATAGCTCAGTTGGTAGAGTGCCTGGCTTGCATGCACGAGGCCCTGGGTTTAATCCCCAGCACCACAAAAAAGAAAAGAAAAAGGTGCTGAGGTTGGCTTTGAACTTGCTATTCTGCTGCCTTAGCCTCCAGAGTTGGGATTATAGGTGGGTGCCACCATGCCCGGGTATTTTTACATCTTCTTAAGATAAAAACTGAAATTTTTGATTTCAGATTTTTTCTCAATGAGCATGGTGGCGCCTGCTTGCATTCCCAGTGGGTCGGGAGGCTGAAGCAGGAGGATCCCAAGTTCAAAACCAGCTTCAGCAACTTAGTGAGGCCCTAAGCAACTCAGTGGGACCATGTGTCTAAATAAAAAAATACAAAAAAGGGCTGATGTGGCTCAGTGACTGTGTCCCTGGGTTCAATCCCATGCACCAATAAATAAATAAATAAACAAACAAACAAACAAATAGATTTTTACCAAAATATGCATTTATGTAATGTTTATTTTTATTTCTTTTAAAATATGCAATTAATTTCTAAGTATTGCTTTAGCTGTATCCCACACATTTTGATGTCGAATTTTAATTTTCATTTAGTTGAAAATATTTTAAAATTTTCTGTGGATCCATGGATTATTTAGAAGTGTATTAATTTGGAAATTTTCCAGGTATCTTTCTGTTATTGGTTTCTTGTTTAATTCCCTTAATATCTGAGGACATTTCATAATTTCAATTCTTTTAAATTTGTTAAAAAGTAGCAGGGCTGGGCTGGGTTGTGGCTCAGCAGTAGAGGACTTGCCTGGCATGTATGAAACACTAGGTTCAAATCTCAGCACCATAAAAATAAAATAAAGGTCCATCAACAACTAAAAAGAAAAAAAAAAAAGTAGCAAGGTGTGTTGCTGCAAGTCTGAAATCCCAGTCAGGAGGTTGAGACAGAAGGAAGGAAAATTCAAGACCAGCCAGGGCAATTCTGCAGGTCCCTAAGCAATATAGCAAGGTCCTGTCTTGAAATGAAAAATGAATAGGGCTGGGAGCCGCGCACCAAGGTGCACGCCTGTAATCCCAGCAGCTCAGGAGGCTGAGGCTGGAGGATGACAAGTTCAAAGCCAGCCTCAGCAAAAGTGCGGTGTTAAGCAACTCAGTGAGACCCTGTCTCTAATAAATACAAAATGGGGCTGGGGACGTCGTGGCTCAGTGGTTGAGTGCCCCTCAGTTCAATCCCCAGTACTAATTAACTAAAACTAATAAATAGGGCTGGGGATGTGGCTCAGTGGTAAAGCGTTTGTGTGTGCAATCCCCAGTACCAAAACAACAACAAAACAAACAAATAAATGGCAAAAGATAAAACATAATACTACAAATATTTAAATAACCAGAAACAGGGAAAGTACAAGCAGAGAAACAAAAGATGAAAAAAGTAAAAAATAAATAATAGAACGGCAGACTATATTAACCCATTCAGAACTTACATCAAATGATTTGTGCACAGTAATTAAGAGAGATTGCCAGAATTAGTTTTTTTGGGGGTAGGGGGTACTGGGGATCGAACCCAGGGGTGCTCTAACATTGAGCCACATCCCCAGCCCTTTGTTTAAAAATTTGAGACATCACTAAATTGCAAGGGCTGGCTTTGAACTTGGAGATCCTCCTGCCTTAGCCTCCAAACACACTGGGATTACAGGTGTGGTCACCACACCCAGCATTTCTCTTGAGTTCTTTAATGTATGTATGATTGTTAATAAAAAATAATTATAGCTGGCATGATGGCATATGCGCCTGTAATCCCAGCAGTTTGGGAGGCTGAGACAGGAGAATCTCAAGTTCAAAGCCAACCTGGGCAACAGTGAGGTGCTAAGCAACTCAGTGAGACCCTGCCTCTAAATAAAACACAAAATAGGGCTGGGGATGGAGCTGAATGGTCAAGTGCCCCTGAATTCAATCCCCAGTACCAAAAACAAACAAACCAAAACCAAACAACAACAACAACAAAAAAAAACAATTATAGCCAGAACAGTGGGACACTCTTGTAATTCCAGCGGCTTGGGAAACTAAGGCAGGAGGATTGCAAATCCCAGGTCAGTCTCAGCAATTTAGCAAGACCCTGTCTCAAAAAAATAAAAAAAGGGCTGGGGCTGGGGCTGAGTGGTAAAACGCCCGGGTTCAATCCCTGGTCCTCCTTCCCCTCCACAAATCTTGTCTTCGAACTGAGGACTTTTTTTTTTCACTTGTGTTGGTGAAAATTAACGAGCACACCCCTCCGGGTACCTGCATACGTCCCTATGCACTGGTTACTTTACCATTAGAATAAAACTGGACGAGGGAGCCAGCTCGGTGGAGAGTTTGGTCACCCTCCTCGGCGCTGAGCAAGGCAGTGTCCTTTGCGGAAGGACCAGGGGGCCGGAGCAAGCTTCCCCCTGGTCCACTGGGCCTGCATCACGGGTCTCCCTCCCACTCCCCACACACATCTGCCCTGAACATGTGTCCAGAACAGGGTGCTGTTGGTGGGGCACGCGGTGCTGTTTGCCACCTCCCCAGGACTCTCCCTCTCCCCGTGTCCCATCTTGGGATGGACATGACCATGGAGACGCCCAGAGGAGCTTCTGCCCTCTCCACTCCCCGCAGGTCAGGGGACCCCTTCACCCTCCCTTCTTCTGGAGCTCCATCTTCCAAGAACCCGTGCCCTCGGGAGGTGGACGTCCTAGGCACCCCTCTGCCCGCCGAGTGTGTTTGCAGGTACTGTCACATTTTCTTTGATGTAAGGGAATAAAGTGTCCTTTGACATTGAACAGGATCACAGCAGCACTGAAAGCATGTTCCTTTCCCTACCAGGGGTCACCACAGAGATCACCTGTGGGCGGGGAGGTCCAGGCTTGGAGAGACTCCCTGTGGAGTGAGATGGAGAAGACAGCTGGCAGCAGACTGGGCCTTGCTGGCTGCCCCGGGGGCAGAAGGTAGGGATTGGCTGCTGTTTCTTTCTTCCTCCTCCTCCCTTTTTCTTTTCTTTTTTTTTTGGTATCAGGAACTAAACCCAGGGGCACTCAACCCCTGAGCCACATTCCCAGCCCTTTTTATATTTTACTTAGAGACGGGGTCTCACTGAGTTGCTTAAAAGCTAAATTGCTTAAAGCCTCGCTAATTTGCTGAGGCTGGCCTCTAATTTGTGATCCTCCTGCCTTAGCCTTCCAAATTGCTGAGATTACAGGCATGTGCCATCACACCCTGCAATTTTCCAGCTCTTCATGTAAGGCTGGAATAGTTCTCTTGAGCTACTGGTGTTCCTGACCCATGGGGTAGGAAGGACCAAGTGTAAGGCCTTTGAGTTTCTTCTCAGGATGGCAAATAAAAAGCAATTCTGCTTGGTTCGGTGGTGCAAACCTATAATCCCAGCAATTTGGAAGGACTCTAAATTCAAGGCCAGTCTCATAATAATAATATAATAAATAATATAATATATAATATATAATAAATAATATAATAAATAAATAATAATAATGGGTTGGTTAAGCATCCTACTTCAATCCCCAGGACTATTAAATAAAAAAAATAAAAAAAAGCAGTTCTTATCTTTGGGAGAGGGTGAGAGACAAGGGCCAATAGAGATTTGAAACATGCAGGAGTGGCAAGTGTCTTGTCCTTTCTGCATTTAGCTGCTGTTTGGCAAGGTCATGCCTCTTGGAGAAGACAGGATCGTGACCTTGATTAGGTAGTGACTCCAATTACAGCTACTTTTCTTGAGGTAGGACCTTCCACGAAATAGACAGTAGTGAAAGGTCGAGTGTCCTGCAGGCTGGGGTCTGGCCAAAAGTCGTCGCCTTCTCTCTCCCAGCCACACTCCACGGGGCTGGGGACTGAGAGGCAGAGCTGGGAGTGGGGCCTGCACGGCACCTAATAACCCACTTGCAGAAATTTGCTTCCCACTTCCAGAAACTTAGAACGTGAAAGGCCCGAGCAGAAAGAAACCTTAAAACTAAAAATCACTGGGCATCCCAATACACCATCAGAAGTGAAGAGCGCACACGCACACCTGTGATCCCAGCTGCTTGGGAGGCAGAGGCGGGAGGATCGCAAGTTTGAGACCAGTTTGGGCAATTTAGTGAAGTCCTAAGCAACACAGCAAGAGCCCATCTCGAAAATAAAAAGGGCCAGGGATGTGGCTCATTGGTAAAGCACCCCTAGGTTCACTCCCTGGTACCAAAGGGGGGAAAAAGATGTTTGGACAGCCCACAGAGTGCAAGAACGTATTTACATATTTGTAAATCATCTATTTGATGACAGACTGTATCTAGAATCAAGAACTCTCCCAACTGAAAGTTAAAAACAAACCAATTAAAAAAAACAGGTGAAGTGTGTGTGTGTGAGAGTGAATGATGCTGGGGATGGAACCCAGGGCCTCACCTGGGCCAGATACGGGCTCTACCAGGAGCCACACTCCTAAGTTCTGGACAGACATACACCGTGAGCACAGTGGTCACTGTTATCTTAATCCACCAAGACCAGGGGCCATGGGTTATGCCACACAAGGTCTCTCAAGAGACCAGTCTTTCCCTAACCCCCTGACCCACGCAGGTAGCCACTTCCAGCAGGGCAGGGCATCATCTGGGCTTACCTAGCACCCGCGTCTTCCCTTGATCCTTTTTTTTTTACAGGCTGGGGATGGACCAGGGAGGGCCTCACTCATGGTACGGGGCTGTACCCTGACCCCGGGCCCCTGTTTTGCCTCCCTGTCTTTGACCCCTGCAGATAGTCCTCTAGAGATTCCTGAACCCACCCCCATCCCCACCCCCACCCTGCAGTCCTCCCACCCTGGCTGGGCCACTGCCTCTGCTGGGGGGGGGGGCACCTCCGCCCTGCCCGCCCCCCCCAGCCTTCCTCTCCCAGGGACCCCCTCACTCCTCTCAGAGCGGCTCTGCCCCTGGCCCCAGCACACGGCAAGGAGGCCCCGGTGAGGAGCACAGATTTTATTGTTCGAGTCTGGGTTTCGTTGCTTCCACGTCCTGGTTCCCAGGGAGGTGAACATCTGCCTCCCTCAGTCACCCATGGGTCGAGCGACCATTTTCCAGGTTCAAAGTGCACTGAGAGCGCTTCACAGTTTTAACACTTCCTAGATGCTCAACTGAGGCAAAGTGACAAAATGGCCCTCCCACCCCGCCCGCCAAAAAAATAAACCCCAAGCCCCCGGCAGCTGCTGCTGCAGCCGTATGAAAAAATAATACAAACTCTTCTTAAAAAATAGATTACACAGAAAGAACCCAGAGGACAGAGGGGCACGAGGAGGGGCAGGGACTCCTCCAGCTACTGGCAGGGAGCGAGGCAGGGGGTGCTGAGATGATCCTGGGGGCGGGGCTGCTGGTGGACACCTGCCTCTTGCCATTCCTGCTGGGGGCCAGCTCCCCACCATCAGCCCTGACCCAGGCACCATGCGCCCTCTCCCTCAAGGGACCCCTCTTCACCCTGAGGCCTGGTACCTGCTTCTCACTAAAGTGGCTTCGATAAAGAAAGGAAAGAGACCCAAACCAAGAGCAAGGCCTGCTGCTGCCTGGCCATGGGCAGGCCCTGGGTCAGGCCTTGCTCTGTTTGGGGGGTCTGGATAATTATCAATGCCTGCCGCTACCTAGACACTCCTGGGGGATAACGGGCCCCAGACTCCCGTCTGGCTCCTGGGAATGTGGTCTCCCCCTTGACCCATTCCCTCCTCCTTGCCTGACCATTACGGGGCATCTTCAGAAGCTGCCCCCAGCCCAGCCTGGCTCAGGAGCTGCGCGCAGATGCAGGGTGTGGACGTCTTGGGCGGTGCGTGGGGTGGGCACAGCCCTCTTGGGCCCCCCAGCTCATGCAGGAGTGTGTGGGGGCGGCCCCACCAAGACAAGAGGTAAGGCAGGGTGGTGTGACCGCGTGTGGGCAGCTGGGCAGCACTGGGGCTGGAGGCGGAGGCAAGGACACAGTCCGCGGGGGAGAAGGCAAGTTGGGGCCTGGCTCTGGGGAGGGATCTGGGCACCCGCAGCCCTGGCGGAGGGCTCCATGCCTTGGCTACCTCCTGCAGAGGAACCTGGTGAGGGCGGATTCTCTGGAGGTGGGGCGGGGCAGCTGGGGGCCAGGCTCAGTCGGGGACCTCAGGGTGGGCGGGCAGTCCGCTCTCACTGCGCCGGTAGGTCTCCCAGAAGCCCCTGTCCAGCTGTTCCAGCTGTGGGCCCAAGGGCAGGTGGCCGGCCAGGTGCATGCGGAGGGTCTCCAGCCAATGTTCCAGCTTTACGAAGCAGGGCCTGGGGTGACAGGTGGGTGGGTGGCGGGTCTGGCTCTCCTGGGGATCAGCCTCACCTGCAAGGATGCCCCAGGCCAAGGCCCCCAACTCACCTCTTCTCAGGGTCCAAATCGCAGCAGCGCACAGTAATAGGGAAGAAGCTTGGGGGGCAGTTTGGGGGGCAGTAGCGGTCCAGGAAGCCACGCACGTTGAGGCCAAAGTCCATAGTGCGGGGCAGGTAGTCAGGGTCTGCGTTCACTCGCCCGATGATCTGTCCAGCACAAGGCCCCTCAGTTAATCTGGGGCCCTTAGCCTGGATGGATGTCGTCCAGGAGTCTGCAGGCAGGTCACTTAGGCCAAGGCCTGGACTGAATACTGAGCCCACGAGTCAGGCCGTCCCCCTGCTCTGGGCAGCCCTGTGCTCAGGAGGCTGCCAGCCTGCAGCCCAGGAGGGTGGGATGGGGAGGAGCCACTGGGTCTCAGTGCCACCACTGCCCGCTGCTGGACCTACCTCACACAGGACGATTCCGAAGGAAAATACATCCACCTTCTCATCATAGCTGCGGCCTGAACAGAGACACTGAGTGTGAGCAGGGCCGGGAGCAGCAGCCACGTGGGCCACAGGCCAATGCTGACAGCCTGCGTGGCACGGAGCTTAGATCCTATGTTCCAGCCCCCCACGTCCGAGTGACCCTCCTGAACATCAAGAGGTGAGGATGAGGGCCTGGGACACCACGTTCCGGGCTCTGCTGGGTCACCTGACCTGATGCAGGACTCTGGGCAAAGCAGACTCCTGAGGCCCCAGAGGCTACTTTGTTGGGAAAAGGGTCTTGGGCTGGGCTGTCACTCAGTGGTGAACAAAGTGTTTTTTTTTTTTTTTATACATTTTTTTTTAGGGCTGGGAATGTGGCTCAGAGGTAGCATGCTCGTTTGGCATGCGTGAGGCACCCGGTTTGATCCTCAGCACCCATAAAAATAAAATAAAGATATCGTGTCCACCTAAAACTAAAAAATGAATATTTTAAAAAATATTTTTTTTAGTTGTCAATGGATTATTTTTTATATGCAGTGCTGAGGCTCGAACCCAGGACCTCACATATGCCAAGCAAGCACTCTACCTCTGAGCCACCGCCCAACCTAATGGGCCATGTGGTCAGCACACGAGGCCCTGCGTTCTCCTCTGCGGACGTGGTGAAAGTCAGTGGGGGGGGAAGGGCAGGTAAGCCTGGATCATCTATGGGGTCCTAAGTGTCATCACAAGTGCCTTTAAGAGAGACAGGACACAGAACACTCGCAGAGGAGGTGGTGACCATCGGAAGCAGGACAGCGGGGGAGGAGGTGAGGCCAGGATGCCCGCTAGCGGGGCCTGTGGTGCCAGGTCTGGGGCTCGCCTCCACTGTGTGGTCAGATTTTCCCTGGTACCGTGGAAACCACTGACCACCCCCCAAGCCCTTTTTATTCAGTTCTGAAACAGGGTCTCATTAAATCACACAGACTGGCCTCAAGTGTGAAACCCTCCTGTCTCTGCCCCTTGACTTGCTGGGACCACAAGTGGGCGCCACCATGCCTGACCAACTGTGTTAAGTCACCAAGTCTGTAATATTTTTATTATGGTGACCTCGTGAAATGGACACAGCCTTGCTGAGCCTCAGTTTCCTTGTTTGTCAAATGGGAATATCATCGGCCACTTGTCAAAACCTTCAGGGCGGCTGCTCAGTGAATGCCAACCAGTTGGCAGTGGTTTACAAACCCCATCGAATCCTCACTCTGCCCCTGAAGACAAGGGCTGTTTAGACTAGCTGTCACCTGGGGGCGACACTAATTGCATCTATTTGGTCAGTGCTGGCGCTGGCTGACCCCGGGTCTGCCTGTCCTGAATCTGTGTGTCACCTGTTTGGGGAGGGGCCTTATGACCTGGACATACCCAGGAGGGACCTTGTCGTCTGGGCATACACAGGACCACGCGGCAGGAACAGCAGAGCTGGGGAGTGAGGGGGCCAGCACCCTGGGCTAACGCACAGCTGCAGAAGATGGCCCCGTCTCAAACCCTGGGGCTCTGCGGGTGGTATCAGGGTCCCCCCTGTTTTTTTTTTTTTTTGCAGTGCCAGGGATGGAGCAGGGCCTGTGCGAACTAGGCAAGCGCTCTACCACTGAGACTGTCCCCAGCCCCAGGATTAGGGTCGAGATGGAGTGATGATCCTGGATTAGCAGGTGGCTCAGAGTAGTCACCAGGGTCAGAGGGAGGGGGAGGGTTGGAGTCAGGGACAGGGAGGTGAACATGAGAGGCTGCTGGCCCGAGGTGGAGGCAGGGCCCTGAGCTGAGGACAGAAATGGTAGGCAACAGGGCCTCCGGCAGAGCCCACAGGAGGACTGGCCTGCTGGTCCAGAGAGGCCCTGGCTGGACTTCTGACCTGTGGACTGCTGGGTGACGTGTTACCTGAGCTACCAAGAGTGGCAGTAACAGGAAACGCACCCAGGACCCAGGAGGTGGCATGATGGGCAGGCCACTCACCGTTGATCATCTCGGGCGCCATCCAGTAGGGGTTGCCCACCACGGTGTAGCGCTTCTTGCGGTCGGGCTTCTTGAGGCTCCGCAGGTCCTCAGGCTGGGTCTTCTCATCCACCATGAGCCGCGCCAGCCCGAAGTCGGCCACCACCACATTGTTGTTCTGGGGAGACAAGCAGAGTCACCAGTGCTGGACACCTTCTGGCCCTGCTGGCCCAGCCTGTGCCTCTCTGAAGCCTGCAGAGGGAACCTGGGTTTGGGTGAGGCTTCCTGAACTCTGAGTGAGAGTCTGCTGCCTTAAGCCCTGTGTGTCAGCCTCTGGGGCCCTGTGGGTCAGCCTGGGAAGCGAATATGCCTCCTCCTGGACGCCCTCACTCCCTCTGCCTTCTGCGGAGAGCCTGGGTCCCCTGACCACCAGCCTGTGGACCCTGGGCACCCTGCCTCTACCCCCACTTACAAGCACCCCCAGCCTCCTCCTCAGGGAAGCTGCTGACCTCCCAGCCCCCACACATGTGGCCTGCTGCAGCCTGTGGCCACCCTGCTGACCTCCCAGCCCCCACACATGCGGCCTGCTGCAGCCTGTGGCCACCCTGCCGTGGGCTGCACTTGGTGATCACCTGTCCTGGTCACTAACAGCTCAGGAGGCCAAGATCTCCTCCTTTGTTACTAGACTCTCCCAAGAAGCCATCATGCTGACTACTGAGCCAGGCTGCCCGCCTCCTGCCCTTGGGCTGCTTCCCCACCTCCCACTTCAAAGGGTAGCACAGGTGACCCAAGGACCTCTGCTGAGGGAAAGCCCTGAGGCTGGAGCGCAGGGTGTGTCCCTACAAACCCAGCCACAGGCGGCAGCTGCTCACCTCACGGACCAGGCAGTTGTGAGAGTTGAGGTCTCGGTGGATGATGTTCATGGAGTGGAGGTAGGCCTGGGGGACACAGGTGTCAGGAGGGGCGTGCAGGGACCCGGCCCCCACCCCGGGCTCCCACCCCACCCCACCCCAATCGGGCCATCCAGGGGTCTTCCCACTCTGTTTGGTCTGCTTTGCCCCCTTCCAGATTCCTCAGGGTCAGTTTCCAGCATGGAGGTCACCAGCCACTTACCATGCCTGATGCGATGTCCTTGGCAAAGCTCACTCTCTGAGTCCATGGGTACTGGCTGTCCTGGGGGTCGGGGAGAGCAGCTGGGATGTGGCCATAGGACCCCATGTGAGAGTCACGGGGGCCAGTGTCCTGGGGACAGACGGCCCTATCTCTCCTGCACCCACAACTGTCTCCTTTGAAAGGGGACATTTCCTTTACAGAAGTGACTTCAAACCCTCGGGGGGCTGCTCCTCTGAGGAGGAAGACCTCGAGCCCCCGCCCCCCCCAGCATCAGCAGTGGGCTGACCTCGGCCCCTGGCTGCTGGTTCTGGCAAGTCCTTAAGATGGCACGGTGGCTGCGCAGAAGCCGCATGGGTCCCCACCAGGTCCCACCATCCTAGATGACCCCCCAGGTCCCACCATCCTAGATGACTCCTAACACTGATCACCCCTAAATGCCACACGAGGAATTGTTCTACACAGTAAACCGAATCCTTCCAAGTTTTAAAGAATTTGAACCTGTTTCGCAGATGGAGCTAGAAGGGCCTGTGATGGTCACCCTCCATCAGCACCGAGCCACTCTGGGAGACCAGGGCTTGGCCCTGCTGTGGGCAGGGCCCAGATCTGGACTGTCCCCCGTAGGCCCACAGGTGAAAGGCCTGGCACTGGGCGGTGGTGGAACTTCAGAGAGGCTGGGCCTCGTGACAGGTCCTTAGGTCACTGAGCCATGCCCTTGCGGGGGTCTGTGGGCCCTCGGCCTCTTTCTCTTTTGATTTCTGTCCACGAGGCAAGTAGCTTTGCTCTACCAAGAGCTCCCACCAAGATGTGCCATCTTGCCACCACCCAAAGCAGTGGGGACAGCCAGTCATGAAGTGGTAGCTCCAAATCTGCAAAGCCCAGATACCCCTTTTCTCCTTTATAAATGATCTCAGGGACTTTGTTACGGTCATGGAAAGATGGCTAATCCAGGTCTTGGATCACACACACAGACCACTCACCCCCGGCCATCCCCTAGGAGGGCTCCAGAGGAAGTGTTGGAGTACCTGGGTGCGTCAGCTGAGCAGTGAGACTGGGAAGTCTCCCTGGTATCTCTAAAGCCCACCTGACTACAGAACATCCCGGGGGGCTCCCACATAGCAGGCTCCTGGGGCCACACTTTGGAAAACACCAGGTAAACTGAGGTAATGAGACGGCAGAAGCTGGAGAAGGGACAAGATCTCGTGGTCTCGGGTACTGCTGAAAGGGCCCAGAAGGCAGGATGGATCACCAGGGTGCCAGCCAACAAGAAACCAAGAGTGCCAGATGGCTTCCCTCCAGCGCTTCATTTCATTTTTTGGTCCCAGGGATGGAACCCAGAGGCACTTAACCACTGAGCCACCTCCTGGCCCTCTTTATATTTTATTTAGAGACAGGGTCTCACGGAGTTGCTTAGGGCCTCTCTAGGTTGCTGAGGCTGGCTCTGAACCCTTCATCCTCCTCCTTGGCCTCCCAAGTTGCAGGGATCACAGGCTTTGCCACTGCACCCGGCCCAACACCTCGTTTCTGAAGATGAATTGGAAACTTTGTGCGAATCCATAAAGAAAGTTCTGAATTGTGCGAAATGGTTAAGTGATGAGAAGCAGAGCAAAGGCCCCAGGACTGGTAATGGAGGCTGCCGCTCCCCGGGTGGCTGCCTGAGGCCTGCGGCCAGCTGTTCCAGGACAGCTGGGTGACCCCTGGGGAAGGTGCCACTCTCCTGGGGCTCCAGCTTTAGTTGGAACTGGTTGATCCCTTGCTTGGTTTGGAATCAGGGCTTAAAGGGTCTTGAGGCCCCACAGCCATCACCCCCTGAACAGATGAGGCGGAGGCCCAGAGGGAGCTGCCTTGGCCACAGGAAGGTGGCAGGTGGGGCTCTGCCCGGCACCGTGTACACACACACACACACTCTGCCCGGTACCGTACACACACACACACACACATTCTGCCCGGCACCGTGTACACACACACACACACACACTCTGCCCGGCACCGTGTACACACACACACACACACACACACACACTCTGCCCGGCACCGTGTACACACACACACACACACACACACACACTCTGCCCGGCACCGTACACACACACACACACACACACACACACACACACTCTGCCCGGCACCGTGTACACACACACACACACACACACACTCTGCCCGGCACCGTACACACACACACACACACACACACACACACACACACACACACTCTGCCCGGCACCGTGTACACACACACACACACACACACACACACACACTTTTTTTTTCGGTACTGAAGACTGAACCAAACCCAGGGGAGCCTCACCACTGGGCTACATCCCTATCCCATTCTGACTTTGAGACAGGGCCTTGCTAAGTTGCTGAGGCTGGCCTTGAACTCAAGATCCTCCTGCCTCCGCCTCCAGAGCTGTGGCGGTTCCAGGCCACCACACCACTACTCACCATGCTCTTGATGATGCCCCGCAGGGTGCCACCCTTGATATACTCAGTGATGAAGTTCAGCCTCTTGTCCTTGTACAGCACCCCGATGAACTTGAGCACGTTGGGGTGCTCTAGGCATCTCATGACCTTCACCTGGCAGGGTACAAACAGGCTGGGCCCTCCCCTCCTGCCCCCAACACCCCGAGGCCCTGGCCCTGGCTGCCCACTGTCCGCTGGGGCTGCTCCCCCAGGAGGCCGCCCGCCCTGGGAGGCCGCGTCTCCCTTCTCAACGTGTGGACTGAGCCCTGTCCACAGGGAACCCTCTGCTGCCCCATCTGGGTGGTGAAGGGGCGGGGACCCGAAGTCTGGCCCTGAGGCACGTGACAGCCCCCCAGAGACCTCCTTGAGAAACGTCCTCTGGGTCTCCTCGTCGAACCGAATCAGCTCCTTCATCACCATCACCTCACCCGTCTCCCGGTGCGTCACCTGTGGGGACACCAGACAGGACCACCCAGGAGTGCCAGGCAGATGCACAGATGGTGTCACTTCTTTGCACAGCCCAGGGGATGCTCCCAGACACCCAAGGGTGTCCTAGCAGGGCCCAAGGCTCCTGGCTGGCAGGAAAGGAGGGCGCTGAGCCTGGGTGAGGAGGTCAGTGGTAGCTTGGTCAGGAACTCCTGCCTGGCCAGGGGACGGGGACAGGGTAGGTCCTGAGAAGCCCAGCCTACATCTTTTGTATAGTCCCGATCCTTCCAGTCAGGTCATAGCCAGGTGACACCAGAACCAGGCTCAGTCCTTGCTCAGGGAGACTGTAAAAGGGTCCCTGAGGTCATGATAGGGTGGCACCAAGCTCAGCATGGAGACTCGGGAGGGGACTTAGATCAGTCTGGGCTGGCCTGCCCTCCTACCCCCACCTGGGTCTACCTTAGAAGGTCCCTGCCCCTCCCCAGCCCAAAGAGGCCGAGGCCAAGGCCAAGGAGAGAGCCCTGGCCCGAGAGCCCAGAGGCCAGATGTGGTGGCCTCCTGGAGGCACTGGTGGGAAACGAGAGGGCTGTCCCCTCCCCCTGTACCTTGATGGCCTGGCCAAAGCAGCCCTTGCCCAGCACCTCCCCATGGATGAGGTCTGATGGCCGGAAGATGCGATGTGGCCGGCAGACCACCCGGAGGGATTCGGAGCGACCCAGGTCCTTGCGCTGGGAGGCCGGCGAGGCCAGCGAGCCGGCACCTGGGGACGTGTCGATGCTGCAGCTTCTCCTGTGGAGGCACACAGTGCCCAGTGTCACAGGAAGGGCCCTGGCTGGGGCCCTGCCCCTGCCCGCTAGGCCCCATCCTGGCCGGGTCATGTGGTGCTCTGTGCTACGGGCGGGTGGCACAGCTCGGCCTCCGCAGGGTAGTACCCAGCCCCCACTCCTGCTCTCCTGTCTGAGGTCCACTGTCTCACAGGTGCCTTAGATGAATGTCCATCCTTGGCCTTGACACCTGTCTAGGGTGCCCGTGACCCTGGAACAAGCAGCCCCACAGGTGGCCCAGGCTCTGGAGGGTGCAGGTGACAGGGGAGCGTGTGCCTTCAGCAGCGTGACCTCGTAGGGCAAGGCTGCCCGCAGGTGGCCTCCCTGAAGGTCTCCGTCAGCATCCTGAGCAGTGCGGGGGGTGGCAGGCTGCCTCCTCCCACCTGCCCAGGTCAAGATACCGACCCTTGGCACCTGTTGCCTGGACCACTCAAGGGCCCACCAGCTATCCCTGGTCTCGAGTCCCTCCCGCGAGGTGGGCCAAAGTGGTCTTCATGAAACACATCACACTGCTGCCCCATCCTTCAGTGGGAGCCCTACCACGTAGGGACAAGGTCCAAAGACGCCGCCACGCCTCACACCGCCGGAGCCCACCACCCAGTCACCCCACGGGAAGTGGTGCCTGCTCCCCACACCACTCGTCCCCACAGCCCCAGGCTGAGCTGACTCCTCCGTCAGACAGAGCCAGGGGAGGCAGGGACCAGGTCCCAGTGTCCCAAGGCTTGGTGCCAGCGCCAGCACCCGCCCAAGCCGACCAGGCTGACTTACAGGACAGGTTTCTGCCGGGCAGAGCTGCCCACCTCTCCGCTGGGCACGTGCATCGGGGAGCCCAGGGGGCTGGGCTCGGGCCCTGGCCCATGGCCTAGCGGGTCGTGGGGGTCGTGCTCAAGGGTCAGCTGCAGCAGGCGACTGGTTTCCTGTATCAGAAGGTCGATCTGGGGAGGGGACGTGGACAGCTGAGGCCGCTGCGGTGGCGGTGGAGGGGCTCGGGCCCAAGGCTCTGCCCCAACCCGGCCCTGGTCTCAGGACCTACCTCGTCCAGAGGCACATTCCGGATGGGTGTGCCATTGATCTCCAGGATCCTGTCTCCCACGTGGATGGAATTCTTTACATCTGGGCTCATGCAGCCTGAGTCCACTCTGCGGCACAGCAATGGCCCCATCAGTTCCCACCTGCCCCTGGAACCCCAGCAGGAAACCATGGCCAGGGAGACCAGATCAGAGGTTGCGGGCAACTATCTCGTGGACAGGAAGGCGGCAATTCTCCAGGATGCCACTGGCGGGTGGGATGAGTTCCGTAATGGATGATGGGTGTCTGCCATGGGTGTGGCAGTGGGGAAGGGTGGCCCACCGCAGGTGTCTGCCCCCGTTTCAGGTGAATGACTCCTCCACCTCGGACAGAGCTCTCCTCCAGATACCTGGCATGCCTGGGGCTGACCAGGGTCCTGAGCCGGGTCCTAGGGTCTGGATCCACTGGCTTCCTACCGAAAGCCCGGGACTCGTCCAGCAAGAGGAAGCTCCCTTCCTCCTGAATTGGCAGAGGGGCTAAGAGCCCACCCTGAGCCTCGGGTGCAGGGTGATGGGCATGAGGCATGCAGAGGACCACCGGCTAACTCAGGGGACGGCCAACTTGCGGCATTTTCTCGCTTTTTTTAAACTCTGGTTTTAACTGGTTTTGGTTTTCATTTCATCTCATAAGTTTTTAAAAAATGTTTTGTTTCTCTCCTAGCCCTTTATGGATGCGTACTTATGTTTGTAAGGTACAGGGAACTGAATCCAGGGGTGCCCTACTACTGAGCTACATTTCCAAACCTTTTTATTTTTGAGGTGAGGTCTCGCTAAGTTGCTAAGGCTGGCCTGGAACTTGTGATCCTCCTGCCTCAGCCTCCAGAGTCACTGGGATTATAGGTGTACGCCACTGAACCAGCATCGCTTCGAACGAATGTAATCTGAAAAATGTTCCTTAAAAAAATGTTCCTTAGGGCTGAGATTGTAGCTCAGTGGTAGAGTGCTTGCCTTGCACTCATGAGGTCCTGGGTTCAATCCTCAGCACCACATAAAACTAAATAAATAAAAATAAAGATATTGTATCCACCTACAACTAAAAAAAATTAAAAAAAAAATGTTCCTTAGGGCTGGAGATTGTAGTTCAACGCCCGACTTCAACCCCCCTTACTGTAAAATGCAAAACAACAAAGGAAACCAAAAATCCCACAGTGTGGCCAGCGCCTGGCCCTTGGGCAACCAGAAAGCTTCAGGAGGGAGCTCTCTGCAGAGAAGGCTGGGAAACTGGGGTTTCACTGCCCAGGGGGCAGGCAGGGAGGGCAGCCCTGGGTTTGGGCCAGCGGTGTAGGGAGGAGACGCCACCTGCCCAGGATCACCTTCCCCGGCACCTCTCTCGCTGCTCCCTGTGCCCAGCTGCGGTACCTGGTGAGTACGGGAGACTCCTGCACTGAACCAGGTGGAGGCTGCTCTTAGCTCCCATGCCTGGGGGTGGGGATGTTCAAAATCCTGCTCAAGGTGCCAATGAAGGCTCTGAGGGCACCACGGTGTCCAGCTTCCTCACTATTTAGGTGGACCCTGCCCCAGTTTGGATGTGGTGCTGGAAGCGTGGTTCCCCACGTGATGGCACTGAGGTGGTAGTTCTTTAAGGGGTGGGGCCTAGTGGAAGATAATCTGGTCACTGGCAGGACATTCTCAGCAGGGGCTGATGGCAGTCTCCAGGATGGGGTGAGCTCTAGCCAAAGCAGAGCAATGGCCCCTTCTACCTGTGGCCATTTCCCTTTCTGCTGTTGTAATGTGGTCAGGGAGGCCCTCACCAGAGGTGGTGCCATGCTGTTTGGATTTTCTAGTCACCAGAATGGGGAGCTAACTGACACCCTTTCTTTATAAAGTATCCTATCTCCCGCATTGTGTTATAGCTACACAAAATAATCAGACCGAACCCAAAGTCCAGACGGTGGTGACACCTGCTCAAAGTCACAAGGTATATCAGCACCTGGGCTGGATTTCTACCCTGTTCTTGCATCTCAGAGATCTTTCCTACATTTTCTTTAGGGACAATTTCTAATATCCCATCATGGCTGTTTGCTTTTACTGCTGTTGTAATTTGGATGTTGAATGTCCCCCACAGGCTGGTGTTAAATGCCTGGTCCCTAGCTTGATACTCTTGGGAGACAGTAGAAACTTCAGGGGTCTACTCGAAGTATGCCCTTGAAGGGACTGTGGGACCCAGGCTCTTCCTCTTTGGCTTCCTAGCCATGAGGTGAACAGGTGGTTCTGTGACATGGTTCCCACCACGGCCGTGGGGCATGCTCATCAGAGGCCCAAAACAATGTGTCCAACTGATCTTGGATCTAGACCTCCAACCACATGAGCCAAAATAACCTTTTTCTCTTTATAATCATCTCAAGTATTTCATTATAGTGACTGAAAACTGGCTATCACACACCTTTTATTTTATCCTGGTTTTTTTTTTTTTTTTTTGGTACTGGGGTCTGAACACCCAGGGATGCTTTGCCACTGGGCCACACCTCCAGCTTTTTATTTTTATTTTGAGACAGGGTCTCACTGAGTTGCTTAGGGCCTTGCTAAACTGCAGAGGCTGGTCTCAGCTCCCAAGTTGATGTGATCATAGGCATGCACCACTGTACCCGGCCCTTGCCAAATACTTTCATAAAGTAGACAGAAAAACCCTAAGTTGATGGTTACTTGTGCTTAGTGCACACACACACACAAAAACCCACATCATTTCACTGATTTTGGGCTTCCATGGTCTCTGTTGAGAAATAGGCTGTTGATCTCACTGTCTTTTCTTTAAAAGTAATTGTTCTTCTTTCTGGGTCCACTCAGGTCTTTTTTTCTGCCTCTGAAGTACAGTTTCACTCAAGGGGCTCAGGGGTTGATTTCTTCTGCTATTTGGGATTTATTTGGCTCAAGTCTGTGGGTTGACTTTTTTAATCAGTTCCGGGAAGTTTTTAGCCACTATATCTTCAAATATTGCCTGTCTCCCACTCTCCACCCCTTCTGGACTTCAAGCTGATGGTCACAGGACGCCCTCACTCCATCCTGAGTATCTGCACCTCTCTCTCACGGTGCTCACCGTTTTATCTATTCTTTCCTCAGCGACTCTAAGCCCTACTGTGCTATTAAATGCTGGCCACGAGACTTTCATTTGATAATCACACATCTCATTTCTAGGGATTCCATTTGGTTCTCTTCCAAGTATATGTGCTCCACGTACAGGATTCTGAGACCATATGGAGCCTGTTTGTTCTGCACCATCCCTGCTAACCCAGTACCTGGGGCTCTGGGGCTCTAGCTGCCAGCCTCCTGGTGTCCCTGCTGCCTTCTGCACAGGGAGCCTTGCTTCCTCATGTGCTTGGTGGCTTCCCGCTGTGCATGCCAGGCAAGGACTCTGCTCCTGAGCTCTGCCTGGCGCCCTTAGATTTCCCATCTAGGGGACTTCACTGAAGCCTGGAGGTGGGTCCTCTGGAAGGAAACCTGATTGTCAGTTCCTGGGTATACTACCAATGAGGGTCACTTGAAGCTAAACTTTTACAATTTTGCCTTGACCTTTTTGGGGGAGTATAGGGATGCTGCGGTTACATTTAGGATTTTTTTTTTTTTTTTTGGTACCAGGGATTAAACCCAGGGGTGCTTAACCACTGAGCCACATCCCCAGCTCTTTTTATATTTTATTTAGATACAGTGTCTCACTAAGTTGCTTACGGCCTTACTAAGGCTGTGGTCCTAGGCATGAGCCACCACACCTGGTGAAAATATTTTCTGTTATGTTCCATCTGCAATGGTTTCCAGGCATAACCACACCAGGTGCCTACTGTGCCAGGCAGTCAGAGCCAAGCCACCAACACTCATGCAATCTCCAGTCCAAAGTCTGCCACCCACCACATCAATGGCCAAGTTGTACCCACTGCAGCCAGAGTAGCTAGCCACTCACCCCTGGACTCGGACAGTGTGGGAGTGCTCTGCACCACAGCCTGGAGGGCCATGGGGTGGGTCAATGGAGACGGAGAGACCACGTTTGCCATGAGCAGAGGCTGGGATGGACACCAGGGTGACTGTGTGGGGCAGGTGGGAGCCAGGGGAGTCGGGCAGGATCTGCTCGATGACGGGGGTCACCACAGTCTGGTAGTAGCAGTGCCCACTGCAAAATATGCCCGCGGTGGGACCCAAAGAGGAGAAAGAAAAGAATGTCAATGTCCTCATTAGCATCACCACCCACCGTGGTCCCCGCCCTGGGCTCTGTGCTCTTCCCCTTCCAGCTGACTGGTGGGACCAGGAACCAGAACTGAGCATGCCCAGCGCCCTGGCCCTCTCTGCGGCTTAGTCATCTGGGCTGTCTAGTCCCAGCAATGCTGCCAGATGTCCAGGACAAAGGCTGGGGTGCATCCTGTGCAGCAGGAGGTCTGGGGGGAGGCCTGCTGTTCTCTAATGCAGCTTTATCACTGTTGCTGAGAAGGAATTTGTCTGGTCTTTGTCCCTGCTTCCTGGGAGAGACTCTCACTCCCTGAACAGGAGTGAATTGTTATCTATGGCCCCTCAGACTTTATGCTGGAGTTTATGCTAATGAGAAGACTCAGAGCTGGGGCGGGTCACTGGAAGAACCTACCAATGGGGGGGGGGGGCAGAAGGGCTGGGGCTTCCAGCCAGCCTGCTTTCAAGGAGGGACTAGAGACTGAGCTTAATCATGTGGCCAACCAATCACGAGGGAGGAATGAAGCCCAGTAAGACCCCTGGATGCTGATGCCCTGTGAAGCCTTGGCAGCGAGCACCAGGCTTCAGGGAGGTGCCTTGTGTGCTAAGGTCCCAGTTACAGCCCTCATGATAAAGCTAGGGCCCTGCGCCTCGCGCCTTCCAGGGTGCCACGTCTTTCATCAAACCATCCAGCTTGACGGGGTTGCGGGGCCCTGCATTTGGAGCCAGATGGACAGAGGTGCAAGTGCCCAGGGACCCCTGGATGTGCAGACAGTGCCTGAGGGGAAGGCAGTCTCGCTGGGGACTGTCCTTAGCTTTTGAGGTCTGGGCCACTCCTGGTGACTGCAGGCCACGTGAGGGAGGGACCTCTCTCCTGTGGCTGCTGTCTCAGGCGTTTCTGGGGGGACTTGCCCCCTCAAATCCAGCCACATGGAAAGACAGGCTCAGGTGTGGAAAGCCAGCATCCTGGCAGCCCGTGATGCGGGGCCCTGGGTGCAGAGAGGGGCCGGGACACTCACCAGTACAGCTTGGAGTGCTCCACCAACGTGTAGGTGTCCCCATCGCCGATGAAGGTCCCACACGTGAGGCAGATGAAGCACTCAGGATGGTACTTCAGCTCCCCAGCCACCTGGCGGAGGGGTGGGGACAACCCAGCTGAGCCGCTGGACCCAGCCTCCGGCCCCCTCCACTCTCTCCACATGGCCTCTTCTCAGAAGGGCAGCCCTGAGCACATCGCGGGGACTCAAGCACAGTGTGTGCCACACAGATAGGGGCTGAGGGACATGGCAGTCAGGCTCAGCAAGCACGAGGGGCTCAGAGAAGCAGCAAGAGGAAAAAAAGGAGATGATGGGAGAGCTGGAGCAGCAAGGCTCCAGGCGCAGCGTGTGGCACACAAGGGTGGGGGGCGTGCGCAGGGTGCTCACCATGACCAGCCCTTTGGTGATGTGCTCTGAGCACCCATGGCAGGACTCGCCGTAGCGGGCCCAGTAGTCCTTCTTGCAGAAGAGCTGCCCATCCTTCTCATAGTACTGGTGCGAGAGGGAGGCGCCGCATTCACAACACCTGCCGGGAGAGGGTGGGCTGAGTCGCCAGTGCCCGCGCCCCGCTTCCCACACACCTGGGCCTAGCCAGTGGCAGAAGCCTCTGGAAGAAGAGCAAAATATGTGTCCTCTGGATAGAAGCAGCCTGTGCTTGACACAGGGCTTGGCAGACATGACTTGGTCCCCCTTGAGCTCCTCCTCCATACCTCACGCAGTGCACAGCCTGCACAGCCACGCAGTCCTGCACACAGGGCCAGGCCTGGCAGCTGGCTGGAGGGGTAAGGGACACTTCTCATCTGGGCTTTGTCATGCAAAGAGGAGGGTCCACAAGGCAGGTGACTTGTTCTTGGTCGCCAACCAGGTGGAGGATGCGGGGATGGACCAGTGGGCTCCTCCCTGCCCCACCTGGCCCTCAGAGCCGGAGGCCTGCAGAGAACTAACATCTCAGTCCTTTGGTTCAACTCCTCTTACCCTTCCAGGCACCATGAGGCGGGGTGTCACCTCAACTTAGAGAAGAGGCGGAGTGCAGGGGGCCACACTGCCTGGAGTCCCACAAATCTGCTCCCATCTCACCAAGATCCAGGCAGGGACCTGGCTCACATAGACCAACTGGGACCTGCCACTCCAGACAAAGGATCTCCTGGCTTCCCAGAGCCCAGTGCCCCACAGGTGCTGCTGGTCAGAAGGGTGCTCGGGCCAGCTCAGTACCTCAGCGCCAGTCTCCCTGCCTTTCCTCAGAAAAGTGGTCACACTGGAGTGGGATGCCCAGGGACACTGTGTGGTCAGGGCCAGAGTCCCCTGCCTGGTCACCAGCATGGAAACCCTGAGGGTGGGTGGGTGAGGGGTAGATGGAGAGAAGGGGTGCTCCTGTCTCTGGGTGCTGGCCACCATGCGGGAGCTAGATCTCACACTTGGCTTCCTCCTGCCCAAGCACCCGGGTTGGGTGGGGACCAGCAGCCCTGCTGAGCCAGCAGCAAGCTCTCCCAGGGACCTGCAGAGCACAGTCCCACTGGCTCCTGGAGAGTGCGTCCAGACTCCTGCTGTGCATGGGTATGTGTGGCCAGAGTGCCCACCCCACAGGGAACAGGCCAGGGGATCTGGCCAGCTCTGCTGCTGGGTCACATACGGACAGGAGGACCCAGGCTCTGCAGGGTAATAATCCAGGAGAGTGGAGGGCTGGGCCTGGGTGGGACAGTCCTTTCCCCACGTGGCCAGTGACCCCAGGAGGTGAGCCCTGAGATAGCCAGTGAAACACTGTCCCTTTAAGAGGACCCAGCTAGTTCCCCACTGTCTGGCAGTCTGCGGGGAGGGGTGGGGAAAGCACAAAATGTCAGGGTTCAGAAGCATGTAGGTGGGGATGCTCCCAGAAGGGGGGCCTGACGCGTTAGCTCTGGGGGCTACGGCAGAAGGGTACAGGACAGAAGCCACGACCGAAGGCCACTGCCCGCCCTCCCGGACCACAATCAAGGCATCAGAGGCAGGGGCAGGCGGAGTCTGGAGATGGGGGCGGAGCCGCGCCTCCCACGGTCCAACCTAACCAGTGGTCTGTGCAGGGGTGGCAGTTCCTGTCCCCAAGGGAAAGCCCCGCCGGTCATCTGTGACTCGCTTCCTGCCCTTCCACCGACCACTCCAGACTTTGGTCATAGGACCGTCATAGGAGCCCCCCCCCCCCCCTCCCCGGGGCTGGCTGTAGGAAGCAGGGCCTCTCCGTGGGTGGGGTCTCTGAGCTGCCCGCCTCCAGAGAGCGGCTGCTCTCCTTCGCAGGCCTGCCTGGAAGCTCCTCCGCTGATGCTGATCGCTGGTCGCTCGCTCATCACCTTCCCAAGGGCTCTGCGAGTGCACCAGGGCTCCCCTCCCGGGTGGCCCCCAAGTAACCGCACCAGGCACCAGCAGCCCTCTTGGGCCCACCCCTCCGCCTGCACCTGCTGGCTCCCTGGGGTCCCAGGTTGGGCAGCCGCAAAGCTGTCCAAGAGGACACCAGCCCTTCTGGGGTCCCTAACCCCCAGCATCCAGAGCCCCCTCTGCCCGCTTCCTGGGCCAGACCACGGCTCATGTGATGGCTCAGCAGCGGCACTCTGCAACCCGCAGACCTTTGTGGGTGGAAGGTACTGGAGAGCCCAGCCCCTGTCCAGCCCCTTGCCCCTCAGGCCCACATCCAGCCAGGAGCCAGAAAAGGCAGGCGGAGGGGGCACAGGCTACCTGTCTCCACAGGAGACCTCAAGTGTCAAGTGAGCAGGGCAGGTACTGATGGCTTATGGAGCTGGGGCAGGGCCAGTGAGAGAACTCCTGCAGAGACTTGTGCCTTGGCCCCACTGTGGAGTCCCTTCCCTGACAGCGGGGGCAGTGCCAGGCTAGGGCAGGAGAGGAGACGCAGGGACATGGGAGGTGCCCTGCAGTGAAGAGGCTGGACTGGGAGACAGCAGAAAACTGCAGGGACAGGTATTGAGGGTGTCCCTCCAGGGGACGGACACCAGGGCAGAAGGATGGCTGGAGGCCAGCCTCCTGGGGAGACTGTACCCAAAGGGCCAAAAGCTCTGGGAGCTGCCTGTTCCCCACATGGCGGCCAGCCATGAGCAGGGAGTTTCAGTTCTGCCCCATGCTGGCCCAGGTAGGTCTGCCCACGGTTACCTCTGCCAGGGGCCTGGGACAGAACTAGGTGGGAAGGGTCTTTCCACTTACTTAGCCCCTCTGAGGAAGCGGCGTCTTCTCAGGACGGAGGCCAACAGCATCCTTTGGCAGGGGCTCTGGAGGCCTGCAGGAGTGCAGGGCAGCCAGCCTAGAGCTTCCCTATCCTGCTCCAGGGGCTCAGGATTGGAGGCTGCAGAGGGAGGGGCCAGCGAGGCCACACCACATGGGGAGGATACCACAGTGTGGTGCGAAGGTCTTGGTCTGAGACTGCAACAGGAAGCAGCTGAAGTGCCTTCTGCTTAAGCTTTGGTATAGGTGAAGAAGGAGGGTTCTAGGTTCTGACCCCAGGAAGTAGGGTGAAGAGGGATGATCTAGGCTCTGACCCCAGGCAGTGGGGTGAAGAGGGAGGGATCTAGGCTCTGACCCCAAGCAATGGGGGTGAAGGGGGAGGGATCTAGGCTCTGACCCCAGGAAGTGGGGGTGAAGGGGGAGGGATCTAGGCTCTGACCCCAAGCAGTGGGGCAAAGAGGGAGGGATCTAGGCTCTGAGACTAGGCAGTGGGGTGAAGAGGGAGGGGTCTATGCTCTGACCCCAGGAAGTGGGGGTGAAGGGGGAGGGATCTAGGCTCTGACCCCAAGAGTAGGGTGAAGAGGGAGGGATCTAGGCTCTGAGTCTAGGCAGTGGGGTGAAGAGGGAGGGATCTAGGCTGACCCCAGGCAGTGGGGAAAACGGGGAGGGATCTAGGCTCTGGGTCTAGGCAGTGGGTGAAGAGGGAGAGATCTAGGCTCTGACCTGACCATTCTGCCCTTAGTCCTGCACATCGGAGAAAGGTAGCTTGTATCCTCCTTGGCCTCTGCCTAGACAAAGGTACTGAGGGCTTGCGCCTCTCTGGTGACAGGGACAAGCTCAAAAGCAGCTGCCTCTTCCGGTGTTGCCCCCAAGGGAGCAGAAGTCAACTTCCCATGGACAGTTTGTCCCTGCACAGAAGGTTCCCTGAAGGAGGGGCTGCACCCCAGCCAACCCATGGCCAGATGCACTCACCCCTCCTCGCCAGCCAACCTAGCCTCCAGGGAGATCTTGAGCTACAGCAGCCCGAGGGCTCCTGCACTGGAGGCTTCCGCTGGCTGCTGGCTGTGCACAGAGGCAATAGCTGGGCCAAAGGGAAGCCTGGACTACTAGGCCTGGCCGTACATCTCCTGGGGTGGGCCTATCAGAAGAGACAAAGGGGCAAGCACAGGTGCCACACAGCCCAGTCCTAGTGCCAGGTCTGCAGCAAGCCTCCCACTGCTCAGAGGGTATGACACTCTTCTCATGTAGCCCTGCTGTCCCACCTGAGGGGACCTGGGACTTCAGCGCACTCAAGGGCACAGGCCATGGGATTCAAATAAGATGCAGGGCCAATGGCCCCTTTGACAGGCTTCCCCCAAACAAAACATCCCCTGGGCATGGCTGACTCCACTCCAGCACACCAGTATCTCGGCTGATGCCCGATGTGCCAAGCACACGGCACCCACCACAGACTTCTGCATGCAGTCCTCTGTGGGTCCCGGGATCCCCACGGCTGCTCCCTTGCTTCCTTTGACATTCCACCTAAACCACCCAGAGCGCTGTCTCCGCAGCACCTGATAGCATCTGTTTAGGGCCTGGCTCACCTACTAAGGCAGGGACCTGTGGTCTGGGAGGGACAGGGCAGGCTCTGCAGCCAGGCCGCCCGGGTTGAGTCTGGACTCCGACCTGCTCCCAGGGAGCCCCTGGGTACACAGCTGAGCTCCGGGCCTGCTCCTCATCTGTCAAGCTGCTTCAACAGACAGCATCTGCTTCACAGGCTGCTGGGGGGCTGGTGTAGAGCAGGGGCTCTGTCACCATTGGTGAGTGACTGGCTTGGACCCAGGGGTACCACCTGGAAGGCACTGCAGGGGGTCCTGGAAGGTGGGGTATGGCAATCACAGTCACAGAGGAGCTGGCTGGGGGCTGCAGGGCTGTCACAGCTTATTGCCTGAGCAGCTTAGGGGACAGGGGCCCTGGAACAAAGGTCTCAATATCACTTACAGGATCACAGTACTGTGACACTTCCAGAGGGAAACCTAGCAGGGTCTAGAGCCTTAGGGATCCTGCTCAGATCTGTTCTGGCTGCCTGTCAGTCATGTGCCCGGGCAAGCAGTGACCCCTGAGCTACTTTCCATCATGGGTGAGGACACACTTGGCCTCACCCCTTCACTTTGGCAGTTGGGAGAAACCCACCACTGGGCCAGGAATGCTTCTACACAGTGGCTCTTTCTGTGGGCCCTCCCCCACTGTGGGACCCTGTGTCCTTCCACATCAGGGACAACCTGAATATGCCTCTCCCCATGGTCTCTGGCTGGGCCTCATACCTCTCCTGGTGATGCAGGGAGATGGCTCCAAAGCCAGGCACCATGTGCCTCGCCCCTTTGCTTCCCTCCTGCGGCACTGGTGCTGCACCTGGCCTCCCTCACATCTCCAGGGCTCCACCTTCCCTCCCCATCCCAGGTTCAGGGGCCCCCAAGGTCTTCCCTTGATACCTCTTAGCCCCTGCAAAGCCATCCATGTCTTGGCAGCGGCTCTGAGGGGCCCATTCCTTCTGGCCTTCCTATCTCAAACTCAGCACGGTCAGGAACTATCATGAGCATCCCGGGACCACCCAGGTGTGACCACCTAGGACACAGGTTAGAAAACCACAGACCTGCCACTCATCAGCCCTCCCCCACCCCACCGGCCATGCCTGCTCCAGCTCTAGGGACGCTGAGGGAGCCGGCACAGGTGCGCTCCAGCTCTGGCGGCTCACGGCGGCAAGGTGCTAGCTCCCGCTAACCCTAACCCTAACCCTCCACGCAAACGGGGCAGATCTGGTACTTCATGTGGTCAACAGTGAGGGAGGAAAATTAAAGCGTGCTTGATAAAGGGTGGCTAATACCACAAGTCCAGGTGGAGTCTCCCCGATCTGAAATGAGGGGGACCAGAATTGTTTCAGGTTTTGAATTTGTTTGGATTTTGGAATACCTGCATATACCTAATGAGGCCTCTTGGGGATAGGAACCAAGTCTAAACACAGTCTTCACTTGTGTTTCACATCCCCTCGCGCAGAGCCTGAAGGTCACCGCACAACGTATAGCGGGCATGTGCTCTGACTCCGACCTGACCTGCGAGGTCAGCCGTGGTGGAACTTTCCACTTTCCACACCATGCTAGTGCTCACATTTCCGATTTTGGAGCTTTTTTGATTAAGGACACTCGATCTATACTTGCAAATATTGTATCTGAACTCTTCTCTATTATCTGTCCTTATCCTAGGTCAGGTGTATGAGCACAGAGCTCTGAACTTTAATGACAGTTCCTTCCCCGCCAAGTTGCCACCATCTGTCCAGTGGGTCGGCATTCTTCAGCAGCATGTCTGCCCATGCCCCTCCCCAGTGGTCAGCTGGTCCCCTTCAAAGGTCCTCGTCATAGTACTCAGTACCCTTCCCAAATCACTCAACTCAGTCTCCTCAAGCTATCCCTGGACTCAGAGTGTTGCTACCAAAATGGCTGTTCCTGCTCTTGGCACTGCCCTATTCCCCGTGTAGGGCCTCCTTCTGAGACCTGATAGGGAACCCAAGGGATACCGCCTGCCTCTCTCTTGGCCTTACCACCAGAGTGGACACTGGATGTTCTCTTCACTGGCTGTGTGGCTTTAGGCAAGAGAATTAACTTCTTTGTGTCCCAATTTTCTTCTGGCGGAATGGAAACGACACAATGGCTAACAATGTGTAGTACTAAGAACAGTGCGTGGTCCTTGCTCAATGCAAGAAAATGTTTAAAGATGACTATTTCTTTTTTTGGTGGTACTGGGGATTGAGCCTGGGGTTTCATGAGTGCTAGGAAAGTGTTCTACCACTGACCTGCAGCCACAGCCCTTTTTATTTTATTTTGAGATATGGTCTCACTAAATTGCCCAGGCTGGCCTTGAACTTGGGATCCTCCTGCCTCAGCCTCCTGAGTAGCTGGGATTAAAGGCCACCTACGCCTATACTAGCCTAGGTTTATTCTTTTTTTGGGGTGGGTGGGGTACCAGAAATTGAACCCAGGGGCATTTAACTACTGAAACACATCCCCAGCTCTTCTGACTTTTTATTTTGAGACAGGTATCACCATTTTTGCTTAGGGCCTTGCTAAGTTGTTGAGTCTGACCTTTAACTTTCCATCCTCCTACCTCAGCCTCCTGAGTCAGTGGGATTACAGGCATACAGGTATGCGTCACCATGTCCTATGACCTATTCTTCAAAATTAAAAGAAACTTAAAATAAGCCCCTGGCCATGATGCTCTGATGTGGCTGCACCTCCCTCTCTTGACAGTGCTTCTCCTGATCTCTGATTTGCAGTTGGCGCCAGATCCCCGCCTGGAGTCCCTCTGCATGATGCTTTTCCACCCAGGATTCGCACATCCTTGGAGACTTCTGCTGTGGTTCCATCGCTAAATCTCAGCAGTCCTCTGCACCTGGCTGCTCAGGATGATCCTACTGGGTCACTAGGGCACCTTTGGGCTGCCATGTGCTGCTTTGTCCTCTGACACAGCCCTGCCCCCACCGCCCATCTGTCTGGAGGCCAGGGCTGGTCTCACTGGGCTATGCATCTTGACAACCAGCTGGGGCACAGTGACGGTGGCTCAGCTCCCCTTAAGGCCTGTCCTGTCCTCTCCCTCCCCTGAAGCAGTGGCAGGACACACTGCCCTCCCCTCCTCCCCCACCCAGGGACCAGCAGGCTTGGTGATACGATCAGCCCTCTATACCCCATGGGTTCCACACTGTGGATTCAAATAGTGTTGGATTGAAAATCTTCAGGAAAAAAAAAATTGCATCTGTATTGCACATGTAGAGATTTCCTTCTTGTCTTTAATCCTTAAACAACATGGTATAACAATAATTACATAGCATTTATGCTCTATTAGGTATCAGAAGTCATTTAAAGATGATTTAAAGTATATTGTTGAAGTCAGGCATGGTGGCGCATGCCTGGCTGGAGTTCCAGCTACTTGGGGGGCTGAGGTAGGAGGATCATTTAGGTCCATGAATTAGAGGCGAGCATGGGCAGCACAGCAAGACCCCATCAACAACACACACCAATGCACACATATGCATAGGTTATACTGCAAACACTCTGCCACTTTATAAAAAGGATTTGTATCTGTGGGGGTCCTGGAACCTATACCCTGTAGATGGGGGGGGGACACAACTGCACTGGCAGGTCTTCCCACCCTCTCCTTAGGGATCTGAAGTGACAAAACAGGAAGTTCTTTAAGGATCTTCTAGTCAAAACGCTTCATTTTAAAGAAGGACACTGAGGCCAAGGACTCACTATGTGGCACCTAGGGACAGCACAGGAAGAGTACCAGGTGTCTGTAGGCCTTGTCCAGGGCAATAACCCCACCCTACCTGAAGCAGTCTGCGTGCCAGTCAGCGTTCAGGGCCTGGAGGTACTGGCCGTCATAGATCCTCTGGCCGCAGCTCGCACACACGGGCAACTCACTTCCTGCAGGGAGGAAAGGGAGTCAGGAACCATTCTCCAGAGGTGCAGCTTGGCACCGGCCCAGCCTCCCCTGCTGACCTCATGTGAATGTGCACAAATCCCAGGGCACAGCACCCAGGCTAAGCAGTCCTTGTGCCAAGGGAGAAGAGAAAGGACAGTGGTCTGAGTCTTGCTGAGTTACTAAGCCTCTCTGGTCTTAGCACCCCTATCTGTAAATTGAGAAGGAGGATCGGATGTCCACTGTCCAGCAACAACATTCTTTAACTCAGGTTCTGGCAAGGTAAACCAGGAGAAAGCAGTGGGGTTTGGAAATAAGGTGGAGGGTGACAATCTTGTCCCTTTCCTCCCTTGACAGCCCAGGAAAAATTGCTTAGAGGCCCTTCAAAGGGCAGCAACTGGACAGGACTGGATTGGCACATCCTACGCTGGAAGGGGACAAGCAGGAAGCCCAGAGGTGCTGGCTCTAACTGAAGCTTAGCCATGCCCCTGTCTTGACAAGGGGCTGGGGCTGCAGAGCCAGCCACTTGGTATGCTTAGTCATCCCAGGGCCCTGGAGCTAGCAGACCCTATAAGACACCCAGGTTTGCCTCTCCCCATTGTACAGATGGGGAGACTGAGCTCTGGAGAGGGCAAGGCTTGCCCTATCTTACAATCAGGCTCCAAAGCAATGACCTACTCCTTCTGAGTACCCAGGGACCTAAGGAAGGGGCAATGGTGAGGTGTCCCTGTGCTCCAGGCAGGTAGGTGCTCACTGGCCTGGATAAAGACTGGTGAAAACCCCAGGGGAGAATGGAGCTGGCCCATTAGGGCCCAGCTTGGAACCCATGGGTCTATGTGAGGAGTCAGCAAAGGAAACCCAGAGGAGACCCCCGACTCCGTGGGACTGGGATTCTTGGGGGTCTTTGAACCCTAATTTTTGTGCAGCCCTAACCCTTGGGTTCAGCAAAGGGGAAAGGGCTAAAGAGAAGCTAGAAGGCAGTCACTTCCCCAGCCAAGATAATGGTAGGCACCTGGTTTGCTGCAGGGGGAGGGGGAGGGGTCCCGCAGTGGCAGTATACAGCCACCGGTTCTCATGAAGCAAATTCCCTCTCTGCCCGTCCAGCTCCCAATCACAAGTACCGGGGACTGACCGCCTGGTCCCCAACTGGACACACTGGGAAACTGAGGCCCAGGGTATTGGCGCCTGGCTCAAGGTCACGTAACCCGGCCGCGCGGGGTGGCCTCTGGGACCCGGGGCTGCGGCTCCTCCAGCCGCTCTTTATTCCCTAGGCCGGGTTCGACTCCGGATAAGCGGTGGCTCAGGGTGAACGGAGCACGCGGACGGAGGCCGGCACCGGGTGGGCAGTGCCAGGATGGCGGGCCGCCGGGTAGGGGCACCGCCGGGATGAAAGGGAGGAGGGGCGCTCCGCCGGCGCCGGCGAGAGGGCAGCCCACCCGGGCGAGCGGGGAAGCGGGTGGGAGGCGGCAGGGAGGGGCCTGCGGGCTGGGTAAGGGCGAGCTCATCCCCGGGAGGCAGGGGCGCGGCCTCGCCGCAGACCCGGCCCCCGCGGCGGCCCGGCCGCCCCCTCCCGCGCCCGCGGCTCCGCCGGCGGCCAGGCCCGCGCCCGCCCGCGCCCGCGCCCCGCGCACCTTCCTCTCCCATACGTTCTTCCCTCCAGGTGCAACAAAGTAGCGTCAACCTCATGCACTCGGCGGGGGGCGGGGCCGGCGGGCCGGGACGGGGCGGCCGGGCCCGCGAGCTCGCCCGCCGCCGGCCCGGGGAGGCGGAGGCGGGGAGCGCGGGCCGGGCCTGGAGCTCGGTGCTCGCGGCGCCGCCGCCGCCTCTCGGACACCGGCTGGAGCACCGGCTCCACGCAGCGGCGGCCGGGGGAGCGCGCGAAGGGGCGGGGCGGGGCGGGGCCTGCGGGCTGCGGCAGGGCGGGGCGCGCGCGGCGACGGGATATGCCCTGCGCGGCCCCGCCCCCAAGACGGCCCCGCCCCGCTCCGGCCCCGCCCCCTGCGGCCGCAGCCTGCGCGCCCCGCCCCGCCGCCGCGCCCCGCCCGCCCGGCAGCCTCCGCCGTTCTTCCTTTCATTCATCTTTCCCCAGGAGGGCGACAGCTCGTTGCTGGGCGCCGCTAGCTGTGCAGCGCGCTCCAGTGCGGTGACCAGGGACATGTAGACGCCTCCGTTTCGCCACTGGGAGCCCTTCTGACCCAAGCCATCTGAAGGCCAGGCCGAAGGTGATGGAGGCCTAGTGGACCTTGAGGACGCTGAGGTCACCTTGGGGAGGGGCGCCAGCTGGGTCCTCTCCCTCTCCCCTGAGCCCTGCAGTGGGGGCAGGCCGGGCGGGGGAAGGCGAAGACTCACGACTGTCCCAGGCGTCCCAGGGTGCGAACTCGCAGGATCTGGGAAAAGATCGCCTCTCTGCCAGGCTCACTGTCGTCCTTTCCCAGGGCTGGGGGTGTTGGGCACCGAGTCAGGTCAGGTCAGGGCCGGGCCACCGCCCAACAATGGCGGTCGCCCCTAGGGCTCTAGGCTTTGAGGTTCTTCTTCCTGATTAGGAGAAAGAGCCCACCAAAGGACCGTCCCCGGCCCAGGAGCCCAATAGGGGACTGACAATTGTGACCTCGCACATTTCCCTTAGGGGCTATGGATGTCCCTAGAACATACCGCTGCTGCTGCAGACTCCGCCGCCTCTCCTGTAGCCTGCACTGAGTAAGCCCATCTCTGAACTACCCACCCAGTGTGTTCCCTCACTTTCATACTTCGAGCGGTGGGGGTCTTCAAGGGTCTTTCATTGGTGACTTGACTAGGATTGGGATCCCCTCACCTTCACTAAAGTGAGGACCCCAATCCAGACTCACCCTCCACTCACCCCAGGTCATCCCCAGTCCATTTCCTTGGTCACCGGACCCATATCCAACATCGGTCATCTATTGGTAAGTTTTCCCCTTCTCTTGATCACCAGCAGGTGTACCCTGAGCAGGTGTACCCTCAGGGGAAACTGACGGTTGATCATCTGTCGGCTCCTCTGACCACCTGTGGGAGGAGAATTCACTCTGCCTAGGCCTTTATGGTCACAGCGAACCTGGAGCAATCCTCCAGATTCTACTAGTACAGGTTAGGCTCTTCCCTTACCCCGGGGCCCAGGTCTGACTTTCCCATAAACCCCGATATTGGGTGACCTGTGGTCCCTCGGCTCCTTGGAGTCCAGTCGGTATTCTGATCTGGTGACAATCACATCAAAAACTGATTTCTCTCTCCAGGCAATTGTTCGTTAAGGGACGCCTTGTCTGAATCATCTGCCTGTCATGGGGAATTCCAGCTCCCTGCCAGTTGACTCCCCCAGTTAGGTGTCTATTGAATAATCGGTCCACTCTTAGCCTATCCCCCGACATTAAACCTAAGTGCCTTATCAAATATTGCATACAAGATTACCCAAAGTACCAACTAGATAACCAAAATAAATGGCCCCATCAGGGTCGCTGGATCCTGATATTTTATGGGACCTCTTCAATCACTGTGAGCACATTAGGAAATGGACAGAGATTCCTTATGTGGAAACTTTCACTCTTCGCTGCCAAAACCCTAACCTATGCACCCCCTGCAAACCACACCACCTTCTTCTCACCATTAAGTCATGCAAGGATCTCTCCTCCTGTCCTTCCAACTTTGACCCTGCAGACGAGCCACCTCTTTACCGGCAGGCCCCCCAACCCCTGCCTCTGCCTTGCTTCCCAACCATGCCCAATCCTCCTACCCCACAGCCTTCAGCTCCCCTGGCATCACCCCCAGAGCTTCCCAGCCCCCTTTTAGTCCCCCTACAACCTGTTCTAAAATTCACCTTTCTTCGAGTACTATCGCCACCCCCCCCAGAAGTTTCGGGTGCTGAAGGCATTGTGAGGGCTCATGTTCCCTTCTCTATGGCAGACCTCTCCCAAATTGAGAAGCGCCTGGGCTCATACACTTCCAACCCCTCCTCATACATTGAGGAATTTGAATACCTTCTTCAGGCTTTAACCTCAGTTTTCACGACATTTCCACCATCCTGGCCAATACTCTTCTCCCAGAGGAGCACAGACGGGTCTGGGAGGAAGCCTGTAATTAAGCTGATGAGGTTCATCAAACCACCCAGGCTCACCCGCTAGGTGCTCAGGCAGTCCCCGACCAGGACCCTAATTGGGACTACAATACTGCCACAGGATTAGCCCTGAGGGACCAATTTTCCACCTGCCTAGTTGCCGGACTCAGACGGGCAACTCAGAAGGTAGTTAACTTTGAAAAGCTCCAAGAGATCATTCAAGACAAAAATGAGAACCCCTCTACTTTCTTAGGTAGGCTGGCTAAGGCCCTCCAACAATATGCTAATTTAGACCCCGAAACCCCTGACGGGAGGCAGCTCCTAACGACCCATTTCTTCCCCCAAAGCTACCCCGACATAAAGGCCAAACTAAAGAGGTTGGAAAGGGGGCCTCTCACCCCTGGTCTTCAAGGTCTGCCATAATAGGGAGGAAAAGGCCAAACCCCACAAATCCCAGATGCTGGCTCAGGCCATTCGGGCATCTGCCCCCCAACTTCATCCTCTAAAGGACCTCCATGCAGCTCACCAGGGCCATGCTTCAAATGTGGAAGGGATGGCCACTGGGCCAGGGCTTACCCTAACCCAAGGGTTCCTGCCAAACCCTGCCCAAAGTTCCAGTGTCCTGGTCATTGGGCCGTGGACATGCCCACAGCCCTGGGCATGACCTTCTGGGACTGGCGGTGGAGGACTGACGGGCTCTAGGTTTCCTTCCCTGATGGCTATCACCACACAGGAGCCCAGGGTCACACTTAGCATAGATGGATGCCCCATTTCATTCCTCCTAGACACTGGAGCCTCATTCTCTGTTCTGAGGGAGGTTGGGTGGCCCCACCACTGTTGTTGGTAGGGGGCCAAACCCTCATGCCTAGGATCACTGCCCTAATCCCCTGCTCATTCCTCAGAGTCATATTCTCCCACCAATTCTTGGTTATGGCCCAATGCCCAGTTCCCCTGCTAGGGTGAGACATCCTCTCCAAATTTGAGATATCCATCACCTTCAATCTCAACAAGTCAGTCTCCTACATTCTCTCACTACTCATGTCGCCTCCAACAGAGGAACTCTCCTCCTTCCCTTTCCCCCAAAGCCAACCCCAAGGTATGGACACCACAACCCCATCACTTGCACACTGCTCCCCCGTTGTTATTACTTTAAAACATCCAGATGCCTATCCATGTCAACCCCAATACCCGCTTCCCTCTGCCAGCCTGATAGGCCTACAGCCCATCATTCAAGATCTCTTAACCAAGGGCTTCCTCAGACCTGCCCACTCGCCTTTCAACACTCCCATCCTGGCAGTTAAAAAACCTAATGGCACCTTTCGTTTAGTTCAAGATCTCTGGCTGATCAATGAGGCTGTCCAACCCATATACTCCTTGGTTCCAAACCCATATACCATCCTGTCCTCTATACCTCCTTCCTCAACTCACTTCTCAGTGATAGATATCAACTCATTTCTCTATTCCCTTGGCCCCACATCCCAGGACCTCTTTGCTTTCACCTGGACAGATCTTGAGACACGCCAGTCTTGTAAACTGACCTGGACGGACTTAACCCAGGGCTTCTGGGACAGCCCCCGTATACTTTGGCCACTGATCTAGATGACCTGTCCCTCTCACAATCCTGATTACTGCAATATGTAGATGACCTATTCCTCTGCAGTCCCTCCCTGGAACAATCAGAATGACACCTCACTTCTCAATTTTCTAGCTGAAAGGGGCTACCAGGTCTCTCCTGCTAAAGTCCAACTTTCAAAGGCCCAGGTTACCTACTTGGGCGTGCTCCTGTCCACCGCTCCAAGGCTACCACCACCAACCACAAGGCTCATATTGAGCAACTACAGACTCCCAGCACCAGAGAGGAAACCCCTTCATTCCTGGGGCAGGCAGGATGCTTTAGAGTATGGATTCCCAACTTTTCTCTCCTAGCGAAACCCCTATATGACCTTGTCAAGTCTTTCCCCTCCCTGGTCCCTACAGGAGACCTCGTCCAGCCTTTCCAAAAACTCCAGCAAGCCCTGTTGCAAGCCCCAGCACTGCAACTGCCTGAGCTTCAAAGACCATTCCTTCTGTACTGCCATGAGAACCGGGGTCTAGCTCTGGGGGTGTTGAGTCAAACGTAGGCCCCTGGTTTGCCCCTATGGCTTGTCTGTCTAGACAGACCCTACTGTGTGGGGGTGGGCGCCATGTCTCCGCGCCCTGGCAGCAGCCTATATCTTGCTCCTGGAAGCTACAAAGTTAACCAGACTCTCCTGCCTTGCCACATCCTTCTCCTCTTGGTGACTTTCATACACAACACCTCTACCCCCTTCCAGGCTTGCGCACCCTTAAACCCTGCCTCCTTGCTCCCCATTTCAGCTACCCCTCCCTTACACGACTGTGGACAGGTCTTGGAACAGATCCTTCATGCCCTAGTCATCTCTCTGAGGGCCCCCTCGAGAACTCTACCCACACCTGGTTCTCAGATGGCAGTTCCTTCCTTGTGGATGGACGCCAACTGGCCAGATATGCAATAGTATCCTTAGACCGAACCATAGAGGTCAAACCCCTTCCCCCAAGTACCACCAACTAGCAGGTGGAATTAATCACGGTCACCCGCGCCTTTCAGCTGGCTGCAGATGCATCCTGACCCTATACACTGATTCCAAGTACGTTTTCCATAACCTCCTATCACATGCAGCCACATGGAAGGAAAGGGGACTCCTCACCACCAAAGGGTCTTCAATAGTCAATTCATAATTGATCTCTCAGTTACTAGAGGTATTCTTGCTCCCTGCCAAGATTGGCATCGTCCACTGTCAGTCACACCAGTCTGATGCCAGCTTCATGACCATGGGAAATAATCGAGCAGATGTAGTGGCCAGGCAAGCTGCGCTCTCTTCGGATACCTCGGCCACCTGCCTCCTGGTATCCCAGCCACACACTGTTCTTGCTTCTCCGCTAGAGACAGAAACAATCCACTACCTATGCTCAATCTTCCACCCCAACCCCTGACCCTACAGACTTTTCTCTCCACCTTTTTTACCCTGTCTTCAACTAAAAGGTCATTAAAGACATCACCACTGCTTGCCAAGTCTGCCAGCAAGTCAACCCACAACCCCCCCCTAAAACCAGGAACGTTTCCTACTCGTCAAGCTCAAGGCCACATCCCCAGAGCTGACTGGCAGGTTGACTTTATGCACATGCCTGTGGTGAGGTGTTATAAGTACCTTCTGGTCTTTGTTGACACCTTCCCAGGCTGGGTCGAGGCATTCCCCACAAACTAGCCTCCACTCTGGCCCGCCTCCTATTAACTGAGATTATACCAAGATTCGGGGTACCTACGTCCTTTCAATTGGACAATGGACCCCGAATTTATGTCTTGGATCACACAACAAATCACAGCAGCCCTAGGTGTACCCTGGATCTTCCACCTCCCTTACCATCCACGATCGTCTGGTAAGGTTGAACGCTCCAATTGGACTCTTAAGAGATTCTAGCCAAACTTTCCCTCGAAGTTCACTGTGATTGGGTCAAGCCCCTTCCCATGGCCTTATTCCGCATTAGAGTCCTTTCAAAGAAACACCCACAACTCTCACCCTTCAAGGTCCTCTATGGATGCCCAGTTCTGCCCCCTGGCCTCACCCCCTCCCCTGGCCCTTGGCTGAAAACCTTTCCTTTCCCCTTCTCTCCTTCATCAGCTCCGAGCGTTGGAAACACCAAGACCTCCTGTTGCCTGATGCATCCGATCCTTCCCCGACCTTCCCTTTAACCTCAGGCACATGGGTCTATTATGCCCCCCTTTCCAAGAACAGATCTTTCCCCAAAATGGAAAGGACCCTTATAAGTTGTCCTATCTACCCCCCACAGGGGTCAGACTCTTGGAAGGATCAGCTACGCTGTCCCCTTGGACTCACATCTCCCGACTGAAACTGACTCCCCGCCCCGCCAAGGAGGAACAACATTCAGACACCTCGCTTGCGCTACCTCCTAAACCCACTTATACCTTTCACCTCCACCCTGATAGGCCTCTTAAGCTCTGCGTCTCCCGGGCATCATACTAGCCTTGCTCACGACCCTCTTACATGTTTTCCTCCTCCCTCTTCCCAGGCTTGCCCCCGACTCTTGCAGTACCCCGCCAGGCATGTACACTTTTCAAGTTTGGTAGCTTAACCACGGTCAGGAAACCCGTCTATTCAATCAGTCCTCCTGCCCATTAGCTAGTTGCCCCTCCATCACCCTCTCCTTTGATGCAGTCTCCACTTGGGCTGGGTGGGCTGCCCTTCCTGGAACTGTGGGTATCATTGGTCCCATCCCACCATGGGGAAATCCTACTGGGGAATCAGGCCGGTCGCCTACAGTCAATCAGTAACATGGTCCTTCATGTTAGGTTTCAGTTTCCCGATCCCTCCTCTTGGCAATCCAGGATAGCAGCCGTAGGCTTCTACAACCCCAACAGGTACAGTGGCCGAGGGAAAATCATCATAAAAGCGATTATTACTGACTCCTCCTCACAAGGGGGGCCTACAACGTCTCAATGCCACCAAATCCACACCAAGTCACAGCACAAATCCTTAAACCACTCCCTACCTTCTCATGGGATAGGATATGAACACTCTCCCTCCAGCTCCTGCTCAACTATTCTACTTTCATCTTCTCTTCCTGCTTTCTCTGTGCGCCTCTCTGGCGACTCCTACTGGCTCCTATCACTATTAATGCCACCCCCTCTGCTGGGTCCTGCCCAGCCACCAACAGCACCATATCTCCCAGCCTACACCCCTCTTCCCCAGTTCATTACATTAACGTCACTGCCTGTTGGGCGACCACTTCCTCATCCTGCCCCCAGGGGACCCACAACACCCTCAACGCCAACGTCCCTCTGCCCCCTCCTGCGCTTTTCCTCTGCAGATCCTACCTGTTCTCCTGCGTCTCCTGTTCGTCCATGCCAGGGCCTGTTACCCATCATCCTTATTCCCAGCCTCACCCTATGCACCTGGGCGGAGGCTGAGGACATCCTTACATCTCCTTCATCACCACAGGAGAGCAGCCATCCTGGCGGGAGTCAGCCTCGTGGCTTCAACAGCGCTTCAGGGGTAGCCATCGGGGGCGTTGGTCATTGCTCAATCCTTCTCTCAGGAGCTGGCAGACCTAGGGGACTAACTCACACAAACAGCAGAGGCCTCCCTCAGTGCCACCCACTCCCTCCAGGCCCAACGCTCCTCCTTGGCAGAGGTCATCCTCCAAAATAGATGGGCCTTAGACGTCATAATAGCTGGAAAGGGAGGCACAGGTGTGTTCCAGGGCGAGGAGGGCTGTGATTATGTGAGCCAGGCTGGGGTGACAAACCACAGCCCACACAAGCTAAAGCAAGTCATCAAAGACCTCAGGGAAAATCGAGGACAGTCCTTTGTCCGGAATGCACGGAGCCCATGGAGAGTCGGCTTCCTTGGCTGTTACCCTTGCTGGGGCCCCTCACTGCCATTTTTGCCATCTTACCTGTCATTCCTTGCATCCTCAGGTGTATCAGCTCTCAGATCTCAACAATCTCTAGCCAGACTTTCAACCAGCTCCTTCTTAGGCATTACCAACCACTCCCAAGAGAGGCTGACCTATCCCAGGGACCTCTCAATGCTGTAAATTCTCATGCACCCTCCAACTCTCGCTGCCCCGAGGCTCTTCACTGCAACCTACGGCACCACCACAGCCTCTGCTGTACCACCCAGGATTCAATAACGGCCACGGCCTCTGGATCTTACTGCTTGTAACGGGGTTGATAGGTGACCATGTCTCCCATGGTTCTCAGTCTATGCTCATGATCTTGCAAAGTGCTTATCTACACTTTGTAATTGTGGCCTGTGTCATCTATGGAGGAGAGGAATGACACTGGGACCCCCAACCAGGCAGGCGATGCACGAAGATGCATGGCTGCTCCCTGACCCCCTCATGGCATTCGACTGGGAGCAGGCCCTCAAAGAACTATGGTGACAAGGCACTTTATAGACCCCCGACCACCACCACCCGAAATCGCTGGCTTTGGCAGGCATCTGCTGATTTTGCTATCACCCACTACCTTATGAACTCTCCTGTCCAGCCCTCTGTCCCCAACACCCCTCCTCCTACCCCATGACACCCCTGACTCAGCAGGAAGTAGCCTGAGGACTTGGTGCCCATTTCCTTTTAATAAACCCAAAAGGGAGGAATGCTGGGCTTGGAGTCAGGTCAGGGCCGGGCCACCACCCAACAGTGGTGGCTACCCCTAGGGCTCTAGGCTCTGGAGTTCTTCTTCCTGATTAGGAGGAAGAGCCCACCAAAAGAGCCTGCCAAAGGACCGTCACTGGCCCAGGAGCCCAATAGGGAACTGACAACTGTGACCTCGCACAGTTCCCTTAGGGGCTATAGAAGTCCCTAGAACACACCGCTACTGCTCCGCCTCTCCTGAAGCCTGTGCCGAATAAGTCCATCTCTAGGCAACCCAGTGCTCCTCACTTTCATACTTCGAGTGGTGGGGGTCTTTCGGGGGGACCTGGAGAGGCTCTGCTCAGGGTCCAGGAGCAGGCCCAGTTGAATAAGGTTTTGGTTGAGTCAAGTGATCAAAGAAATTCCTCTGTCTAGTCCAGCACTGGAAGGGTGTTGCACGCTGCCCAGAGTTGGACAGTTCTAGAATGCTGACCTTCATGGGGGCAACCCTGTCTCCCCTAGATGCACCTGCTTGCTTAAGCCCGCTGCACAGGAGGCTGTAAACTGGGCCAAGCAAGGACAGAGGCAGAGCTAGCTTCTGTTGCGTTTGTGCAGACAGATCTAGGCAGCTCTTGGGCCAGTGGCCAGCAAAGTAGGAGATGCTCCCCTCTGGGTGTAAACAATCGTACAGACAGGGAAGAAGATTAGATTCTTGTTTTCAATAAAAACAAGTTTTTCTAGTAATTAACATTTAGGTGGATGCTGAAGACTTCACCGTATCTTTTGGTCAGATGGTCCCTGGACACTCACAGTGAAGTGTCACAAGGAGACATGAAGGACCTCAGAGGCTGCCCTGCAACTTTTGGCTTGCTCATTGCTTTCCTTTGGTGTTTATCTCAGGCCCTAGCAGGAAACAGAAAGCACACTTAGTGGGACCTTGTTTATTTTATTTATGTATTTAAAAAATTTTTGCTACTGGGGATTGAACCTAGGGGGAGCTTAACTACTGAGCCATATCCCTAACCCTTTGTTTATTTTTAAAAATGTTTTTTTTCATTGTGGATGGACACAATACCTTCATTTTATTTATTTATTTTTATGTGGTGCTGAGGATCGAACCCAGTTCCTCTCACTTGCTAGGCAAGTGCTCTACCACTGAGCCACAACCCCAGCCCCTCCCTAGCCCTTTTGATTTTTCATTTTGAGACCAGGTCTCGCTAAGTTGGTTAGGATCCTGCTAAACTGCCAGGGCTGTCCTTGTGCTTGCGATCCTCGTGCCTTAGCTTCCCAAGTCACTGGGATTACAGGTGTGTGCCACTGTGCCTGGCATTGATTGGTTGAGTTTAGAGACAAGGTCTCACTATGTTCCCCAGGCTGGCCCTGAACTCCTGGGCTCAAGTGATCCTCCTGCCTCAGTCTCTCCCGTAATGGCTGGGACTGCAGGCTCCCTGTTTAATAAAGGGGATGTTTGCAATGGACCAGGCAGGGTTGAGGGAGACAATGAGGGCTGGCAAGCTGTAGTGGGTGGCAGCAGGTACCAGGCCAGGGGGAAGGGGCTTGGAGAGGACACCTGGAGGAGAGGGCTCATGACAGGGATGCAGCCAACTTATGGGAACTGGGGGCCAAGGATCCACGGATGGCTATTCTAATCTATCCAAGTGGCAAATATGTACTTGGTGTTTGCTCAAAGATATTTTACTTATGGCTTCATGATCAGCGTTTTCTAGATGAAGCGTTGAGAGTCCCATGGAAAAAGTTTGCCTGTTCCAGGTCAGCAATTAGGATGGGTCTAAGCTTGCCAAATTGGTGCCTGGGTGAACAAAAGCTGGTGACAAGCAAGAGCCTCCTTGGGGACACGGCCACAGCCACAAAATGAGCCCAAGACTGTTGCTGAGAGCAGGGGACAAAGCCTGAGCTGTCTTAGCCAAGACAGATGGCATCGTGGGATCCCTGCTGTCCGTCCCAGTCTGCCCCCTCCTTACTTTTGCAGGGTGACCTCGTCCAGATGGGAGACTCAGTGACTGTCTTGGCCTTTTTTCTTTTTAATTGGCACTGGGGATTGAACCCAGAGGTGCTCTACCACTGAGCCACCTCCCCAGCCCTTTTTTATTTTTTATTTTGAGACAGGGTCTCGCTGAATTGTCCAGGCTGGCCTCCAACATGTGATGGATCCTCTTGCTTCAGCCTCCCTAGTAGCTGGGCTTACAGGTGTGCACCTCACCTGGTTCCAGACCTCTTCTTGAACTGCAGTCCCAGGGTCCCACGTGTCCACCTGGCATCTCAGCTTGGATGCTAAGTGGGTACCTTAGCATGCCCAAGCCAGAGCTCTTAATCTGCCCCCAGATCAGCTCCTCCTCAGGTGCTTCTCATCTCAGGAAAGGGTGCCAAGGTCACCCAGTCGTGCAGGCCAACTTTGAAAGCGGGCACCTATTTTTGAGGCCTCCCATCTTGTCCCCACCCCCTCTATCTAGTCCCTCAGCAGGTCCTTTGCCTCCAAGTACAACATCTATCCAGGATGCCACACTGTCCCCTGGTCCAGCTGGGCGTTTAGGGCCATGAGCCCCTAAGTCACATCCCTGCTCCCTGTTACCAGCACAGCCTCTGAGCATGCTGGTCTGAGGTGACCCTTTCTGTCTCTCTAAACCCAGAGTCCTTACTTTGGCTTTTATGGGACCTACGCCCTGGCTACTTGATCCTAATTTCTCCTCCTCTTGGTCACTTTTGTTAACACCACAGGGCACCTCTCAACTCCTCCAATGTCCTGAGCCTGGGACCTCAGGACACCTTCCCTGGGTTTTTGTCCTCATGGTGCTGATTCGCCTGGCCTTAGAGCTGACCATTTATTCACCATATTAGTTTCCAGTGGCTCTTGTGGCAAATCACCCAAACTGGGAGACTGAGAGCCACCGCTATTCATTGCGGTTCTGGAGGCCCTGAAGTCCACACCTTTCTGGAGTCTCCAGAGGAGAATCTGTTCTGGTCTCTTCTAGATGTTGCTGTTTTTTTTTTTTTTTTCAATTGAGTAAAAAACAAAACCAAACCAAACCCCCAACAAACCAATAGAAAAACACACCGAATAAAATTTGCCATCTTGACCTATGTCTGCCCTGGAGTTGTGCTCACCATATCACACTGCTGTGAAGCCAATCTCCAGGACTGTATCATCTTGCAAACCTGAAACTTTACCCATGAAACTCCCACTGCCCCTGCCCTTCCCAGCCCTGGTGACCACGGTCTGACTCTCTGACTCTGTGAATTTGATTTGAGAAACCTCACAATAGTAGGGTCACACAGTATTTGTTTTTGTGGGTGACTGGCTTATCTAACTTACAGTCAGGTCCTTAGGGGTTCCTTTGTGTTGCAGTAGGTGACACGGTTTCTTTCCTTTTTAAAGCTGAATACTGTTCTGTGTGCATGTGCACATGCGTGCAGTTTGTGTCGTCTATCCATTTGTTCCTCCACGAACCCTTGGGTTGCTTCTGCCTCTTGGCTCTCGTGAACAGTGCTGCTAGGAACGTAGTTATGCACTTATCTCTTTGAGATCCTGAATTCACACCTTTGGCTATAGGTGGACTTGCTGGATGACATAGTTAGCTTCATTTTAATATTATTCATTCATTTATTTTATTGGTACTGGGGATTGAACCCAGGGGCCCTTAACCACTGAGCCACATCCCAAGCCCTTTACTTTTTTAAACAAATATTTACTATTTTTTTTTTTAGTTATAGGTGGACACAATATATTTTATTTTTATATGGTGCTGAGGATCAAACACAGTGCCTCACGTGTGCTTGGCCAGTGGTCTACCTCTGAGCACAACCCCAGCCCAACCCTTTACATTTTTTACTTTAAGACACTAAGCTGTCTAGGTCTCACTAAGCCTTCCAGGGACTCACTAAGTTGCTGAGGCTGGCTTTGAACTCGCGATCCTCCTGCCTCCGCCTCCTGAGCCACTGGGATTACAGGCGTGCATCACCATGCCCGGACTCCATTTTATTTTTTGAAGAAGTGCCAGGCTATTGTTCTTGGCAGTTGCTCCACTTCCCATTCCTACCACCAGTGCAGAAGGTTTCGATTTCTCTACGTCCTCACAGGCACTCCTTCGTGAATTTCCTTCTGTTCCTCCTCCTTCCTGGATAACAGCTATCCTAATTAGTGTGAGACGTGCTCATGAGGTTGAGCATCTTTTCATATCCTTCTGGCCACTTGCATGTTATCTTTGGAGAAATAACTCTTCAAGTCTGTTCTCATTTTTAAATTGTTTTTTTTTTTTTTGATTTTTTTGCTGTTGTTGTTAGAATTTTTGTTTTTGTTTTCTTTCTGCACTGCAGATTGAATCCAGGGCCTCACACATGCTAGGGAAATGCTCCATTTAATTATGCCCTCAACCCCTTTAAAAAAATATTTGGAGACAAGGTGTTACAAAGTTGCCCAGTCTGGCCTCAAACTTGCAATCCTCCTGCCTCAGCCTCCCGAGGAGCTGAGATCACAGACGAGTGTCACCACTCTTGCGTGTTGGAGTTCTTTATGAATGCTGCATATTTCTCTCTTCTCAGCTGCATCATTTGCAAATATCTCCTCCTATTCTGTAGGTCATCACTTTGATGATTGTGTTCTTGATACACAAGAGTTTGACTAGTCCCCTTTATTTTTTCTTTCGTTGCCTGGGCTTTTAGTGTCACATCAAAGAAATCATGGCCAAACCTGATGACGTGAAGCTTTTCTACTCTTTTGTTTAGAATTTTCATAGTTTGAGATCTTACATTTAGGTCTTTAGTCTTGAGCATCTATGTTGCTCGGGATAAGGCTCCAACATCATTCTTTTGCAGGTGGGCGTCTGGTTTCCCCACATCATTTTCTTGAGGACTCTGCCCCATTTGTTAAATGGTCCAAGATCATGTAACATACGTTCAAGGGCTTGTTTGGGGGCTTTCTGTTCTAGCCCATGAGTTGATGTGTCTGACTTTATGCCCCCGCACTGTTTTGATCACTGTAACTCTGTGATTTTTTTTTTTTTGAGATCGGGAAGTGTGAGTCTTCCAACTTTGTTCTGTTTCTGAATTGTGTGGGTCCTCTGGGGCACCTTGAGAGTCCATGTGAATGTGAAGATAAAATTTTCTGTTTCTGCACAAACTGTTCTTGAGCTTTTGCTAGGGATTGGGTGGAGGACGTGGACACTTTGGGTCGTATGGACGTCTTCATATTAAGTCTTCCACTCAATGAGCATGGGATGTCTTTTTATTTCTTTGTGTCATCTTTAATTTCTTCTGCAATGTTTTGTAGGGTCCAGTGGACAAGTCTTCCACCTCCTTGATTAGGTTATTTTCCTTAGTATTTTATATTTTTGATGCAAGTGTGTTATAAATGGAATTATTTTCTCAATTTCTTTTGCATATCATCACTTGTTGGTACATAAAAAAAATTTGTGTGTGTGTGTGTGTTGAATCTTTAGGGTTTTCTACATGTAGGAGTATGTTGTCTTGTGAACAGGAAAACCTTTACTTTTTTCGTACCAGGGATTCAACCCAGGGGTGCTCTACCACGGAGCCACACCCCCCAGCCCTGTTTTTATTTTATTTATAGACAGGGTCTCACCAAGTTGCTTAACACCTCACTTTTTCTGAGGCTGGCTCTGAACTCACTATTCTCCTGTCTCAGCCTCCCAAGCTGCTGGGATTACAGGCGTGCACCACTGTGCCCGGCCCCCAATCCCCCCCCCTTTTTTTTTTTTAAATTTTGAGACAGGATCTTGCTAAGTTGCTTAGGTCCTTGTTAAGTTGCTGAGGCTGGCCTCCAACTTGCCATCCTCCTGCCTTAGCCTCCTGAGTTGCTGGTGTTTGTCACTGTGCCTAGCTGCCTATGATCTTTTAATATACTATTGTATCTAGTTTGCCAGAGTTTTGTTGAGGGTTTTGCATCAGTATTCATCTGGGATGTTGGTCTGTAGTTCTTTTCCTGTGTCTTTTGTCTGTTTTTGATATTAGAGTCCTGCTGGCCTCATAGGATGAGATTGGAAGTGTTCCCTCCTCTTTAATTTTTTGGAAGGCTTTTGGGAGGGCTGGTGTTAATTCTCTAAATGTCTGGCAAAATTCTCCAGGGAAGCCATCTGGTCTTAGGCTTTTCTTTGTTGGAATTCTTGTTACAGATTCAACTTTTTACTCATTATTGATCTGCTCAAATGGCCTATTTCCTCATGATTCAACCTTGGTGGGTTGTGCGTTTGCAGGAATTTACTTATTATATTTAGATTTTCCCATTTGTTGGCCTGCAGTCCTTCCAGCTTCTTATAGGGACACTCGTCATGGCATTTGGGACACACCAGGATCTTTAACTCAAGTTCATTTGCGAAGATCCTTTCCCCATAATGGGCAACAGTTACTAGCTCAATTGTCTCCCCAGAACCTGTATGTTGAAATCTGTGCCCCGGTGGCTCAGAGTGTGATTATATAATCCTCGAAATCCTTGAATCCTCGAATTGAAATCCTGGAAATTCGCAATCCTCGAAATCCTTGAATCCTTTGAACTCACAGTCCTTCGTGGAAAAGATTAGAACACAGTCAGGCACAGAAGGAAGGCAGGCGACGGTGCAGGGAGAAGGTGGCCATGTGAAGTCCACAAGAGGAGCGTTCATAGAACAGGTCTTTCCCAGCAGTGGATCCCAGAGCCCCGGCCTCCAGAATGGCGAGAAGTTGCAGTCCTGTTAGTTAAGTCCCTTGTTGTCCGGTTACGGGCAGCTCTAGGAAACAGAGGTGTTCATGAGTTCTGAGGATGGCACCTGGATGTCCTTGGGGTCATTACCAGCCTGGAGCAGTCCTTCATATCTTCCTGCCAGAACTTCTAACTAATAAAGGCAGGAATTTCATCTATTTTGTTCTTAAAACAGTACTCATCCATCCTGTCAGGTATGGTGGGGCATGCCTGTAATCCTAGCAGCTCAGGAGGCTGAGGCAGGAGGATCGAAAGTTCAAAGCCAGCCTCAGCAAATCACTGAGGTCCTAAGCAACTCAGCAAGACCGTGCCTCTACATAAAAAAAAGGGCTGGGGCTGGGGCTCAGTGGTTAAGTGCCCCTGGGTTCAATCCCTGGGGGTGGGGGAGAGGGGCCAGGGAGGGACCTTCTGATAAGGTGCCATTTAAGTTCTGGAGCAGGAGAGGGAGCCATTGCAACCAAGGGAGGGGTTCCCTGGCCACTGAACAGCCTCTGGCTTGTGCTCGGGGGGAGGTGGGAGCCACTGAAGAAGCTTGCGCAGGGTCATGGCCTTCACCAACTTCCGTTTTAAAGGGTCGTCTGGGCTGCAGGAGAGAGAAGGCTGAAGGAGGATTGGGAAGGACCCAGAGGCTGTTTCGGGAACCCAGGCTGAGAGGCTGGTGGGCCAGGGCCTTGCCCTGCAGGTGGGGAGAGGTGGACCACCCTGGGTCTATTCTCAGAGTCATGCCCCAGAATTCATTGGTGGAACTGCTGCAGAGAGCGAGGCAGGAAAACCTGAGAGAGGTGGCTCCCGGGTCCGCCTGAGCTGCAGTCATTCCCTGAGGTAAAGAAGGCGAGGAGGGGACAGCTTTGGTGGACAGGAAGAGTCCTGCTAGGTCACATCTCTATCTCTAAGACTTCCAGATGACGAGGTTGGAATTGACCTCGGGCATGCAAGTCCTGGGCGCGGGGGAGAAGCCCATGTAGGGGACGTCAGTTTGGGGGTTGCCAGTGCACAGGTGACATCTAAAGCCATGAGTGATGAGAGCCCAAGCCAGGGGCCCCAGGGCTGGGGACCGAGTCTTGCCAACTTTCCCAGGCCAGCGGGCTGCGGAGGCACCAGGAGAAGGTCTTTCTCTTTGAATGGGGAAATGAATGAGCGGTGTCTGGTCAACTTTGCCAGACTCTTGGGAAGGCTGGGTCCCCGTCACTGGACAGTTACCCTGGACCACAATAAGTACCACAACCCTCCCAGCCTCCTGACCCGTCCTCCAGATGTCCTCAGCTCTGTCCCTCCCTCCAGGTTCTCTGGCTGTCTGGCCCCCCAACTCCTCCCCACTCTATTCTTTTTTCTTTTTGGGGGAACTGGGGATTGAACTCAGGGGCAGACAACCACTGAGCCACATCCCCAGCCCTATTTTGTATTTTATTTAGAGACAGGGTCTCACTGAGTTGCTTAGCACCTCGCCATTGCTGAGGCTGGCCTTGAACTTGCGATCCTCCTGTCTCAGCCTCCCACTGTATTCTTTTGCCCTTTACTGTCCTGAGCAAGACCACTCTTTCCACCCTGTGAGGGTACTTGCTTGCAGAGGCTCAGCCTTCCCGCTGCAGGGAGAATGCCATCCCCATCCCCAAAGGAGCTCCTGGGTTACTCTCCTCATTGACAAGGGTCTGCCCACAGCTCAGGCCGCAGGAGGCCATGTGGGTCCCAGAAGTGGGTTCAGCGGTTTGGGGAGAGAATTCTAGAATCTGACCCCCAGAGCAGGGCGTATGTGGCCTCCAGGGAGCACATTCCTGGGCCCCGGGGATTCGGAGCTCCCAGGGGAGCAGGATGGAGTGTGGGAGTGGGTCACCTAAGGATGGTGCTGCGTGTCCTCCTGCCACCTGTGGGTGTCATTTCTTTCTCTTTCTTCTTTTCTTCTTTCTTTCTCCCTCCTTTCTCTCTGTTTTGTGCTGGGGATTGAACCCAGCGGTGCTTTACCACTAAGCTACATTCTCAGCCCTTTTTAAAAAAAGTTTGAGACAGAGTCTTGCTGAGTTGCAGAGCTGGCCTGGGCCCTGGGAGCCTCCTGCCTCAGCCCCCGAGCTGCTGGGACCGCCCACCTTCAGGGCGACAGTTCTCATGCTGCAAAATGAAGAGAGGTGGTGCCTCCATGGGCCCTCGGGAGGGGGGGTCTTCCCTGGAGAGACGGACGGCAGGGGATCCTCAGCTCCTTTCTGAATGTGCTCAGGTTGGCCATCCCTCCCTCTTCGTGGCTGTTCGCGAAGTTCAAGGCTTAGGTCTAGACAGAGGGGTCAGCTTTGTTTCCTCCACCCTCCATCTGCAGGCTCCAGAGGTCACCCACCAAGACCTGTCCTTGGGGACTTGCGCCTCTGGGACAAGTGCAGGGGAAGATGTGGCCAGTGGGTGAACCCACCTCTGTGGAAGAGGCTGTCCAGGCCCCGCCTCCCTGCAGAGAAGCTTCCATTGCCAAAGGACAAGCCGACCTTGAAGAGGGATGGAGGGCCCAGAAGCCTCTTCACACACCAGGGGCAGTTCCAGGTTCCCCACCGGGGGGCGCTGTTCCCACTGGGCCCAGAGCTGAAGGCAGATGGAGAAACACAAAGGAGCCCGACACACTTTCCTTTAAAAGGATTTGATTTATTAGTCTTTTCCGAAGCAGTTAATTCTTTTTAATTATTTAAAAAATATGTGTGTTTCATCCAGAGTTATATCAAAGTGATTAAAATGAATCTTCGACTGGAGATACAGCTCCCCAGATCAGAGAAAAAAAATGTTTTTCAATGAACCACAAAAATAAAACCCAAAGAGAACATCCACAATCAAACATATTCCCCACATATCCAGGACAAAAAATAAAATATTTATTGATCTATCACAGCGAAACACGAAGAGATGGGGAGGGCGGAACGGGACATGCTCTGTAGTAGTGGCTCGAGGGCGGGACGGGGGATACAGTACTGCATGTGGGGGGACCCAGGCCGGGGACGAGAGTCCTGTCACCCCAGCCCACACAGCCCTCACACCCTGGGCCAGCGTCGGGGGTGTGTGGCAGGGGCGGAGGCTGCCATGGGAGGTTACCCAGGTGGGTGTGGGCGTGCCCAGCCAGCTAGTGGCACCAGGCAGTCAACTGGGGACAAGAATAAACAGATGGACGGTTGGGTGGATGGACGGACACATGGATTCCACAAGAGCAAGGGGGCTATTCCCAGTGTGAGTGGGGGGTTCTTCTGACTCCAAAGGCGCCCCAGTTGTGGGGAACAGCCATTGATAGGGGGAAAGGGCTGAGTGGACCCAAGGAGAGGAGGGATCTTGTGACCGAATCCAGCTTTGAGGCTTCAGGTGCTTGGGTACCAGCTGGACTGCAGCCGGGGGTGGTTCCTGGTGGGCAGGGGGAGGTGGGACTGCCCAGGAAGCATCTGCACCATCTTCAGAGGAGCCCGGGTGGGGGTCCCCCAGGGGCTGCCCTACCCTCCTCCCTCCCCCCAGGAAGACAAAAGCACCAACAAGTAGCACCAATTTCCCCTGGAGATGGAGACTGTGTGGGGGGAGCTCCCAGGAGGAGGGGTGGGGCCGGGGCTGAGCCCACCAGCCCTGGCCTCTGGAGCCGGTGGCCTCCCAATCGGGGCACGTGGCCACTGCTCTTGATTCCTTGTCCTGTGGATTTCCAAGGCCGCCGGCCTACCGTCCCCTCCCGGGTGGGCATTGAGTGGGGCTTGGGGTGGGATCACAGAGGGTTTACATTCTCCACCAAGCAGTAGCACCAACGTTGATGAGGTCGCGAGTCAGGGGTCCCGGGAAGCTCACTTTCTCTTCCGGCCACAGGATTTCCCCAGGCAGGCCCCACCTGGGCAGGGGAGATGCACACAAAGGTCAGCGGGTGTCCCCCACCCTGGGCTTTTTTGTTTGTTTGTTTGTTTTTACGGGAGATTGAACCCAAGGATGCTTAACCACTGAGCCACATCCCAGCCCCCCCCCTTTTTTGTATTTTATTTAGAGACAGGGTCTCTTTAAGTTGCTTAAGACCTCACTAAGTTGCTGAGGCTGGCTTTGAACTCTTGAACCTCCTGACTCGGCCTCCCGAGCTGCTGGGATTACAGGTGCGCGCCACCGTGCCCAGTGCCGGGTTGTTTCCTAAGCCCCCTGCTTGCTCAAGCAGAGGCTCGGAGAAGCCAGTCCACGGCCCAGGGAAAACTCCGCGCATCGTACAAACTCCCACTGGGCAGGTGGGGTGGGAGCCGGGCCTCAGGTGTGATTGATGAAATCGAGGCTGGTGGGGGTGGGGCTAGGTTGGGAAAGTACCAGGCTGGACAGGGTCCCTGGATTCTGGGCATCCTGCAGAGCAGCCCCATCAGATGGGGTGAAGGAGGAGTCCAGGTGTCTGGAAGGGATGGCCGCCTAAGGGGGTGGGGTGGGCCCTTGAAGGGGAGGGTTTATCACAAAAGCAAACTGAGGTCCAGAGAAAGGGAGAGTCTGTGCCTGAGCTGGAAGAGGAACGCCGGATTCCGGGGGAGGGTCTGATTGGTAAATGGTTTCTGGTCTCCCTCTGGGGTAAGAGGCCACTGGATCTGGTCTTGGAGTCTTGGAGTCCCTCCCACCTCTGGAGCGACATGTGGCTCGTTACCGCCACCTGGTGGCAACCAGCAGACAAATAGGGGACGGAGGACCGGGCTCATGTGGCATCTCTCTGATGCTCATCCTAGGTGACTGAAAAGTCCCTTGATAGGGTCACTGGCATCAGCCTGATGGACAGTTGGCACCCTAGGAAAGGACAATCTGGGCTTTTCCCTGACCCTACCACCTCTGGCCTCTGCCACCTCCTTTGTGAACTGCAGGCAGGTGGGTGCAGAAGGGCCTCCACTCTCCTGCGGGACCAAGGTCAGACTATGCCTGCTTTGGACAACTTGAAGCATCAATGGCCAAGGGCAGGTGACCAGAACCTACACCACACAGTTCCCACTGGCTCATCTGCATTTTCCAGCAAGTTCCAGCTGGTGGCCGCTGACCCTCCTGCCTACCTCTGACTGCTCTGGCTCGGGTGCCCCTGCTCTAGCCACTCCCTGGGTCCCTCCCTACAGGTGGGGGTGGGCAGCAGCTCAGGAACCTGCTTCTCCCCCAGGCCCAGGCTAGTGGCCCCCGACCCTGGCCTCTGTCTTCATCCTCCTGTCCCCTGTCCCTTCCCAGAGCTGCGTCTCTACTCACCTTGGTATCCCAGGGCTCCCAGGGCCCCTCCGTAGGCCTTGGGGGGCTTTCCTGTGGAGGAAGGGTGGGATTGGGGAAGGGCTCTCCCAGCGCCCCTGCTGTGTGCCCAGCCTGTCCTGTCTCTGCAGGTGGCAAAGACCTCCTGTGCCAGCCTGCCCATGCCCTGAACCTGTCCTCCACAGCCCAAGCCAGAGGCCTTTCAGTGGCCTGGCCCTGGAGGTCTGGCCACTCAGCAGGTGCCTCAGCCCATCCCAGTCAGACCCCTGTGTGCTGCCTGGCCTCGACCTACCCATGGGACAGTTCTACTGTCCCTTCCTCTGGAACTTATCAGTCTCTCCAGTGAGTCCCTTGCTCCAGAGTGATCCAGGTCCCTGTCTTGCTCCGATGGCTACCCAAGGGCTTGGCTCCTATCTCCTCCTGGGGCTCCCCCCATACCAGAGGACCTGCCCAGGGCCATGGCCACACTAGCCACTCCCTCTACTCCAGGAAAGCAGCCCTGGGACCCCAGACAGGGGACATCTGTTATTGCAGACTCACCGCCGACTCCCAGGCCCCCGGCGCCTCCACCTACAAGGCAAGGAGAGGGGCTGAGGGTTCCCGCTCCCGGGAGCCCACCACACCCTCCCGGCTGGTGAGGCTGGCACAGGGTATGCAGCGGGAGGGGCTGATTCTGGGCTTCTGCCTCAGCTCCCTGTGTGACTTTGGAGCGGTCCCTGGCACTCCCTGAACTCAGTTTGCCTCATGTGGAACATGATGGAGAAGCCATCTGTCCCCCAAGGACCCCAGAGGCATGAAAAGTGGCTTAGAAAGGCCAATGTTTTCCCTGTCCTTGGAGAGGAGGGAGACAGCACGGGGATGGGGCGACTTTGTGTCGGTTTGGGGTCTGGCCTGGTGTGACCTGGGGTCGTGGGGTTCAACCCTGGACACCGGCTCAGCCCTTCTGAGCAGGAGCTGAAGCAGGGGAGGAGGAGGGACCCGGCAGAGCTCAGGACAGGGCCGGGGCGCGGCGCCTGGGTGTACCTGGGAAAATGGGAGACAATCCGAAGCCAGGTCTCGCTGCCACTCCTGCAGGGGAGACTAGGGGTTGGCGGCCGGGGGGAGGCAGGCCCTGGTCACCCAAGCCTGTCTGGGGCCGAGTCTCCCCGTCACCGCGTGCTCCCCTGCAGCCAGGCAGCTTCCTCAACTAAACGTGTCCCCACCAAGTGCCCTGATGTGACACCTCTGAACTTCCCGGCATTGCCTCAACCCTGAGGCCTGCCATTGGCCCAGGGTGTGTCCTGTCTTGGAGTGCCCTGTCCACCCCCAGCCTCGGGTCCTCTGTGGATGTGGGCTCCATGAGCCCCCTCTGCTAGAGCAGAGCCAGCCCTACCTCCACCTGGGAATGGCCTGGTGGCTCCTAGGACACCTCCAAGGCCAGCAGCACCTGAGGAGAGGGCAGATGGGGGTCAGGACCAGGCCCACATGTGGGCACCCTGACACCCCTCTGTCTCCATTCTGGGGCCAGGATTTGTCTTGCACCGACCTTCAGGGGAACCCTGAGCAGGAGGGAGGCCTGAGCCAGGGTGGGGGTGACGGCAGGGGTGAGGGCCACTAGCGGGCCTGCTGGAGGAGGCCAGCAGGGACAACTCACCATATTTGGCTGCTTTAGCAGCTGCAGCTGGGGACACACCTGGAGAGATGGGGCACGGGGGGATGAGGAATTCAGGCCCTGACTTGTCCTCCCACATCCAGCCACCCTACCCCCCGCCATCCAGCCTTTCAACAGCCTTTACTAAGCTCCTGCTGTGTGTCCCATCCTGTGGAGCCCACAGGGAGAGTCTTGCAGGCCAGTTTAGGTAGGGGGACCCAGTGACCACCCGAGAGAGAGGAAAATGTCATCAGGTTGGCCATGGGGGCACAGACTTGGAAAAGTAATTTCTCTCCAGACTTTGATCTCCGTGTCTGCAAAATGTGCCTGACCCCCCCGCTCCAAGGAACTCCCACTCGTGGTGGTCAGTGGGTCGGAAGAGAAGGAAGAGGACGGTAGGTGACCTCTGCTGCTGGGTGGCCTGGCTGCCCCTTGCCCAGCCCTGGTCTGCAGCCTCAGGGGCCCGGTGGGGAGGGCAGGGTCCAGGGGCAGATGCACTGCAGGGTGGGGGAGGGGGAGGCGTCCTGGGAGAGGGGACAGCCTGAGCAGTGGAGTGGCTCACGATGTCATATATGCAGTGCTCTAGAGGGACTGGGTGACCTGCTGAGAAACCTTGTCAAGCTGGTTGAGAGTGAAATCCGACCTGGCTTCAGATTGTGTTCCAGTCACCCAGGGGCACCCAGGTGCCCTGTCCCTGTCCCTTGCTCCGCTGGGTCCTCCCTTCTCCTGTTTCACCTTGCTGCTCAGGAAGGCTGAGCAGTATCCGGCGAGGGGAAGAAAGGCTTGTCCCTGTCTGTCTGTCTGTCTGACACACATGTGCCACATGCTTGCTGACTCTAGAAGAGTCCTCACCTCCAAAGCCAACGCCGGGGACGGCTCCTCCGGCCCCAAGCCCACCGACCCCCAGTCCTCCGGCTCCGAGCCCACCGACCCCGAGGCCTGTGGAGAGAGCAGATGTTGAACCTGCAGGTCAGGGAGTCCTAGCAAAGTCTGCCTGTAGAGGGACGGTGCTGTCCCCTAGTGGACGGAGCCTGGACCCCCGCGGGGGCTCCCCACGTCCCGTGCTCACCGTACTGGGCGGCTTTGGCAGCAGCCTTGGCAGCAGCAGCAGAGGCGGCAGGTCCGGCCCCTGGGGACACAGCGGGAGCTCAGGGAGGAACTGTCCCAGGTCCCTGCCTCTCTCCCTGCCAGCCCTTCCCGAAGTGCGACTCACCTGCCACGCCACCTGGGACTCCAACTCCACCGAGACCCCCGACGCCTCCCAGGGCCCCAGCGCCCCCTGCTCCTGCGGAGAGAGGGTGGAGGATCAGCCCCCCGTTTCTGGAGGATGGGCCTCCCTGACCCAGGGACACAAGGGAAGCAGAGAGGTGGCCCAACCCATGTGACCAGTGGGAGGAGTGTGGGGAAGGACTGTCCCTGAGCCCTGGGCCCGAGTCCTGGCTCTGCCCTCAGTGAGGGGGATCCCCCTCAGGCCTTGGTCTCTCTGTCTCCAATACAGAGTGGACAGGCCTTCTCTCCCTGGACCGTGCTGGGAGCCTACTGGAGTGACAGTGTGGCTGTGAACGTGGCCGACTGTGGACTACTTGGTCTCAGCTCTTGACAGCCCTGGGTTCAAATCTTGGCTTGTCCTCTTGACATGGCTGTGGCCTCTCTGAGCCCCAGAGTCCCTATGCCCTGCAGGATGCCCTGCTTGCCCTCTGGGTGTGTGAGAGTAGGGCACACCCGTTATGCACTCTGTAAGTGCCAAATCCTACGGTTCGTGTGGGTGGCTTCTGCGCATGCACAGGAGTTCACAGGGGCTCCGTGAGTTTTATCTAGCTCATTGTGTCATGACAGGAAAGGCAGAGCCGGCTATGCCCCCCATTTTGCAGATGAGAGGGTAGAGGTAAGCAGGGGTTAAGCAGTGTGCTCGTTCCACAGGCAGGACACAGCTCAAGAGCCACCGGAGTCCACAGCCGCCCCACTACACCACCCACCACACTGCTCCGTTTCCCTGGCGACGTGGGTGGACTCAGGCTGGCTGAGCAGCCCGTGAGGAACAGCAGAAGGGCCCTGGGTTCCCCGGGGCCGCGGCGGGTGGGGCTGAGGAAGCTGGGATTTTCCGAAGTGGAAACTGGCCCCAAGGGGACCGATGGGGGCCAGTTGGCAGATCCCTGGTGGAGGCCCCTGCCTGGCTCCCAGGAGGCCAGGAATGCGGGGGCACAGACATGGGTCTGGCCAGGCGGGACGTCCAGAGTGCCAAGTGGCAAGGCCAGCAGCTCTGCCACGTCCTCGAGGCTGACAGGAAGGCAGGGAGGGGGGCTGGGGGTGCCCGGAGCAGGAAACAGACCCCTCTGCTCTGGCCAAAGGGTGGGGAAGGAGGCGGAGGTTCCTGCACCCAGGGCTCAAGAAACTGTCAGGGCCAGAGGGGCCTTGGTTCCTGTCCCCTGGGGGGTTTTGTTTGTCACAGGGGATGGAGGCACCACAAGCATTTAGTGGGCAGGGGCCAGAACTGTAGCTGCCAGCAACGTGACCTAGGCACTGCCTCTTTCTGTCCTGCTCATCAGGCCTTGTGCCGTCAGGCTGGCGGGGTGGCAAGAGTACCGCTGTGGTGTGGCAGGGACGGGGGTGGGGGGGTGGGTCACACTCACCATATTTGGCAGCTTTGGCAGCGGCCAGAGATCCAGGCACTGGGGACAAGGGAAAGGGGGATCAGCAGCTGAGCCCCTGCCTGAGGCCCTGCCTCCTCCTCCAGGGAGCCCACCCTGCCTTCCTTGGTCACGTTGCTTCCTCAAAGCCCCGAAGTCCTGACCCTCCTGCCAGGAGTTCTCGCCGCCAGATATGGGGCTTACTATCTAACAGGCCATTGCAAATCTGATGTGGGGGCCTGAGGGCTGAACTGTGCTTCCTCCTTCCACCTGTCCCCTCCTGTCCCCTCCAGGCCCACTGTGGCTGGGCACCACGTGGGGCTCAGTCACTACATGGTGAAGAACTGGAGTTCCTAGTGGCCCTCTTGCCGTGGAACATTCCTGAAGGCCTGGGGCTGGCCTACCCCTGCCCACCGACCCTAGGACTCCTACCTCCTTCCTTGGGGGGCAGGTGGGCTTTTTTGAGGTCTGGAGCCCTGTCATGGCTCCCTCTGAAACCTGGCAGCCTGGAGACCTCTGCCTGGCTTTGCCTCCCCCTGGGATCCCAGTTGTCTCTGACTGCCCAGGAAAATCTAATGGAGGGTTCACTGTGCACCTCTGGGTGCCAGGGGAGCTGGGGCAGTGCTGGGAGGAGGAGGGGTCTCCTGCTTTTGAGCTCAGGGGGGCAGTTTCTGTCTAACCTCTAGAAACCTCCTCACCTGCACCAGCTCCAAATCCAGGAACCCCGGCACCAGCTCCAAATCCAGGAACCCCGGCACCAGCTCCTAATCCAGGAACCCCGGCACCAGCTCCTAATCCAGGAACCCCGGCACCCAGCCCAGCAGCTGCCTCTGTGGGGACATGGGCAGTGGGACTGAGCCCTGCCTCCTCCTCCAGGGAGCCCACCTGGGCAGCAGGCAGCTTGACCCTTTGGAGATGTCCCACCCTGAGAGCCGAGTCCAACCCCAAGGGAAGGGCCCCCGGTGGAGCAGCGACCTCCTCCATGGCTCTGTCCCCATCTCCAGACTCCCTACCTTTATCTATAGCTCTGTGGCCCTGGAACAGTCTTCCTGAGATGGCCACTGACCACCAAGTCCAGCCCATCCACAGGCTGGAACCTGGGGTTGCGGTGTAGACCCCACTTCCTTTCCTGCCTTGCCTACTGCCCTCCCATCTCGAGTGAACTCACTAAATTCTCCCGACAGCCTTCTGCACGAGGCGGGCGCTGGGCTGCTGACTCCCCGGCTAGAACCCCAAGGTCACTCAGTTTCTTTCGGACCCAGGATTGGAACCCAGGACTCTCTCTCCCTGAATCTGTGCTTTTAGGCCCTCCGCCTGCTCTCTTGGGGCCGATGATGCTGCCGGATGCACAGAGTGGGTCTGGTGTGTGTGTGGGGGGCCTGGGCCCTCTGGGCATGGGGGAGAGGCGGGCACTCACGGTACTGAGCTTTGGCGGCGGCTTTAGCAGCGGATTTGGCAGCAGCGGGTCCTGCTCCTGGAAGGAGGGGGAGTTCAGGATGGTGCCCATGAGGGCTGCAGGGGACCCCCAGGCTTCTCAGAAACGACACTCACCCGCGATACCACCGGGGATAATGCCACCAGGAACTCCGACGCCACCAGGAACCCCGACGCCACCAGGAACTCCAATGCCACCAGGAACCCCAACACCACCAGGAACCCCAACTCCACCAGGAACTCCACCGACTCCAGGGCCCAAACCTGCAAGAGCACCCATAGCTGCCCAGGGCCTGGCTAACCAAGGCCTGAGCAAAGAAGAAGGAAGGTGCTGGAAAGAGGCCTGGGTCCAGAGGCAGGGTCCGTGGGTTCTCGCCCCAGCCAGGGCAGACTGGCCGAGAGACCCTGGGCCGGACACTTCCCCATGATGAGTCTCAGCTTCCTCCTCCCTAATACAAAGTCTGTGCAAGTTCAGGAGATCAAGGCCTTTTGGGGGACAAGGACCCCTGGAGCCTGGAGAGTGACAGGAAAGGGAGCACTTTACTAAAGATAGGCAGACCTGGTTTAAACCTCTGCTCAGCCGCCATTGAGCTGTGGCCGTGAGCAGGGTCCTAAGGCTGGGGCCTCTGTCTCCACGTCTGGCAGAGGGGCTGAGTAGAGCCGGCCTCCTGGGAGCCAGGAGGTCGGTGAACCTGGAGTTAGAACCTTCTAGGGCCTCACGGGCCATGGGATTCTGATGGGAAGAAGAAGGATCACTGGCCGGAATGCCACCACTGGCCACTTTCAGTAAAGTGTGTGTGCCTGGGCCTGCCAGGGTGGCCCTCAGAAGGTAGCAGGAAGGACCCCAGTCACAGCACGGAGCCCAGAATCCGGGCCGGGTTCAGCTGGGGTGGAGGACGGTGGGAGGGGGTGCTCTCCAGGGCCATCTTGAGCTGCTTTCCCAATGTCACCAGCCCCCAGAGCTGATCAGAGGAGCCAAGGTGAGGAGAGCCCCCACCGTCAGAATATGACAGACCTCTGAGCAGGGGACCTGAGAGCAATGCTTTGGAACAGGGGTCGGGCCCTGGGGGGCACTTACCAAACTGGGCAGCTTTGGCGGCTGCTTTGGCGGCTGCAGCTGCCGGGGTCCCGGCTCCTGGGTGGGTGAAGACAGGGAATGGGGAGCCATCCCCAGCCCCGCTGCCCCCTCTGAGCCCTCCCAAAATCCCCCACAGAAGTTTCTCCTGAGCCACAACCTTATGCTGGAGACGGGGACGCACACGCAGGTCCAGCCTGAGTTCTGAGGTTGTGAGGACCACCCCTGGCCCCCGGGCACCTCCCTGCCCTTCTTGGGCTTTGGTGGAGCCCTGACAAGCAGCCTGTGAGAATCCAGCCTGGGGCCAAAGTAGTGATTGGAAAGGGGCACCATGATCCTCTCCTAGACCTACCCCAAAGGATTTGTGGAGCTTTCTACTTTGAATGCAGGTAATTCTTTAAAATCCTGAAAGCTCCAGGATCCAAACTACTGCAGGAAATGAATTGCTTTTTAATTTAATTTATTTTTAAATTTTGCCGTGCTAGGGGTGGAACCCAGAATCTGATGCCACCAAGCCAGGTGACATCCCCCAGCATCCCTAGGCAGGGAGGGGCCTTGCCAGGGATCAGCAGGCTGGGCCCCATGGAGGGCTCTTCCCTCTGGGCTACTTTGGGGAGATCATGGTCCCTCTCCGCCTCTGGGCTCAGCCATCCCATCTGTAAAATGATGCGGATGCTTCCAGCCACCTCCAGGGACCCTTCTGCGAGACAAACCAAACCCGTCTCTCAGTGGGGGACACTGCTCACCTGGCACCCCTCCGGCTCCTGGCACACCTGGCACTAAACCTGGCACTGCACCTGGCACGGCACCTGGCACCAGCCCTCCCAGGGCTCCAGCTCCTCCAGCACCTGGAGGACAGAAGAGTGTCCAGTGCTCAGCTCTTGGGGAGCAGGAGGTGGGGGAGAACAGGGACTGGGGGTGGGCAGGGCAGGGCCACTTACCGTACTTGGCAGCTTTAGCCGCAGCGGCTGCTTGGGCTGCAGCTACAAGGGAAGAGGGGACAGACTCTCAGACCCCATCTCAGCGGGCAGAATTCTAGCTCCTGGCCCCAAAAGGCACCAGAGTCCTGCCCTGTCCCCACTGTCTCTGAGCACACTGAAGTCCAGCCCACACTCCCTGCCCACCCTGCAGAGCCAGCTGGGGAGCCCCACCTCCCTCCACTAGAGAGAACTTAGGCTCACGGGAAAGGCCAGCTCCGGGGACACCTCCAATGCCAGCACCGGGGACACCTCCAAGGCCAGCTCCGGGGACACCTCCAAGGCCTGCTCCAACACCATAGCCAGGAAAGCCCCCAGCACCAACCCCGTATGTGGGGATGCCTCCAACGCCCACTCCAGCTCTGGCCCCTGCAGAGGGAAGATAACCAGGCGGGGAGGCACCTCAGGGAAGGAGGACAGGAGGAAAAGATGTCCACTTCCCCAACGTCTGGTCCTCAAGGGCAGGAAACAGGGATGCCTGGGCCCCTCTGCCTCCTCCACGAAGCTCAGTCCCCCCTTGACTTCCCTCTTCTCTGAGCACTTGGAGAGGGCTCCCTTTGTGGGGGAGAATGAGAGCAGGCTCATCCCCAGGCTTGGGCTCCTCTGAGGGGGTCTCTCTCTGGGGAAAGTCATTCTGGGACTCTCTCAGCCTATGGCTTCATGGTGGGAGACCACTGGGAAGACCCTCACTCTCCTGGGGCCCGCCCCCTCCATGTCCCAGCTCTGCCAAGGACCTGCTCTGCAAGTCTGAGTAAGCAGACCAGAGCCATTTGGTTCAGGCAAGTAGAGGCCAAGACAGGGTGGGCAGGATACTAACCATATTTGGCTGCTTTGGCGGCTGCTTTGGCAGCAGCAGCTGGTGACACGGCCCCTGAAAAGATCAAAGGGACACAAATGTTCAGGAGAAAATAGAGGAGAAATGCTCAGCGCACAGTCCTCTCTCCACCCACCTGTCTGTCGGTCCATCTTCTTTCTCTCTATCAAGTCAAGATAGAGTTGCTCAGCCATCCATTCACCTGCTGTCCTACTTCTATGTCTGTCCATTTGTCTGTCTATCCTTGGACCTCAGTCCAACTACCTATCACCTACCTGTTCCTCTATGCACCCACCCATCCATCAACTTACCCACACACCTGCCTACCTACCCATTCAGCTAACCATCTGCCCAGCTGTCCATTTTGCATTGGCTGGTCCACACTTTCACCCACATATCTATCCATCTGCTCATCCAACTATCCACCCACCCCTCCAATCGTCCATCCATCCATTCATCCAATCATCCATCCATCCATCCATCCATCCAACCATCTGTCCATCCATCCAACCATCCATCCATCCATCCATCCAATTATCCATCCATCCATCCAATCATCCATCCATCCATCCATCCGTCCAATCATCCATCTATCTATCCATCCTTCTAACTACTTTAGTCCCCCAGCTGCCTATCTATCTGTCTTTTTATCTATGTATTTATCTTTCCATCCAACTTTTTTTAATCTATCTATCTATCTATATATCTATCCATCCATCCATCCACCCATTCTTGCATCTGCTCATCCTTCTACCCAATCACTCCTTCATCCATCAATTTGACTGCTCATCTGCATGGCCAATATGTGACCACCCATTTTCCCACCCATCCACTCACCCATCTATCCACAATTTACTGAGCACCTACTCAGCTAAGTGTTGGAAACAGAAGTGAAAAAGGTGTGATTCTTGCCTCTGGCAGCACAGCAACAGCCAGAAGGAAAATAGAAGAGCTGGTGCTGGTGGCAGCTCGGTGGGAGGTTGTTATAGTCCAGGGAGGGAGGATGAAGGGGTGAGGCAGAGCCGAGGGTGTGGACAGATGAGTGAGGTCTTGGGGAGGACCCCAGAATCTCAGCAATAGTCTATTTCTCTCTCACACACACGCACATGCACACACAAGGAGCAAGTCCAGCTTACCTGGTACACCCCCGATGCCTGGACCCCCAACACCTGGGACCCCAACACCTGGGACTCCAACACCCGGGACTCCAACACCTGGGACTCCGCCAACACCTGGGATCCCAACACCTGGGACTCCGCCAACACCTGGGATCCCAACACCTGGGACCCTAACTCCTGGCCCACCAGGCACTAAGCCCCCAGCAGCTCCTGCAAAGAAAAAGGATTGTTCTTCTAGCCTAAGCCTTGTGGGGGCCTCTGAAGACCCCCAAGAGCAGGGGTGTAGGGGAACTAAAGGGTAAGGGTCTGAGTGCAGGATCGCTCAGGTGGGTTGGCATCTGCTCGGCATGGATCCAGCTCTTCAGAGGTTGGGAGGAACTCTGAGAGCCTGAAGGACTAGCAGGATTGGGTCTGCGGCTGGGAAGAGCATGATTGATTTCTAGAGCAAGATCTAGAACTACCAGCCGTGGGCACCTCGGCCATTGGACCGCCCTGGGACATGGGGGCAGTGTGGGGATGGGTGGGGAGGAGCCAGTGCTCCCCAGGGCCCCTTATGCATTCAATTCACAGAGAACCAGGAGATGGCACCCCAGGTGCAGTGACCAGAATGGGCAAGTTCAAGGAGTGGGCGGGGAGAAGGAGGCTCCCCAGGTGGACACAGGCAAATCCCTCCAGCTACCCAGGACTGGGTCTCCAGAGCCCACAAGGAGACTGGGGCAGGCCCTGTGCCCTGGACCTGCCATCCGGGGTCACTCACCGTACTTCGCAGCCTTGGCGGCTGCCTTTGCAGCAGCAGCAGCAGCCGCAGGAGTCCCGGCCCCTGGAAGGACAGCCACAGAGGGTGAGGTCCTTTGCCTGTGGCTGCTCAAGGCCACCTGCAGCCCTGCTGGACCTGACAGTACCTGCAATGCCTCCAATCCCAGGAACCGCACCAGCCCCGCCAGGAATGCCGCCACCTCCAACACCAGGGATGACGCCAGCTCCTCCAGCACCTGGTGGGACAGGGCCAGTGTGTGTGGCTCCTCAGGGTCCCCCTGGGGCCGCGCAGGAAGGTCTCCAGGAGGCTGGCATTGGAACCAGCACCATTCCACCCCGGGACTCGGCCCTGGCACCTCGGGCTGCGCTGCGGGGGCCCTGCCTCGGCTCCTGAAGCCCAGTGGGTCCCTTTCCACACACTCATTAAGGGAGTTGGACGTTTCCGGACAGATCCAGCCCTAATCACTGCCACATACTGAGAAACCACAAGCCGCCGCTCCCTGGGCCAGAGGGGCCCCCAAAGGAATGTTCGAGGCTTCCTTTCCCTGTGTTCCGAAGACCCAGCCAAGTTCGTCATCCGAGTGCCTGGCCGCCCGGCCCTGGCAGCCCCTTCCTGCCTGCTCTCCGCTCCCGCATTCCAGTCGTCCCCACCAGCCCCTGCTGGCCTCTGGGGCCTGAGGGGGGCCTGTGGGGGCCCCAAGGGCAGGTCCCCCTCCCCACATTCTTGTCCCCCAGGCTGGTGGGAGACATCTTCTGGCCCACCCTAGAAACAGGAAGGGCTCCCTGGGGCTGGGGACAGAGGAGGGGACTTCAGCCCTTGTGGTCTGACCCTGAACTGAGGGTTTCTTTGGCAGGGGACAATTGCCCACCCTGCCCATGGCACGGGAATGGGATGTCCGCGCCATACTGCGGCAACGCCATCCAAGAGATCCGGGCTTGAGGAACGCGTTAAGGTTTTATGGTATGCATTAAATGGATGCGAAACCATTAAGTTTTAAAAAAGCTTGTGTAGGTCCCACCTCAAACGGTCTTTCTGACCACCGAGGCACCCCCCCGCCCTGCTCATGCTCCTCCTGCCTCTTTCAACCTGGAGGCAGGCTCCTCATAAAGTGTAAGGCTGGAGTCAAACATCACTTTCTCTGGGAAGCCTCCCCGATTTGCCCCAGGTAGGAACAATGTGTCCCTCTTCTCCATTCAGCTCCTATGACAAGGCCAACCTCCTCCACTAAGCTGCCACTCGCTGCCCCCACCTCTGAGATGGATGGGTGGAGGGACAGAGGGACAGAAGGAGGAAGGGACATAGAGGTGGATGTAGGGAGGGAGGGGGGAAAGGTGGAGGGCTGGGTGGGGAGGGACAGGAGTGGGAGGGATGGATGGATGGATAGATGGATGGATGGATGGATGGATGGATGGATGGAGGGATGGATGGATGGAGGGATGGATGGATGGATGGAGGGATGGATGGATGGAGGGATGGATGGATGGAGGGACAGAGAGATAGATGGGGGAAGGGAAGTAGAAATGGAGAGAGGGAGGGATGAGGGATGAGGGAGGGAGGTTGAGGGCTGGGTGGGGAGGGAGGAATGGATGGATAGATGGATGGATGGATGGGAGGATGGATAGATGGGTGAAGGGACAGAGGGATAGATGGAGGAAGGGATATAGAGATGGAGAGAGGGAGGAATGAGAAAGGGATGTGGAGGGATGGGTGGGGAGGGGAGGTGTGGGAGGGATGGATGGAAGGAGGGATGGATGGACAGGAGAGGGATGAGTCGAGGGAGGGATAGATCAATGCGGGCCTGGGGGCCACTGGATCAGCTGTGAGGCGGTTCTCAACTGTAAGGGGGTGCTGCGGGTGGGTTGGGGGTGGCTGAGGACCCCAGAGGTGCTTACCATATTTCGCTGCCTTAGCTGCTGCCGCTGCGGCCGCCTGGGGGCCCACTCCTGGGGGAGGACAGGGATCGGAGGGGAGATTCTGAGAATGGTGCCCACCTGCTACCAGGCGCAGGATGACCCGCCCTCTGACACACGGGTGAGGAGGGGCTTTGCGGCAGGCAGAGCCCGCAGGGCTGGAGGGACACTGGCCAGCCACAGTGACCAGGGCCCCTTTGCCTGGGAGTGACCAGGCTGCCTCACCTGTCCCCGTTGGGTAGCCGGCCTTGCCCGCGGCACCAGCCACTCCTCCGGGTCCATAGCCTGTCAGAGGACAGGGCTGGTGTCACCCTCACCCAAGCAGACTTGGCCACCTCTGCCGTCCCTCCCCTTCCCTGCAGGGTCCTGCCGCCCTGAATGTCCCTGTGTCACCCCCATCAGGAGTGAGAACAAATACAAATGGGCAAGTGGCCCTGGGATTCCCACTGCACAGAAGAGGACAGAGGAGAGGACAGAGAGGAGGACAGGCTCTCGGAGGTCTCATGAGAGGGAGAGGCCCAGAGCGAGGCCCAGGCCAAGGCCACATTTTGTGCTGTGTCCTTTGGAGATCCCCGTTCCAACAGTCCACCCCGCTGCCCAGGGCTGGGCCAGAGGCACCCTCTCCGGGCCCCTAAGGCTGGAAGCCCACAAGGGCGGACTCACTGAAGGGCGCTTTCCCATTGGCGTAGGGCAGTCCGTAGCCACCTGAGGAGAGAACAGGGTGGGCTCCAGGGCTGCCCCCCTGGGTGGACAGACCACCCTCCCCCAAGAGCCCTGTGTGGAGGAGGGAGGACTCCCTCCCCCTGGGTCTGACGGGACATTCCTCCCCCTGCAAGTCCAGGGCCCACCTGGCCCTGAGTTCTGAGCATCGTCCTTGGGTCCCTCTCTACGGGAAGAATGCCACTGGCTGATAGCCGAGGTAGGGGTGGCCCTGCGGGTGACTTGATGGTGAAGGGTTCTTTCCCAAGGTGTCCAATACCGTCGACACAATGGCTCTCCCTCAGAGCTTTGGGTCTCTGTGTGCGTGCGCACTCATGCACAGGGACGTGTGCCTAACGTCTGTGGCTGGGTTTCCCCAGGTTTTCTTTGACTGGTGACCAGAAGTGACTTCAATACCACTCCCCACCCTCCCACCCCAGGACATCTGTGTCCCCCTAGGCTGAGTCTCAGCAAGTCCTTCCTCCTGAAGCCCCCCTGACTCACCTGGAAGCTTGGGTGCCTTGATGGGGTATCCCAGTGGGACCCCAGGCTGCTGGCCCCCAAAGGGCCCGACCCCTGTGGAAACCGAAAGCAAATCAGGGCCCAGCTCCCTGGGCCAGCAGCCCCTTCTACACCTTCCGTGGACGCTGCTTCCTGCTCAGACAGCAGCAGTTCAACAGGCCACTTTCTGGGGAACTTCAGGACCCCCCGGGGGTGTTGGACCCCTGCTGGATCTGATAGTCTTGCCCTCCTTGAAGGGGGCTGGGTTTGGCAGTTTGGGGCTCTGTGCAGATGGGTTGGGGGTGGGAACTGGCCTGGTGTCCCTTCACGCTGAAGTCAGCTCAGGGCCCGAGTGGGAGCCATGAGGGGACTCCCAGGTCTGGATGGATGCTGGGTACCCAACTCCTCCCAGGGCCAGAGCCCCTGCCCAGCTGGCCACCTGCCTGTCCTCCCCCTGGCCTGAGCAGGTCAGCCCTGTCTCACCTGGGATTCCTGCAAAAGCTCCGCCTCCACCTGCAATGATAAAGTCCTGTCACGGCGGCCCTGGCACCATGGGCACAGGGCCCCGGGGGGCAACGTTGGCCAGGCAGCACAGAGGGGCGGGCAAACTCCGGCAGGGGCCACTTGTACCCAGACCTCGCAGCTCGTCCCATCCTTGCGCACGGTCTGGGATTTCTGAGCAGCGGGCTGCCCTTCCTGGCCTGCAGGTTCAGGGCTGGGCACAAGAATGCCCTCCAGAGGACCCTGAGTAGGCCCCAGATCCCTCCATAGCCCACAGTCCAGCCCCCAGGAGCCTGCAAGTGGGTGCAGAGCCTCCCCCAGGGGCCCAGCCCAGCCGGCTGCATACCTGGGGCCTTGGCCTTGACTCCTGCTCCGGTGGGCACCCCAGGGAGCACCCCTACTCCAGGGAACCGAGCTCCTGCGGGGCAAAGAGGGCTACGGCTGTGGCAGAAGGCCCTCCTTGGCCCCTCTCCTGCCTCGGGTCTCTGGTGGATCTGTCTGTGATGGGCATGGCTCCCAGGGACCTGTTGCTGGGCACTCTCCTCCCCTTCCCGGCCCAAGGTCAGTAGGCCTGAGCTTTCACCCTATTTTGCAGTCACGTGGCCTCAGGCCTGAGTGGACTTCATCACAAATCCACCTCGCCCACCCTCGGGGGAGAAGCGCGGAGTGCCAGAGTGGAGGCAAAGTGGCTGTGTGTGCGCAGAGCAGCTTCCCGGCGGTGGCCTGGGACTGAGTGCCAGGGTCTCCTTCCTCTCCCTCCTGCCCTGGGGCTGGGCTGCCTGACCTGACCCCGAGGGGGTGGGGGCCACTCTGTCAGCAAATCCCACAGAATCGCCTGGATCTGGGCTTTTGGGGGATTTCAGGAGGTCACATGTTGGGTGGGGTGGCAGGCCCTGGCAGGGAAAGGGGGTAGGGGTGGCTTTTCGGGGTCTCCTGCAGGGCAGACCTGCTGGGCAGGCCCCCTGGTGACTCACGACTTTGAGGAAACAGCTGGCTACACTGGAGTCTTGGTCTACCCCTGGGGGCCTGCCTGGGCTGCGAGGGGGGTTGGGGCCTGGGGTCAGGGCTTGGGTGGGGCCAGGGAGGCTGATGCTCAGTGCCAGGGACCTCTGTTCACTAGCTGGCGCTCTGACACTTAAGAAAACAGCCACTGACCAGGACCCAAGGCCTCTGACGGCCTCTGCCTGTGGGGGTGGGGTTTTGGGGAGGCTGATGGGGGCTGCTTTCTTTCTAGAAGTTTCCCTTTGCTTTCTGGTCCTCACCTGTGCCGGGGAGCACGCCACCTGGGTATACACCTGGGAGCCCCACACCTGGAGGAAGGAGGAGAAGGAGGTACCATGAGCAGTAGCTCAGAGTCCAGGGACTCCGCCAGCCCCCCACCCAGGAAGCTCCAGGGATCCCAAAGAGCAGCCCTGTGCCCACTGCGGGAGCCAGGGACAGACATTGGGTGTCAGCGTCCCTCCTCCTACGACTCTCGGAAGTCATCTGCTGACCCTCCCGTGCATGGATTTCTGTCTGTCTCCTGGAGCCAGCCCACCTCTGGCTAACAGCTTCCAGATGTCCCCTCCCTGCTGAGTGGACAGGCAGCCTTTTGTTGAACCTCAAGTCACTTCCTACAGGGCTTGGTGAGGTGGAATGAGTACCAGATGAAGAGTCAGAGGATGTCACCCTGGCTCTGCCGGGACCAGCCACAGCCCCTCCCACTCTGACTCTTGATGCTGAGCCTCAGTGTCCACACGGTCACCCAAGAGCCTGCCACAAGCTTGTCTCTGAAGTATTTCTCTGCTTCAAGTTCCTAGAAGGGCCAGGGGGCCCTCTGCCCCGTTCCACAGAAGCAGGTTGACCTGGCCATCTCCCCCGCCCTGCTGCGGTCAGGCCCTGCCCCTTCTCCATGAGCACAATGGGGAAGGGGCTCTGCCCCTCCCTGACCTCTGCCCTCCAGCCCCAGAGACTCCACACTCACCGGGCACTTTCCCTGGCTTCGCTCCAGCTCCGACACCGACTCCAGCTCCGACCTGAGGGACCACGGCACCTGGCACAGCAGGAGGCACGTGAGGGTTGGTTCCTCGGCCCACTGGCTTCGCCCAGAGAACTCAGGTCAGCCACCTCACCTGTGGACACTCCTAAGCCACCGACTCCGCCAACGCCACCGACTCCTCCAACGCCACCGACTCCTCCAACACCACCAACCCCGCCAACTCCGCCGACGCCTCCGAGCCCAGCACCTGCAGGGCCAGGTGGAGGGGTCACTCGAGGGACAGGACGGCGGAAGGCAGAGACCCTGGAGCTCCGGCCCTGCCACTAACCCCCCTGGCTGCCTCCCCAGCCTCTGCAGGTTGGAGATGAGGATCCTGCCCATCCGCCTCGCAGGCCCCTGGGCAAGAGAAGTTAAAGTGGAGCCCAGGGAAGCCAGGGGCTGATGGCCCGTCCTAAAGGGTCCCACTCACCAGCCTTGGCAGCCTTATAGGCTGCAGCAGCACCAGCAGCTCCACCTGGTACCACGCCCCCCGGGAAGGCACCTGCAGGGAAGGCTCCCAACCCTGCGGAGGAGAGGACAGGGTGAGGTCCTGGGCACGGCACCCTGGAAACTGCCCAGCCCCAGCCCGCCGGCCCTGCCCACTCAGGAAGCTCATCTGCGACCCCTCTGCTCCCTGCAAGACCTCAGCCAGGAAGCCACGGCCGCTCAGGAGGACTGGACCCTGTGTTGGAGGCCAGGGGGGCCCCGGCTCCAGTGGGCAGGATCTTTTGGGCCAAGCACCCCACCATGCCTTCCCAAGTGCCCTGGGGAGCTGATGCCCTGGGCAGCCTCCATCTGGTCCTCATCACTTCCTTGTGATAGTCCCCTCACCCAGCTGGGACCCCCTCCTGCCCACATGGCTGCTCGAAGCAAGTGGTCTTAGCCTCGGGCCCCACTGGACCTAGTCACCAGTCCCCCGTCGGGCATGTCCACACTCACCTGCCCCAGGGCCAGCGCCCGCAAGCCCTCCGGGACCTGCAGGAGAAAGACAGCAGATGAGAGGAGGGTGGTGTGTGGGCACCAGCCCTGGCCCATGGGGAGAAGGGTCTCCCAGAGTGGGGGCAGGACCCTGGCAGCGCTGTGACGAGCAGGTCACAACTCTGGTCTCTAAGCTGGTCCTTAGGCCTTTGGTACGTTGCCTGATTCTGCTAAAAGGGTAGCCACCCTTGAGTGACCATGCGCTATGCTGTGTAGACAGGACTGTGCCGAAGCCCCTGGCGACCTGGGAAGGGCTGTGCCCCTAACAGCCAACCAGAGGCAGCAGGGCTTCCTGCGGGGCCAGAGCTGGGCATGGACTGCAGGCTAGGCCTCAGCCAAGCCAGGGGCCCCACCTGGGCCTGCCCGCTCCCTCGCAGGTGCCTCTGACTTCACCTGGGTCTGTCCCCATCATCTGTCCTTCCGTCCAGCCTGCCCCGCCGTCCAGGAGCCTCGTGGCTAGAGCCAGATGGGTCCCTGGCACTCTCCTCCCCACATCTGGGCCCCATTGCCCCTCCCAGGGGACATTCCTCGGCCTTGGCTGGGACAATGGGCAATCGGGCTGGAGTTTACAGCTACACAGGTTTGTTTCCAATTATGAGACTCTCTCCTGCGAGCACCAGTCCTGGCTGCCAGGGTCCAGGCCCCGGGGGAACACTCTCCAGGGACCTCCGGCTCGGGGCCTGCTGAGCCCTGGGGGAGACTAGTGGGCTCCCGCTGGGTGTGGTCTCTCTTCTAACCAGCCCTGCCCACTCCTTCCTTTCTCTCTCTCTCTCTCTCTCTCTCTCTCTCTTCCTGGTACTGAAGATTGAACCTGGGGTGTTTAACCACCAAGCTACAAACCCAGCCCTTTTTATTTTTTATTTTGAGACAGGGTCTCACTAGGTTGCTTATGGCCTCACTAAGTTGCTGAGGCTGGACTCAAACTTTCGATCCTCCTGCTTCAGCCTCCTGAGCCTCTGGGATTACAGGCGGGCACCACTGCACCTGGCCCCACTCACTTCTTAATTGCGTGGCCTGGGCCTTGGGAAGCTCAGGCAGTCCCTCTGTAAGATGGGTCTGTAACTGCCCCTGGAGGTGGACAGACAGGGCCTGGGCTGTCCCCAAGCCAGTGGCTGTCCCCAAACCTTCCTGGCTCTGGCAGTGGCTGTCCCCAAGCCAGGTCTGTTTCCTGAGCTCCCAGGGGGCAGGGGACATGCTTGGATCTTTCCTGTCCACAGGGGCTGGAAGGAAGAGATGCGACCAGAGTGGAATTAAGGAGAGGCTGGGGCAGGGGTGGGGTCAGGCCTGGGGACAGACAGCCCCTGTGCATCATCTGACCTTCTCCCACAGTGCCCCAGAAGGCTCTCCCTTGGGGCCAGCTCCACCCCTGTGTGTTCCCTTCCCTGGACTCACCTGCTCCAAATGCCCCCAGGAGTCCTGCACCTGGAGAGGAGAAAGGGGAGGGGCTGAACACGGCCCAGAGCACCCCCCAGCCCCCAGCCCAACCACTTTTATTTCTGGAGTCAGAAAGTTCTGATTCAGATCCTCCTGCCCCTGCGGCTCTGTGTGCAGGAGCGAGTCACCTCCCCTCTCTGAGCCTCAGCTTCCCCATCTGCAGGTGGCCCTAACGCTCCCTGCCTCCTGGGAACCAGTGCGCCCAGAGGTGCCCCCAGGCTGTCCTTGCCCCCGCTCCCCCCCTGGGTGGGCAGCTGTCCTCCAGCTAGAGCTCGGGCGTGGGCAGTGCAGGCTCCCAGCTGCCTGGTCCCCCGCTGAGCCTGAACCAGGGCGGGGACAGCCTGCGGGGCCCACGTGTAGGAGCAGCTGCCAGGCCACCCACCCTCTATCACCAAGGGATTAATTGTTCCCAAGCATGACATGCGCTGCCTGTGACCCATCCCGTCCTGCCTGGGCAGGCCCGGACGTCCCCCCAGCCCGGATGTAGGGAGCTTCGTTCGGGTAGCCACAGTGGCTCTGCCAAAGCCTTTGTAGCCCTAAATCCTGAGGCTGAAAGGTGACCTTAGGGAGGTCATGGAATCCAGCCCTCCTCCTCCAGACAGTGCTCTTGGCTTCCAAAGGAGATATCCTGACTTTCCTTTGGTCTATTCATTTGGCCTGAGTTGGAAGTTCTTTTGGAAGTCTAACCTAAGTCTTTCATCCGTAGAAGCTTCACTTTAGCTACGATCCATCAGGAGACTGCACGCAGGTACCTCAGTCTTCCCTCCATTACTTAATGACAACCTGGCCTGGTTCCTCCACTGTCTATGGGGTCAATCAGTGAATGCACCCTCTATCTTTGCAGGTGTGACCTCCACACTTGGGCCTTCTATGCTGTGCACGGCCCTCTCTCCACACCACGGCTCGTCTGGCCATCCCTGTATTCTCTCGGCCTCCCAAGACCCTGCTAAGAGCCCTCACCCTCCAGGAAGACAGGATGGGGTTCAAGCAGGGGGAAGCAGTGGGCCTGGTCTCCTGGCCTGGCAGACCCCTCAGACCCCAGGGTCCCTCTGGCCCTCACACCCCTCTGCTTCTCCCACTGGCTCCCGCCCCAGGGTTTCACAACGCAGATGGGCTTTTAGCGAAGGGGAGTCTGTGGATTCATCTGTGCTTGGATCAGGGGCCGCCAGGGTTTCGTAAGAGCTGTTGGGCAGCCAAGCTGTGTCCCGGAGCCTGGGGCTTCAGAGCCAGGGCCGTATGGCGCAGGGTGGGGATGGGGACGCCAAGGCCACATGTGCAGCATCTCACACTAGGGGCCATAAATCTGGGTGGAGACACTGTGGCCTCCACCTGCTCCTCATCCCCCAGAGTCTCCAAGAGACGCCCCCTTGGGGTGAATTCCCCAGAGCTGAGGGTGGCCCTCGGGGGCAAATCTGAGCCCCAGGGGGTGAGGCCTGGACAGACCTACCCCGCCTTCCTACTGGAAAGCTCCACAGTTTGGACACAGCTGGACGGGGCCTGGGGCCGGAAGGGAGCTCCACTTTAGCATCTGGGGTGAGGGTCAGGGTTCAGCCTGGGGTTGAGCTCAGGGCTTGGTCAGGGGTCAGGATTAGGGCTCAGACCGGCATCAAGCTCAGGCCTATCGGGGGTCTCGACCTGGGATTAGACAGGGGTTAGTTTGGGATCAAGGGTCTGAAGGCCGAGCAGGTGGAGTCCGGGGCTCTCGTCTGCGCCTGCTCCTGCAGCGCTGTTTTACAGGCTTGGTGGCCCCTGGGACCTCAATCTCTAATTTTGCCTCCAGCACTGGGGCTGTTTCTGAGGCTCTGAGCAGAGGGCTGTCTCTGGGGAGCTGGATGCGTGGGCACTGACTGGATAGAGCTGGGTACGTGTTACCAAAGGAGGACCCCTGCTGCTGCCCTCCCCTCCCCTTCCTGCCCCCCAGTGCCGTCAGTCAGCCCTCCCCCGCCTCTCGGCCTTTCCTTAGGACTCTGAGCCTCTTACTCCTCTCTTACCTGGTTTGGGTGGTTTGCCTCCGGGCCCCAGAGCTGCAGAGAGAGGAGACGGGAGTGAAGGGGGCCCCGGCCCACGTCTTACTAGTTACCCCCACCCCAGGGAGAGTGAGGATGGAGGTCTGAGGGTCGACAGGGGCCCAGGGAAGAGCCCAGGGAAGGGCTGGAGAGGTCTGGGGGCTCAGTTCTCAGACAGGTGTCTTCCCACGGGACACTCAATCTGGGACTTTGATACCTGGACCTTCTGGGGAGCTGGGCCCTGAGGGTGAGTGTGGCCACAGGACCCCCCACCCGCTGGTTTGTGGTCTCACCTCCTCCTCCCAGGCCTCCGAGACCAGCCCCTGTGAGGAGAGAGAGGGAGAAAAAACCATCAGCATCCTCCAGAGAAGCCGCTCTCCATCCTTCCTCCCCCCGACCTCTGCCCGGCTACCCGACCTTGGGCAGGTCAACCTCTGTGGCCCTCCATTTCTCCTCCCTGGGTCAACATCCTGGGGCCAATGTGTGCCCTGGGGTCCTGCCAGGCTTCCTCTGATTCCGAACACCCACCTACCTTTCCAGTATTGAAAAGGCTCCTTTCCATATTTTTTTTATTGACTTAAAAACATTATGTTTCCCCCTAGATGAATAGAGGAAAAGAAGTCCCCCTTCCCTCATACCATTGTCCCAACATCCTGCCCATTCTCTCTCGTGGGGGGGGGGGGCACCAGCCCAGGACCCACACTGCACGTCGCCCTGGGGCCTGAGTTGTTGAGTTAATCACACCTGCCAATCAGATAGGTGGTTTGCTGTGCAGATTTCTGCAAAGACTGCTCCTGTGAGCTGCGGTTTTTCTGTTCTTTACAATTATTTGCCTCGAATGGATGGCCAAGAGCGGGGTACATGGTTAGAAGACAGTGAAACCTAAGGTAGGAATGTGTGCCCATGCCCTCCTCCCCAAGAGCCGTGTTTTATCCTTCAGAATATTTATGCTCTTGGAAGCTGTAAATCAGGACCTGTTAGCTGCACTCCGAAGGGGCTGACTGGTGGGTCCCCAGGGGTAGGCCTGCTAATGTTCTTGCAGTGACAAAACATGCCATCTCTTCCGAGCATCTCCATCCCCTCTGCCCACCCTGGGTGCTGGCTGCTGTGTGTCCTACCTGGATAATAGACTCCTCCAGGAACTCCACCAGGAACAGCCCCTGGGACCCCTGGAAGGAAGGAGGTAGAGTCTTTCATCAGTCAGAACTCACAAAAGCTTGGTGACATGGATAAACAGGAGAGAATGGTAATGGTTTTGTTGACAAAGCAGGTTCTGTTTACATTTTCAAATTCTCGCTTCTCAAAGTAGCCCGGGAGGCTGGAAGGGTGGGGATCACTCACAGGGATTTAACAGATGTGAAGTTGGGCTCTGAGAGGTTAAGGGATGTGTCTGGGGTCACACAGCTGAAACAAGATGGGGCCTGGGCTCAACCCAGACCCGGCCTCTGAGAATGCTGTGATGTGGTGCTACCTGATCTCCTTAGGGGCAGAGGGCTCTGCACGGGGCTGGGGCTGGGCGCTGGGCAGACAGTTCCCTCCTGCACTGAGCAGCCTAGGTCAGAGCCAGAGCTGTGGGAGGGCAGAGCTGGCTGCAGCGGCTGCCAGCAAGATCGCGGCCATTCCCACCCTGATAGGATGGCGTGAGGTCAGCGTCCTGAACCACTGGGCCACAGTATTGGGGTGGAGTCCTGGCCATCTGACACAGGGCTGTTTAGGGAGGCGCCGGGTCCGGGAGGGAGACATCATGAATGAGCAAAGTGAATAGTTTCTTAAGGCACAGCTAATTCCCTGGCCAAGGTCAGGAGTACAGTCCCCATGGACCAGTGAAGCTGTCACTGGAGGATACTGGCATGCTGGCCCTGGACCTAGGCCTGAGCCGTTGTCATGGCAACCAGCAGGGTCTCAAACCAGGCCCTGGCTCCACCACAGAATGCTCCCAACCTCGACCAGTCACCTTGCCAAGGCTCCAGCCCCGCCCTGTCCCAGGGGGCTGGGGCATCTCGGGGGGCACAGGCTGGCTCAGGGGCAGCGCCACACAGATTTGCAGTGCATCTGAGAGGCACCGTGGCCAGATGTCTGGCTCTGGGGCCGGGTGACATGTCCCAGCTGGCCCCTGGGCCTGGTCAGCCTCAGCTAGAGCTCAGCAGGGCTGGGGATGCTGGCTGTCTTGGCCACCCCATGCCAAAGCCAGCACAGGGGTCTGTGGCCCCCCGGGGAACACGGTCCAGTCCTGGAGTGTGTGAGCAATCTGGCCAGAGCCTGGGGGATTGGAGGAGTGGCCCCAGGGGGCTGGGCCTGCTGGGAATGAGCAGGCGGCCCTGTCATCGGCTGCCAAGTCCACACAGGGCTTGCCTTGGGGCTTTGGTGCTGTCTCCGGCTCTGGCCTCCAGCTCCCAATGCATCTCTCTCTGCCTCAGCCTCTCTTCCTGCACTTTCTCCCCTCCTCTCTCATGGCCCCCTGTCCCCTCTTCTCTGCCTTCAGGCTCTAGAGAAGACAGCAGGGGACAGTGAGGTGGGTGGGAAGGGGTAGGAGGAGGCTCAGGACAGATCCCCCCTAGCCCCCGGCTTCTAATCTTAACTTTGCTGCTTCTTACTATCTGTGTGACCTCAGGCAAGTCATTTAACCTCTCTGAGCCTCATTTTCCTTTTTTCAAAGTGGGGCTGATCCTCACTGTCTTGCACGGTTGCAAGGGTTCAAGTAAGAGGCTGTGTCTTGTCGGTACCTGGCCCAGAGTCATTGTTCAAAAATCAATACAAAACAAAACAACAACAACAACAAAGAAACTATGGGTGACCTCTAATCTCCATTTCTTCCCACTCTGCTGCTCGGGTTGGGTGGATAGTAGGTGCTCAGTGAACGATGGGTGAAGCAGGTGCAGGGGAGGCAGAGAGGACGCTTATGGATCTGGGTCTGACCTGTTTCACCCCATCGTATCTGCCCTGGGGTCTCCCCATCTCAGACTTGTGCAGCTGCCAGGCCTGGCTGAACCCCACTTCTCTCCTGGTGCTGGACTTGTGGCCAGGCCCTTTCTGGAGGAGGACTCTGCTTCCCTTTTCCCCACTCTCCACGCCCACATTTCAGATGCGGGACAGGGCTGGCCAAACTCCACACCCAAACCCTGACCACCCTGGGGCAGCCGTTTCTGCCCTGTCTCTCTTCCAATGTGGGGCAGGTGAGAGGAAAATGGCACCCGAGTGGAGAAAGGGCCCTGGAGAAGTGGCAGGCTCCTGGCAGAGCCCAGCGGGTCACCCGCGTTCCCACCTCCGCGACAGAAGTGCGCTTCCTGCCAAGAAGGCCCCCGCCTCCCTCCAGGCCCGGCCCTGGCTCCGAGGCCGAGCTGTTCTCCCTCTGCCTTCCTGGGCCTGCGGCTGCTCTCGCCCGCCGCTCAGCTGGCCTGGCGGCCTGGAACACACTGGTCTTGTTTTATGTGGGTTTGGCTTGTCCTACTGAAGCAGCCCAGGGCGGAACTTGTCTTGCAGCTAAGAATCCTGATCCCCGGCTCTCAGGGATCACAACAGTCTCTGGCCTGGGCTGGAGGAAAAGGGAGTTGGGAATAAGGTACAGGCAACATTTGGGGAGGGGGACAGAAGCTCCCTCCCTCCCCTCGGCTCTACCTGAAGGGGTCTTCCTCCTGCTGAGGCTGAATGGACCCCTTCTCTCCTGCTCCATGGCCAGAGCCCCCCAGATGGAGGAGGCCCATCGCCCCCCGACTCACAGCCCCTTGAAAGAAAGTTGGACCTTTCGTTCAAGGTCTGGCTTAAACATCCCTTCCACTGGGAAGCCTTCCTGGGTTTCTTGGGGCTCCTGGGCCACCCATTCCCCGAGTCCTGTCTGTGTCCTCTATCAGGGCACAGCCATTTATACCTCTGCTCCCCTGGGGGGAGAATTCAACCTGAGAAATTAAACCTAGAAAGGAACCGCAAGGATCCATCAGCCTGAATACGAGAATATATCGTTTTACATCTGGACATTCCCACAGTCCTCTGATTGAAGGCATTTTTGGCAGGGGTGACATGGCTGTAGCTCCCACTGGCTCTAGGAGGCAGGGACTTCAGACGGGATGTCTCTTCCCATTTTGCAGCCAGGGAAACCGAGAGCCAGAGAGACGAAGGGCTGGCCTGGGACCTGTAGCTGACCCCAGTCACATGCAGGGCCTTCTGCCCGGAGCCTGGGCTCCAGGTTCAAAGATCTGGGAAAAGCCTGTTTGGGAGGGAGCCGCGGCCGTGGGCCTTGGCAGGGGGCTCTGCCAAGCCAAGTCCAGGGGGGGCGGCTGGGGAGCAGATAAAACCTCACGAGGCTTTGTTGTTTGCAGGAAAAGGTTGCCAATGGTTTTTCAAAAACAATCTGTCCTCGGTGGGTGACTCTGTCCCCTCCCACGTGGGGGCATATTTGTGTTCCTGCCGAGGCCCCAGCAGACACACAGAGCTGGATCCATCCCTCAGGCAGAGCTTCTTGGCTCTGGCGGCTCATCAGAGATACTTGGGGAGCTTAAAAGAATGTCCCCGCAATCCAGGTTCCTCTCCAGACCAAATGGAGGAGGAATCCTTGGGTGGGACCTGGCACAGGAATTGTTCAAGGTTCCCCTGGGGAGCTCACGGACCCAGCCGGGCCCGATCCAAACCACCATTGGCTCAGAAATCCGGGGGATGGGGAGGAACCCTGAGGGTATTTTTAGGGGGGCTATTCTCCCAGGAAATGCTGTCCTGACCCAACTAGGGAATTTGCACATGTGACACCTTCCTCTTGCAGAGAGGCTGGGCTCCCCCAGGGTATCCAGGTGGGTGCTGGGAGTGCGTGACTGCGGTATCTGTTCCTGACGTCTCCTGACTCTGCACCCAAACCCCAGAAGAGCTTATCCATTCACAAGCCCCTTATTTGAACAAAGCCAGTCCAGAAGTTTGGGATAGAATGGAGATTTATCTTTGTAAAAAATGATACCCTCTGAGGGATTAATGATGTCACCAGGGCTAGAGGAACAGGGTTACTTTGCCCTTAAAGGTCCCCCTCCCCAATGTTGCCTGTACCTTATTCCCAACTCCCTCTTCCTTTGACCCAGGGCAGAGAGCTGGCTGGTGCTGACCCCCAGGGACTGCCTGAGACTGACCGAGCCTCAGTTTCCCAGGTGTGAAGTGGAGATAATGATTCCCGTCTCTCCCAGCTGGGGGGGTTCACTGCCACTCGCAGTTGGTGGCATTGGCTGGGAAGGAGATGAGTGGGTGTTTGGGGGTCACACCTGGGGAGGGGACCCAGACAGCCCAGAGACGCTGCTCTCAGGGGCTGACTCTCTGCTCCCCACTACCACTGGTGCCCACATCCCTTGGCCTCATCCAGGACTGGATCCTGCACAAGAAGCTCCTGTCCCGGCATCTGGCCCTGCAGGTCAATCTCATGGAAACAGCCCTGAGGCACCCTGGGCCCCACCTGTCACCCAGGCAGAGTCTGGCTCTCATGGCAAGGAGGTTCCCATGGAAACAGACCCCACCTAGGCCACCGCAGCAGATGGCCAGTGATCTTGCACCTCTCTCTTCCTGTAACCCAACGCACCTCTGGGCTCCCAGCTGGCCCCTGTGGGCAGTCCCACAAATCCAGCAGCATCTGGGTCTGGACACACACCAGATAGGCCAGCAACAGACTGGGGTCCACTCCAGCCTGAGACACCAGCTTGTCCCTCTGCCGGGAGGTGGTCACCTTCCCCAGCTTGCCTTTCCTTGCTCGGACTCCCCGTCTCTCTCACACACAGAGTTGTGCACGCAGACACTCACGGTCACATGCACAGTGACAATCCACACCCAGGGATACATCTGCATGCCAGATCTTCCATGTGTAGTTGTCTGTGGGGTGGCAGCTCCTGGAGCCCCCTGCCCCGTACACAAACACCTGTCCAGTGGTGAGCCTGTGAGTGGATGTTCAAACCTCCCCAGAAAGTCCCCCTGCTTCAGCGAAAAGCTTGAGCACGGGCACACAGGGACACCTGTGCAATGTAGCATGCGACACACTTATTCATACATGAGCACATGTGAAACACACTCTCCAGAGTCCCTTCCCTGGGGACAGACCACAGCAGCAGTTCTTCAATCTGCAGTCCCGTAACCAACCTGACCCTGACCTTCTTCAGGGGGACTTCCCATCGGAGGAGGAACCTGCCGAGGTCACAAGCTCACTGTGATCTCCAATCCAGGTCCCCTGCCCCCGCGGGCTGCACGCAGCACACCCGGCTGGTCCGCAGGTGCGAACCACCCGGCAGAGCGCACTGGGTGGCGCAGGGGCCCCGCAGTCCTCTCGGGGCAGCAGAGCCTGGCACGAGGTGGGACCGTCCTGAGCTGCGGGTCCTTTGACAGGACCCCCTTGCGCACGGGGCCGCGCTTCCAGGCCGGTGGGCTGAGGTTGGGAGGCCGGGGGTGGAGGCTCCGTCGGCCGGTCCACCCTCAGGCCCCCTGTCCGTCCGCCGCCTGGGGCGCGGGCAGCAGCGTGGGAACGGGCAGGGCCCTTACCTCCAGGCTGCGCGGGGTGGAGGAGGGCCAGCAGGAGCAGCAGGACTCCGGGCCTCGGGGCCGCCGCCGTCAGACCCGCCATCGCCATCTCGGGGAGGAATGCCCCGGCCTGCTCTCCGCGCCTCGTTTTATCCCCAAAGCGTAATTGCTGCCTGGTCGGCTGCGCGGGAAGGAGGCGGGCGGAGGCGGGCGGCGGCGGGCGGGGGAGGCCGGCGGGGGCCGGGAGGGGGCAATTACGAAAGCCCCGCTGCAGCCTCCGGCGGGGCCGCCTGGACCCAGGGCCTTCTCCTGCACACACACTCGCGCTCACGCCCGCGCGCGCGCAAACACACACACACACACACACACACACACACACACACACTTTCCCCATCCCTTTCCCGCTTTCCCTCTGTGGCTGCTCTCGCTGCTGGCCCCGTTCCCGCCAGAAAGTGCGAGGGGGCCTCTGCCAGGACGGCCCTCAGGAGAGGAAGCAGAAGGGAGGGCCCCGCAGCCCGGCCAAAACGGCCGGCCCTCGCCAAGTCCTGAGTGGCCAGGCCCCCGCCCCTATGGCTGGGCCCCGGGCCCAGTGTGGGGACACAGGCCAGCTGTCTCGAGCCTCAGCCCCCACCCTGGCCCTCCAGACACCCCAGCACCCCTAAGCCTGGCTAGAGACCCGCCCTGCCCAAAGCTGGGATGGGGAGGTTGGGCAGGACAAGGGCGCAATGTCTGCAGAGGTCCAGGGCCCCTCTGTAGAAGGACCAGTAAGGTTGGTGCTGTCTGGAGCACACAGGGGACAGCGTGGAGACCCTGGAATGCTATAAGGCTCCTTTCTGCATGGGCCAAGGACTCAGTCTCCTGCCTGAAGCTGCAACAGGGTGTTGGACAGGTTTGTGGTGGACATCTGTAGAAGCCAGGAGACTGCAGTCAGGAGAACGGCCTGGGAGTGAAGGCCACGTTTACATTGTCCCCTGAGACCTCTGGGGCATGCAGGGGACCCTGACATACGAGGTTCTATTCTGCATGGGTCCAGGCCACAGTTCCATACAGGTCACAGTGTCTGGCAAAAGTCACTATGGGGAATAGGGAGGTGGGAGCCCCACGCATACTGACAGGCAGCCCAGTCTCCTCACTGTCACTTGCTCACCACCTGTCCCAAGGCTGAGCAGCACTAGTGTCCAGATAAGACCCCAGAGCCCCAGACTCAGGACTGGCTCTCTGCTCTTGGGAGAAAAGTCCAGGATTGCCATTCCTCCGGTGGCCAGGAGGGGGCGCCTGCGCTGAGCAGCTGGGGCAGCGGGCAGCAGAACCCTGATGCCCTCGGCCTGAGCAGGATGGGGCTCTGGGGGTTTTGGGGTGTGTGTATGGTGGATCAGGGGAGGGTCATGTCCCCCCTGGCCCTCGCTAGTGGGAAATAGCTGTCGGAACCACAGGATAGGAGAGGAAGCTGTGCCCTAAGACACAGCTGGTCAGGGGACAGTCTGGACCATGTCTCTGGGGCTTTCCCTGCACAGAGGGATGAGTTAATGCCCCTCGTCCAGCCAAGAACACGGTGGCAGTCTGCAGGGCTGGCGGGAGTGGCCAGGAGGAAAGAGGTCAAACGCAGGTTTGGAACTCAGGTGGACCTGGGACTGAGTTCCAGCTGTGGCACTTTCTAGTGGGCTAACTTCTCCACAGGGCTTGAGTCTGCTCACCTCTCAGAGGGTGACAAATGTCCCTGCCCAGGAAGATGATGGCAAAGGTAAATTGAAAATGGTCATCTACTCCACCTGTGCTTGCAGCTTACAAATGCACTCTATACCCTCTGGTACCATTTGGACTGCCATTGCCACCGCCAGGTCTTCAAGAGCTGTTCCTGGTTTTAGCGTAACTATCAGGATGGCTCTCTGCCAGGCCACCCTGGGACCCCAGGCAATCTCTGCCTCCCTCTGGTCTCTGGTCAAAGCAGCTCCAAATTTTTGGGAGGTGCGGACACACTAGGAGAATAATCTTTAAACATACAGTTCTTACATGGTGTGTGTTTATTTGGAAGTGTGTTGGTTGGGGGGGCCTAAAACCCCCCAAGTCAGCCCTTGTTGGTACGGTCAGGGGTCCGAGGGTAGAGGCTGAGATGCTGTGCCTGGGAGCCATCTGCTGGGAGGGGAGGGAGGTCAGGGGTGCATCTGTGTGTCTGCCTTCCTCCCAAGAAGGGGAAAGGAAGGGGGTTCTGGTGGGGAACTGGGCCCCACTCCTCTTGGGGCAGTGACGTGGGCAGGAACCAGCTTTCAGACTTACAAACCGCAGTCGGCTCGGAGGCTTTATTAATTCCAGGACTGGGAAAGAGGCTGGAGCCAGCGGGAGAAGATTTGCTGTGGGGATCCAGGAGAGGTGTGCAGGGGCACTTGCTGGGGTAGACGTGAGGCTGCTGGGCCCGGGTCCTGTGTCCTGCGCCCAGCTCGAATCTCCCCCGCCCCTGTCCCTAGCAGCCTGTGTTTGCTGTGGTTGCTCCTCTCAATGTAATCTGGGAGGCTGCTATACACCTCCAAAGGGGCCTGGGTTCAGGGCCAAATCCATCAAATGATCACCTGGTGCACGTTAGCCCAATATGTGCTACACCCGATGCAAGGAAGGGGCGCAGGGGTTGATGGCACTCACTCCCCGCTCGTTCATCCAGGCCCAGTGTCCCCAGCTGCTCAGCCATCTCCCTGAATACCTGAACAGATGACATAAGGGCACACCAGAGAGCCACCTGCAGAGAGCGGCAGGGTGCCCCGGCCCTTACCCTTGACAAACCTCACCACTTGCTGACTGCCTGGCCCATGTGGGCCAAGGGCTCGCAGGTGAGTCTCTTGAACACCACCTCTCCATTCCTGCTCCTCCAGGTGTACCATCTAAGAAGGATGCAGTTCTGGATCTCTGCCCAGCTCTGAGAATGTCATTGCTCTGCTTAGAAACCCTCAGTAGCCATTCAGAGAAACTCCAGATCTCTGAGTGAGGACTTCCAACCCCAAAAGACCCAGCTCCACCTGCCCTGTCTCCTTCTTTCCTCCGACTGGCCTCCGAAGCTGCTCTCTGGCCCCCAGGCTGGTCCTGGAGGTCTTAGTGGGAGACCTGTGTTGGCGAGGTTCCCTGGTCTGGGCTTCCACCACCTCCGGGTCTGCTCCCGTGCTCAGCATCCCTGTCCTCTGGACCTCTCTGAGGGTCTTTAACAAAGTCCCCCTGGACTGAGCTTGGGGGCTTGCTCTTATCCCCACCGGCCTGGCCATCATGGAAGGCAGTTGGTGGGTAATGCATGTCTTTCTCCCCTCTCATCCAAGAATGTTGGATTGTAAGTGCTGATGAACCTTCTAGGAGATGGGGACAGATACTGGTGTAGACAGAATCCCTGGGGTGTGGCTTCTGTTTTCTTCCTTGTGTACACATGGTCCCATCATCCGTGAAACACAGGACGTGGGATCCTGAGCTACAGAGAGGACAATGGACTGTGGGGCTGATCTAGGCAGAGCAGAGCTCAGCCAGACCTGGGACCCCAGTGGTGCTTCCTCCCCGGGCCACTGAAGATGCTGCTGAGAGCCATTTATACCTCCGCATGAGCCAAGGTCCCTCCAGCCAGCCCCAGAGGAAAGAGGATCAACGGTTCACTAAAAAGTGTTTCTCATATGAGCCCAAACTGAGGTTTGGGAAGGACATGAAGGCTGGTTGGGGCAGCCCCTCTGGGACAGACTCAGTAGCGAGACAGGGTGAAGGACCTCAGGATACACCTTCCCGGCCCTCCCTGCCTTGTCCATTAGACTCAGCTGCAGACAGTGAGGTTGGAATCTCCCCTCCTCTGATTCTAAACTTTCTAGTAGCTACTTAAAAGAAAACCTAAGTAAAACTGTGTGTGTGTTTGTGAGTGTGTGCGTGCATGTGTGGTCCTGGGGATTGAACCCAGGTACTCTGTACCTGGGATGAACCACGTCCCCAGCCCTCTTTATTTTTTTTATTTTGAGACAGGGTCTTGCTGAGTTGCTGAGGTTGGCCTTGAACTTGTGATCCTCCTGCCTCAGCCTCCCAAGCAGCGGGGATTATAGGCGTGCACCACCACACCTGGCAGTATGTTATATTTAACCTAGAATACCTAAAATATTATTTCAACCGCTAATCCATATAAACATTATCGGCAAGATATTTTGCATTTTTTTTGTAGCAAGTCTTAAAACTGGAGCGTATTTTACATTTTCACGGCATCTATTTGGACTACTCACATTTCAATTGTCCAGGAGCTTCCTGTAGCCATGGCTCCTGCCGGGGACAGTGTGGGATTAGACTGAGGTTATGGTTGAGGACGAGGCTGACTTCATTATGGCAGGCAATGCGGGAAGACTGGACCTGTTACTTGAGGGTCGGAGGCAGGATGGGGCTTGAGGTCAAGGGAGCAGGGCAGAGAAGGAGAGTGTCCTTGGGGGCCAGTAGGGAAAGGCTGAGGTGCCCCCATGACAGGTAGCCCCACGGGAGAGGCCCTGCCCTCTTGCTGGGGGCCGAGGCAGAGAGGGTGACCACCTACCGTGGGCTCCCAGGAGGCTTCGGCCCAGAGCCGACATCTTGGCTGGGAAAAGAGGAAGACGTCTCTGCCCGGAGATGGCCAGGGACCCCCGGGATGGACTGTGGGCCAGGAAAGGAAGGGGTTGTCCTGGGGGACAGGCCTTACTGGAAGTCAAGGGTCAGTAACCGGGAACAGACGGAGGGCCCTGTGGGCAGGGCCACTCCTGGGTCGACCCAAGGGAAGGACAGGCTGTGCTTGGGGTCGGGGACGGGAGTTGTGGAAAGCGGGGCTGGGACTCCACATCTGTAGCCCCCAGGTGGTGGGAGGACAGCCAGTGTCATCAGTGTGGTCATGGGGACTAATGTTAGTGTGAACCTGGGTGGATTACCTGATAATGGTGACATCATTATTATTAACTCAGCCCCAGAAGCTCCAGTGCCCTCCCACGGGGACAGAGGTCTTCGTCGACCTTTAAGATCAAAAGCTCATGTCTTTAGAGTCTGGTATTCAGCAAGTGCTCAATCATGGGATGGGGTCTCTGATACCGTCTCAGGCAACTGAAGCAGCCGATGGAGGGATAGGCAAAGGAGGAAGCCCCTTCCCTGAACATACCGTCCCCTACCCTGGCCCTGTGCTCTGGTTCCCAAGCCCCAGAGCCCTCTGGGTGATGCCACGCTTTCCCCAGACCTGGGTGTCTGTGCGTCTGAGTCCTTTGTCAGTCTGGGTCTTTGATGGGTGTGGGCAGGGGGTGGGTGTCCTGGACAGGCTGTCCTGCCCGGGGCAGTTCCCACGTCGCCTAGCGGGGAACACGGAGAGCCGGGCAGCCTGCGCACCCGCTCCCCGGGGGACCCGGATGGAGGAGTCCAGAACACGCCTCTCATTTGTTTGACACTTGAGAGTTTACAAAGCACATCTTCCTTTTCCATCAGGGATATTATTATCCCAGTTTATAAACCGAGGAGTTATTAGGAGTCCTGTCTCCAAGCTCGGGCTGGCCAGAAAGAGCTCGTGGGATCTCCTGAGTTTCAGCTCTAAGCCCTTGTCACGTGGGCAGGCGGAGGCAGTGAATTCCATCCCAGTTACAGGCTCTGTCTCCCTGCGCCTGGCACCCTCTGCCCAGACCCAGGCGTCTCGGTCTGGAGACTGGAGGACATGGCCTCCCAGATCTGCTGGGATCCTGCAAGCTCCCGTGCTCCTGGGGACTGTGCCGCCTCGGCTGAGGCTGGGCCACCCCCAGGAAGTGCTCCCTCTGGTCCCCCTGCTCCTCGGGGATGTGCCATCCCAGTTCAAGGGGAGACTCTTTCCCGCTGCTTTCGGCTTCCCACCCAGATGCTGCTCAGAGGGGAGAGAGGGGAGGGACTCGGGTGGACACGTGCAGGTATTCAGGGCTTTACACACTGTCCTTCAATGCATAGCTGAGCACAGGATGGGCAGAGGCCACCCAAGGGCTCTGTGCATGCCGCTGAGGCCCCTGGGGCACCACATCAGGAGGGAGCGTGGCCCTGGCCAGAGTCTGCTCAGCACCTGGACAGCAAGGTCCTCTTCCCTGGGCCAGGCATTTAGTAGGGCCTGGGGCTGGGCTGTTGCCCGCCTCGCCCAGGGCCCAGCTGGCGCTGGGTGGTGGGCAGGCTCTCACCTCGCCCGCCGTGCTCTCCGCCTTTCCAGGGGCCTTATCTCCCCGCAGCCTCCCCCAGCCCTCTGCCGTGCCCAGGAGCCCTTCCAAGAGCCTAATGCTGCGGGGCGGGGAGCTCTCTTCCTCCCAGGTTTTCGCCTGTCTCCATCCCCACACCACGTTCGGCCGCTCCCTGTCCTGAGCAGAACCCTCCACCCATGCCCGGAACCTCAGCTGGCATGATCCTGGTGGCGCCAGGCGGGTCCCACGGGCGGCCAGGGCAGCTGCCAGGATGCAGGGTGAGAGGCAGGTACGGCTGGGCCAGGGGCTCCCGCTGGGCCAGGGTAATCCACTCCTCTTGAGTCTGTCCTCTGCATTCCTGAGCAGCGGCCCTGCTGGGCCTGGTACCTGGAGGGGGGCAGATAGAAAGGACCCAGCAGCTGCGCTCTTGCAGGGACCCTGGAGGTGTGGAGGCAATCCGGAAGGCTTCCCCGAAGAGTTGACGCCAGGGTTGAATCCTGGTCCCTGCTCCCAAAGGGTCATGCTTTCCCGGTGGTGTGGCATGTTGTGTATGCAGGAACACAAGGGCTGGAGGCAGCCCTGACCTGGTGGCCGGCCTTTGACCTTCAGCCCACCCACACGGCCGCCTGCTGGGGAGCTTCCGAGAGCAAGGCAGCCAGGAACAACTCTCCCAGGACACTGGCCCTTCCTACCCTGCCTGGTCCACGTTCACAGCTCCTGATAAAGGGCCTTTCATTTCTACCAGCATTTTTCAAATTGTAGGTTGTGACCCATTGGTGGGGCGTGAAATCAATTTAGTGGGTCACTGAATGTTCCTGTAGCATTTTAAGGTCAGATGGACTAGAATAGAAGAAAATAGGAATCCAGACAGCGCTGATTTACGATGTTTGACTCAGTCAGTTGGGTCAGGGAACAACCAACCGGGTGCTGCGCTGCTAAGCTAGAGGCTCAGTCGGTTCCGTGTGATAAATGCACTTATTGTTATCATTATTTTTGATATTAGGGATTGAATGGAGGGGTGTTTAATTACTGAGCCACATCCCCAGCCCTTTTTAAAAGATTAAATTTAGAGACAGGGACTTGCTGAGTTGCTTGGGGCCTCGCCAAGTGGCTGAGGCTGGGTTTGGTCTCAAGATCCTCTTGCCTCAGCCTCCCGAGTCACTGGGATATCAGGCATGCACCACTGCACCTGGAGATGAACACATTTTTGATCTGATATTTTCAACTCATGATGGGTTTACAGGGAGGGAGCCCATCGTGATTCAGGGAGCAGCCGCACAGGCGGGTGTGAGGCGGATGATCCGATTCAGCAGGGTTTCCGGCTCCTTTCGTGTGAGCTCACACTTGGGCACGTGGAGAGCAGATTTTGCGGAACAGAGTTCTCACTCAACGCTGTCCGAAAGTCGGAAACACACAGCTCCTGCTCTCCGTCTGCACTGAGGGCTAGGGACCTGCTGGGGGAGGGTCAGGACCTGCTGGGGGAGGGCACCTGGGGAGGTGCTGAGTAAATGCACAGGATAGCTACACTACCCCTGACCGCTTTTGGCTCTGGCCACCCATGGGAGCTGGGTGATGGCCCCTTAACCTGGGTCACCATTGTTCTTAGGCTGGAGGCCATTCCAACTCCCGGCCCCGCAAAGCCCTCCAGACTCACTGGGGACCCTCAGCATCCTCTTCCTGACCTGCCCCATCCCTGGGAGACCCTGGGCGACTGGCTTCCCTCTCTGGGCCAGGAGCTCCCTATGGACAAGGGGGCACTGGGTCAGAGGAGGTTCTGAGCCCTGCTGTGCATTTGAATCTGGGAGTTTTTAGAGCAGACGAGGCTTTAGCATTTGCAGATTCCAGGAATCACTGGTGCATGGTAGTTTGGGAAGCAACGGGCTCAGGTGTGTGTGGGACCCTTACCCAGGGGACCCTAGCTGTCAGGACAGTGGTTCTCAGAGTTTAACAAGCATCAGAATCTTTGGTTTTCAAAGTGTGGACTCTGGAGCAGCAGCACCAGCTTTGCTAGGGACTGAACTTGCTAGAAATGTAGATTTCCAGGTCCATCCTTCTGTCTGGGAGACTTGGGGGTGAGACTGACAATCTGCTGTAACCAGCCCTCCAGATGATGCTGCTGCATGTCCAACGTGAGGTCCCCTGCCCGACGCTGTGACCTCTGGAGTCCCCAGGTGAGGGTTCCCTGTGTCTCCAGTCACGTCTTCTAATCCCAGAAAGAAGCAAGACGCCTGTGCTGAGTGTCCTGGCTGTCATAACAGAGTACCACAGTCCAGGGGGCTTGAGCAGCAGAAGTGCATTTTCTTTCAATTCCAGAGGCTGCACCTCCAATATCAAGGTGTTGGCGGGGTGGTTTCCTTCTGAGACTTCCAACCTTGGCTTCTGAATGGTGACCTTCTCTCTCAGTCTTCTGTGTGTCTGTCCTCCTCCCTCTTCCTCCCTCCTCCTCCCTCCTCCTCCCTCTTCCTCCCTCCTCCTCCCTCTTCCTCCCTCCTCCTCCCTCCTCCTCCCTCCTCCCTCCCCTCCTCCCTCTCTCTTCCTCCTCCCTCCCCTGCTTCTTCTTCTTTTGGGGATTGAGCCCAGGGCTGCTTTAGCTACATCTCCAACCCTTTGTTATTTTTTTATTTTTGAGACAGGATCTCACCAAGTTGCTGAAGCTGGCCTCGAACTTTCCATCCACCTACCTCAGCCCGGGACGAGTCACTAGGATCCCAGGCATGCACCACACCCAGCTCCTAATCTCTTCCTGTGAGAACACCTGCCATGATTGACTTGGGTCCACCCTTAATGACCTCATCTCAACCTAAAGCCTTCCTAAAATACCCTGTCTCCAGGCACAGTCATGCTCCACCGATAATCGGGGATTTTCAGGACCCGGGAGGGGGCCTTCTCCTTCCTCCCAGTCCAAGTGCATGGAACATTCTGGATGGAAGCCCTCCGGCTCCTTCCATCACCCCATCCTGAGAGCAGGAGCCCAGGGCTGGAGAGGTGAGTTTGAGGAGGTGCGTGCACATTCTGGAACACTCTTCAGAATGTCCCAAGGGGGAGAAAGACTGAAGGGCCCTTTCTGGTCTCACACGGTATTACAAGGTGATCCGGGTGTCCAGGGGGTCACGATTGTTCTCGTCCATGTCTTTGGCTGCCCCAGAATCTGCGTCCCCAGATCACGTGCTGAGAGTTCACAGGTGTAGAAAACTACCACCTGACTGTCCCTGGGGGCCAGTCGCCGACACAGAGCTAGGTAGGGTCCGTCCCCAAGGGCTCCCCAGAGGTGGTGAGATGTGGCGTCAGATCTGGCCTCTGCTCTTGCTCCTGCCAGGCGCCGCAAAGTTTCCGTGACAGTCACGGATTTAATCGCCAGACACGCGTGGGAGGGCCATCCTTGCCTTCCTTGAGCACATTTTTTTGTCCTGTATTTTTGATGCTTTGGCCTCATGGGGACTTGCTGATCCGGGAAGGACGGCCCCTCCCAGGGCTCGCTCATCCTAGGGACAGCGAGCAGCTCGCCCTTCCTGCGCGACAGCTCACCCAGAGCCTGCACTGGACCCTTCCTTCCCTGGGCCCCAGGTCACTGCGCACCAGCCCCGCTGACCCCAGGGCCAGGTTCCAGACACCCAGGGGCACGACGAAGCCCCAGTGCTTGCTGAAGTGACTCCGGCTCGCCTGTCCTCACCCTGCTCCCGCCACTCGCCAGTTTTTTCCCACAACAAATCTCTTGCCTCCGTTTCCCCTTCTCCCTCTGCCTTGTGACCCACCCTGGGACTGGCCCCGAGGGTCCCCTGCGCTGTGGCCTGGCCACTTCTTTTGAGATCTATGAGTTCAACAAACCAGCTTTTCAGTGGCAACTGTTCTCTGAACTGTTAGCCTCACTACAATAAAATAAAATAATAATAATAATAATAATAATAATAATAATAAAATCTGTATTTTGTCCAGGTGCCGTGGTGCGAGCCTGTGATCCCAACAACACAGGAGGCTGAGGCAGGAGGATTGCAGGTTGAAGGCCAGCCTTGGCAACTTCGTCAGATCCTGTCTCAGAAAATAAAAAGGGCTGGGGGCGTAGGGATGTCACTGAGGGGTCAAGTGCCTCTTTTATAAGCTGTTTTCATGTTGTTTGTATCAACCACAGGGAGCCCGGGGCCTGGTGGGCCAATGAGGAAGGGGAACCTGGAGTCGCAAAGGGGGAGCGTGCTCTAGTCACCAGGACCCCTCATCTGTCTCTCTCTCTGTCTCTCTCTCTCTGTCCCCCCCCCACCCCGCCCCGTCCTCATCATCTGTCTCTCATCATTGATCACTTTTGCCTGTTCTGGAACTTTGTCCTGGGTTGAATTGTCACCCTCCAAAAGAGACCTCCGCGACTTGAGGAGTGACATGTAGAATGTGATCTCCTCTGGAAACGGGGTCTTTGCCCGCGAAGTCGGGTTACAGTGACGTCATACGGCATCAGGGCAGGTCTCTGGGTCAATGACTGGATCTCCTTGAGGGAAGCAAGAGGGAGACCTGGACACTGAGTTCAGTGGAGACCCACAGGGGACAAGGTCACCTGAAGGCCCAGGCGGACTGCTGTGGGGCATCCACAAACCAAGGAACACCTCTGATGCCCACGTGGCAGCCACGGGCTGCTGTCAAGAGGCAAGGAGGGCCCTTCTCTGGCATCCTCAGAAGGAGCCCAGCCTGCCCACACCTCAACTTCGACTCTGGCTCCAGAGCTGTGAGTGAGTGAGTTTTTGTTATCTTACGCTACCAGGTTTGTGGTCATTTGTTACAGCAACACCAGTAGGCAAATAAGAACTTCACAGAAGCGGAACCCCACACTGGGTTCTTTTGTGCCTGAATCCTTTGCACATGTTGTGCCTGTGAGGTCCACCGGGTGGTTACGTGTAGTAGGAGTTTATCTGTGTAGAATTCCTTCATCTCTAATCCGAAATCCGAAGCGCTCTAAAATCTGAAATCTTTGAGTACAGAAATGCTTCCACAGATGGAAAATTCCACACCATGAAACCTAGTTTCATGCCCAACATTATTATTATTATTATTATTTTGCTTCTAAGTATTAAACCCAGGGGTGCTTTATCTCTGAACTCTATCCCAAGTCCTTTTTATTTTTTAATTTTGAGATAGGGCCTTGCTAAATTGCCGAGGCTGGCCACACACTTGCAATCCTCCTGACTCAGCCTCCCAAGAAACTGGGATTCCAAGCCTGCGCCACCCCATGCACAGAATTATTAATAATATTGTATAAAATCACCTTGAGGCTAGGTATATCAGAAAGAAGTAAATTTCCTGTTTGGATGTGGATTTCATCCCCAAGATACCTCATTATATAGAAGCAAATATGTCAACATCTGAAAAAAAATATGAAGGTTTCTGGCCTCGAGCTTTTGAGATATGGGATGCCCAGGCTTTTACCCGTTCTAGCATTGATGGACATGGAGTTATTTTGATTTTTTTGTTATAACAGATGCAGATGCTGCTGCTGGCCATATTTCTGCCATTCTGTAGACATAAATGTGCTCATAGAAATGGGTATACATCTAGGCGTGTAATTGCTGGGTTTTATGGTAATATATCTATTTAACACTTTGAAGAATTGTCAGATTTTTTTTTTTTTTTTTTTTTTTTTAGTGATTGTACCATTGGACATCCCCACCATGAATGCAAGAGAATTCCACTTGTTCCACATTCTAGCAGCAATTGGAATCATCAGTCTGTATATTTTAGCATTCTGGGGTGTGTGCAGGTGTCCCATTATGGATTTAATTGTAATTTTCCTAGGGTGTAATGACCATGAAGCACCTTCTCATATGTTTTTAAGGCCCTTTCACATCCTTGGTTTTGAAGTGCTTTTTCAAATCTTAGGCCCATTTTTGAAAACAGGATTGTTTGATATTATTGATTTATAGGCATTCTTTATATATGGTGGTGCCATTTTGTGGCTAGCTCTGTACCTTAGAAAGATTTTCTTTTGCCCTATAGTTTGCCTTTCTTCAAATGTTGTCTTGTGTTAAACAAAAGTCCCTGATTTTTTTTTTTTTTTTTTTTTTTTTAATTTCTTGCTTAGGGGCAATGCGATGGACCATGGGCCTCATGCGTGCTGGGCAAGTGCTCTACCCCTGAGCTCACTATACCCCCAGCCCATTGTTAGTTTTGGTACTGGAGATTAAACCCAGGGGTGCTTTACCAGTGAGCTACATCCCTTCTTTTTATTTTTATTTCGAGACAAGGTCTTGCTAAGTTGCTTAGTGCCTCAGTCATTTGCTGAAGCTGTCTTTGAACTTGTGATTCCCCTGCCTCAGCCTCCCCCTGGTCGCTGGGATTACAGGCATGCACCACTGCACCCGGCTGCTCATTGGTTTTTAATGAATTCACATGTATGGAACGTTTCTCTAGAGGTTAGGTGCTTTTTCTGTCTTGTTTAAGAAATCTTTGCCTACCCAAAGGTCATGCAGACATTCTCCTGTTTTATTTTAGAAGCTTTGCAGTTTGGCTTTTCATATTTAGGCCGATGATCTACGCTGATCCAAGGCCTTTTGCGTCTTAGCAGAGTCGGGATTAGCGTGCCCGCCCACACCCTCCCCGAGCCTGGTGGCCCCAGCATTTGGAAACAGCTCTTCCCTCCTGGGTCGCCAGCTGCATAGCCTGTTGCTGTGGCCCAGCCCTTGCTCCAGGCCCTGGGATTAATAAAAGCTTGTGGTTTTCAGGCCCAGATCTGGTTCCAGAGCCTGCCAGGGTTCAGGTCCCAAGGTGGGGGCCACCTCTCCCTCTCCACGGGCATTTCCTTTCTCACAGGGGCGGGCAAGCTTACCCGCTCATGCATTCAGAGGGTCCCCAGAGTGCAGTTAGAAATCTCCAGGGCCTCCTGATCTGCTTCTTGCCAACTCCTGTACCCATGCCACCCCCTGGCCTTCCAGCTGCTGCTCTCCACTCGATTAAGGATTTAAGGGTAGGAAGAGTCCCGTTCAGGGTGACAGAGGATCCTTCACCCCCTGTGTCTGAGGGACAGTGACTGCCTGAGCCGAGTTAAGGAGGGTTCTGAGACTGTCCGGGCCCAGCGGGTGAGAATCACACAGCCGATTGGAAATGTCTGCCTGGAAGCAAGAGTGTGGCTGTGCCTGTGATGACCAATCTGAGTCCCTCTTCTGGAACTGATCAAAGTCAGGGTACCAATGACTCAGGCAATGACACTTAGCTGTTAAACAGTGTTGGTTTGGAAGCTTGGTATTCATCCGTTGAACAGAGAGGCACCCGTTCATTTATTAAGCAAATATTCATTGAGCACCGACTACGTCTCTGGCCTTGTGCTGGACATTGAAGATGCAGTGGGGCCTAAGCCCTACTCTGATGTGTCCCTTATTGGATGTGGGACCGTAGCTCAGTGGTAGAGGGCTTGCCTAGAATGTGGAGGCCCTTGGTTTCACCCCCGGCATCTGGGACGAGGGATAAGCGCGTGATTTCCTTGACTCTGATATTCCACGTATAGAATTAAGGGATTGGTGGTCTGATGGGATGGTCATTTGCCACCTGGTGAGCTTGTTCTCATTTCCCCTCAGCCCTGGTCCCTGGGGTGAGACTACAGCAGATTTAGAAATGGAACTTGGTGGGTCACTAGGGTTCTATCGAGATGTTTCTCTTGAGGTACCATTCGAGAAAGGAACCCCCAGAAAGCCCATAAGTAAAAGGAGTTGAAAACACAGACTGCAGACTATGCGGACCTGGGGGACACTAGGGTCTCTAAGATGGTCTTTAGGGACAGTTTGGAGACCATCAGTGGCAAACCACCTGGGTCTGCCCTGCCGCCCTGCCTCCGGTCCTCCACGCTGGCCTGGGGGCCTCCACCCTAGCCTGGACTCTCTCTGTTTCCTTCCGTGCCCTCGGGTGGTTCAAAGCCAAGGTCCTGGGTTCAATCTCCACCCCTCCACTTTAGGCTGTTTGACCTCGGGCAGGTGACTTGCCCCACACCTCGGTTTCCCCGTTTGCTGGAGAGGCTCTGTGCGCCGGAGAGTGGCGTAGCTACTGCACGGGTGCAGGTCCTGGCCCAGGGTGTCCCCTCAGCACGCGCTGCCTACGGCTCTCCCTGCAGCCCCTCGGGCCGCTGGCTCAGGGCCATTCCAAGAATCCAGAGCCGGGAGAGGGGCTTTGGAGAAAATCTGCTTCCACACCCCTGCCCAGAAGCTGGCACGGAGCCGGGGACATGGCAGAGACTCGCTGAGGCCTGTGTGGGCCCGAGGATCCCGGCTTTGCTGTCTCCGGGTTCCGTCCCCCATGGGGAAGCCCTGATTGGTTTCAGAAGAACAAAACCTCTGCCAGGTACGCTGGAGGAGGCCCGGCAGCCTCCGCTGGACCAGAGGGGCCCTGGGAGTGGGCTCAGCCCTGCAGCAGGGCCGTGGACCCGAGTCTGGCAGGCCCCTGCTGCCTGCCCAGGCCCAGGTTCTGTGCTTTAATCATGCCCACTGCCCTGGCTGGACCCTGGCCAGGCCCTCACTCGCTGGTGAATGCCAAGCCTGAGCCGTGCCAGGCTCAGAGGAGGCCCTTGGCCAAGAACAGCAGAGCCGCTCTCAGGAAAGCTGGGGGATTAGGCCAGCAGGCCAGCGGGACGAAGTATCTGCCTCCTGCCCCAGCTTGGGGACAAGGGGCAGTACGAACTTGCTGTACAAGCCACCCTTCAGGGACGTGGGGACGTGCTGCAGCCTGAGCTTTAGTAAGCAGTTGAGGCCGCGTGCTCTTGGCTTCTGCCCCAAACAGGCCCCACCTCACGGCCTGGAGCACCTTCGACCCCAGCCCACCCTGACTTGACCATGAGTGACATTGGCCTAGACCCTGTCCCCGAGCTTGCTCTGGACCTGGGATCTCCCGGAACAGGCCGCCCTGGAGGCGGTGGGCCCTTTGCTGGGTGCTCTTTTGGGCTCTGCCGGGCAGCGTGGGGCTGATGAGCCTGGTGGGGACTTGAGGGGTGGTTCCAGAGAGAGGCCAGGGTGGGAGCCATCTGGACCGCCCGTGTCTGACTGCCCAGAGCCGAAGGTCCCCAGCTGGGCCCTGGGACGCGTCCCTGAGCTCTTAAGGCTTGGTGACCCACCCTGTGAAGCGGCTTCTGCTCATTTTGGGGGTTCGGCCCTGTCCCAATCCAGCCCATCGGCCAGGACTTGCCTGTGTCGGGAGGGCTTTCCCTGACCCAGGGTGGGCAGAGGGTTCTCTCGGGCCCCGACTCTTGGTCCGCTACTTGTCTGTCTCGGTGACATTGACCCCAGCCCCTGGGCAGGGCCGCCTCCTCCTCCTGGGCTTCTCTTTCACCATCTTGATGATCTCGCTGCCCTCTGGGCACTGCCAGCTGCTGGCTGGGCCCCAGCAGAGCAGGTGGCTGTCTGACCTGGCCTGGTCCCCTGTCTGGGCTGCCTTGAGTCCCTCCCTTGGGCCCCAGAGGGTGGGGATGTCTGCAGGGACACTGACTCAGATGTTATTTCGGGCTCCCCCTGGGCCCAGCAAGCTCCGGGGCTCAGGCCTGTTTAGACGGCTGGGCCGGATGTGACCCATTCCAGGCCCTTGGGCCTCCTCAGGCTGGTGAGAGGCGGCCAAGGCAAACCAGCAGGACAGGGGGCAGGCGGGACGGGCAGGCGCACAGGTCAAGAGCTCCGAGGGGCCGCCCCGACTCTTTCCTGGATGTCGGCTCTGTGGAGGCCCTACCTCCCCTCAGGTTGCAGGGGCCCTGGCTGAGGCCCTGGAGGCTGCTACCCCAGGCCCCGGGGGTGAGCGGCTGGACGGGGAATCCCAAAGTCCCTGAGTTAGAAGGAGGTCAGAGAGGGACAGACTCCCGCACATCGACACACACCTGCGTCCAGGCAGAGACAGGCCATCGCAACCCAGGCCTCAGACCTCCACAGATGCCCCCTCCTCAAAGCTGCCCTCTCACAACCTGCGGGCAGACGCCCAGAGGTGGGCTCTGCCCTGGCCCCTGGTTCTAGGCCTGCTCCCTCTGCCTCAGCTTCCCTGTCTGTGAAACAGGTCCCACCGTGAACCTGGGCAGGTGGCCCCAGGCCTGCTGTGCTGTCGTGGCCTTCCAGGTAGACAGCAGACAGCGCTGCTGGTATTGGAGGCAGGGGCTGCGCTGTCCACCCTGCCCTAGTCCTCTCCCCAAAGGGATCTGTCCTCAGCTCCTGCCTGGCCCCAGCCCAGACATGTTTAAGGATACAATCTTTAGACTCTGTCCACCGTGTCCACATCGAAAGCAGAAGGGGGCCCGAGCACGCAGTTAACCCCTGCAGGGCAGGGAACTGGCCTGAGGCTCGGGGTCCTCTGGCTACCTCTGACTCGGTCCCACCTGCCCAGCTCTGCCGTCTCCTTCACTGCTGTGTTCAGCCTGGGCACAGGTGTCGCCTGACCTCAAACCAGAGCCAGGGACACCCAGACCCCCTGCCTGGGTGGAGGTCTGTGTGGAGGGGCTGGCGAGGAGTCTGGCAGCTGCAGAAGGCCTGGGTCATTGGCACTTTCGCTCCCTGGCCACCCTGGGGTCCCCAGTGAAGCCCACCCACCCCAGAGATATATCAGAGCCCCCTGAGGGCTGGGCCTGGGCTCCTCACTGGAGAGGAGAGGCCTGTGGACAGCTCCGTCCAGCACCAGGACGGGGGCCAACCAGGGACGGAAGGACCTCTAGGAAGGAAACGAAGGCTGGTGTCCCTGAGGCCCTTTTGTACCTTCTTGGTATGGACTGCTGGGGTCAAGACCCCACATTTCTGCCTTCAGATCCTCCAGGGATGGAAAGTTCTAGAGGGAGCCTGCTGCGTGGACAAGACTGAGACTCAGAGGGTGTGAGGCTAGTGGCCTCTGTGTCTGGCACTGGGGCCTGGGGCTCGGCCTTCAGGCCACCTCCTAGGTCCCAGCCCCAGGCGCTGCCTCCTGGCTTTCCAGCAGGTGCAGGGGGTGGCTTCACAGGGGCCGGGTCGCGTTGCACCGAGAACATGGGGGTGAAGGCTCTGCCGAGCACAGGCAGCCCTGCCTGGGGGAGCCTGCAGCCCCGTCGGTCCCTGGGGCACCATGGCCACGGAGTCCAGGTTGGTGCATGGCTGCTCATGTGAGTCTGGCACCTGTCATCCCGCCCTTGCTCACAGCAGACACCCCAGTTCCATTTCCTGCTGGGGACCCTCGGCTGGTGCGTCTCTGCCCCATGGGCCCAACTGCCCTGACCCTGCCCACAGCGGCCCTTGCCCCAAGCGGCGGCAGAGCATCCCTGCCTAGCGCACCACCCACTCTCCTGAGCTGGGCGTCCCTGCCACTGTGTCCTGCCTGAGCGCCAGCTGGAAGGTCCCCTGCTCTGGACTTCGAGTGGGCGTGTTTGCAACTTCCTCTGGACACAGAGTCACCAGGGAGCCACCGGCTTGAGTCCTCCCTCTGTCCGCTGGGTGGCCTGGGTAGTAAGTCCGCTCCCCCACCGCCTCAGTCTCCTCTAATTCCTTTTTATTCCCTGCGGTGCTGGGGACAGAACCCAGGACCTGCACGTGCCAGGCAGGGTTCCACCACTGAGCTACGTAGGCCCCGTCCTCCTTTTCACATGACCACTGTGGTCGGATCCAGGGCAGTGGCCAGGAGACTGTGTCTGGGCCAGGGCTGGGCTGGTGGGAGTATGCTTGGGTGGCGGTGGGGACTATGCTGAAGTCTGGTCCTTTTCCTCTCAGCTCTAGGCCTCCTCCCCAAGCAGGAGATCCTCTGGCCTTGAACCTGGAGCCTCTGAGTCCTCAACAGCTCAAGGTGGAGGCCAGGGATCCAGGGAGGGCACATGCGAGGCCTCTTCCCCTTCAAGAGAGGAGCAATTTGGCAAGTCTGAGAGGGCTGGGCCGGGGTGCTGTGAGAGCAGAGGACAGCGCAGCCCTGCCTTCGACACTCAGGAAGGGGCTCCGGGGGAGGCCACCCACAAGATGGGCTTTGAAGGCTGAATAGGAGTTTGCTGACAGACCAGGCGTCCTGTGGGCGAGGGCCCAGAGGTGGTGAGAGGTGGTAGGCATTCAAGGGCCCGAGGAGGTTGGGAGCTGAGCTTGATCAGGGCGGTGATGATCCAGGAGCGGGGACTGGCAGGGTCTGCTGGAAAGGGCCTGAGCCCGGGCTTTAGGCCTTGGGTGGTGTCCTCAGGTCTGCTGAGAGCAGGCAAAGAGAGGGACCTGTCTGATGTGGACCACAGGAGCGCTTCCCCAGGTGACAGTGGGTGGCTTCCTGGGGTGGATGAGCCTTGAGTCAGGGGTAGAGCTGGACAGGGGTCACATGAGGATGCAGAACACAGTGGGGGGGGTGGTCAGCTGCAGGTGGAGGTGGCAATAGGTCGAGGAGAGGTGCAGGGGCAGGAGCTGGGACTGGCTACTGGGCTGCCTGCACCTTCCCCGGTCTAGGTGTCTCCGGCTGGCACGGGTGGGGGTGCTGGAGTGCCCGCTGCCTGCTGTTTACATCGCTCACATACTTCTGGGCTCTTATCTGCGAGGGTCTGTGGCGTGTGCCCACCTTGCCAGGTGGCCATCACTGCTTGCTTCATAAATCAGATGGCCACTCCTGACACCTCCCTGCTCCCACACCCCTCCTTGGGTGGCCTGCCCACCCCGTCTCCCAGGGCTGGGAGGTGGAAGGGGATGGGGCATAGCTGGGGTTCCCTGGGAGCTCCCAGCTCTGCGGGACTGTCCTCAGCAAGTGGCCCAAAATCTGCTCCAGGGACCACACTCACAAGCTCCCGGAAAGTGATCTAGCCGGCTGCTCCCTGCAGGTGCCTGCCCAGGTGGGTGGGCCCACACCAGTGCCCTCTTTCAGGAGGCCCAGACCCCAGCTCAGGAACCCTTGGAAACTCTCCTAGGAGGCCTGAACTTGGGCTCCACCATGGACCTGAGCCATGGTCACTGCTCTTCTGGGCCACATGTGCCTTGTCTATGAAATGGATATGTTCACTCAGTCACTCAACAAACAGGGACTGCAGAGCTTTGGCCCGGATCCCACAGATGATAGGCAAGTCCAGGAAGGTCCCAAGGTGTTGCATTGTCCAGGATTGGAGGTGAGTGGCACCTTGGGACAGGTCTGGTGCCTTGACCCATGACCTCTGGCGAGAACAGGGACCATTTCTGGAGCATGGCTAATGAGTCCTGCAGGTGGAGGCTGTGGGGCCAGCAAAGACCCAGGGGACACAAGTTTGGGGACCAGATCAGGGTTTATTCTGCTAGAGTGAAGTGCTCAGGTGGGTGGTGGGTGTTAAACAGGAGGCTGGAGAGGTCGGCAGACTATGGCCCTGAGGCACTGGGAAGACATGGAGGGTTCGAGGCAGGGAGCATCAACAGATGGCGCTGCATGTGAGCAGGTGTCATCTGGCTGCTGTGTGAAGAACGGGCCTGGGCAGTTGGGGAGCCCTGTGAGGGGACTGTGGGATCCTGGGGCTCATCTGGGGAGTCAGAGCAGCCCCAGCTCAGGGCTGCCCAAGGCTGGTTTCTAACCTACAAGGTCATGATCACTTGAAACCTGCCAGGCCAACTCAGAGGGGAGAATGGCCCATCCCTGGGGACATGCTTTATGTGGGACACTGGCTGGAGTCCCTGGCGACTCGTCATGGATGGGTCCTCCAGGGCTCTGCTAGCTCTGGCCACAGGAGCTGCCCCCTGGGGCTGTGGAGGGCCAGGGGAGGTGCCGGTCCCGCCAGTCAGCGCAGGCCTCCTGGGGTCCTCTAGAAGGCCGCGAGCCTAGTGGGCAGGGGCTCTGCCATCTAAGTCGGTGCAATTCAAAAGCACTGAGCCACCAAAGAGCAGGCGAGGCTGGGGGGTGGGCTCAGGAAGCCCCCAATGGGGGGACATGGCCCACGTCCTGCCGGATGCATTCGAATGCTTTTGCAGAGGGCAGCTCGGTCACCTTTGCATCCTGGGATGACCCTGCGGGCGTGATCTCCGGTGTGAGGGACCCTGAATCGGAACAATCACGGGGGCTGCTGGGAAGGGGCTGGAGGGGCCCGGGAGTGGGCCGAGACGGAGGGCTCACAGAGGAGGTGTCACTGAATCTGGGCCTCGGAAGTCAGAGGGGAAGGACGTGTGGGCAGTGGTGTGTGGCCCTGTCTGTGTCCCCAGCCCTGGGGAAGAGCCGGCAGTTGGTTGGTCCCTGCGCGTGCCCTGTCCTGGAGGGCAGCGGGTCCCTGTGACTCTGGGGCTGTACCTCTGTCCACCCTGTTCAGCTCCTCTCGCCCAGGGGACCTAGGTGGACCTAGGCCTCCCTCCCTGTCTGGAGACTTTGTCTGTCCTCAGCTCCTGCCCCTCGCAGTCTCCCAGCCCCACGTCTCCCCGCCCCCTGCCCCGTACCCCCTCCAACCCCATGTCGGGCACGGAACTGGGGCTGTCGGGGCAGGGGCGGCCTCAGGGGCCAGTGTCGGGTTCACCTGTGTGGTGAGCACTTCCCTGTGGGAGTGGAACAAAGCTCCATCTGAAGGTCAGTCATCGCCACTGTCACCACGTCCACCCGCCTGCACGCCCAGCGCCCACCTGGGGCCTCTGCAGGACCGGGGTGTCCTTTCTCGTGCCGTTGGGCTCTCTGTAGGAGGCCGGTGGAGGGAGGAGTGTCACCCCTGGAACAGCACCCCATGGTCCCGCTGCACCCTGGACAGAGTGACCCACAGACCTGGCACTCGAGGGAAGGGGAAGAAGCTCCAACTGCTGAGAGCCTGGCCAAGGGGATCACTGTGTCCCCTTCCCTGTCCCTGCAAAGTGACAGACAGCAGAAAGGCCCCCGCCCAAGGGCTCCGGTAGAAGCTCCCGAATAGACCTTGGTCAGCCAGCCAGGTGCCCACCACATGTGCCCAGCCCTGGCCAGGTACCCGGGCACGGGGTGGGGGACCTTCTGGAAAAAGATGGGACAGCGTGGTCAGCACTGACCCAGCAACAGCGAGGGCATAGAGGGCTGGACCCTTGCTCGTCCAGGCCACACGCAGGCCTCAGGGTGTTGGGCACAGAGGAGCCGCCAGGCCACCAGGCAGACACAACGTCCCAATGTTCTCAGTATCTCAAGGGCAGGGGTGGCGCTGGTGTTTGGTGACCCTTCATGGTTGACCAAATGGGAAGGACACAGATACCCACAGGGTTCCAAAGCGACACCCGGCGTCCTTAATTGACTCAGTTTCTCCCTCTGTGTGTCCTGGCTGTGGTGGCTGCTCCGAGGAGCCACAGGGAGATGGAAGAGGACCCTGGGAAGGACGGGGTCGCCGACGGGGTGGGGAGCACAGCCCGGGGCCCTGCCCTCCTGGCGTCTCCCATCCCTGTTCCCCACACCCTGGTGACACCAAACTTTGGCTGTCCCCACCCCCAGAAGCTGCCTGAGGTCCCTCCAGGGTCTGCTTTGCCTCCCACTGCCCCTTGGGAGTGTGGGACACTCTGCCAGTGACCCCTGACCTCCCCCTGAACCTCCTCTGTCTCCGGCCTCCCGCCCTCCTCACATCCCGGCCCTGACCTCATGTCTGCAGGGCTGTGGACGAGGGTGAGATAAGGTGGGCACAGCACGCTGCTCCCCCTGGGTACGACGGGAAGGGCGGGCCAGGCTGCCAGCCTGAGAGGCCATGACTCACTAGGTGGGCAGGGCCCGGCCGTGTCCGGGAGGAAGTGTCGCTTCCTCTGGATAAGGCTGGAGGCCGGCCGTGGTTTGTGCCCTGGGTTTTGTTTCAGAAGTCCTTCTCCACCCCTGCCTTCCTAAGATATTGACCGACAATTTATTCGAGATACTTCCAGTCTGGCCGGCACATTCAGGTCTGCCTTTTTGTGAGGTCGTGGGTAGAAATCAGTTGTCATTTTCTCCACGGGGTGAGTCCATTTCCTCAACTCACACATGAAACAGTCTATCCTTGCCCCGTGGATCTGGGCTGTGTTCAAATCATCTTTAGCTGGGCACAGGGTGCACGCCTGTAATCCCAGCGGCTTGGGAGGCTGAGGCAGAAGGATCACAAGTTGGAGGCCAGCTGCTGGGATTATAGGCGTGTGCCGCTGTGCCCGGCCAGTTTTGATCTCGTCCAGCCATAGAAGGTGTGATACTCTCTGGAAATGTTGGACAGCAACCATAAGCTCCTAGGTGCCCACATGATCGTGTAAATAAAAATCCATGCCCCCAAACAGTGAGGCCTGTTTGTAAAAGCTGAGGTAAAATTCACCTAACATCAATCTAGCCCTGGACCATTTTTAAGTGTGCAATGCACCAGCATTTAGCACATTCATGAGTGGTTCATCCGTCACCTCTATCTGGTTCTGAGAAATGCTCATTGCCCCAAAGGGAAAACTCATGCCCACCAATTGTCACTGGTGATCCACACTTTATAAGGACACACATTGAGTGCCTCACGCAGGCCACTTTTATGCGGGAGGGAAATGGGAATAAAAGGGACTAGGTGAATGCAGTCACCCCCCACCCTTATCCAGTTTCACTTTCTGTGGTTTTAGTTACTTGTGGTTAACCACAGTCTGAAAATGTTAAATGGAAAATTCCAGAAAGAAACAACTCATATTTTAAATTGTGTGCTGTTCTGAGTAGTGTGATTAAGTCTCTCGTGCTGTCCCACTTGGTCCTGGTCGGGACGTGAATCAGCCCTTTGTGCAAGGTATCCATATGGTATATGCTACTCTCACATTAGTCACTATAGGATAGACAGTATCACAGTGCTTGTGTTATGTAACATTGTTTAAATTTAAAAATAGCTCCCATGTTCAGGAATGGTGATGCTGGCAATTTGGATGTATCAGAGAGAAGTTGGAAAGTGCTTCCTTTAAGTGAAAAGGGGAAAGTTTATCATAGGGACGTTTATTAGGGAAAAAAATGTAGTATATCTCAGCTTTAGTGAAAGCCAGAGTTTCAGGTGTCCACTGCAGGTCTTAGACTATATCCCCTGCAGATGGTGGGGGGACTTAAAAAATTCAAGAGAAGCTGGAGAGTCCCTCTACTCCAAGTACCCAGGGAACAGAGACCCTGGAAGGACCCTGAGCTGTCCCACACTGCCCTGCCCTTTGGCACGATGCAGTGGCTCACTGGGCCTGGCCTCGGGAGGCACAGGGAATAGCAGGGCATGGGGAGGGGCAGCAGCATGGGGTGGGCAAGGACTGGACAGAAGCACAGACAGAGCACCGCTTGAGGTACACAGTGTGGCAATGTCGGGGTGGCTGGACTGGGGGAGGGTGGGACCTGAGATGTGTCAGGTCAGGCTGTCGGCTGGACCCTGGGCTCCAGGATAGGTCCGGGCCTCATTCTCTAAGTAAGAAATGCAGACGTGTGGTTTGCCAGAGACCTTTCTTTTTATTTTTTAATCTGAGAACTTATTTATATGAAAAGTCTTACCAAGGTATAAACATTCTGGGCCTTTGCACATGCCGTGGGCTTAGCTGGAATGTTCCCCCAAGCCCCCTCCCCCTGTGTCCGCCTGGTGAACCCTGGCCACCGTCAGGGTGTACCTCGCCCGGGCAGCTTTCTCTGAACACTGTCCATCCCCCACCCTCAGGGTGGCCACTCTCTCCTCAGGACCTGCAGCCCTCAACCTTATGTGACGGTCACCCTCCCTTTCTGTGCCAATCTTCCCCCACCCCCACTTGCAGGTGGAGCCTCCTCTTCCTGTTGCTGGTTCCCAGATGCCCAGCAGATGTAGGTGAGCCCATGACTGACCGGGGTCAGTACCCCTGTGGGGGCCTGAGGCTGGGCGGGTGCTGCTTCCCCAGCATCTGGAGTTGGACCCTGGTGGCCTACAGGTCCCTCTGCATCTCCCTTGAACCCACCCTCCCCCACCCGGGCAGCATCCCCAGAGCAGGAGGCGAGACTGCTGCCAGAGACCAGAGGTCTGGGCCTGTCAGGGGGACGCCTGGCCCCCAGGGCACTGGGTGGCCAACACGTGTGGGTGATCAGACCTCAGACCCGAGAAGGAGGAGTGGGGACGGGCAAAGCAGTCCCCTCCAGGGGTTTCCATCTGCCCTCGGCTGGCCAGTGAGTGGGGGCACCCCGGGTATCCTGGCTTGGTGGGGGCTGGGCCCGAGTGACCTCCTGGCAGCGTCTCCAAGAGGAACACTCTTCCCAGACAAGGGGCCCACCAGTCCAGGCTGGGGGAACGGGCAGGGGGGACCTGGTTTGAGCCCCTGGCCTGGGGACTCGAGGGTCAGAAGGGATTTGTCATTGCACGGACTTGGGTTTTCTGTGCACCCAGCTCCTCAAGTCTCGGCTCCCCTCCCCGCTTGGCAACCCTGCCGCCTCCTGCTGTTGACCTTGGCTGCGGGCTGCGGGGGCCGAGCTCTCACACCATAAATTCCTGTCTTCTAGGAATCCAGCCTGGGAAAGAGAGGAAACTCAGAGGAGAAGATTTGATTAACATTTTTCCAACGTGACCACATCACAGGGACGTGTGGCCGGAATTCTCACCCTGGTCTGGGTGGGGTGGGTCTGGGCTCGGTTCGTGGCCCAGTGCCTGGGGAGGGTGGGCCTGGGCTGGGGGCCCTTCTGGCCTGAAGGAAGAGTGGGGCCTGGGTTGGCATTTCCCCTTGGGGTGGAGGGTTCTGGAAGGGAGACCTAACTGGATCAGATCCCTGGAGGTGGAACAGCCTAGGGGAGCTTACCTTTGACCTCTGTGGCTCAGGGTAGATCAGGGGATAGGAACTGTGGTCTGGACTTAGACAACTGCTTCTGACTCTGGGCAGAACTCTCCTGAGACTCATACTGAGTCTTTTTTGTTGTTTTTGGTGCTGGGGGTTGAACTCAGGGGCACTCGACCACTGAGCCCCATCCCTAGCCCTGTTTTGTATTTTATCCAGAGACAGAGTCTCATTGAGTTGCTTAGGCCTCGCTTTTGCTGAGGCTGGCTTTAAACTTGCAATCCTCCTGCCTCAGCCTCCTGAGGCGCTGGGATGACAGGTGTGCACCACCACACCTGGCTCATACTGAGCCTTGACCCTAACTCCAGGCGAGACCTGGCTCCAAGTCTAGGGTGACCCCTGATCCCAGCCCATCACAGCTTCTGACTTGAACCCCAGGCTGTTCTGTGCTTTCCTCTGTCCCCAAGGTTTGTCTCAGAAATCCTTCCTGCCAATCCTCCCCACTCTTCGCTGTCAATAGTTTCTGGTTCTTCGTCCTCAGCCTGAGATCGGGGGACCTTCCTCACCATTGAATCTGCAGGGATGCAAACCCTGTCCCTCTGTCTCCTCTCTCCTCTCCCTGTCCATGGGGAAGAGAGGCCACTTGCACAGAGGGGGCCCACTCAGCCTGGCTCCTGCAGCCCAGCAGCGCGTGGAGGTGCCACGGCCTCTCTGGTTATTGGTCCCTTCTCTATGGCACTTCAATGTTCCATTAGCAAGATTTAAGACCCTCCTGACCCCCCTTTCAGCTCTGACTGCCCCCGTCTCTTGCCTCCGTGTCCCATACCAGGGACTCCAAAAAATGCCTGCATAGGTGTCTCCCTTCCCCTGGCTCCTGCTGCCCAGCCCCCAAGCAGCTGGTGCCTACTGTGGCCCATCAAGACCCTCTACGATGGGTGCTGGGGACACACAAGGGCCAAGATAGCACCAGACCTTCTCTTCAAGGCTCCCTTGAGCCCTGACCAGGGGTTTCACCCCTGCCTGACTGTGCCCTGGCCACCTCAGGATATCTTGCAGAAATCTTACCTGGAGAGCATCTTTCCCATGTGCTCACCTGTCTATTTTCACCCATCGCTGCCCCCAGCTCTGTCTAGGGCCATCCTCGCCACCCCATTCCTGTCACCCCTGCCCCTCCTCAGCGCTCCCCAGTGGAGTCATACACGGTGCCAGCAGCTGCCCATCTCCTCCTCACCCGCCCATCATCCCCACCTACTCCCTGCCCCAGCCCATCCCAGGCCACTGCCATTCCTTTCCTGCCACCCTCGTCCACACCCACCCCTTCCTGATCCTGCTCCATCTTGGACAAATGCAAATCTTATCATGCCACCAGCCTGGAGCCCCTGCAGCTTCCCAGCAGCCGCAGGATAACAGACAGGACCCTGGGTAACCCAGGTGCAGCTCTGTGCCAATCTGGGCTAGGCACTCCTGCTCCAGCCCTCCCGGAGCTGCCCTCCTCTCGGCCATGCCCAGGGCACCACGCCACCCTTTGCAGGACTCGGGGCCCCTCCTGCAGCCCCCTCTCCCCCTCCTCCCATAGCTGATGGTGTCTGCCCCTCATGTCGTGGCAGTGAAGTGGCTCCCCCAGGAAGCCTTCTCTCCCTCCAAAGCCTGGCCTGGGCCCCTGCTGGCTTCCACGGGACCCAGGGGCACAAATCACATAAGTCATGATTTCCTGGCACTTTGACCTCAAGTCTGGAAGCCCCCAGGAGGAGAGGCCGTGTCTGTGTCCCCCGCGGCTTGTCCAGGCACGTGGCAGCCTCTCTGAAACATTTCTGGGATGAATGGGCACAAAGAAAGGGCCTGTTCACAGAGGGTCCCCTGCAGCCTGCTCCAGGTGCTGGGCCCCTGGCTTCTTTTCCTGTCTTTCCTTTGGGACCAGGGGAGGGCTGGGGACATAGGAGGGCTGGCTGAACTGCTGGGTTTGTGCCGGGCTGCCCTCCCAGAAGGCAGCCTGATGGACTTTTCAGAGGTGGAGAGGACGTTGGGGGCCCCATGGGAAAAGAGGTTGGAGGAGCCAGTCCTGAGCTGTCTGAGGGGACGGGAGGGGAGCAGGGGACAGCCTCCCATCAGAGGAAAGATTCAGAGCACCATGGCACTGAGAGGTGCCCTCCCTGAACAAAGGGATCTGAGGCTCAGGGAGGGAGAGCAGCTGGCCCAGGGTCGCCCAGTAGCTGGTGGCTGAGCTGGCCACTGGGCCCGGACCTTGACCTTGGGACACGAGGAGACCTTGACCCAGGAGACCTCACCACCCTTGGCTGTGCCCTTTGCTTCCTGAGGTCTCCTCATGCTACCTGATGCGCCTGGTGGGTCTCCCCATGAGCCTCTTCTCTCCCCTCAACAGGAGGGCACGTGGAGACGTGAAAGGGAACGAGGCATTGCCAGCCGAGCAGTGTCTCCTCTGTCCCCAGGGTGTGTGCAGCACCAAGCCAAGGCCTCACTATGGTGGGAGTCTCCCCTACTACCCGCACCTCATCTTTCTGTGAGAAGGGACCTCAGCCAAAGGTCCTCGCTCATCCTTGCTTCTCTTTCCCCAGGATGCTGCATCTTCTGCCATGCTCCTTGCTAACTTTGGGATACACCCCGGTAGAGGTGGAGGAAAGACCTGGGGGTCTGCCACGGCCTATGACCAGTGGTCTGAGTCTAAGTCAAGGATAAGTGTTAGGACGTCCATTGAGCCTTTGTTTTTTGGTTGATTTTCCCAATCATCATACCTTTTGTGTTAGCCTGCTGTCAATCTAATGGAATACCTGAGAAAAGGTGTTTGCTGGCTTATAATTTTGGAGATTCCAGTCCATGATTATTGGGCCCATTGTTTTGAGCCTAATGGGAGCCTCCTAACAGTGGGAGCATGTGGTGTAGCAAAACCACTCATCTCATGGCCAAGAAGTAAAAGAGAATGAGGAAAGAGCCAGGCTCCCACAATCCCTTCTGGGGACATGTCCCCAATTATCTAAGGACCTCCCACAACTCCCCACCTCTTAGTTTCCACCACCTTTTGGTCCTGGGGACCAAGACTTTCACACATGGGCTTTTGGGGGATATTCAAGATCCAAATCATAACACATTTATTTATTTTTTCTTGCCATATTGCACTGGTTAGTATCTCTGGTATAAGACTGAACACAAGTGATGGTAATGGACAGCTGCTACCTTTCATCCTTGAGAAGGCTGATGTTCTTTGTGTTTGATGGATTCCTGTATCTAGTTCTCAGTTTGTTCTGAACTCGTGAAGAAGATAGTATCGAAAGACCTCTTGGTATCCCACGTTACAGATGACAAACTGTGAGGTCATTTGCCTGAGGGCACACATTTATTGAGTGGCAATGTTTGGATATAAATCCCCGCTTGTTTGACTTCAAAGACCATCATCTTAATTATTATGCTATAAAGCCTTCTGTAAAACATGGTCCAGAGGAACAATAATTTCAGAGTGTGACATTGGAGGGAAAGCACAATCTGTACCACCAGGATAGAGCAGAAAGGGGCAATTATATTTAAGAACCAATTACCTATAAAAAATACAGTCCATGATGAAGGAAGAATTCCATAACAATGGGAAACAGAGCCAGAAATCCGGGGTGAGAGGAAATTAGCTAACAGTTTATATCTAACATTAAAAGATCTCCAGACAGATTATAAAGTGGAAACATACATAAATAAGTCATAAAATTCTAGACCAGCTAGTTGGAAATATATTGAATTCTTTTTCACCCTCTGGAAAAGCATTTATAAATTTTCCTTAACTTCCCCTTAAATTTCCTGAGGAGTTTTCTAAGTTTTCATTCATTAGGAGAAATCATGCCAAAAGAGACACACCTACCCGGCCTCATGATGAGGAAGGGACAGGAGGGCCGCTACCATGAACGTGGGACCATACGGAGTGACCAGGCACGCAGGAGGGAGAGACCAGCAGTGAGAATCATCTTGGAAGATGGAGGAACAGACACCAGCAGACTCTCACGGCCCTCGTGGCTGGTGCCTGGAGTCCCCGGGCAGCCCCCGGAGGCTCACAGGATGGCGCCCCCTGGGCACACCCGCACCTTTGGCTGCGCGTGACATCACACGTCCTAGGAGTTCCACACACATCCTTCTCCCCAGCATGCACCTGTTGGTGTCCTTCAGGAGTGCTCCCTGGGGAGTCGCTTCAAGGGACACATGCCCATCCACTGAGAAGATGTGCCCTCAGTTGGGTACAGGCCAGAGTCCCCTCTGCCTGCACAGCCTGGGCCTTTAGGCGTGACATCACACTCCAGAAGCCTGTGACAGCTGAGGCCCTGCAGGACCCACCAGGCAGCAAGACCCAGGGCACCTTTCCAGGATGTCAAAGAGCAGGGTCAACACAGGGTTATGTCTAGCCCAGGGCCCAGCTGATCTGTGTTCTGTCTGGTCCTGGGGTCTCTCCACTGGGTGCCTTTGCCAGCCTTGGCCTCCCAGCTGGACCTTCCCCATGGGTGGCCATGTGTCCTGGCACCCCTCTGAGCACATTTCTCTGTTAGAGCATCACTGGGTGGCCTGGGGTGGAGGTGACTCTATGACCTCTGTAGGAGGCGTAGCTCACTCATGCAGGGCAGTGGGCCTGCACTGCCATTGGCCCTTACCTGTCCCAAACACCAGGAGATGAATGAGCCGGAGGCTTGATCTCCTTATAGGACCACGTTGCTCTGAGATTTTAGAAGTGTGTTGGGATTGGGGGACGCATGTCTCCTGACACACCCTTGAGGGCCTCCCCAGCCTTGTTCTTTAGTGACCTCAACAGAAAGTCAGGCATCCTTGTTTCTGCTCTTGAAGGACATGTCCCTCCGCCCCAGCACACGAGCCCTGTTCAGCCCCAAGCCCTCAAAAGAGAAGAGAGCTCCGAGGGGCAACCTGACCTTGGGGAGACACTTCTACTTGCTGCTAGTGCCCCCTGACACCTGTGTCCCCAGACAGGATGGTGAGCTCCGTCCCTCACCCAGGCATCTCCTGACGGGGACAAAGTGGCCAGCAGACTTGGCGCTTTTTCTGAATTTCCAATTCAGTGTCCTTTCCAGGGACACGCCCCACCTCTCGAAGCCAGCCTCGGGCAGCAGCCTGGGCTGCCCAACTTGAAGACTCGGTGGGGGAAAGAACATGTGTTTAAAACCCCCAAAGCCCGTCCTGTCTAAACTGAACATTTTCTCTCGCTTGTTCAACACCATCATTTACATTCCAGGGCCGGTCGGCAGCCGAGATATTTATAGCCCAGCCCTGGCACTGCATCTTGCCTAATTGGCGGGGCCTGGCGGGGACCCCATCCGTCATGGTAAGTGGGCCTTTCACCAGCCGCCAGCGGGCCCCCAGCCAGCCCAGACGTTCCCAGGCCTGGACGGGGGAGGCTGCCCTCCACCCTGCCTGCCCCCAGCCCCTCACAGTGGACTCGGCCATGCCAGGGGAGCCCCCAAGAGCGGGCTTCTGACCCAGGCCATCTATCACTGTCCAGCCCAAGGGTGACCAGAGATCCTTGACGGCATCTGCCCAGACATTCCCAGGCCTCCACCCGGCCTCCAGCCTCCCTTCCGCCCTCACGCCATCCTCCTCCTTTACAGCGGCAGCCCTGTCACTCGGCTGCCTCGTGATGGTCTCAAGTGTCCCCTGCCCTGCAGGATGAGGCCTGAGGTCCTCTGTGGACCCTGGGAAGAGGGCCATTCCTGTCTGCCCCAGGACACTGCGGCCTCCTCTCCTGCACTGACCAGAGAGCTCCGCACCACGGTTGGCCCCTGTCTTTGCATCTCTCCCTGCGGGAATGGTCCCTCCCTCGCCCCCCTAGGAAGTCCTGGGCTCCTGCGGCTGCAGCATTCCCCAGGGACCAGGAGCTCTCAGGGCATCCACGGCTCCAGGTGGGGACAGAGCCTCCTGGGCGCTCCTGGGACACCCGTCTATTCTCAGCACTGAATGACTTTTACTCTCCCAACAGCCATTTCATCAATTCTCAGTAAGCACCGTTTTCCCATCTTTGAAACGGGGATGGCAGGTTATAGTTTAATTATCGGAGTGTCCACGTGGCCCATAAAACTGAGCCTCGGTGTCTCAGTTTCTCCATCTGGAAAATGTGACGCACTGAAGGGTGGCCGAGATGGTGACATTCCCTCAAAGACTTGCAAGTGCCTGGCGTGTCAGTCACTGATCCATGCAACAGATCTCTGCGTGCCTGCCTGGACCGTAGCAGTGGACAGGACAACCGAGCCTCCTGTCTGCAGGGATCTTGCTGATGGTGGCAGTGACACAGATGGGCACAGAGTTGTAAATGAAGGCTGGGCACAGCGGTGCACGCCTATGATCCCAGTGACTCGGGAGGCTGAGACAGGAGGGTCACAAGTTCAGGGCCAGCCTCGGTGACTTAGCGAGTCCCTATCTCAAAATAAAACATCAACAGTGCTGGGGATGTGGCTCGGTGGTAGAGGACTCCTGGGTTCCATCCCAGTACTACAAAGAAAAAAATGGTAATTAAATAAACAAAATCAAGCCTAAGTCCCATGAAGGAGACAGACAAGGGCTGGGGGCAGATCTTTTTATATTTTTTTTTTTTTTTGGAAGGGACAGAGAATGAGCCATGAGTTGAGACCTAAAGAGTGGGAAGGAGTCTGTTGGACGAGGAATGAGGGGAAGAGCTTCCAGGCAGAGGGAACAGCATTGTGAACCCACCGGTGCAGAGAAGACTGTTGGGGCCAGGTGGAAGGTCAGCACCAGGTCGCCAGGGACCTCATTTGGGTCCCAGAGCTGTGGGAAGCCGTTGGTGGAGGGGGACCTTCTTCTCAGGAGAGTGATGGGCCTGATTTCCCTCGGGCTCATGTCAGGGAGGGGCCGGGGGCGGCTGGGAGGAACAGGCAGTTCTGTGGTCCAAGGGAGAGCGGGTGGTGGCTTGGACATGGGGGTGGCGGGGGGGTGGCAGCTTGAGTGGAGAAGAGTGGATTTGGGGTTTACTTTGGAGGGAGAATTGACAGGTCTTGGCAATGGCGGGGACGTGGGTGGTGAGGGGCAGGAGGATAGAAGGCTGCCTCCCAGTTTTCTGGCCCAAGCCTCTGGGCGGGAGATGGTACCGTTTCCTGAGATGGGGAGACACAGGGAGGAGGCCGGGGAGGAAAACGGGAGGTTGCTTCTGGACGTGTGGAGCTGGAGCTATTACCCGTTCCGCCCAGCTATGGCTGGCCCAGCCCTGGGGGCCTCAGAGAGGCAGTGACCCCCATCTGCCCATGTGTGTCCCCATTATGTGTTCAAAGGACCAAAATGGTTTGAGTGCTGTTTGTCCCTCCTCAGAGCCAAGGACCCTGGATCCTTCCCAGGCCCCAGGAGCGGAATTGACCAGCCTCAGCCTGTTCCTTGTACAGCAAAGAGGGACCGGGGCCTTGTGCCCAGGGTTCAGTGGGAAGGCGCACGTGGTCCCGCCGGGGACCCCCTGGCTGGGAGCTCCGGGCTCTGGGCCTGCACCTGCCCCACCACCCAGACTGGCCCCTACGCCTGGGCCCCTCTGCAGGACCCCTCAGTTCCAGTTCCTCCTTCTCTATCCACCTGGTAGTTAGGAACTGGGGCTGCACCTGGGAGACGGGGTGACAGCAGTGCCCCTCTCAGGGCTCGCAGAGGATTCTCTCCCCAGCCGCCGATGAGCAGGCCTGGGGGTGCCGCGGTCAGCGTTTCTCCTCCAAGGCCACCTTGTGTGGCTCTTCCAGCCAAGGTTCCCCCACAGCTTCTCTCCTTTGCTCTCCCCATCCCCAGAGGCACCCCAACCAAGCTTTGATGGTGGATTGATTCCTGGCAGTGTTATCCACAGGAAGGGAGGGGACACTGAGTCACCCCATGCTGGCGCGTGTGGTGGCCATGGGGGCCCGTGGGCAGGGCTGGCCTCGTGTGGTGATTGGGGTGGGAACTGACGGGGGGGGGAAGGGAAGGGGGGACAATAGGCCCTTGTCTCTGTTGAGACTTCTCCTTCCAAGACGCTCCAGCCTCTGGACACCGCTGACCTCATTCCTCCTCCAGGATCCAGGCCTGGAGCTGGACCCACCCTCCCCATTTCACAGACTGGAAAACTGACTCGCAGAGGAAAGAAAAAGAAAGAACAGGGAAGCCCTGAGCCTGCTGCTCAGCCTGAACTCATGCCCTCCCAGGTCTGCTGAGTCTGGAGATGGGACCCGCAAGAGAGGTCCAGCAGGTGACCAGACGGTGAGCGAGTTCCAGGAGCAGAAAGGCTGAGCTTGGATCTCAGCTCTGCTGCATGGCTGAGTGACCCTTAGTAACTGAATTGCCTTCTCTGGACCCCGATTTTCACCTCTGACAGGGTCTTGGCAGCCTCTTCCTCTCAGGGCTGTGATGTCCTTGGAGATCGGTGCTAAGGACAGGGCTCAGATAGGCCTGCTTAAAATTAGAGTACCTGCTGGCCAGGGTCACCACACCTGTCATCTGAAGGACTGGGAGCTGAAGTAGGAGGATGGCAAGTTGAGGGCAGCCTCAGTAACTTAGTGAAACCCTTTATGTATATGTATGTATGTACGTATGTATGTATGTATGGCTGGGATGTAGCTCAGAGGTAGGACACTCATGCGTGAGACCCTGGGTTCAGTCCCAGTACAAAAACCCAACAACAACAATGAGTACCTGCCCCTGCTCCTGAGGGTGGCGAGGCCAGGCCACGTTTGTCTAGGGGCTGGAGTCTTGGAAGGTGATCTTCTGGGACAGACAGGTTGGCTTGGCAGTGGGATTAGGGCCGATTAAACCAAAGCCTCTGGGGTTCAGCAATGGCCCCTGGCAGAGGCTCTGCAGCAGCCATACCTGGTAGAGGACTGGCATGGCCCTTGGGCCAGTTCCTCAGTGAATTTCCTTGTTGGGCTCCCCCGCACTGCCCACTCTGCCCAGAGGGTCTTCCCCCAGTCTGGACTCTACCCCCACACCTCTTGGGGACCTTGAGGACTAGATGTGAGCACAGAACTTGGGCCAGCCCATGACCGAGCACAGGGTGGGCACTGGGAAATGGCAGGCTTCTTTCTGAGGATGGGGATCTTTCTCTGAGGCCATTTGGAACAACCCAGAAGAAAGGACAGCCAGAGACTCGGTTCTCAGCCTGTCCTGAGGCCTGGGGGCAGCAGGGTGCCGTCTAGACCTGGCCTCTGTGTTCCATGGGGGGGTCCAGGCCGGCCCCTGCATGCGCGGCTGGTGCCTCCAGGGCTGTGCTCAGATGCGCTCTGCCCAGGGATCCAGGTGAGGGGGAGGGTGCCCGGGGCTGGGCTCCTGGAGGCCGCCCAGGCTTGGCCTTCCCTGGGCCCCAGCTTGCACTGCGGCGGCGGCTGTGTGCCCAGCGGGATCAACACGGGATCGGCAGGAGCACAGTGAGTGAAGTAACGGGGAAGATATGAGCAGCCCCGCCCGGGCCCAGGAGGGCTCGTCGGCTGTGCCAGGCACCAGGAGCTCAGCCCAGGACAAGCCTTGCCTGGCCCCGGGCTCAGGCCGCAGACCCCACAGAGCTCCGGCGGCCTGTGTGGGCCCTGTCCCTGAGCAACACCCTCCCCCAGCTGGGGTGACTTGAGTCTCCTCTCCTGGAGCCTTGGGGAAGCTAGGTGACACTTGGCTCTAATGTGCCAGGTCACAGAGCACAGAGCCATCTGGATCAGGTGTGGGGCTGGCCAGTCCGGCCTGCTGGGCCTGGGCTGCAGCCCCACCCACCCACCCACCCATGCTCTGGGGCTCCCGCTGAGCCCTCTGTCTGTCGCCAGGCTGCCTGTTGTGGGGGGTCTGTTTATTCCTGAGGTGCCCCTACCCAGCCCATGCCAGCTCCCGCTCTTGTGGCCTTTGGCCACCACAGGCCAAACTGGCCTCTCTCAAAGGAGCCCCAGAACTCTGGGGGGCTGTCTCCAGGGCCTGATGGGAGGCTGGCGCTGCTGACCGGCCTGGACGCTGACCAAGCTGGACACCAACCCGGGCACTGTCCCCCGCTGAGACGCAGACAAAGAACGAGTGTGCGAGCTGGATGGGACCGTGCCTGCCGGCCGTGGGGCAGACCTCCTGCCACAGGGCACGAGAGAGGCTCAGCTCTGCCCTCGTTGCCACAGAGGAAGGAGGCAGAGCTAAGTGGCCCTCTGCCTGCTTCGAATGTCACTGAGTGTTACCAGGGCCTTCCTCAGGAGTCTCCCACAGGCAAGGTACGGGGGGCACCCCAGAGCCTGTCCGCCTGACTCCCCGTGGCCTGGACTGTCTTCCAACAGTCCCCGGATGCCCCAGGCCCTGGCCAGCTAAGATGGGGCGCCTCTCTCACCCCCTGGTTTTCCCACAACCTGTCCATTCTGGCTCCTCTGCTGTCTGCCCACCCTCTCCCCAGCTCCAGCAGGCCCTTTCCCTGAGTCAGCTGGTCACTACCAGGCCTGGCTCCTGGTACTTGAGCCCCACTCTTGCAGGGCACTTCCTGGAAGCCGACGCCCCACCAGGCACCCTCTGCCCTGACCTGGGGAGCTGCACCTGTTCCCAGTGCTCTCTGGATCTTCCTCTCCGTGGGCTGGTCCTTGTTCCAAACTTCTTGCTCATGGCCTCCTTTCTATCCAACACATCCCTACTTGGCCTAGCGACCGGCTCCGGGTCACCTCTGGGAAGCCTTTCCTGATCCCGGCCTCATCTGTCCCGGCCCTGTGTTCTGACGGATCTTTGACACCTGCTCATTCCTCTGGGCTGAGGCTGTGCCATCCTGGCTGGGAGCTCATCAGGAGCCTGGCCCTGTCTGGACCCCCAGCTCAAGGCCAGCCAAGGACGGCTGGCTGAGCAGGGCAGGCCAGAGGCCTATCCATGACACAAGTGTGCTCAGACCCATATGCTTCAGGGGACATCACAGAGTGGGACAGGGGAGCAGGAGGCTGACGTGCCCAAGACCTATCAAGTACTCCGTTCCCTGGTCACCGTTTTTCAAAGGAGGAGACTGAGTCCGGGAAGGGAAATGACCTCCCACAGGGTCACTCCGCTCAGAGGTGGTGGAGTTGACCTGGAGCGTTTGTGCTTATTCTGGTGGCCTCACTGACCCAGAGGACGGCAGTCCTGGCTCACTCCAGCAGCTGCTGGGCCTTAGCAGGACGCACTGCCTACAGTTGAGAAGAACTGTGACTGTCTTGTTCAGAACTGAGGTCCAGAGCCAGAGGCCTGGACACCACAGGCCTGAATCCCCAGGATGGGAACCTGGAAGCCAGATTTCTGGATTCCGAAGGACCCTGTGCATGTGGCACTTGGTGAACGTGACGGGACTTGTCAGCTCACAACACTAGCACAGGGCCCCTCCATCCAGAGAGCCATCTGTCCCAAGGGGCCACTCTCCCTGGAGCCACCAGCAGGTGGCTGGACCTCAGACTTGACACTGAACATTCCGCGTGCCGCAGACGGGGGCGGTGGGCGTCCCCCGAAAAGACCAGGGCTGCTGGAGGTGACCCCCGACTCCCTGCCAGGAAGCCACTCAGCGGCAGCTGCTGTTGCACCGGAGACACCCAATCTGTCAGCACAGGCCACGTGACGGGCCAGTGTCCAGTTGTGGCTGAGGGCAGCTCCCAGAGGAGGGGCCAGACAGGCTCCGTGCCCCAGCCCCGAGGGAGGAGGGGGCTGAGGTCATCCTCCAAGGGAGCTCGGGGTCCCCAAGGACAGCTTTCACCACGTCCACCTGCCACCTCTTGGGGGCCGGCAGAAGCAGAGGAAGGCCTCGGAGGCTTGGCCTGGGCACCGAGATGCAGAGCCCCGACCCATCCCAGAAAAGTCCCCTCAAGTCTCAGCTTCTGTTTCCTTATGCAGAAATGGTCCCAAGCCACCACCTTGAAGGACGATGGCATGAGGCAGGGGAAGGGCTCTCGCTGGTTTTTCTGCTCCAGTCACCATCCACTCTTCTCTGTCCCTTTGTGCCCAGTAGACTGACCCCTGGGGCCTGCTTCACCAGGCCCCCTTACCCCGGGAGGCATGGCTGCAGGAGAGGACGGAGGTGCTTCCTGACCCTTCATGCCTGTCCTGGCCGGGTCAGTGGCCGTGTCCCTCAGGGCCCCGCTGGGGGGTGGAGAAGGTCCTCTTGCAAGGTCCCAGCTCCCTTCTGACCCCGACTGCCCCTGTGCTCCCCAGGCCCGGCCCCTCAGGGCTCCCAACCCCCACCCCTGCCTCTGTAGGTCTCTTCTGGGAGTCCCCTGGGTGTGGGTTCTGTCCCCTGCCGGGGTCCTCTGGGTCCAGGAACTAGCGCAGTATCTGAGGCTCCTGAGCTGCCCTTGAAGCCAATGGTGCCCTCCGCTTGGAAATGGATCCTTTGGCCGGGGGCCCCGCCTCAGTGCCCTTGTCCCAGGGGCGTGGGGTTTATCCTTTCCTGTCACCCTCTGTGTGGCCTCTTCCTGGGGTCTAGGTTCTGCCTCAGTTTTCCTCCCTGAGCTTCTGGGTCCTGACCCTGGCCCAGTCGGTGGCATCCCTTCCTCTGGGAAGTCAGGACCCGTCCACCTCCCAGTCAATACTGCCTGGCTGTGTAGGTCCCCAGGTGGGCCCGATGGCCGTCCCCTGCAGCCACCCCTCCTCCACCCCCACGTGCTGGAGCCCACCAGGTGTCACACTCTGCCCAGCTCTGTGGGCCTCTGGGTGCCCCGAGAACCAGGCGAGCGTGTTCCTGCCTTCAAGGGGGACAGTGATGATCAGCTGGGCACCCTCTGTCCCCACAGGACTTGCTTGTTCCCGCCTGGTCCGACAGGAGCTAGGGAGGCCATGTGTGGCTGACCGCGGGCTATGGGTGGCCAGGTTTCTGGGAGGCTGATGCCAGCCGGGGGTTGAGGGATGCCGAGGGAGGCCTGGCCCTGCCAGGGGGAGGCTGGGCCTCTGCTCCAGGGCCTGATAGGACTGGGTGTGTGGCCTCAGGTGCCCCGGGCTGCAGGTGAGCACAGAAAGAAAGGGGAGGTTAGAGGGGGCTTGTGCCTGAGTCTAGTGGCTCCTAGCCCCTGGGCGCCCAGGCCTGCGGCAGGGACAGAGGCAGGGGGTCCGGCAAACTCCCTCCGTCCTGGCACAGGACAGCCGCACTCGACCCTCAGAGTGGCCTGGAAATGCTGTCCGGCTGTTGGTCCTACACAGGAGCCCAGCCTGGCCAGCCTGCCCTGGGGCCTGTTTCCTTGTCCCTCACTATCCCGCCAGCCCAGGTCCTGACCTTGCTGCCCATAGTGGAGCCCCCAGATCATGGCCTTCTTGCCCAGGACTGGACCCCTCTGACCGCTCCTTCCCATCCTCGCCTGGCCCCTGGCCTCTGCAACCCCTCTCGGCCTCTTCTTACTTGGAAGGCCACAGCCTCCTGGCTTCCATTACCCTCAGCCCCAGGCCGGAGAAGGAGCTCCTGACCTCCTGTGGGACTCCAGAGGCCTTTTCCTGACAATTCCTCCTCCCCAGGCTCAGCCTCTCTGGCTAAGCCACTCTTTCTTTTTCTTTCTATAGGGAATTAAATCCAGGGTTGCTTTACCATATCCCTATCCATTTTTTTTTTAATTTATTTTTTATTTTGAGAAAGGGTTTCACTAAGTTGCTCAGAGCCTCACAAAGTTGCTGAGGCTGGCCTCAAACTTGGCATCCTCCTGCCTCAGTCTCCTGAGTCGCTGGTACTACAGGCACATGCCTCCTCATGTGGCCTTCAGTGGGATTCTGAAAAAAAAACACAAAGTTTTCAGTTTTTAAATGAATTCCAGTTTATCACCCCTTCTCTCATGGTTGGTGCTTTTTAAGCATTAATGTACATTTGCCTATCTTGAAGTCACAGATACTCTACAATTCCTTCTACGAGCTGTGTGGTTTTAGATCTCACTCTTAAGTCTCTGGTTCGTCTTGGATTCACGTGTGTGTGGTGTGAGGTAGGGGTCCAGGCTCACTTTCTGCCCTCACTACGTATGCTCAGGTGCTCTGGCAGCGAGAATTGAAAAGAGGCCCTTTACCATACAATGGCACCCCTGGCTCGGGCATGACGCTCGTGCCCTGACCGCCAAGGACTGTTTCCAGACTCTTCCATTCTGGCGACTATCTATAGGGATTTAGTATGCCCAAGTCTTTCTGTAACTAAAATCCCCAACTTCCCTTAGCCCCCCACTCCCCTCCTGATCTCCTGATAGTGAACTCTCCTCTCCTTCCAGGCAGCACTCTTTTGAGACTTGTCCACATCCACTGTCCCCGTCACTCGCCTCCCAGACCCTCCTAAAGTGGGTTGGTGTCCTCTTACTAAGGAGTCGGAAACGTTCTTTAGAGACTCTAGATAAGCCCTTGGTTGCATGTGTGTTTACCAAAGTTTCAGGCTGTGGCTTGCCTATAATGTTTTAGAAGAACTAAAGTTTTTCATTGGGATAACTCCAATTTATTGATTTTCTTTTTCTTTTTTGGTTTCTCTTCTCTCTATATATACCAGGGTTTGAACCCAGGGGCGCTCAACCACTGAGCCACACCCCCAGCCCCCTTTTTTTGTATTTTATTTAGAGAGAGGGACTTCCTAAATTGTTTAGGTGTCTCACTAAATTGCTGAGGCTGGCCTTGAATTCTCAATCCTCCTGCCCTAGCCTCCCGAGACTCTGGGATTACAAGTGTGCGTCCCTGTGCCTGGTGATTTTTTTTTTTTTTTTTTTTGTCTCTTATCTCTTGTGCTTTTTGTGTTGTCTTTCAGAAGTATTTGCCAAGCTCAAGGTAGAAGATTTTTCTCCGAGTTTCTTTTAGAAAATGTATAGTTTTAGCTTTTACAAGGTAGGTCTGATGGACTTTGAGTTCGTCTGTGTGTGGTATGAGAGAAAGTCACTTCCCCCCCGTCTCCCTCTTCCTCCTCCTTCTCACTGAAGATGGATTTTGCTAAAGTCTGAAGCCTGTGCCGCCTCCCCCGCCCCCCCCCCCCCGCCTACCTGGTCACCCACGAGGGCAGACCTGAGGCTCCCAGCCCAGCTTTGCAGATGGCCAAGCATGACCTGCCCCAGCCTCGTCTCCAGCTTTCACCTCCCTGTTCCAAACGTGCCAAGCATCTCTCTCAGGCTTCTGGGTTTGGGCCACATGGCTCCTCCTGCCTGCACTTGTCACTCCCCTGCCCCTCTGTCACTACAACCTTTGGTGTTTCCGGTGGGTCCTGCAGGGATTAACTCAGAAGTGGCCCACCCTCTCCTGCCAGGAGCCCTGGACAGCACCAGCTGATTCCACCAGACCCCGAGCATGCTGAACACACCTGGCTACTGGCCTGATGGCATGCGGGTCACCTGCCTGCTTCCCTCCAGGGGCAGCGGGCTCCCTCCAAGCTAGGACACGTGTCTCTTCCCTCTAGATGTCTGCCAACCCCTTTCACAACCTGTAATGCTTTCCAGGATTGATCAGCTGAAAACCAGCGACGCCTTATCTGGCTCTTGGTGGCAGCGTGAGGTGGGGCTCGGAGGAGGCCCAGGGCTGGCCGTGGTGTGCACAAGACCCTGCGCAGGGACCCCTCCATGCACCTGGCCTCTGTCCTCCTGGGGGATTCCCCGTGGAAATGAGGAACTGGGGCTGGGAGTGTGCAGGAGCCGAGGTTTGGGCAATTACTGTCTAGGAAGCCAAGGGAAATGAAGGGGGAATTCAGGAGGTGCTGGGTGCAGGGCTTAAGCTGGGCACAGAGGGGCCTCCCCAGACCAGGAGCCCCCACACTAGGCCACGGGCCCCTCGGCCACTGCCAGGGTTTTGCAGGATCCTCCCGGCTCCGGCCAGGCAAGGGGTGAAGCTGAGGTCACCCAAAGCCTCTCTCAAACAGCCGGCTGCCACAGGGGACCCAGGAGGCCAAGTCAATAACCCGAAATCATAAAATCTCGAAGGCGTTGAGCGCTTGGACGGAGGAGCAGACCGGGTGGGGCTTTTCACAGGCAGCGGGGAGCTGGGAGCGAGCAGAGCACTCACGGGCGTCTGGGCTGCGGGGCGGGGCAGGCTCTGGAGGAGCCCCAGAGGTTCCCAGAGCCCGGGAAGGTGATGGGACCCACAGCACGGTCCCCAGCCCGGGATGAAGGCGTGGGGCGCTGGCTCTTTGTTTCTTAGGTGTCATTTTGGGGAAGATGAACAGTCATTGGCACCTACCTCTGTGGGTCCTCCAGGACCTCGAAGCCCAGCCCCCTTTTCCAGGAAAGGCCATCCGAGAGCCATGCTGGACCTGGAGTCGAGGGGGTGGACGCTCAGATGGAGGGGGACAGCCTGGAGCTCTCGTGGCCCCTCAGCCTGCCCAGGCCATGGGCGCACGTCCAATCCTCTGCACAGCTGGACGGAGACCTGCAGGTTTCCATGTGAAGACACCAGCTCACACTCGTGTGATCACATACACACGTGAACAAGCTGCCAAAGCTGCCCCCTGAATTTGGGCACCAGGTTCCTGTGGCCTCGGCTCACCTCTATGGTCCTGGGTCCGAGAATCACCATGATTTGTTGCCTGCAGGACCAAGGAGATAGGCCCAAGTGGCAGCCCTGGGTCTCCATTGCCCCCAGGGACATCCTGGTGGCCGCCCCCTCCAACCCAATATTGGCTGTGGAAGGCTCTGGGCCCCTGACAATTCTGTCCAGATCCACCAGGAAGGTTTCTAACCAGAGGGAGGAGAGGGTTGCTTTGGGGCATTTATTGGTATCGATGTGAACAGGTGGTTTTTCTGGGAAAAGTCCCAAAGATTAAGAACCACTGTTGAGAGAGGGACAGAGGGACAGACAGGCCCTGGGTCTGCAGCCAGATCCCAACACAGCCATTCCATGCTGAAAGGCAGGCCTTGAGGGCTGGATTCCCACTGCCTCTCTTTCACCAAGGGGAAACCGAGCCCCAGAGAGGACGAGTTGGCCAGGGTCACCTGCCTGTGGAGCAGATTGTCATCTGGAAGCCAGAGCTGGCCCGTGGGCTCCCCAGGCTGGGTTTACCAGGAGGTGTTGGGGTCGGGGTCAGGTGTAAGCCTCCCCAAACCCTAGTATGCACATATGTGCATACATGCGTATACACACACACACGCACACAGACCCCGGTGCACACGGGTGTTCATGCACCCCCTGTGCTGCAGGCTTCCCACCCGGCTCTCCGGCCACACGTGCTGCTCCTCTGGGTGCAGGCTCTCCCCCAACCCTGCTGGAGGCTCAGGGAGATGATGGATGGGGAGCCCAGGCCCAGGCTAAGCAAGGCCTCAGCAAGATGGCACGCAGGCCGTGGCCAGACCGGGGCGTCACCCGGAGAAAATCATGAAGCAAACAGGGTCGGGCTTGTAAACACGGGCAGACAATAGGGGAGACAGGCCCTGGGGCTCCATAAAGAGTGTCCGGCCAGGCCAGAGCTCAGGGCCTGCCTGGCTCGGGGGCGGCTGAGGGGACGGCAGGCGGGGGGCTGCTCCGGGCTTGGCTGGGACCGCCGTCTCGGGCTGCGCTGGCCCGTCCAGCTCCGAGTTGGCCGGGAGGCCTGGCCTCCACACAATAAACAACAGAGAAAGATAAATCGCGAATGTGTCTGGAACTGGTGGGGAGAGGGGAGAGGTGAGCGGGGGTCACCGGAGGCCCGTCTCCTTCCTTGGCCGCTGCCCCCTGTAGGAGGAGGGCCCAGCGCTCCAGGGGGCTGTGGCCCAGAGACAAGATGTCCTGAGCATGCGGAACCCCACGGGGCCCTTGAGGAGAATTTCCACCTGGAAAATTCCAGAGGCGTGCGAGGGCTTCCTGCTGAGTGCAGGGCTGGGGCAGGAGCCAGGCCAGGCCAGGTGGGCCCTGGGGAGGGGCCTCCTGGACTTCCTCTCCTTGCCTCCTGCCCGGGTCCCCTGGCTCTGCATCCGAATGTCCCCACCCCAGGTGACCTCGCACAGCAGCCGTGACCCCTGTTTCTACCTCAGTGGGCGCTACATCTGCACAGCCTGCAGCCCCTTGGCAGCCGCCCCCCCGATGCAGCCCCCTTGGGGTGGCCCATGACTCCTCCCGTGGACGTCTCCTCAGGTGCCCGGGTGAGTGAGCAGCCAGCCCTGGGCCTGGCTTCTTCCTCCCCGGGGGCCGACCTGCTCCCCAGCTTCCTCACCAGTCAGGGCCCTCCCCCGGCCCCCCAGGCCGCCTCACATGGGGGCCATCGGACTTCCTCGCCCCCAGAGTCCTCAGGTCAGAGGCCCAGGCCTACCTGGACCCTCGCCCTTCGTCTGCTGTCTGCTGCCCTCCACCTCTTCATCCCCTGCCCACGGAGCACCACGGAGCCTAGACCTCACCATGCTCCCCCCCACGCCAGGATCCGCTCATGCCACTTCCTTCTAGAATGTTCTGTCACTCTCTCCCCCAGTTCAGGCAGGAGACGTGGACGTGCTCCAAAAAGTAAGACCTTTGGAGGGTGTGGGGCACACGGCCCTGGCCTGGGAGGGTATGATGGGGGACACGGCCCTGGCCTGGGAAGTCCGATAGGGAGGTGGGGTGAGGTGGGGTTCAAGGCCCTGCCTTGAGAAGCCCCAATAGGCAGAGGGACCTGCCTGGGAGTGTGACCTGAGGGGACAGAGGGTTCCTTTCCAGGAGCCCCCATTCATCAGGCGTGCCCTGGAGGGTCAGCAGGTAAAGGTCAGTTGGCCTGCCCCGAGGGTCAGCAGGCATGGGCTTGGTACCATCCTGCATCCACCTATAGGAAGCCAGTGCCCAGGCAGTGCCAGCAGGGGTGCCAGGCCCAGGGACGCCTCCCGTGACAGATGTGGCCCGCCCATGGCCCTGGGGCTAGTGCTGGGTCCTCCTGGTGCCTGGCTGCTCAGGAGTGCAGAGGACAGGGCCCATGGTGACTTGTGAGTGGGAGAGACCCCTGTACCCCACTTCGGCAGCTCCTCCTCCCAGAGCAGGGGTCTCCGGGTCACACTGTTCCCATCACATTCCCATGTGGGCACATCAGAGCGGTTTCTTCAAGCTGGGTTGCCCCAGCTCCCTGCTTCTTGGAAGAGGGACCCCAGACATTCCATATTGAACAGAGGTCCCTGTGGGGGACAGAGGTGGTGGGCACCCCTCCTGCTTACCACATCTAGCTTCACAGATGAGGCAACAAAGGCTCAGAGAGGGTAGGCAGCTTACCCAGAATGCACAGCTAGGAGGCCACAGAGCTGACACTCAAACTTCAGTACTATCAAGGTGCTCCTTGAAGACCTGGGTGGCTGTACTCAAAACCACAGGGCCTGGGGCAGCCAGTGGGTCCTGGGAGGCGAGGAGAGGAGAGGAGCGGTCATTGGCATCTGAGTGGGCAACTCAGCTCCTGCCCCCGGGAGCATTCATGTTAGCGGGAAGCCGTGCCAGGACTTGCATCCAAGCTCCTAAGTTTAGTCATCAACAGGCCCACCGGAGCCCAGGGCAGCCAGGAGGAGAGGGGAGAGGTGGGCACATGCATGAAGCTGGGTGTCGGGCTGGGTCTGGAGGACGGAGAAGAGGGGGCACTGCCCAGCAGCCCAGACTTTCCAGGACCACTGTGGCTTCCTTGGGAGGTGGGTGGGGTGCCTGGGGGAGAAGAGGCCCACTCAGCACCCAGGCCATAGCGGCCAGAACTCCAGGGCCTTGACCGTCTGGCTAAGGGCCTGGAATGCTCTCTGCAATCGACGGGCAGCCAGGAAAGGACGTGTATCAGGGGACACCGTCAGACTTGCTGCTCTCGTAAGGTCACTCTGGCCATGGATGGGGTGGACAGACAAGGGAGAACTGGAGGGGCAGGAAAGCTCTGTTGCAGGGTGGCACCGTGGTCCCCAAGAGAGATGGAGGGATGTGTGCTGGAGTCGCTGATGCAGCTGGGAAGGGGTTAGGGACAGAGAAGAGGACGACTGAGCAGCCCGGGAACGGGGGCCGAGTTCAGCAAAGGAGGAGCCCAGGGCCTGCGGCGATTTGGGGGAGGTTCGCCTGTCAAGACAGGACGCCCAGGAGCAGAGTGGCCGTGAGCAGAGGAGGAGCAGCCGGGGCTCCTGGGAATGGCTGGGCTTGGCTTCCTCTTTCTTCCTTTCACCCGGAAAATTACCCTCTAAACTGGCCGGTGATGGCCAGGCTCTGGGTCCCCTCTCCCACATCAGGTCCCCCCGCTAGGGGGACAGCAGCAGGGGACAGAGCCAGGCCTTGCCTGGGTGGCCCAGAACCAAGCCTAGAGGCCAGATCTGAGCCCTATCCTAACCAGGCACAGAGGTGTCCTGTCCCCTGCTCACTGGGGCTACGGGTGTCCACCGAGCATCTCTGAAGACCCAGCCTGGGTTTCTGGGCTCTGTGGCTGGCCATCACTGGCCAAAGGCCTGGGGCTTTCTTCGGGGTGGTGATCTGACGTCCAGGGCCTTTGGCATGGGGACCTGTGCAGGGACATGGGGAGAGAGGGAGGTGGCCCAAGGATCCTGGCCATTCCAGCCGCCCACGGTGCAGCGGGCATCAGGCCCTGGCAGGGTAGGCGGGACTGTGGGTGGCAGGGAGCCCGGGCCTGCGGGTGGCTGGCTCTGGGGGCAGCTGCTCAGCTTGTTTTCCGTCTCCTCCCCGTAGCACCAGCCAGTTCACGGCCTTCCTGAGGGGCCCTGGGGCAAGTGTGCCTCCCAGGGCCGTCAGTCAGCCCCGTTGGGCCAACCCCAGAGCCCTGGCTGCACTTCATGGACAAGCTGCCTCTCTGAGCCTCGGTTTCCAGCTTTGACACGAAGAAGACACGTTGGCCTGGTGCCTGGCCTCTGGTGGGTGGTCAGCGAACATGAGAGGGCAACGCCCCATGGCCCCATCACAGGGCCCAGGAAGGAGGCTCTTCTGAAGGCCGTCCTCCATTATTAATCCTCCATTAATCAGTCTTCTGCTGGGGCCTCCTCTGGAGTAGGGCTCCTGGACGTAGATCCCTAGAACAAGAAAGAAGGAGAGCCCCAAACGCAGGCCTGCTCTTGACCGCCATCTTCAAGGACCCTGGGCCATTCTGTTGGTGGCGAGAGGCAAACCCAGTGCTAGGCAGGGAAGGAGGGAGCCGGTACCAGCTCAGGTTCCGCCTTGCCCTGCCCTTCTCTGGCCTGGTTCTCCTGGTGACGACGTGGGTGCGCTGGTGGCCCCAGGGACTCTTTCAGCCTTTGACTTTCAGGTCCCAGGATTCTTCTTACTTACAAGGCAGGCGAAGGGGCGTCCATCCCCTGCCCCCAAACATGCCCTCGGGGGTATCAGCACTTGCTGGCTCAGGTCCCCTGACCCGGCTGCCTGTTGTCCTTGTCCTGGGTTTTCCAAGTCCTCCTGGTTTTCTAACGTCCACCCCAGCTAACTGCCCTGCCCAGCGTCCCTGCCTCAGCTCCCCAACTGCTTCCTGCCGAGTCCAGCGACCATGTACTCCCTCCCGGCCCAGCTCTGCTGCTGGGGCCAATCGCCCTTCCTCCTGGCCCAGGCCATGGGTTCCAGGGCAGGGGACAGGCCTCCGTGTCCCCGTATGCCCCTTGCAGTCTGGATACGCACTCTCCAGTCAACAGGAGCTCAGAAAACAAAGCAGAGGCCTCTTGACCTGGCTGTCCTTCCACACCCAGGGGCCCTCTGCTTTCTTAGAGGTCGGATGTGAAGAGCACGAGGCTCCTGGCTCCCAGAGCACATGACACAGGTGGCCCTGACCTGAGGGCCTGTCTGTGGATTCCCAGGCATTGGCTGTGTGAGTGGCAAGCCAGTCGGCACGGACGTCCCCCATCTGGCCACCATCGCCCTGCAAGGAAAGGGTCCCAACTCACAGGCTGGTGTGAGCCACAGGCAGCCAGGGCCTGCGGTCCCAGTCACACATACCCCCGCCCCCCAGGGTCACCTCTCCATCAAACACACATCTGGCCATTTAGAAGCATTTGGCACTGCCAGGAGCCCATCCTGGGGACGGGGTGGGAGGTGCAGAGAATGGAGGCAGTGACAACCAAGGGGGTGGGGGGGTGACCACGAAGGTGGGGTGGAAGGAAGGACAGGAACGGTGAGGGCCCTGGCTGCAGAGATGGGGACGGGTGGGGACACTGCTGTGGATAGTGACCTGGAGACACGGGTAACGGCCAGACCAGCCACCAGAAGAGCATTTCTGTGGGCAACTGGACCAGGCCCCTCCCCTGAGCACGGAGCGCGCCCGGGCCTGGCATAGACCCCCTGCGTTGGTTCTCAGAAGCCCCTTCTGCCAGACAAGATCCCGGGGGGGGGGTAAGGACACCCAGGTGCCCGCCGATGTCAGCTACAGCACCCAGAGGACTCAGGCGGTGGACGGTGTTGGGGCTGCCAAACCAGGGGCAGTCTCCGTACTGGGTGCCAGACAGCCGGGAATGGGACCTGGGGACAGGCCTTCCTGTTCCAGGACTGAAGCGAGGCCTTCCCGGGTGGCTGCAGAGACGCCCTGAGCCTCTGGGGGTGTCCTGGAGGACAGGCAGTCCCTGGTAGAGGCTCGGAAGAGACCGACACTGGAAAGGTGGAAGGGAGAGTGGGGTTGACGGAGGCAGCGGAGGTTGAAGGCTCCAGGGCCTCACTGGCGGCAAGGGTGGGGTATGATGGCAGGAAAACTCCAGAAGCTATCCAAGCATGTGTTCCGAGCAGACACTGGGAATCCCAGAGTCTCTGGCAAGAACTCCCCAGTCCCTTCCCTATTGTTAACATCAACATGCAAAATCCTGTCAGCCCACCATGACCAACGGGCGGCCTGCCACCCGCGGTCCCGGGGGCACGCCCGCTCTGGCCTCTGCCAGGACCCTGGAGAGGGGCTGGCCTGGACAAGCCTGGCGGGGAGCTTGGGCCAGTCTCCCCAACCTTCTGCCCAGGCTGAGGACTCTGCCAGGTGTCGGCTTCAATCTCCCAACCTCCTCCTGCTCTGAGAACCAAACATGTTGTCCCTCCACCCAGGCTGGGTCCTCCCAGGCCGCCTCCTTGGCAGCAGGAAGGTCCCTTGTGGGGACGGTGAAGAGGCTCCGGGCAGGGCAGGGCAGGGCTCATAGTGCTTCATCCGATGCGTCACCCACCTCTGAGCAGGCTGCTGGACACAGGGCAGGCCATGCAGTGGACAGTGGCAGGAGGTGGTGAGTGAGGTCGGGGATCTGGGCTTCAGCCCCCACCTCACCCTGTCCCACGGCAGCCACCAGGGTTGGTCCCACTGGCAAATAAGGTGGTTGAGTAGCAGGGCTTCTGAGGTCCATCTCACCTTGGTTAGCCAGCAAATCCTCCCACGGCCAAGCTGCAGCCCTGGCCCAACTGCATTCATTCCCTTTATTAAAATCATAACTATAGCTGGGTTTGGTGGCACACGCTTGTGATCCCAGCAGCTCGGGAGGCTGAGGCAGGAGGATCATGAGTTCAAAGCCAGCCTCAGCAACAGTGAGGCCTTAAGCAACTAAATAAAATACAATAAATGCTGGGGCTGGGGCTCAGTGGTCAAGTGCCCTGGAGTTCAATCCCCAGTACCAAAAACGAAAAGAAAAAGAGAAAGAAAATCATTGCTAATTTACCAATTTAAAGTCTATAATTCAATCGTTTTTAGTAAATTCACAGAGTTGTGCATTCATCTCCCCAGCCGACTCTAGAATGTTTTCAACACCCCCCAAAAGCACCCCAGATGGTGGCCGCCATCATACCCTCCGCCCCAACTCCCAATCTCTCCACCACCAGCAGCAGCACATGCCACCCCCAGCTCTAGGTGGCCACTGGTCTCCTCCCTGTCTCCGGAGCTTTGCTGGACGTTTCATGAACTCCTTGCTTCTTTAGAGAGGAAGGACACTAGGAAAATGGGACCAACTTCTCCCAAATCATCTCCCCTCCCTGTCTCCATCCTGTCCCCCAGCCCTGGCCTCCAACTGCCAGGACCTTGGGTTGCAGGCTCTCCACCCCGCCTCCAAGGGCTCTGGGTCCAGATCTCCCTCTCAGCGACTGTGGCCCTTTCCAGTTCCCAATCTGGGAACTCATGGGCCATGTCTCACCTCCTCCAGCCTGTCCCTCCCTCCTCTCTGTGGGACGGTCCTACAGTGAGGAGTGGAGGGAGTCACCCTGCCCCATCCAGCACAGACCTCCAACAGGTCTCCAGTGTCTCCTGGGGCAGGGCAAACTTCTCACCAGGTGTGTCCATCTGGGTTCCCCGAATGTGGCACCGGAGCAAGGATGTGCATTTGGAGATGATTCTAAGAGACGGGAGAGAGGAAAGTGAAGACCGTCCGTGGGTGCTGGGGAGATCTGCGTCTTACAACCCGCCGTGAGGGGTTCGGGTTTAGATGTGAGGTGTCCCCAAAGCTCCTGTGTGGGACAATGCAAGACAGTTCAGAGGTGAAGAGATTGGGTCTTGAGAACCTTCACCTAATCATGAAGCTCCTGACAGGGAGTAACTGGGTGGTGACTGGAGGCAGGTGGGGTATGGCTGGAGGAGACCGGGCCCTGGGCGTGTGCCACTGGGTTTATATTTTGTCCTTTTCGAGTGGAGTTCTCTCTGTTTCCTGATTGTCATGCCCTGAGCTGCTGTCCTCTGTCACTTATGAAGCTCCACCTCACCCTGGGCCTGGAGCAATAGAGTGGGCCATCAGAGGACTGAGACTCTGAAACCGTGAGCCCTAAATAAACTTTTCCTCATCTAATTGTTCTTGTCAGGTCTTTTGGTCACAGCAGCAAAAAAGGTCACCTAAAACAGGGGCTGCATATCACTCAGATCTGTCCCTCCAAATGACAAGTGGCAGGTGCTCCCACCCCCCAGGTGAGGGTTGCTGCCAGGAGAGGTGACCTCCTTGCCTACATCCCATGCTGAGAAGGCCCATGGCCCAGAAGACCGACATAGAAAAGGAGGCTATGGTACCTTTTGTCCCTGTGACAAATACTGAGCAAAACAACCTAGAGGACGAGAGATTTATTCTGGCTCACAGTTTCGGAGGTCTCAGTCCACAGTGGGCTGGCTCCATAGCTTTGGGCCCGAGGTGGGCAGAACATCATGGTGGAAGAGCATGGCGGAGGAAGGCTGTGTGGTTTAGGGCAGCCGGGGAGCAGAGAGAAACAAAGGAACCTGCCAGTGACCTATTTTCCAACTAGACCCCACCTCCTAAAATTCCACCACCTCTCATAATGCCAAGTTGTTAATCCAACTGTGGATTGATCTACTGATGGGCTCAGAACCCCCACAATCCAATCGCTTCCTAAAGCCCCCCTCTGGACATTGCTGTGATGGGAATCAAGCCTTCAACACATGAGCTTTTGATGGATATTCCAGACCAATCCAGAACAGGCGTTGTGGTCCCCTAGCTGGGCCATGCACCCAGTCCCCACCTGCTGGGAACCCACTGCTGCTGGCTTCTGTTCAGATGAGACCTGACGGGTCAGGAAGTTGAGCAGACCAGAGTGACTGGCCAACTGAAATGGGGGCTTCTTGCTTCAGCGGGGCACTGATATTGTGGTATGGTGCCCTCCCTAGGGACCAGGCCAGGAACAGACTTTCCCTGTGGCCACATCTTGCTGCCTGTCCTCAGGAAATCCTGTGCACTTAGCCTGACTCAGGCTCTGTTTCTGGGGTGCCCAGACTGAGGCAGGCACCAGCATGTGTGTGAGGCAGGACGGCTGGTGTGAGTCAGCCGTCTACCAAAGCATAGTGACATCTGAGGGACCCTAAATGGACTTCGATGCTCCAACCAGAGAGGCCCAACACGCTGGTGCAGGCTTCTCCCACATCATTCCTCCTGAAGTGCAGCCAGATATGGTGGTTGGTGGGCGCTGAGGACGAAGTGCAGCCCTAGAAGGGCATGTTGCCCACCCATCCGTGATTGTCCCTCTTGGGTCAGCACCATGACCACAAGCTGTATGTGGGACTGTGGACTGGAGGTAGGAGGGCAGCTTGGAGGCTGTGGCCCTGAAGGGAGTCTGGCTGGGGGTGGCCAAGTGGCCAGGGCTAGAAGGGTCGGTTGAGAGGGAGTATGGAGGGAACCAAAGGCAGGACCAGCCTGGAGGACAGCCCACAGAGACATCGGTGTCCACAGAGGACAGCCAGGGTCCAGCGTGCTCGGCTGGAGACCCAGGGACTCTGGCCCAGACAAGAGTCCAGGGAGGGGTTACTATGTGAGGAGGCAATTTGAGAAAGGATTAAAGACCCAGGTCCTAGGATAAGGGCACAAGGTAAGGCATGCTCAGGGGCTGAGGCAGCCAGACACAGGCAGCATGACATGAGGCTGAGCCCAGATGAGGAGCCTGAGCTGCTTACATGTCCCCTAATCAGGAAGGGCTTCTGTCCCTAGAGCCTGGAGGGGTGCTGAGCCTCAGGTGAGAAGCCAGGAGGTTCCCACAGAAGGGAGGATGGGCTGTGGAGCAGGGGGCAGGTGGCCCAGCCCTGCATACCCAGCAGATTCCAACCAGCACCCTGACCGGGAGCTTCTGTGGTCACTCCATGTCTGTGCACCATGAACCTGTTCCTGGCATTGTCTGGGCACTGGCTTCCTGCAGGCAGATTCAGGCCAGCAGATTGTGGTACCCATACCTGAAGGTGCCTTGAGCCCCACACCCATGCCTGCTGGTCTCTGCTGATCGGGGAAGCCTGACAAACGGGCTCCTCTGAGTGGGGCCACGTCTTCCCTGTGGCCATGGCTCCAAGGGAGGCCCACAGCTTCCCCTCCGACTGGGGCTTCTCAGAGCAGGACCTCGCTCCCCACCTGCCACTAGGCTTCCCAGAGCATGAGGCCTTCCCTCGCCAGACTCACTCTTCAAGGGCCAGGCCCGGGCTCTTCCCTCAGGCCAGCTCCCTGGGAGCTCTAGACTTCTCTATGAGCCTGGCTTTCCCCATCTGTAAAGTGGGCAGATCATATCCACCTCCTAAAGTTGCTATGGATGGGAAGAAAACGGCGTCATGCCCCAGTACTGAATGTCCAACCAAAAATTACGACCTCCATACTATGGAAGGCTATTCGGCAAGAAAAAAATGAAGAACTATTACATGTTACATAGATGAGCCTTGAAAACACGATGCTAAACCACAAAGGATCACATATGTAGGATTCCATTAATACCAAATGTCCAGAATGGGCAAATCTGTAAAGACGGAAAGTAGATTAGCTGTTGCTGAGAGCGGGGGTGGGGGTGGGGGTGAAGCAATTTGGGTAAAGGGAGCAGGGCTTCTCTTGGGGGGTACCAAAAACACTGTAAAATAGATGTGGTGATGGTTGCACGACTGTGATTATACTGAAAGCCACTGAAGTGTATGTTTTAAATGGATGAATTGCACAGTATGTGAATCATATCTCCATAAAAATGAAAAAACCTTATAGGTATGCAAAAATGCATAAAAGCATGTGCCTCTAACCAAGAAAAAAATAAAAAAATCTAGAAATGACACAGATGATGATATTAGCTGGTAAGATTTTTATATCAGCTACTACAAATACGTTTAATATTTTTTAAAAGGAGCACAAAGATAATAAAGAGAGAAATATAAAATAAAAGAGTAAACTTTAGGAGCTGAAAAGATACTGTCTGAAATGAAAAAAAAAACTTTTGTTTTACAGAGCTGGGGTCAAACCCAGGGCCTCTCACCCCAGGTGAGTGTTCTGCCACTGAGCCACCTCCCCCACCCTTTCTCGTTTTTGTTTTTAATTTTGACACAGGATCTCACTAAAGTCCCCAGGCTGGCCTTGAACTTGCAATCTTCCTGCTCTACCCTTCTGAGTAGTGAGGCTATAGGTGTGCACCATCACACCTGGCAAAATGTTCTTTGGATGAGCTTAACAGCATATTCCACACTGCAGCGAAGAGCTCAATGATTCCGAACACGGAGAAATCAAATCTTTTCAAACTGAAGCACAGAGAAAAAAAAACAAGCCCCGACATTTTAAAAGAGGCTTGCTGATTTGTGGAATACCCTGAGCCCATCCCACACACTCACACTGAAGGTACCATGGAGGGGGGGAGAAAGAATTGATGGCATTTTCTCAATTTTCAGATTGATGAAAAGCATCAACCCAAAGACCCAAGAAGCTTAAAGAACACCAGAAAAAACAAATGCACAGGAAATCACAGAGTCAGGTTGCTGAAAACCCAAAATAAAGAGAATTATTTTAAAAGCAGCCCAAGGGGCTATGAGACATTATACAGAGGGTACAAAGATAAGAATGACTGCTGGCTTCTTGTGGGAAACCATGAAAGCTAGAGGCCGATGCAGCGTCCTGGGGGGCAAGCTGCCCCCCTAGAGCTCTTCGTCCAATTAAAGAGCCTCCCCCACATGAAGACAAAATTAAGATATCTTGTGACAAAGAAAAGGTGAAAAAATTGTCGCCAGCAGACCTTGCATACAAAAAAGATTTCTAAAGAAAAATTTTCAGGCTGAAGGAAAAAGACACCACTCACGTAAACTGGATATATAAGACAACAAAGAATGCTGGGAAACACAAGTATGTGAACTAAAACCAAAGGAATTTTACCTCTTATTAGTCTTTAAAATACAATTATCTTAGCTAGGCATAGTGGCACACCCTGTCATCCCAGCTTGGGAGGCTGAGGCAGGAGGATTGCAAGTTCAAGGCCAGCCTCAGCTATTGAGCAAGAAGATCCTAAGCAACTTAGTGAGACCCTATCTCAAAATAAAATATTAAAAAAGGCTGGAAATGTGGCTCAGTGGTTAAGGAACTCTGGGTTCCTTACCAAAACAAAACAAAACAAACAAACAAACAAAAATAACAGTTAAAAAAATAACAGTGTATCATAGAGTTTAAAATATCCAAAAATGCATGACTTCCATAGCACAAAGGATGGAAGTGGGAAATACAAGTATATTGCTATAAAACAATGTGTGTGTGTGTGTGTGTGTGTGTGTGTGTTTGTGTGTGTGTGTGGTACTGGGGATTGAACGTTGAACCCAGGGCCTTGTGCATGTGAGGCAAGCACTCTACCAAGTGAGCTGTATCCCCAGCCCCTAAAGCAGCATATTTTTAATAAAAAGTTAGATATAATTTTAAGGTAGATTGTGATGAGGTAAAGAATCAAACTATAGACTCTAAAGTAAACACACACGCACACACACACACACACACACACACACACAGAAGTAGCTAATAGCCTGACTGTGATTGAAATGGAAGATGAAATCAAAACTAACCAACCAACCAACCAACAAAAAGCCTCATCCAAAGAAAGGTGGGGAAAACATACGAACATGAACAAAGAACAGCGGGAACAAATAAAAACCAAACAGCCAGTTGGCAGAATTAGATCCAGTCTATTGGGGCTGGGGATGTGGCTCAGTTGGCTGAGCACTTGCCTAGCACATGCTAAGGCCCTGGGTTCCATCCTCCACACCACCAAAAAAACAAAATCCATCAAAAAACAAAACAAACAAACCCAGTATATCACTTTGCATCTTGCCCCATGGAGCAACAGAGACTGGCTTGACCCTTCCACCATTGAAGCTGGAAAACCAAACAAAATATACGACGTGGTGGCAGACATGGGTCACCGGCAGTGTGATCAGTGTGACCGGCCGATGTGTGATCCATGAGAAGAGAGATGAGGTGAACCCTAAGTCCTGGATAATTCACTAAATATTAGGAAATTTACATACTTCTAAATAACCCATGGGTCAAAGAAGAAATGACCTGGGAAATCAGGAAATATCTTACATTAGAGACCAATTAAAAAACAAACAAACAATGTATCCATATTTGTGGGGTACAGACCCAGGCAGTGCTCGGAGAGTAATCTATAGCTTTGATGGTTATTGCTATGGTGTGAATGTGTCCCCCCAAGTTCATCTGTGGGAACCTTAGTTCCCAGGGCAGTGGTGTTAAGAGGCAGGGCCTTGGGGCTGGGGATGTGGCTCAAGTGGTAGCGCGCTCGCCTGGCATGCGTGCGGCCCGGGTTCGATTCTCAGCACCACATACAAACAAAGATGTTGTGTCCGCCGAGAACTAAAAAATAAATATTAAAAAATTCTCTCTCTCTCTCTCTCTCTCTCCCTCCTCTCTCACTCTCTCTTAAAAAAAAAAAAAAAAGAGGCGGGGCCTAATGAGAGGTGTTTAGGCGACGGGATCCACCCTCAGGAGCAAATCAACACTGTCATCACAGAAACCAGTTGGTGCTACAGCCTGGCACCTTCTCGAGGGAATGAGCTGAGCTTCCTTTGCTCCCCTTGCTCCCCTTCCCTGCTCCTCTCTAGAAGCAGAGCAGATGACCTTGGACCTCCCGGCCTCTAGAACCATGAACCAGATAAAGCCTTCTTTATGATTTACCCAGTGTTAGGTAGAAAGACGATCGTTTCAAAACCATGTCACACCCAACCAAGTGACCTGGGTCTTCCAAAAGTATGTCACGATCCCCAATCGCCCTGGCAAACAAAACATCAAGACCTCGTGCTGAGGGCTGTTAAAAGGGTGAAGGAAATGAAGGCAAAGACAGAGGGACTCAGTGTCCTTCAGAACTCCCGTCTAGTCACCCCTCGCCATCCTCCCTGGAGAGGTCCATGAGGGTCCTATGCTGTCAGTCAAAAGCCAGGACACCGGAAATCAGCTCCTCTCTGAGAGCACCCACTCGAGACTGTCCCCTTTTCTCTTGTGAGAAACACACCCACGAGGCACAGGGGAAAAAACCTCAGGGTTTTTAATGATGTTCTTGCAAGACCAGGTGTCCAGGGGAGCAGGGCCCCAGGGCTGCTGCGTCAGGATTGGGTCCCTGGAGTGCAAGGTCCCTCCCTGGCTGAGTGCTATGGGGCTCTGCATCTTCCTGAATGTCACCCAGGTTTGATGGTCTCCTGTTGGGTTATTTGAGAAATGGACCTTTGGTGTCCCCACCTCCCTTTGTCCTCTTGTGGCCAGTTGGGTTGGCCGAGGCAGTTGGTCCTGCGGCCCTCGGCCCTCCCTCCCCTCCTGTGTTATGGCTAGTAACCTCTCTACCTCCCCTCTGCTGCTTTTCTTATGTCCCAACTTTACATTTAAGGCTAAACCCTGTATTTTGAAAATGAATCGCCGGGGGGCTGGGGCTGGGGCTCAGTGGCACAGCGCTTGCCTGGCATGTGTGAGGCCCCGGGTCCCAGCCCTGGCACTGCATAGATAAATACATAATTACAAAATAATTTTTATAAAAAAGAAAGAAAAAGAAAGCGAACCCCCGGACATTTTCTTCTCACAACCTTTTCCTCTCCCTTCTAGTAAACCAAGGCCCACTGCCCTGGGCGACAGGTCTGAAGTCCTCCGGGTGTGACCACAGGAATCGGGGCTAAAGGGAGGTTCCCAGCTGGCCCTGCCCTGAGACACGCTGTCTGAGGTTTCTGTTAAGGTCGGAGACAGCGGATAGGACAAGACAGGAAACTGGTGCAGAGGAGCCCAGCGGTTGCTACAACAGTAGTTGAAAATATGGAAGCGGCTTGGGGACTGGATGATGGGTGGAGACTGGGAGAAATGGGGACTGCCAACGGAGTGCTAAGGGGACCGTGGTGAAAGCTCGGAGAGGACCGCAGACGTTCTGGAACCTCCGGGAGATAATGGAAGGCATCTTGATCAGGAGAGTGACAGAAGTATGGGCCTGTGACAAGGTCCCAGATGGAAATGGGGATCAGGGTAATGGAAACGGGGCCGGGGAGCAGCCTTGTTGGGAAGTTGCAAAGCGCTTGGCTGAACTGCGGGAGGCCTGGGGGCCTGGGGGGGTGCAGGGGGAAGGAGCCGGAATCTGATGGAAGAAATATCTAAGCAGCAAAGCATCCAGACGGCTGCACAGCGGCTCGGGGCCACTCGCAGGGACATAGAGGGCCATAAGATGATTTTAAAATGGAACTTATAATTTGCAGGGAAGCTGAGTGGAAAGATATGGAAAATCCTGAGCCTGGCCTCCTAAAGAGTGAAAAACTGTGTTGGGAAGAGGATACGGAGAGTGCACCCAGTGACCCTTCTCTGAGGAGATGACCACAGATGGAAAGAGGCCTGCGCTGTCCACCAGGGCTCTGGGAAAATGGCCCCCAGAGCATTTCAGAGGCCCCCCAGGCTCCTCCCCCCATCTCAGGCCAGAGGCAGAGGTGGGCATAATGGCTTGGGGGGATAGATCTGGGGCATTCTGTGGGCTTGCTGCCCAGGGTCACCTCAGGTCTCTATTCTCTGCCTCCTGGTGCATCGCTCCTTGGTGGCCTTGACCATGGCAGACTCATCCCCAGGCATGGCTCGGGCTTTGGTTCCAGAAGGTGCGAGTCATGAACCTCGGCACCTGAGGCTGATTCTGCAGGTGACAGGATGCAGGAGCCATGGGGCGTGGCTCTCTGCACCTAGGTTTCAAAAGATTGTTGCAAACAACCTGGTGGCCCAGGCAGGGACGCATCACAGGAGAAGAGTCACCACAGAGAGTCCCTACTAGAGCAATTCTAAATGGAAATGTGAGGTTGGACCATTGCAAAGAGTCCCCACTGGGACAATGTCTATGGAGCCATGGAGTGCAGCCACACCAGGACACAGCACACCAGGGCCACCAGCACACTGTGCCCACCTGGGAGGGCTACAAGCATGTGACTCCAATGCTAGAGCACATGTCTGAGTCCTGCAAAGGCACAGATTAGGGGCTGCCTGATATTTTGGTGGCCCCCAGCCCCGCCGTATGTCCAGGAGGTGGCACATGGTATGGAAGATTATTCTGGAGTCTTAAGTCTGAGTGTCTGCCCTGCTGGGTTTGGACTTGCCTGGGGCCTGCTTCTCGTTTGTTCTTGCCTATCTCTCCCTTTTGGAGTGGGAACATCTACGCTGTCCCTGTCCCACCATTGTATTTTGGAAGTGGACAGTTTGTTCCAGGCTCACAGCTGGAGAGGAGTTTGCTCTGGGATGAATCATGCCTTGAGTTCCATCCATATCTGATTCAGAGATGATCCTCTGTGCTTTGAACTTCTGAGTTGATGCTGGAACCAGTTAAGACTCCCAGGGCACTTGGGAGCAAATGAATCTGTCTTGCACTTTGAGAAGGATGTGGATCTGGGGGCCCAGGGGTGGAATGCAACGGTTGGAAAGGGTCCCCCAAATGTTCATGCATTGGAGCCTTAATTCCTAACAGGAAATGGGCAGCACGGGGGGCCTAGCATTGAGGTCGAGAGGATTCCGCCCTCAGGAATGGAGGTGCTGCCTGCCCAGGGAGCGCTTGGTCCTCACAGCAGTGGTTTTTATCCTTGTGGAAACGGGTTATTATAAAAGTGAGTTTGATTCCATGGGCACCCTCGCTGCTGTCCCCTTGACCTCCCACCATGCTGTGAAGCACTAAGAGGATCCTCGCCAGAAGCCAAGCAGATTCTGGAGCCACACTCTTGGAGTCACAGCCCCCAGAACTATGAGCTAAGTAAACGTCTTTTTCCTTTTAATAATAGCCATTCTAACTGGGGTAAGATGATATCTAATTATAGTGTTGACTTGCATTTATTTCCCCCATGGCTAGTGATATTGAGCATTTTAAATCGATTTCCTGGCCATTTGTATTTCTTCTTTTGAGAAGAGTCTCTTCAGAGCATTTGCCTAGTTTTAAATTGGATTTTTTTCATGCTCCTTGTATAGTCTGGAGATTAATCCTTTGTCAGATGAATAGGTGGCAAATCTCTTCTCCCATTCTGTAGGTTGTCTCTTTGTCTCTGTTGTCTCTCTTTGCTGTGCAGAAGCTTTTACATTTGATGCACCACACCCTTTCAGGGTAAAAACAATCAACAAACTAGGGATAGAATGATGTTTTCTTAACCTGAGCATCTGTGAGAAACCCACAGCTGAAATCACATGTAATGACGAAAGATGGAAAGTTTACTCCAGAGATCAGGAGACAAGGACGTCTGCTCTCACCCACTCGAACTCCACAGCGAATTCGATGTGCTCGCCAAGGCAATCAGGCAAGAAAAAGAAATGAAGGCATCCAGATTGGAAAGGACGGAGCACAACAATCTCTACTTGCAGATGATGTGACCTCATGTGTAGAAAATCCTCAGGATTTCACAAGCACACAGACAGAGACGCACAAACACAACCGTCAAAACTAATTTGTGAGAATTAATTTGTCGGAACTAATTGTGATGAATACAGGACAAATATACAAAACCCGATAGTTTGGTTTTCCCCCCGCTGGAGACAAATAATCCAAAGGTGAAATTAACAAAATAATTCTATAGAGACTGGGGTGGTGGCTCAGTGGTAGAGTGTTCACCTATCACGTGCGAGGCCCTGAGTTTGATCCTCAGCCCCACATAAAAATAAACAAAATAAAGGTGTTGGTGTCCAACTACAACTAAAAAATAAATTTTTTTTAAAAAAGAAAATTCTATTTACAGTAGTATAAAAAATAAACAGCTATGAATGAATTTAATGAAAGAAGAGTAAGACTTATACTATGTAAACCACAAAATGTACTTGAAAGAAACTGAAGGAGACCCAAATAAATGGAAAGACATTCTGGAGCACTTGGATTGGAAGACTTAACATTCTGAAAATCTTTTTTCTTTTTTTAATATTTTTAGTTGTAGATGAACAATTATCTTTTTTATTTATTTTTATGTGGTGCTCAGGATCAAACCCAATGCCTCCCACGTGCAAGGCAAGTGCTCTGCCACTGAGCTACAGCCCCGTGAAAATCTTAATATGATCTTAAAATGATCTACAGATTCAACGTAGTCCTTATCAAAACCCCAGCTGTTTTGGTCAGCTTTTTCGCTGCTGTGACTAAAGGACCCAAACCAGCACAATTGTATGGGGAGGGAAAGTTTATTTTAGGGCTCACAGTTTCAGAGGTCTTAGTCCATATAAGGCCCTGGCTCCATTCCTTGGGGCTTGAGGTGAGATTCAATGAACATCCTGGCGGAGGGAAGCAGCCCACCTGATGATCAGAAAGCAGAGAGACTCCACTGGCCAGATACAAATATATACCCATAGCCACACCTCAATCCCACCTCCCCCAGCCACACCCACCACCTCAGTTACCATTCGGTTGATCTCTATCAGGGGATTAGATCACTGATTGGGTTAAGACTTTTACAACCCAATCATTTCTCCTCTGAAGCTTCTTGGTATTATCTCACATTGAGCTTTTGGGGGACACCACGTTTAAACCATCACACCAGCTGTATGTGGAAATTGACAAACTGATCCTAAATTTCATATGGAAATGCAAGAGACCAAGAGTATTAAGGACAATCTCCAAAAAAGAAGAGGAAAAGCTGGAAGATTCACAAATATCAATTTCAAAATAGACCACAGAGCTATAAGAATGAGAACATGTTGGTATTGACATAAAGATAGATCCGTGGGATGGAACTGAGACAAGAAATAAGCCAACACATTCACAGCTGCTTTTCAATGAGGATATTAGTCTTCCCCACAAACAGGGTTGGAACAACTGTAAACCCGCATGAAAAGGGTTTAGACTCCTACATGACATCATATGCAAAAATTAACTCAAAATGGCTAATAAAACTAAATGTAAGAACAGAAATTACAAGACTCTTGGAATAAAATACAGATGTAGATCTTTGTGACTTTGAATTAGGCACAGTTTCTTAGACTAAACACCTAAAGGACAAGAGATGTTTAAAAATAGATGAGTTGGAGTTTGTCAAAGTTAAAAACCTTCAAAGCACCTATCAAGAAAGTGAGAAGACAACCCACATAACAGGAGAAATTATTTTCAAGTCATTTATCTGATGAAAGACTATTTTCCATAATAATGACATAAACTCTTAAAACATAATAATAAAAAAGAAAATAACCCATTTTTTTTTTAAATAGGAAAAAGATTTTCAGAGACACAATGGCCAGTAAGTAAACAAAGACAGGTTCAAAATCATTAATTACTACGTAGGTGAACATCAAAATCCACGGTGAGACCCCCAACATACAAGAACTAGTGTCGACAAGGACGTGGGGAAACTGTATCCCTTCTACATTTCTGGTGGAAATTAAATCGCAGCCACTTTGGTTAACAGTTTGGTAGCATCTCAAAAAGCTAGAGTTCTCCAGGCATCCACCCAGCTGAAAATGTTCACGCTTACACCCAAACTGGAACACAACAGTTCATAGCAACATCACTCATGATAGCCAAAAAGCGCACAACCCTCAAGCCCACCAGTGGGTGAAAGGACAAATGTAACCCAGAAGTGGAGTCATATTCAGCTGAAAAAGAATCCAGCCACTTCATATTATATGATTCTATTTATGTGAAATTCTAGAATAGGCCTCGTGGGTGGGAGACCATGGGTTTGATTCCCCAGTACCAGGGGGAAAAAATTCCAGAATAGGCGAATCCATAGTGGTTGCCGGAGGCTGGGAGGAGGGGAGAAGGAGCTGGAAGGCCGCTGAGCATGGAGTCTGTATTGCAGAGATGGAATGTTCTGGAATTAGATCGTGCTGATACTTGCACCACTTTGGGAATATACTAAAATGCACAGAACTGCACATATTTAAAAGGCAGATTTTAGAATGTGTGAGTAAATAAAAATAAATAAGAAATAAAAAAATGGAATGATCCTATATTGACTCAAATTTTGATCTTATATTTAAAACTCTCTGACAAAGAAAAATTCTCGACCCAAATGGCTTGACTAGTAAATTCTGTCAACTAGTGAAGGATGAAGTCATACTAATCTCACAGAAACTTCTGGAAAACATGGAAAAGAATGAGGCCAGACTTACTTTGATATCAAAACCCAATGATGACATCACCAAGGGTCCACAAACCACACCTGTGGGTCAAGGCCAGCCATAGTCTGTCTCTACAAATAAAGTTTTATTAACACAGTCACATCCATTAAGACACATGTTTCTTGCTGCCTTGGATCTCGCAGGGCAGAGTTGAGCATCATGATGGGGAGTGTCTGACCTGCAAAGCCTCCAGTGTTTTTTGACACCAAGAAAGATGCAATCGTGTAGGGGGATTAGTCCATCACACACAATCAGGAAACAGGATGGGCCATAATAAGTAAAATAAGTAAGGCATCAAAATCAAGTGTGGAATTAATGCCAGAAACATAATATTGGTTTTGCAAAAAGTCAATGTAAAGCAATGCTATGTTCATGGAACAGGGGTTTAAAACGACACTGCCATCTCCTTCTCCATGGGTGCAAACAGAAGCACCTGACAACGTCCATCATCTGTGCATAATAAAATAACTTCCAGCAAACCGAAAACGGAAGGGAACCATCTCAGCTGGAGAAAGTGGGGCCACCCAAACTGATCCCCAAGGGCGTGCTCCATGGTGAGAGGTTGAATGCTTTCTCCCGGGACCAGGAACAGGCAAGGACGTGCAGGCCTGGGCCTCAGACTCAGCGTGGGACTGGAGTGTCCAGCTTGTTCAAGAAAAAGCAAAAGGCAGGCAGGTGGGAAGAGCAGAGGTAAAAGTGTCCTGATGGCAGGCAGTGGGTCCTCTGCACAGGAGACCCTCAGGATGTGCATCGTGGACATCAGAACTAACAAGTCAGCACCGCAAGGTGTCAGCTGAGTTGCTGTTGCCTGCCTCAAACAATGTGAAATGACATTTAAAAACGAAATCCATTTGTAATAGTGTGTAAAATTAAAATACCAAGGAGTCAATTTAATACAGACCCATAATAGTCATCTCCTATGGCTACCCTAACAGATTACCACACACTCAGTGACTAATACGTACTAGCGGACACACAATTCTGAGCCAGAAGTCCAGTCTGGCTGAAATACAGATGTGGGGCCTGACTCCCTTCTGGGTTCCAGCGGGGAGAATCACGCCTTTCTCAACTTGAAGTGTAGCATCTTCAAATTTCTCTCTCCCTTTCTCTCTCTCTCTCCTCTGCTCCCTCCCTCTCCCTCCTTCCCTCCCTCCTTCCCTCCCTTTCCCTCTCCCTCTCTCTCCCTCTCTCTCTCTCTCTCTCTCTCTCTCTCTCTCGCCTCCTCCCTCCCTCTCCCTCCCTCTCTCTCCCCTCTCTCTTTCCCTCCCTCTCCCTCCCTTTCCTTCTCTCCCTCTCTCCCCCTCCCTCTCTCTCTCTCCCTCTCCCCCCTCCTTCCTTCACCACCTCTCCCTCCTTCTTGATTCTGACCCTTGGCCTCCATCTTATAAAGACCCCTGTGATTATTTTGGACTCACCCAGTTATCCCACAATGATCTCTCCACCTCAAGATCTTTAATTTAGTCACATCTGGAAAGTCTCATTTGCTAAGTAAGGTGACATGGACATTCCAGGGAGGCCATTATAAAGGATTAATGAGATTGTTAAGGAATTTTGAGTCTTTGTGAGGGTCACTGGTCTGTGTAGTTTGGGGCTTGTTTAGTCCTGCCTTTGTCTGATTTGGGGATTGTGATGATGTTTGGCAAGTGTCTATTTTTCTTCTATTGTTATTGAAGGGATTTTGTAGATTCAGGGTGGTTTATTTTTCCTTTAAATGTTTAGCATCATTCTCCAGCAGAATCCCAAGGCTCACTCTGGGTTTCAGGCTGCATTGGATTTAGGCTGGAAAGAAGAAGTGGTAGACACGGGATCAAGGGGGCTTAAGTTCTGGTCTTCTTCCCAATGTTCTTACCAAAGTTGTCATTTCAGGGTCCTCAGACTGCAGCTCGGGGTGATCCTGCCAGTGTCCTAGCTGCTTGGAGGGACAGGGGACGTGGACCCCTCTACCCAGCACTGGAATAAGAGATGCCTTGAGATGCAGATGCTGAAAGAATTCATCCCCAGCAAATCTTCACTGCAAAAATGCTTAGAGAAGTTCTTCAGGCAGGAAAAAAATTAGAGGGAAATATAGGTGTCCATGAAAAAATGGCAAATGTGTAGGGAAGCAGGGAAGACTGTTCTTATTTAAAAATCTTTACAGAAGATAACTGAGCTCTTCCAGCACAGTGAACGGTGGGTCTGTCACCTGTAGAAACAAAACATATCACAACAGATGCACAAAGGCCCTGGAAGGGCAATTGTGAAGTGTGTGTTCGTGGGGTCCTTCTGCTCCAGGTGAAGGGGCATGGTGGTCTTGAAGGTAAACTAGCAAGTCAAAGATGTGAGCCAGAAAGCAATCCCTCAGCATAAAAACTAAGAGTTACACCCCCCAAAATGAATGAAAGAGATAAAATGGAAGCATAAAAAAGATTAATTCATTCAAAAGAAGACCAAAAATAGAGGAGGAAGCAAAATAATGAATAGAGGGGTCAAATATCCAGATGATAGATTTCGACCCCACGTCGATCATCACATAAAATGTAACCAGAGGCAATTGGGAAATGGTGGGCCGCAGACCCAACCAGGCCCCCAGCGCAGTTTTACGGGACCCCTGGGCTCAGATTGGCTTGTACGTTGGTGAAGTGTTTAAAAAGGAGAAGAGTGTGTAGCCAAGACCAGATGTGGCCTAAAATATTTACTACTTGCCCCTCTGTAGAAAATGTTTTCCAACAGCTCGTCTAAATGTCCCCATTAAAAGATTGTCAGATTGGATAAAAGAGTAAGATCCAAATGTGTGGCCGACAGGAAATCAACTCTTCCACGAAGACACAAATGAGTTAAAAGTATAACCACATACATCACATCAACCCTAATCAAAGTGAAACCACAGTGGTTACATTAATAATAAAAAGTAGATTTCGGGACAAAGAATGTTACCCGAGATGAGAAAGGTCAGCTCATAGGAAGTGAAAGGTCAATTTATCCAAAGGATCTAACAATCCTAAATGTTTACATTGCTAACAAGAGATCTCAAAACACATGAAGCGAAAGCCCCAAGTAGAAACAGATGTGTCAATAGCTGGAGTCAGAAATTTCAGCACCACTTGTTCAACAACTGCTAGCAAGTCGACAGGTAAGCAGGAAGGGACAGAAGACCTGAGCAATACTTTAAACCACTTGAGCCAGGCGCAGTGGTGCAAGCCTGTAATTCCAGCAGCTCGAGAGGCTGAGGCAGGAGGATCATGAGTTCAAAGCTGGCCTCAGCAAAAGCGAGGTGCCAAGCAACTCAGCAAGATCCTGTCTCTAATAAAATACAAAATGGGCACTCAAAGTGGTTGAGTGACCCTGGGTTCAATCCCTGGTACACCCCCCTCAAAAAAGCATGTGAATGGCATTTGTGGAACCTCCCACCTAACAACACCACCCACTCTTCTCCCCCATGTGCTGGGGGAATGGTCGCCATAGGGACAAACTATGTTTTGAATCAAAAAAAAAAAAAAAAAAAAAAAAAAGTCTCTGTAAATGTAAGAGGTTTCAAGTCTTGAAAAACATGTTCTCTGACCACAATGGACTGAAAATAAAAGTCGATAAGAAAAAGAGAGCGGGAAAATCTCCTGAAATATTTGCAAATAATCCAAGCAACCTACTTTCCAATAACCCACAGGTAGAAAAAAGAAATTACCTAGGAAATCAGAATGTATTTGAGGAGATTGACAAGGGAAATGTGACAGGTCACAATTTGTGGGAGATGGTTAAAACAGTGTTCAGATAAAGTCTTATAGTATTAAATTGCTCATATTAAAGAGGAAGAAAGGCCTCATATCAATGATTTAAATTTACATATTGAGAAATAAGATTTTAATTTTTTTTGTACTATGGACTGAACTGAGGGCATTTAATTACTGAGCCACATCCCCAGCCCTTTTTATTTTTTAATTTTGAGACTGAATCTCACTAAGTTGCTTAGGGCTTTGCTAAATTGCTGAGGCTGGCCTTGAACTTGAAACCCTCCTGCCTTAGCCTCTTGAGCCACTGGGATTAAAGACAAGTTCCACTATTCCTGGCTAAATATTTTAATGAAGGCTAAAATATTACTAAATTTACACAATTCTTCCAGAAAAGGGGAGGGAATACTTCCCAATTCATTCCCCAAGGCCAGGATTACTCTGATACCAAAAAACCAAGCAACAGTATTATAAGAAAAGTACAGATCAATATTCCTTATGAACAAAATGCAACCTTTCCTAAAAGTATTGTGATAAATAAAATCTAACTATATGTTAAAGTGACAGTGCATTATGACCAAATAGAATTTATCCTAGGAATGCAAGGTTTAAAATACAAAGAAATGATAATTATTCTGATTTGATCACTACCCATTACCAGTATTGGATTATCACAGGGATCCCATAAATATGTGTAATTATTATTTATTACTTAAATTTTAAAAAAATCATCCAACATGAACAACAGAGAAGGAACAGATTTTTAGAAAGTGGAAAGAGTCTCAGTAGAAAATAAACTTATATATTCAAGGAGCTTTGCAAACTGGAGTTAAGATAATGTCAAAGAAATTTATACCCAGACATATCATAATCAAACTGCCAAAAAACAAAGACAATAGAAAGTATCTTAAAAGCAGTCAGAAAAAAAAAAAGACACATCATATACAGGGTAACAGTTATTTGAATGACTAGGAACTTATATGAAATAACAATCATAACATAAGCAAGTAACAACACTTTTTAGTGCTACAAGAAAAGAATCGTAAATCCTGAATTCTGAGTAGTGAAAATACCCTTCAGGGATGAATGAAATACTATAGGGAATCTCAAACCTTGGGCATGAAGGAAGAGTAAAAGAAATGCTAAACATCTGGGTATATATAGGTTCTTTACAATACATACGACTGTTGAAGGCAAAAATTATAATGACATCTACTGAGTTTTTAAAAATAAGCTTTATTTTTGAGCAATTTTATAGTATAATGCAGTTTTTAAAAAATATTTTTAGTGTTGGACCTTTATTTTATTTATTTATATGTGGTGCTGAGAATTGAACCCAGTGCCTCACCCATACGAGGCAAACACTCTTCCACTGAGCCACAACTCCAGCCCTATAATGCAGTTTTTAATGTATGTAGATGTAATACACATGACAATTACAACACAGGATAGGGTAAAGTAACCTATGTGGTGATAAGTTTCCTACATTTCACTAGAAGTAGCAAAATAGTAATTCTAAGCAGAATGTGAAAAGTTTAGGATATAGATTGTACAGTGAAATAATCACATGATAAATTAAACTAAATAATAAACAATATTCAAATAGCCAAAAGAAGGCAGGAAAGAGAAAAAAGGAACAAAAAACATAAGAAGAAAACAGAAAATACCTAATAAAATGATAGACCTAAATGCAAACACATCAATAATTACAATAAATGTAAATGGTCTAATCATAACAACTAAATAGCAGTGATTGTCAGGGTTGATTTTTTTTTTTTTAAGACATGCTTCTGCACTTTATATTGGTAAGTTATAAATTCAAGAATGGAAAAAGATGTGAGATGGAAACACTAATCCAAAGAAAACTGAATTTACTGTTAATATCAGATAAACCTTAGAACAAATAAATTGACCATGAATAAAGAGGCAAAAACTCAAGACTATTCTATATAATTGTGTATATATCTAAACGCAGAACTTCAAATGCAGGAAACAAAACTCACAGAACTTAAGGAGAAATAGGCATATCCATAATTGTAGTTGGAAACATCAATGTTCCTATCGTGGTAATGGATAGAACAAGCAGACAGAAAACCAGTCAGAATACAGAACACCATCAACCAAGTGAAACTAACAAACACTTTATCCACAACTGTATAATGTACATTCTTTTGAGACACAGAATATTCATGAAGATAAACCATATTCTCAGTTATAAAATAATCCCTAGCAAATGTGTTTTCTCACAAACCACCAAAACTCACTCAAGGTAAAGAAATTGAATGTGTTGTTAAAAACCCTCCAAGAGGGGTGAAATCCTCCAAAGAGGAAATCTCCAGCCTCAAGATAATTTCCCCAGAGAATTTTAGCAAAGATTTGAAGAAAAAGGAGAAACACACACACATAGTTTCTTTCAGAAAACAAAAGTGAATATTTCCAACATTTTATACGAAGTTAGCACCTTTACACCGAGACCAGGCTGTAACAGCACAAAAAAAGAAACAAGACTATATAGTCCTTATGACTAGACACAAAATCCTTAAAAAAAAATTGAACACATCAGTAAAGTGAGTTTTCTCCTAGCAATACAAAGCTGATTTAATATTTAAAAATTAATATAATCTATCTTGTTAACAAATTTATTAACATAGTAAAATATTATCAACATATTGAAAATATCGATAACATATGTGTATATATGAAATATCATCATGTTGGTTTCAATCATTATCAACACATGCAGAAACAGCATTTGAGAAGATTCAACATCTATCCTGGATAAAATTCTCATCAAAATAGAAATAAAAAGGAACTTCCTCAACATAATAAAGTGTCTCTACAAAAAACCCAGAGCTAACATTACACTGTTAAAGGACTGGATGCTTTCTCAAGTTGAGAAAGATACTCACATTCATCAATTCTTTTTTTGTGTGTGTGTGTGATGGGCTGCAGTCTCCCTGTGTTGCCCAGGCTGGTCTTAAAATCCTGGGCTGGAGTGATTCCCCCACCTCAGCCTGCAGAGTAGCTAGGACCACAGGTAAGTGCCACCTGCTTCCATTCAATATTGTACTGAAAGACCAAGCCAAGTCAATAAGACAAGAAAAAAAAAAGGATATATAGATTGAAAAAGAAGAATTAGAACTGTCACTATTACTATTCACAGAATACACAAATGTCTCTACAGAAAATTCCAAGAAATCTACAGGATAACAGCTGCGTGGTTGTGTCATGCCAAATAATTGGAAACTGAGAATTTATAAATGTCATTTATGATGGCACCAAAAAATAAAATAATTAGACATAAAATGAATACAACGTGTGCAGGCTATTTATGCTAGAAATGGCAAAATGCTTTTAAAAGAAATGTAGACGATCCAAACAAATGAAAATGCATACCATGTTCACAAATTAAGACTTGACACATGGAGAATGTCAATACTCCTCAAATTGTTCTGTAGATTTATCATAACAGCAAACAAAATCCTAGTCAGAATTTTATAGGCATATATAAGCTGATTCTAAAATTTAGATGTAAAAGAAATGGAACTAAAATATTTAAAACTTATTTGAAAAATAACAATAAATTCAGAAAGTTCATGCTATATAATAGCTACAGTATTAAGACAGTTTAGTGCTGGCAGTGAACTTTAGTGCTGGCTTTGAACTTGCAAATATTAAAAAACAATCAGATCAATGCAGAGGAACAGAATGTAGAGACAGTTCCATGCAAAAACTGGACAAAGGTTTTTGACAAATGAGCAAAGATATTTCAATGGAATAAAGATAATTTTTATAATAGTCACATGCAAAAATATATAAACTTTGACCTAACCTCTGCTTATTAAAAACTTATCCCACAAAGATCAAAGATTTTGGGGTGTGTGTAATGGGGATTGAACTCAGGCGCACTCAATCACCAAGCCGCATCCCCAGCCCTATTTTCTATTTTATTTAGAGACAGGGTCTCACTGAGTTGCTTAGAGCCTCACTTTTGCTGAGGCTGGCTTTGAATTCCTGATCCTCTTGCCTTGGTCTCTCAAGCTGCTGGGATTACAGGCGTGTGCCACCGTGTCTGGCTAAGATCATAGATCTTAATGCGAAATATAAAACTAAAATATTTAGAAGACAGTGAAGAAAATCACTGTGACGTTAAGTTAGGCAAACAGTTCTTAGATAGAACACCAAATACACAATTTGAAAAATAAAATATTGATTAATTGGACTTCACCAAAATATAAATTTTTGTGGGTAAAAAATACTATTAAATTAAAAGACAAACTATAGAAAAGAAGAAAATCTACAAAATATGTGTCCAACAAGTACTTGTATATAAAATATAGAGAGAGCTCTTAAAACTCAATAAGATGTCAATCTCTTTTTTTTCCGTGAGCAAAATAGGCAAGATATTTGTATAGACACAGCTCCAAAGAAGATTTAATGGTATAAGAAAAAATGTTCAATATCATTGGTCATTAGGAAAAAGTTATTTTAAATCACAATAAGATACTACTACACACATCACTACATTCTAAAGGAATGTCTCAGACTAAAAAGACCTCATCATATGAAATGTTGAAAAGATGTAGAACAAGGCTGGGGTTGTAGCTCAGTGGTAGAGCGCTTGCCTAGCACATGTGAGGCATTGGGTTTGATCCTCAGCACCACATAAAAATAAATAAATAAAATAAAAGTATTGTGTCCAGCTACATCTAAAAAAAAAAAAATTAAAAAACAAAGACCAAAAAAATGGGTAAAAATGGCTAAATGCATATCTACCTGATAACATAGGTATTCTACTCCTTGTTGTAGAAAAAAAAAAAAAAGCATATGTCCACACAAAGATGATTGGTCAATGATCAGAGTGTCTTCATTTATAATAGCCCCAAACTAGCAGCCACCCAAATGTCCATCCGTAGATCAAAAGGATACATGAACTGAGGCACAGGCGCCCAGTGGATCCCACACTCACAACAGAAAGGAACGAGCTATTGACACACTTCAGAAGCATGCATCTTAAAGTGACCCCATGGGTAAAAGATGCCAGAAAAGGAACAACCCCACGGAAATGACCGGCACTGTCCCCTGGAGCGGCCTGCAGCCCACGTGCTGTAGCACACTTGATACGGAGCTAATGCAACAGAATTGACTTTAAATTTCAATTAATGTACATTAATTTAAAAAACCGAAGGCGACTGCAACATTTTCCCTGTTAAACAGTTTTAACGTTTTGAAGAACTGCATTTCTGTTCTGTGAGATGTTATCACTGCATGGGGACATGTGGGGTGGGGATGTGTGATTGGTCATACAGGTGTCCCCTGACTTTCAGGGGGTCAGCATTCCAATAAACCCTCTGTAAGATAAAGATGCCCTCAGTCAAAAGTGCGTCCAGCACCCCCTATCTGCTGCCCCTGGTGGCATGGCAGCCCAGCATGCCCTGGAGCACCCCAACACTTGGTGGACGGGCAACCCCAGTGGTTTCTGCCACCGCCCAGAGAGTATGCACTCACCCAGGAGCAGAAGAAAGTTCAAAATGTGGAATTCAAAGTGTGGCTTCTACTGACCGCCTATCATTTTCCCACCAGCATGAAGCTGAAAACTCATAAGCCAAACTGTGTCTCCCAGAAATACACAACGTCTGGTCCAAGTCAACCACCAGAGGCAACGGGATCATACCTTTCTATGTACCCTGGTGACACTGCAATGTGTCTATTTTATTTGAATAAATATTAAAATTTGAATATTTTAGGTAGATAGCACTGGGGATAGTGATAAGTATGTGAATTGTAACTGGTAAGAAACCCAAGATCCTTTTATTTTGATTATGATACAATAAATTCCTTATAGCCTAAAAATATCAGTTGTGATGCTTATTTTTTAATCTGTCAACACTGGGGGCTGGGGGCACAGCTCAGCTGTACCTCAATGCCCAGCCGAGTAGGGCCCTGAGTCCAGTCCCCAGTACCGCACCCAAAGACAACAACCACAAGTGTGGTGTAGGTTTTCTCGCCAAGACCACCCAGCGGACGAGCATGCTAAGGGGGTGCCTCAAGGAAATGAAGAACTTGTTTATTTCGTAGCCATCCAGGATTAAAATTTTATATTGAAATTGAAATGTTTCATAACTCAAGAATAATTATTTTTTACACATTTTTCTAATATGGATCAGTATGCAGATTGTAATTATAGCCCGCAGAGTTATGGAGGTTGGCTACAAAGTTTACAAGAAAATTTGAAGAATTCTTTGTTGGTATTGATAAATGTGATCACGTTTCAATTTATACAATGCCCCTTTAAATTCAATGTTAATATTAAGTTGACACAAGAATGCACGGATTTATTTAACTTGGAGAGAAGTCATTTGAAACTGATTGCTTTTGTTTTAAAGTCCAATCAATGCCTCTATAAAAGATGTAAAATGTGGAAATCTGTTAGGAGATTCCTCAACAGAGGAGGAATGGAACCACCATATGCCCCAGATATTCCACTCCTTGGTATTTATCCAAAAGAACTGATATCTGCGTACTCTAGCGATACACACTTTCCCATGTTGATAGCAGCACACTCCTCGATGGCCAAGTGACAGCCTGGATGGAGATCAGCAGATGAATGGATAAAGAAAATATTGAGTTCTCATCAGCCATGGGGAAGAATGAAATTGTGTAATTTTCTGATAAATGGATGGAACTGGAGAGCATCATGCTGATTGAAATAAGCCAGACTCAGGCTTATTTCAAGGGGGAATGTTTTCTCTCATAAACAGAAGTTAGAGAGAAAAAAGGAACTTAAAAAAAAAAAAGGAGATTTCTAAAAAATAGATGGAGATCAGTGGAGAAGAGGAAGAAGATGGATGGGTAGGAAGGAGGAGAGGGAAAGGGGAGGAACCGGGGAATGAAGTTGATGATAGTCAGGCTATCTACACGTATAACTATATGACAAAAAAATCCCACTTTGTGTCTGGTTAGAATGCATCAATCAAATATAAATAAATAAACAGAGGGAGACAGCAGAGTAGAGAAGGGGGGTCGGGGAGAGAGGAGATGAAGGAAAAGAGAGTCCTGGGAAACAAAACGAGTGAACCCCGGTCTGTGCACACACGGAGATGTCACAGTGACCCCCACTGTTATGTGAATTATAATGCACCAATGAAAACATGATCTAAAAACATGAAACAATATTATTGATGTGGATGTGGATGAGGATATCGGAGGAAAAACATGTTTATTTGGTATTCAATTCAGTTATCAGAAAACCCTGCAGGAAATGCAAAGTAAAATATCACATTCAGAGCTGAGGCTGGGGCTCAGTGGGAGAGCACTGGCCTAGGATGTGCAAGGCACTGGGTTCGATCCTCAGCATCCCATAAAAATAAATAAATAAAATAAGGACATGTGTCCATTGGCAAATATGAAAAAACTAAAAAAATTAAAATTATTAAAATACCAAACTATTAAACTAAAAAATATTTTTTAAAAATCTCATTCTTGTTTGTATGATGATTACATGTTGTACCCTTTGACACAATAGGTGAAATATATTATTACATTGTACTTCTTTTTTTATATTTATTTTTTAGTTGTCATTGGACACAATACCTTTATTTTGTTTATTTATTTATACAACCTAGGGCCTCGCACATGCTAGGCAAGCACTCTACCACTGAACTACAACCCCAGCCCCTACATTGTACTTCTTTAAAAAATAATTATTTTTCAGTTATAGGTGGACACAATATCTTTATTTTTACGTGGCGCTGAGAATCGAACCCAGTGCCTCACTCATGGTAGGCAAGCGCTTGACCACTGAGCCACATCCCCAGCCCTGTCTCTGTATTTCCATTGGCCAGTCGTACTTTAGAGAATGTAAAGGGATTTATGGTGATGAAAATAGACCCATTGTCCCCTGGGGAGTGTCACAGGGGAGGAGCAGCAGGGATGGATCAAAAAGGGCTGGGCACAGGGGGTGTTTGGGTGTGACACACATTCGTTCAGTATCTTGGTTGTGAGGGTCTCACAGGTGCACACACACACACACACACACACACACATCAATGCTTCTCAAATTACGCAACTGGAATATGTGCAGTTTGTTGTATTTCAACTATTCCTCCACAAAGTAATTTTGAGGAGGCCCTGTTTAGAAAAGGAAAGGCTCAGCCACAGAATGAGGGAAAATTTCACAATATCTGTACATGACAACTGGCTTTTACGACTCAATAATGGGAAGGAAAGCCATCTCATTTTAAAAACTGACCAAAATACTTGAACAGATATTCCCCAAAATATTTTCCCAAAAGAAGATGTACAAATGGCAAATAAGCCCATGAAAACCTGATGAGTAGCCTCTGTCGACAGTCAGAGAGATAAATACTAAAGGCAACAATGCACTCTCCCCACAGATCTATTAAAATGGCTTTAAAATTTTTAAGCTGATCTCACCAACTATGCGACATCCTATGGAGCAACTGGAATTCTCATAAATCGTGGGTGGAAATGTAAAGGGCAGAGCCACACTGGAAAATATTTTGACAGTTTCTAGTCACTTCAATAGTTACCATATGGTCCAGGAATCTCATTCCCGAATAAGGATCTGAAAGAAATGAATATATTATTTCATCTACAAGTGAATATAGCAACTTGCTGATAATAGCTCAAAACAGGACAGAATCCAAATGTCCATTAAAAAATGAGTGGGGAGGGGCTGGGGCTGGGGCTCAGCGGTAGAGGAGCTGGGTTCGATCCTCTGCACCGCATAAAAATAAAGAAGCAAAATAAAGGCATGCTGTCCATCTACAACTATGGAAAAAAAAAATGATGCTGCTGGAAGAGGGACATCAATGAACATGGAAGAATAGAGAGATCCCAAATTCTACCCTTCATTAAAAGCAGAAAAAAAAAAAAAACTGACAAAAATGATCAAAAGCATTTTTTTTTTTTTTTGCAACACTAGAAATTAACCAATGGTTTGCAGCAACCCGAGAGACTTATTTGAAGGAATTGGTGAACTATTAGTAGGAACAGCAAGTTTGTGGTGTCTTAGCTTACTCAAGTCCCAGCCTCTTCCCAGATCAGTGGCAACTTTGAAAAATAGCCCACATGGCTAGGGTTCAGAGGGGAGCAGAGTGGACCTCATTCACAAAAAAAAGAAAAAAAAAAAAAAAGAGAGTAATTATTTGTGTTGGCCAATCTGATTCTAATCCCTGTAAGATTAGCTTGAAACCTTATCCTTATTTTGCTCAACTGGAAGAACTGGCCCAGTGCTGGGGCTGCTACCTAGGGAGAGAGGGTGGAGGTGTTTATCAAAAACAGGCAAATGTTTTAGTCACGGTGTCCTGAGGCACAGGATGACCCTTGGGACAGACAATAGTCTAACCAAAAAAAAAAAAAACCTTGGTAAAAATGGTTGGGAATGAGATATCTAAAAGGAATCTGAAAGCTCTAATGTGTTCCTATGAATCCAGAAGGCAGAACACACACTCAGGGCTGTGCAGGCCCAGAGGAGACCTGAGAAGGCTCTGGATGCTCACCTGGCTGACTTTCAGTCTCCGCACAAGCAGGAAGTGAAGGCTAGTGCGGAGTTCTAAGCCACCAGGGTGATCAGTGAGGGGCACCCAGTATTCACAGAGTCCCTCAGCAAAGGCTTGGAGATCTTTTTTTATTACTCTTCTAGAAAACCTCCAGGATACCTATGTCCAATCATAAGTTCGCCACCTCAGCTACCAGAACAGAGATTTTATTAGGCACACATGACAAAGAATACATAATTAGTTCAGAAAAGACAAACAAACAATAATAACCACAATAAGCAGAAATGATGAAAAGCCTGGGGTTGAGGAAACAGTCTGATTTTGAGCATTGCCTGTTATAATATTTAAAATAATCAGTTGTCAACAACAAATTAGGAGGTGTGCAAAGGAACAAGAAAGAATGGTTTGTACATGAGGGGTTTAGGTGGGGCACAGAGAGATCCCAAATTCTACCCTTCATTAAAAACAGAAAAATAGATATTTTTCCTAAGGAAGCCCAGACATTGGATTTTCTAGACAGACTTCAAATCAACTATAAACATATATATATTCAAAGATTTAAACCCAACCATGTCTAAATAACTAAAAGCATGAAAACAGTATCTTACCAGATAGAGAATATCAACAAAGAGACTAAATTCCTGATAAGGAATCAAAAAAATTATGGAACTGAAAGATCAAGTCAACCAACTGAAATGATCAAGTCAGAGAATAAAAAAAAAAAATCAAGAGAATGAAGAAAAAAAAAGTCTCGATGGTGCAAAACTTACCAACATTTGCACAACGAGAGTCTCGGAAGGAAAGGAGAGAGAGAAAGGCAAGAAAAGAAACCTTAAAGAAACGATGGGCAAACATTCTTAAATTTGATGGAAGCAAAATCAACACATCCAAGAGGTTCAACAAATTCCAATTAGGATCCACTCAAAGAGATTCACACCTGGACACAACATCGATCTTGAAGAGATTAGCAATCATCACCAACCAAAGATGGCTGGCTAACTCCTATGAGAAACCATGGCGGCCAGAGGAAAGGGGGATGATAGAGTCAGGAGTCGAAGGGGGCGGGGGAATCAACCAAGAAGGCCGTCTTCAAAGTCTCCTTCAAAAATGAAAGGGAAATGGACATTACCAGATGAACCCAAAGAGTCCGTGGCTAACAGACCTCCCTCTACAGCAAAGGCTAGAGGAGGCCCTCTGGGCTGTCATGAAGTAACCCTGGAGAGTCACTCGAAACCCCGGGAAGCGAGAGAGAACACCAGGAAAGGTGACCAATATAAAGGGCGGTGTACATGCCGTGTTTGTTATGACTCCTTTTTTCCCATCTGATTCCAAAGACAAAGGTACAGAACAGTTATTATAAATGTATGTCCCTGAAACACAGTGTCGAGGAGGGTAATTTGAAAAACAAACCCGTGAGGGTCAGGGTGGTGATGAGGCTATCTATAAAGGAGCAAAGTTTTGTATATGACTGAGATTAAATTGGTGTTAATCCAAACTCTAGATTGTTATAAACTAAGCTGTTAACTGTAATTCCCAGGGCAATAAAAAATAAATTATATATATATATATATATATATATATATATATATATATATATATACATATACATATATATATATATGATAAAAGTAAGAAGAAGGAATTAAAATAGCACACTAGAAAATATCTATAAAACATACTTTAAAAGGCTGAACTGGGAGGATGGAAGGACTGAGGAACAGAAAGACATATGATGTGTGTATGTATGTGTGTGTGTGTGTGTATATATATATATATATATATATATATAAATATAATATGATATATATGATATATGTGCATATACAAAATATCATATGATATATATGTATGCATATAAAATGAAGAGAAAACTGGCAAAAGCAAGTCATTTAGAAAATATATACTTTTTAAGTTGTAGATGAACATAATATCTTTATTTTTACTTATTTATTTTTATGTGATGCTGAGGATCAAACCCAGTACCTCACACATGCTAGGCAAGTGCTATACCACTGAGCTACAACCCCAGCCCCCAAAAGCAAGTCATTCCTTATTAGTAATCACACTAAAGTTAATGGGCTAAACACTCTGGATAAAGGGCAGAATGGATTAGAAAACACAAATGGGTTGGAAAACTAAAGAAAAAATATTCCATGCAAACAGGAATCAAAAGAGAGCTGGAGTGTCTATGCCAATATCAGACAAAATGGGTTTCAAGAAAAAGAAAAGTCTTGCTAGAGACAAAGAAGGATATTATAGAAGATAAAAGGGCCAAGCCTTCATGAAGACCTAACAATTGTAAACATATATGCACCTAGAAACAGAGCCCCAATGTCCATGAGCAAAAACTGAAGACAGTTGAGGGGAAAGCAACCCAACAACAGTATCCAAACCCTTCAATACCCCACCCTTGGTAATGAAGAGAGCAACTAGACTAAGATCAGCAAGGAAATAAAACATGCCAACTAGACCTGACAAACGTCTGGGACAGTCTACCCAACAAGAGTAGGGAACACGTTCTTCACAAACGCACACGGAGCAACCCCCAATGCAAATTATATGGTAGGTAATGAAATGAGTCTCAGTAAATTTAGAAAGACTGAAGTCATACAAGATGTGTTTTCTGACACCAGTGGAATGAAATTAGAAATTAATAACAGAAGGATATTTGGAAAATTCACAAATATGTGGAAATGAAACAACAGAGTCTTAAAATAAAAAAAAATCACCAGGCAAATTAGAAACTACTGTGAGATGAATGAAAACAAAGACACAACAGATCAAAATTTATGGGATTGCGTGAAAGCAGGGCCCACAGTGAAATTCATAGCTGTGATCACCTAGATTGAAGAAGGAGAAAGATCTCCAATCTATAACCTAATATTCTACCTTAATAAACTAGGAAAAAGAGCAGAACAAACCCAAAGGAATCAGAAAGCAGGAAATAATAAAGATTCAAATGGAAATACATGAACCAGAGGATAGAATATCATCAGAGAAAAAAAACAATTAAACCAAAAGTTAGTTCTTCAAAAAAATCAACAAGGGCTGGGTTCGTGGCTCAGAAGTAGAGCTTTTTCCTAGCACATGTGAGCCCCTGGGTTTGATCCTTAGCAATAAAAATAAATAAATAAAATAAAGGTATTGTGTCCATCTACAAATAAAAATATTTTTTTAAAAAAAAGACCAACAAAATTTTAGCTATAAAATTTAGCTATAAATTTCTAGCTATACTGTGAGAGAAAAAATATTCATTATTTTTTTTAATTACTGAAATCAGGTGTAAAAGAAAGGACATTCATGCAGACTTTATAGAAATACAATGAATTATACCAGAAATTAATACCATGAAAAAGAAAAATTGGAAAATCCTAGTGCAGGTCAGGAGATTGACTTAGTAATCAAAAAATTTCAACAAGCAAAAGTCCAAGATGGTGATGCAGATGAATTCTATTTAAAGGAGAATTAACATTAATTTTTCTCAAACTCCTCCCCCTAAAAAAAGAAGTAGAGAGAACACTTCATAACTCATGCTATGAAGCCAGCAGTACCCCCACACCAAAACCAGACAAAAACATTGCAAAAAAAGAAATGTACAGCCCAACATGCTTTATGAATATAGGAGTAAAAATCCTCAACAAAATGATAGAAAACTTAATCCAGCAGCATATAAAAATGATTATACAGCATGGCCAAGTGGAGTTTATCCCAGGAATGCAAGCATGGTTCAACGTGTGAAAATCAATCACTGTAATAAACCATATTAATGAAATAAAAGCAAAAAAAATATGAAATCCAGCAAACCAGGAATACAAGGCAACTTTCTGGACCCGATGAAGGGGAGCTATGAAAGAGCCACAGGGTTTTCATATTTACTCGTGAAAAACTGAAAAATTTCTCCCCTCAGATCATGATTGAGACAAGAATTTCTGCTCTAACCGTTTCTATTCAATATAGTGTTGGAAGATGTGACCATGCAATTAGACAAGAAAAGAGAATAGAAAGGCATCCACATTGGTAAAGAAGTAAAACTATCTACTCACAGATGACCTGATATTATCTTGGAAAACAACAGGAAAAAAAAAATTCAGCAAAGTGGCAAGATATATACAAAAACCAATTGTTTTTCTATACACAAGCAGTGAGGAAACTCAAAGTGAACTTTAAAAAAAAAATCCATATACAGTAACATCAAGAAGAATAAAATAGGGGCTGGGGATGTGGCTCAAGCGGTAGCGCGCTCGCCTGGCATGCGTGCGGCCTGGGTTCGATCCTCAGCACCACATACAGACAAAGATGTTGTGTCCACCAAATACTAAAAAATAAATATTAAAATTCTCTCTCTCTCTCCCTCTCTCTCACTCTTTCTTTAAAAAAAAAAAAAGAAGAAGAATAAAATATTTGAGAATAAATTTAACAAAGAAAGTGTAAGACATGTTGAAAACATTAAAAGAAGTTAAATATTTAAATGAATAAGAAAACATCCCTTGTTCATAGATGGGAAGAAAATATTTTAAGGTGGCAAGTCGCCCCAAATTGCCCTACATATTCAATGTATTCCCTATAAAAATGCCAACTGTCTTTTGCTGTTATTCAAGGAGTCCTAAAGTTCAAACGGAAATGCAATGAATCTCAAGTAATGGAAATAATGTTGAAAGCAAAAGTGAAACTGAAGGACTCATGCGCCCTAATTTCAAAATTCGCTACAAAGCGGTGGGAGTGAAAACCTCCTGGTACTGCACTAGGACAGGCACAGAAACCAAGGGATTAGAACTCAGAGTCCAGAAATAAACCCACACATTCATGTTCAGTTGAGTTTCTTCTCGTAAGCTTTAAAACTTTAAAAAAATTTTTAAGAATCTCTTTTATTTTTAACTGAGAAATAATCGTCTACACTTTTGGGGTCCAATGTCGTGCTTTGGTATATGTATACATTGTGGAATGATCAAATCAGGGTAATTAGATATCCACCATATGAGGCATTCACCATTGCTTTGTGGTAAGAGCATCTATAATCCTCTTCTAGTTCTTAGGAGATATTTTTTTTTTATTAACTATAGTCACCTTGTGCCATAGGATGCGAGAGCATATTCTGCTTATCTGACTCTAATGTTGCACCCATTGTCCCACCTCCCCCTTTTCCCCATCCACACCCCAGCCCAGCCTCAGGCAACCACCATTTCATTCTCCACCACTATGATTTCTACCTTGTAGATTGCACATAAGCAGGTAAGATAGTGTTGTCTGTGTCTCTGTGCCTGTCTCATTTCATGTAACATAATATCCTCTAGCATAATATCCATTTTTGTTGCAGATGGCAGAACTTCCTAACTAAACTACAGATGTAAGAAGAAATAAAAAGGACTTCTGCTACAGTTTGGATACAAGATGTCCCCAGCAACTCCTGTGTGAGACAATGCAAGAAGGTTCAATGATTAGACTGAGAGAGTTGTAACCCAATCAATGGACTAATCCATGGATATGACTAACTGGGTGGTAGCCATAGGCAGGTAGGGTGTGGCTGGAGAAAACAGGTCACTGAGAGCATGACTTGGAGGCCCATGTTTTGTCCCTGGTGGACTGAACCTCTGAAACTGGGAGCCAAAGTAAACTTTTCACTTTCTAAGTTGTTCTCATTGGGTCTTTGGGTCCCCAAAACCAAAAGCTGATGGAACAATTTACAATGATATTAAATATGTGATAAAAATAAAATGAATGATAAAAATTCAATATGCCTTTTGCATGAGATACAGCTAAAGTGATATATATTGATAATCTTAAAGGTATAGTGATATAGATAGATATAGATATAGATATAAAGGTTTATATATATAATACATATACAATATATGTCTATTTTTTAAATTGCGGGGCGGAGAGGGGCAGTTAACTGGGGATTTAATCCTGGGATGCTTAACCACTGAGTCACACCCCCAGCCCTTTTTATTTGTTGAGACAGGGTCTCACTAAGTTGCTGAAGACCTCTCTAAATTGCTGAGGCTGGCCTCAAACTTGCAATCCTCCTGCCTTAGCCTCCTGAGTCACTGGGATAACAGGAGTGTGCCAGCAATGCCTGGCACATATTTATTTTTAAACTAAAAATATGAGTTAAATTTTCAATTTATGTTAGAAAAGGAACATCATTTTAAAAAGAAAACAAAAGTGGCCTAAAACAAACATGTAAGCCAGGTGCAGTGTCACGCGCCTGTAATTCCAGCAGCTTGAGAGGCTGAAGTAGGAGGATCAAGAATTCAATGCCAGCCTCAGCAAAAGCAAGGGGCTAAGCAACTCAGTGAGACCCTGTCTCTAAATAGAATACAAAAAAAAAAAAAAAAAAAATAGGGCTGGGGATGTGACTCAGTGGCTGAGTGCCCCTGATTTAAATCCCTGGCACCCCCCAAAAAAACCGAAAAAACAAGAAATATATAGACTTCAGAAGAGGGCAGAGAGCCCAGAGATAAACTCATGCAGATAAGGTCAACATGTTGCCCGGCCAGCTCGAGGGGAGGGTGTGGGCTCTAGGGTGTTGGATCAACCGCCTCATTAACTGATTTCCAACAGCAGGTGCCAAGATTATTCAATGGGAATAATTCTTTTCTTTATCAAATGGAGTTGGGACAACTGGATGCAAAAAAATGAAGTTGTAACTACAATCACCTCCCATGATGTACCTTTTCCTCGAAGCATAATTCAAAACGGACCAAAGAGCTACATGTGAGAGCTAAGACTACTATTCTGTTAGGAGGAAGGGGAAGGGAGTAAGTTGCATGACCTTGGATTAGGGTTAGCAATGGTTCCCCAGCCATGAAACCTAAAGCTCAACTCCGCGCCCCACCCCCCACCGCCAAATAGGCAAATTAGAATTCATTAAAATTAAAAACTTGAAGCATCAAAGGACAAGTTTTCAAGAAATTAAGGAAACAGCCCAGAGCATGAGAAAAAATATTTGCAAATCATATATTTGGTTAAGAGTCTAATATCTCCAACATGTAATGCATAGCTACTGTATAAAAACTACAGCAAACAACCTGACTTTTAAATGGGCCAATAATGTGAATAAACCTCCTCCAGATACGATCTACCCAGGGTCAATGAGCATGCGAGAAGACACTCAGCACCATCCATCATTGGGGACATGCAAATCAAAACCACAAGGAAATGCTACTTCATACCAACCAGGATGACTCGACCAAAAAAGGAGGACAATAACAAGGGTTGCTTAAGACTCGGGGAACTTGGAGCCTCTGTGCTCTGCTGGGGGGACGCAGCTCGGCGCCACCCCTGTGAGAAGCCCTCTGGCAGCTCCTCGCCATGCTGAGCAGAGACCTGCCCTGGGACCCAGCGACTCCAGCCCAGGAGAACCGAAAACATACACCCAGACAAAAACCTGTACACAAGTGTTCACAGCGCCCTGTTCAGAGGAGCCAAAAAAAAAAAGTAAAAACAGCCCCATTTTAATCCATTTCGTGTTGTTCTAACAGAACGGCACAGACTGGGTAATTTATACGGAACAGAAATGGATTTGGCTCCAGCTGTAGAGGCTGAGAAGTCCAAGGGCATGGAACCCGCATCTGCTGAGCATCTGGTGAGGACCTTCTGGCTCTATCATCCCATGGCAGAAGGCAGAAGGAAGAGCGTGGCAAGAGAGAGACAGAGAGACAGAGACAGAGATACAGAGAGAGACAGAGACACAGAGAGGCAGAGAGACAGAGACAGAGACACAGAGAGACAGAGAGACAGAGACAGAGACACAGAGAGGCAGAGGACAGAGACAGAGACACAGAGAGAGACAGAGACACAGAGAGGCAGAGGACAGAGACAGAGACACAGAGAGGCAGAGAGACAGAGACAGACACACAGAGAGGCAGAGGACAGAGACAGAGACACAGAGAGGCAGAGAGAGACAGAGACACAGAGAGGCAGAGGACAGAGACAGAGACACAGAGAGGCAGAGAGACAGAGACAGAGACACAGAGACAGAGAGAAACAGAGACAGAGACAGAAAGGAGACAGAGAGACAGAAAGATAGAGAAAGAGACAGAGTGAGAAGGGCTGGGGCTGGGGCTGGGGCTCAGAGGTAGAGCACTTTCCTGGCATGTGTGAGGCACTGGGTTCGATTCTCAGCACCCACATGTAAATAAATAAAATAAAGGTCTATTAACAACTAAAAAAATGTATTTTAAAAAAGATATAACCTGAAGCCCTTATATAACTGTCCTTTATCTACCCACGAGGGTGGAGCCCTCATGACCCCAGTACCTCCCCTCAGGTCCCACCTCCCAACACTTGCTCTTGGGGGACACATTCAGACCGTGGCAATGGCAGGAATGAAAGTAAAAAACATTCTAAGTGAATCGAAAAGCAGATATAAGAGGCCACATATTGTATGATCCCATTGATCTGAAATGTCCAAAACATATAAATCTGCAGGGACAGGAATGACGTTAGTGGCCACCACGAAGTGAAGAGGAGGGGAAATCAAGCCTGGTCCCTGACAGAGGGTGAGACAGGGGGTGATTGACGCATTCAGAATTTGGATGGTGGTGATCGGGAGAGTACAGGGTCTCTGGAGGCAAAAATCCCGAGAAGGCTCACGCCTGCTTGGTCAGACTCTTCTCCAGACATCTCCAGGAGGTGCTCAGGGAGAGCCGGGGCAGTGCAGGAGACGGGGAAGGCCCCACCGGGGTCCAGAGGGCGGACCGGCAGCCTCTGTGGGAAATAACCACCAGGACTAGAATGAGCTCCAAACCAGCTTGATTTCTGGTTAGATCGGCTTGGTTCCCACAATAACCCTCCGGCAGTAAAAGACAACACACTTTCAGACATAAAGTCTGTTTTCTCCTATCTCTACTTTCCACTCACAATGTCCAGTATTCAATAAAAAATTACGAGACACACATAAAAGCAAGAAAAAGCAATCTCTCGTCGAGAAACAAAGCAAGCCACACAACCAGACTGGCCAGTGACCCAGATTGGCAAGTATTTATTTGAAAGGGGACTTAAAAAAAAACAAAAACAAACTATGAGTAATAGATTAAAGGCTTTCATGGACAAGAGGTGGACCAAACGTACCAACAGGTGGAGAATTTCAACAGAGGGGAGTCACAACACCGATAAAATGGACATACTAAGGATAAAAATCATGGGAAAATATGAAGAATGTTTTTGATAAGTTTGTTAATAAACCCAGCGAAAGAATAAATAAAAACCCCAGGAAAGAAGTAGTGAACTTCAGGTTAGCTCAAAGAAAATACACCAGCCAAAACACAAAGAAAAATAAGGGTAGAAAGAAAAAGGTAAAAAATGGCATCTAAGGTTTGGGTGGGGCTGTGTCGGCGACGCAGCCGGAATCCTAGAGAGGTAGGAAGAAGAAAGAAGAAATGTATGGAGAAAAGGTGGCTAGAAGTGTCCCAATATTAATGAAATATACTAAACCTGAGATCCAAGAAGCTTGCAGTGTCCCAAGTAGAATAAATTCACTTCAAACACCCAAATGCAGGGGCTGAGGTCTTGGCTCAGTGGTAGAGCACTTGCCTAGCACGTGTGGGGCACTGGGTTCGATTCTGAGCACCACATAAAGATAAATAAATACAATAAAGGTATTCTGTCCATCTACTACTACAAAAAATTATTTAAAAAAACCCCCAGATGACTGGAAATATCATATTCAAACCTTTGTAAAGCAAAGATTAAAAATACTAAAGACAGAGAGGGGAGAAAGGCATATTTTGTATGGAGGAATGAAGATGAACAAAAATAAAAATGCAGACATTTGGTATGAAATCTTCAAAGAGCTGAGATAAAAACAAAAACAAACAAACAAACAACCCTGTAAACCCAGAATTTTCTAGCCAGAGCAAATAGACTTCACAAATGAGGAAGAAACAAAAGGCTAGAATGTGTTCCTTGCAAACCATACTCATTGCAAGAAATAACACAGAGCTGGACGTGGCCAGTGGTGGAGCCTTCCCTAGCAGACCTGAGGCCCTGGCCTCCATTCATAGAACCCCCAAGTAAGAAGGAATGAAGGAAGAAAAGAATAAAGAACCAAAATTAAATGCTTAGCTCTAAATCTAACAAAGTGCATACAGTATCTATAAGAGGGAAACTAAAAATCCAGGGAAATTATGAAACCTTGTTGAAAGATATAAAAGAACCCAATAAATGGAGAAATGTTCATCTTTGTAGGTGAGAGGATTGCATGCCCTCAAGATGTCAGTTCTTCCCAACTTGATCTATAGATTCAGTGTAATCCTGATTAAAATCCCAGCAACTGTAATCTCAGAGGCTTAGGAGGCTGAGGCAGGAGGATCACAAGTTCAAAGTCAGCTTCAGCAACTTAGGGAGGCCCTAAGCAACTCAGTGAAACCCCGTCTCTGAAAAAAATATAAAAAGGGCTGGGAATGTGGCTCCGTGGTCAAGCATCCTGGGTTTAATCTCTGGTACCAAAAAAAAAAAATTTAATTAAAAAATAAATAAGTAAACAAATAAACTGATTCTAAAGTTTATACAGAAAGTCAGAGGACCCAGAGCGGCCGATTCAATCAAAGAACAAGGGTCGAGGAACTGACGACACGCAGCTTCAAGACTCACATGGAGGCTCCTATAATCAATCAGTGAGGTATTGAGGAAAGAACAGACAGATCAATGAAGGGAACAGAGAGCCCAGAAATGGACCCTGGTCTGCACCGCCAACTGCTCCTTAACAAAGCAGAGAGAACTCGACAAAAGACAGTCTTCTCGTCTAGTGCTGCTGGGACAACCCACAGCTTTATTACAAAAGGAATCCAGACATGGACTTTATATCCTTAACTCGAGGTGGATCATAAACCCAAAATGCATTTGCAAAAGGCAGAATTATAGAACTGCTGGAAGATGTTGGGAGAGAAAGAATGGAGGATGTTGGAGACAGCCTTTCAGATCCAGCACCAGAGACTAGATAGATCCTCAAAGACTCGTCTGATGACGGACTGTTCTCCAAACCGCACGGAGAGTTCTTAAAACCCAACACCAAGAAAATGAATGACTCGATTTTAGAATGGGCAACAAACCTAAACAGATGCCTCCCCAAAGAAGATCCACAGAAGCCAACGAGCGTAAGAAAAGTCGTTTGGCATCACGCGTCTTCAGGGAAATCAATGCAAAGCGAAACAGCCATGAGATACTACTGGGCAGATACTAAGAAGGACTGAAATCCAAAGCCCTGGAACCGCCCAATGCTGGTGAGGACGCAGAACACCAAGAACCCTCATTCACTGCTGTTACAAACTGGTACGATCCAATTGGCACAACCACTTTGGGAGACAGTTGGGTAGTTTCTTATAGAACACACATTTACCAAACAACCCGGCCATCCTTGGTATTTGCCCAAATGAGTTGAAAATGTATGTCCCCATGAAAACTGGGTCCATGTTTACTGCAGCTTCGCTCCTAATGGCTAGGACTTGGAGGTGAACAAAGTGTCCTTCGGCAGAGGGATACATACATAAATCAACTGGCGCAGCCAGACAACGACAGATTTTTCAGCATCAAAATAGAGAGATCAGGCCATGAGAAAACACGGGGAAATTTAAATTCATATTTCTTAGAGAAAGAAGCCAATCCGAAAAGTCTGTATACCATATGAGTCCCACTGTATGACGTTCTGGAAAAGACTAAACCACGCAGATGGAGGCCAGGGAGGGTGAACAGGCAGAGCTCAGAGGACTGGGGACAGGGAGGCCATCAGTTGGACCCTACAGTGGTGGGCACGGGTCACTGTTCACTTCTCAAAACGCATAGGACATTCAGCACATGCAAAACCTATGGGTGATAATGTGTCTATGAAGGTGCATGGATTATAGCAAATGTACCACAAGGGGGAGGGGTATTGACCAGGGGTAAGTTGCACGTGGCTGTGGGGACAGAGTATGCGGGAATTCTCTGTGCTCTCTGCTCGGTTTTTCTCTAAGTCTAAAAAATAGCCTGTTGAAAATGATAATAGACTGTCTAAAGCAAAAAAAAAAAAAAAAATAGTAGCAATGACCTGTCTGTTTATAGCATTCACCAAAGTAAAAGGGATGGCCATTCAGCACAAGTTGGGAGCAGTTGGGAGAGCACCTTGAGAAGTCCTTGCTGTGCACGGGAAGGAGTATAACTTTATTCGAAGGTATGCTGTGAATTCTGAAAGAGTTTAGCTGTAAAGTCTCATGCATTGCTGTTGAGAATGTAGAAGGATGCAACCACTTTGGAAAAGAGATCAGCAACTTAAAAACAAAGACTACAGCCAGGTGCATGGTGCACGCCTGTAATCCCAGCAGCTGGGGAGGCCGAGGCAGGAGGATTGCAAATTCAAAGCCAGCCTCAGCAACTCGGAGAGGCCCTAAGGAACTTAGCAAGGCCCCTGTCTCAAAATAAAATATAAAAAGGAGCTGGGGATGTGGCTCTGTGGTTAAGCATCCCTGGTTTCAATCCTTGGTACCAAAAAATAAAATAAAACATGGGGATATCATCAAAAATGGCGGTGCAAGGAAATCCCAGAATTAAGAAGAAAGCCACTCCATTTCAGTTAGGAGAGGGTTGCCACTCCTCCCTTACTACCTACAGTCTCCTGCTCCCCCCATCAGAGGTGGCTGCTGTGACAGTGTGGCTTGTGTTTCTGGTGTGGCTGCAGGTACCAGAGGGGGCCGTGCTACGCCCTTCAACGAGCGACTTGGAATTAAATTAAGGAAACCATTCTATCTGCAACTGATTGCATCAAAAAACAAAACAGGAAATAATTTAACAGAGAAGGTGCAAGACTTGTGTATTGAAGGCTACAAAATATTGTTAGAAGAAATTGAAGACCTTAACAAATTGGGAAAACATCTCACATTCATGGGCTGGGAGGCTTTATATTGTTAAGATGAGACAACTTCTCAAATTGACCTACAGAACCAATGTAATCCCTATAAAAATTCCACCTGCCCTTTTTTTTTGCATAAATGAGCAGGCTTATCCTAAAATTCAGATGCAAATACAATGAACCTCAAATAACCAAACAATCTCGATAAACAACAAGGTTGACTCAGATTCCCCAATCTCAAAACTTGTTACCAAGCTACAAGTAATTAAGAGCCCATGGGAATAGACCTAGAGACCAATGGAGTAGAATTGAGAATCCAGAAATAAAGCTATATGTATACTGTCAGTTGGTTTTCAATAAAGGTGACAAGATCATTCAAAAGAGAAAGAATAGTGCCTTCAACAAATGGTTTTGGGACAGCTGGATATGTACGTGCAAAAGAATGAAACGAGACTTTACCTTACACCGTATGCATTTATCTGACACAGCAATCCCAAACCAATCAGACCTAAATGTAAGAGCTAAAACCATAAAACCCTAAGAAGAAAACAGGGGGTAATCCTCATGACCTTAGACTTGGTAGTGATTTCTTAAATATGACATCAAGGTCACAAGCAACAGCAATAATCAAATAGACAAGTGGGACTTTGCCAAATTTAATTATTGACATACAAATGGTCCCTGATTAGGATGGTTTGACTTAATATTTTAAAGGTGGAAAAATGATATATATTCAATAGAAACTGCACTGTGAATTTTGACCTTGCCCCAGGCTAGGAGCATGCCCTGTGATATTCTCTCTCAATGCTGGGGAGGAGCGGCTGACTTCCTCCCAGCCAGCCAGCCGTGGGATCTCCCGGGTAAACAACTGGTACCCCGGGATGTGCTCTATTGCTAAAGCAGGATGTTCAGTAAGCTGGGTGTGTTAAATGCACTTTTAACTTGAAATGTTTTTTTACTTAAATGGATTTATCTGGACGTAACTCCATCATGAGCCATGGGCATCTGTATATTAAAGGACACCTCCAAAAAGTTAAAAAAAAAAACAAAAAACCTGTTGAGTGGAAGAAAATACGTGCCAATCATATCTTTGGTAAGAATCTCATATGCAGATTTTATGAAGTGCTGAGGCTGAAGCTCAGGGGCATAGCGCTTGATGCCCTCGGTTGGATCCCCAGCTCTCTCCATCCATCACATCCTGTGTGACAGAGCAAGATGGCAGCCAGCTATGAACCAGGAGGTAGCCTTCACCAGGAACCATATCCACCTTACTCCCCAACTTCTCAGCCTCAGGAACGGTGGGAAAGAAGTCTGTTGTTTAGCTTTCTCCTTCTGAAGTACTTGGGGATGGACGCCCAAGCGGACCAAGGAGATTGGACCATGGGCAACACAAGTTTTGCATTTGTCAAGACAAGTCTTAAGATCTGTGCATCTGACTATAGTAAGTTTTACGTGAAGGGACTGTAAGGAAATCCTGAACCCTCGCTGTGAGTTTCCCTGCACTGTGGGGTGGGTGACCAATTCTGAAACTCTTGTATTCTAGGCTTGAACACCTAGTGGGAAATGGGACCAGATTTCCTGTCGCTGGGAAAAGGAACCACACACACAGGAAGAAGGAGTCCGGGGTAGGTTAGGTTCCTGGGCTGGAAATTGGACACGTCGGTGTGAACTCAGAGGTGCGGGGGAGAGACTAGACTGGAGGGTCAAAGCTTAAATAGTGGTGAACCGCAGTTTAAAAAACATCATAGAGGCGCTCCTTGACTCTTCTTGCCACTCTTCTGCAAGTTCAAAAATATTTTAAAATAGAATCTTCCCCCAGTCCTTCCCCAGGGGAAGCAGTAGTGTGCGTTTAGGGCTACGTCCAAATGCACCCCACTCTCGGGTGCAAGCATAACGCATCAGTAAAATCATAAAGTGTTTTCCCAATAATAAAAATATAAAGTGGACAGAGAGCAGAGATGCCTTCGAGCATCACCCTCCCCAGGATGCTAGGAGAGGAAGCCACTGGACACAAGTGTGCAAGGACACACTCGGACGCTCTGCTGCCCCAGCCAGAGTCAAGGAGAAGCGCCACGTGGATTTTCCCATTTGGAAGAGGCAGCAATGGCCTGGCAGAGAGAGCAGAGGCCAGGCCCGGGGCCAGGGTACCTGGGCCCACATTCCAGCTTCTCCAGGGCCTGCGCAGTATGGCCCGTCCCCTGGACCTGCCTGTCCTGTGCACGCCAGGGGGTGGCCTGCATCTCCAGCCACTCTTGCTTTCACCACTCTGGCTGGTGCCAAAGCCATAACTGTGCGTGCCAGGGGCTCAAAGACCCGCGGCCGCCCCCGGGGGCTTCCACTTTCCAAGAATCACTCTCCCCGCCTGTGCTGGCCGCCTCTCGGCCCGTCAGCCTCTCAGCACTTGGCCTGCCTGTCCCCGCGCCAGCCGCGAGCTCGTGATGTGATTTTCCAGCCTGAGGCATCTCCTTTCCCTGGGAGGCTCCAGTTCCCACTCCTCCCGGCCCTGGTCCAAGACAGCCCCAGCCCCCAGCCTGCAAGGGGCAGCAGCCACGGGGACTCCATGTTGGTGGGACCTCCCAACCTCCAGGGCGGAGGCCAGGGGTGCTGGGACCTCAGGGACTCCTATTCATTGGCTGCGACTCAGTTTGACAGAAGTCACCTGCCGATCTGTCCACACCCGACCGTCCACCTGCAGTCTCAGAGACTTCCTCTGAGGGCTCCATCCTCCCCAGAGCAGAAAGAACACGGCTTCGTTCATCTGAAACCTTTTTATTGAGTGCTCTGAGCCAGGATAAGCACACTTAGCCCCAGAGGGCTTATGTCCCAAACAGACAGGAATGTGTAATGGAACACGGGAAGAAGTCCCCTGCAGATCGGAAGGGACACGAACAGGAGAGGAAATAGGGGACATTAGCATTGCCAAGACTGAAAGCGGGAGTGGGGGTGGGGAAGGAATTTTAGTCACAGGAACCAGAAGTGCAAAGTCCCTGAGGCCATGTTCATTACAAAGACTGAAAGGGATCCATGAGGCTGGTCAGCAGGCGATGGCCTTGTGGCTCTTCTCCTAGGAAGGGCTCAAGCGTGGGGGTGAACTGAGCACATTTGCATCTGCAAAGAGGCCCTGAGAGGAGTAGAGGGTACACAGGGAAGAGTGGGCCCCTCCGCCCCAGAGCCTGGTGGCCAGCCTGCCTGGATACCCAAAGGCCATCTGAGCCATTGCTGCCCTTACCCAGCCTATGGGAGGGGCTTGAGCCTCAGACTCCCTCCCAAGCACCTGTTCTGTGAGTTGTCCCCAACCACACACTTTGGGAGAATGCTTTAGCATGAAGACATAATGCAACACTAAGAAACGCACCATTCGAAGTGTCCAGTGTACCCACGGCAAGCTGTGACCATCGCCCAGTCCACACGAGGACATTCCTGTCACCTCAGAAGGAAGCCTCCAGCCTCTACCAGCTCCCAGCCATCAGCAGGCCACCTCCTGTCTCTTCAAGTACGGCCCATACTTCCCCGTGACTGGGGGCCACCTCCCAGGGACTGGGGCTGCCTCCACCGGGGGCTGATGGGGCCTGTAATGCCCACATGCAGGGTTAGTGCGCCCAGGACACCCCAAGGACACCCTGGCCAGTTCTGTCCTCCTTCCTGGCCACTGGGACAGACTGCGGTTGTAGCTTCCGCCAGCTGGTGTGGCCTCTTCTGCAGCAGGTAGCGCACAGTCCGTGTCCCTACTGCCACATGAGTCCGGTCTCCAGGAGCACTTTCCCTGGACCCCAAGGCCAGACCCTTGGGCCTCACTCAGAACCTGCCCCACCCCTGACCCTGTCCCAGGGCCAGTTCCAGAAATACTTCGGCCACACAGCAAAGTCCCTGAGGGGGCTTCCATCCTCCCAGGACCTTCCCTAGTCCCTGGATCCACCCTGACTTTTCCAGAGGCCCTTGTGGGGGGGCACTCCCCACCTCAGGAGTGTCAGGGGAAGCCAGGTGCCCATTAGCAGTTGGTTGGATGCCCACTGTTGCCCGCCCGGCTCCTCCTCCCTTCCTGGAGTAGCTCAGCCCTTCCGTGGAGACTCTGTTTTGGAGGGGCCTGCCCTCCCCTGCCGTCCCCTCCCCTCCCCTCCTCTCCCCTGCCGTCCTCTGCCCTCCTCAAAGGTAGGCATGTGGCTCAGGACTGAGTGACATTCACAGAGGGAGGAAGAGAAGGCCAGGGAAGGGGACAGAAGACCCAGGACAAATCCAGGCAGCTGGAGGTGCTGAGCTGAGTCCCCTGCGGATGAGATGCACCGTGGTGTGGTGGGGACATGTGGCCCCAGCGGGGACAACTGGTCTCCTGTAAGGTGTGCTAGCGGACAGCTGGGAGGAAGTGTGTCTGGGGGTCCTGAGGATGGGCCTGGGGCTGCCTCAAGCCAGGCCCCCAGAGTATGGAACGAGCTCGTCCAAGACACCAGCACACGCTGGGTGGGGCCGCAGAGCTAAAGGCTGGAGAAAGAGGGACCAAGAAACTGACTTCTGCCTGGACCTGGCCGTGCCTTGGGCTTCCCGCCACCCCTGCCAATAAACTCCTTTCTTTTTTAAAGGCAGGACCGAGGGGACCGCAGCCCCTTGGGACCACCCTTGCTGTGCAGTCTAGGGGAAGGATCGGGCATCAGCAGGGACACTGGGTTAGGTGGGCCTCAGGAACCTTCCAGCAGGAGCCTGGACTCCGGCAGCCCTGTCGTCCTCATGGTCTGCTCTGTCCCTTCCAGCCTTCCGCCCCAGGTCGGGACACGCTGTGGGCGGGGCAGGTGTGTCCTTTATACTTGAGACAACTTTCTGTCCCTGGCTTTGATGCGCTTTCCCTCCCAACAACCAGGGCAGCGGCTGGGTTTTGGAGGACCGTCCTGGAGCTGCTGAACCCTGCTACCTTGCACTGGCAGAGGGCAGGACACCGGGAAAGGTACTTTTCCTTCCCTTGACAGGGCAACCCCACACCATTCGCTGACACCTGCCCCGTAAGAAAGTCCCTAGAGCTCTTTATTTTATTTATTTATTTATTTGGTACTGGGTATTAAACTCGGGGGCACTGACCACTGAACCACACCCCAGCTCTATTTAGTGTTTTACTTAGACTCAGGGTCTCACTGAGTTGCTTAGGGCCTCGCCATTTCTGAGGCTGACTTTGAATTCCTGATCCTCCTGCCTCAGCCTCCCGAGCCGCTGGAATTGCAGGCGTGTGCCACCGCGCCCAGGTCTTTATTTTATTTTATCTTATCTTACTTTATGTTTCTGTAGGGCCATGGGTGAGCCCAGGGTCTGGAGCATGCGAAGTGTGCCCTTGACCACTGAGCTACCTCCTCCTCCAGCCCAGGAAAGTCCACCTCCCTCCCTTCCACTCAGACTGCACTCCACATCCCTGCTGAGTTCGGGTCCCCTCTGGCTTTGCCTGTGACCATGCTTTAGCTTGACTTTCTCCTCTTTCCTGTCCTGTGTCCCCGGCTCCCTGTCCAATTTCCCTGGGAGAATTTTAATAAATCATTTGCACAAAATCATGCACCTCGGGGTCTACTTGTGAGAAACAGCCTCCAACGACTCTCAAGGCTTTCTCCCGTCTGGACTTGACTTTGAACTTCGGGCGTATCCACCCAACTTCCCCAGACGTGCCCACCTGGCTGTCCCACCTCAAACCCCATAAGGCCCAAATGGAGATCATCTTCTCCATCTCAAGACTGTTCCTCCTGGGTCCCTGTCCACCCACCTCCTGATCCTGAAATGTGAGGGCCATTCTCAACCACGCTGCTATGGCTCAGATATGCTTTGACCATGTGCCCAGGGTCCTTGGGTTGGAAGCCTGGTCCTTAGAGTGACGATGTTGAGGCCTTTAAGAAGTGGGGGGGGGGGGGCTTTGGCCATCGGCTGTACCACCTCTGGAAGGGATTGATGCAGTTTTCCCAGAAACCTGGTTAGTTCTTCAGAGACGGTGGTTACAAAAGAGTCAGAGAAGCCGCTCCCCGTGCTGCTTGGATCCCGTCTCACCATGTGATCTCTCTCGCCCACTTACTCCTGCCATTGGGACGCCATCTGCCATGATGGAATGCAGCCACTGGGGCCCTCACCAGAGGCCAAATCCATGAAGTAGCCTGATCTTGGACTTTCAAACCCCAAAATTGTGAGACAAATAAACTTCTTTACTTTATAAAATACCCAGACTCGAGTATTTCACTATAGCAACAACAACCACAACAAACCCCACCAGACTAATACACATGCCCCACCACCACCCTCCACCATCCATCCATGCACCTGTCCCAGCTCCCACGACTCTCTCCTTGCCATCTCTAGGTATCCTGTCTCCCTCCCCTGCGGCCGGTCTTTTCCTCACCACAGCTGACATCCAAACATCTGGCTGCATGTTCCCCTGCTCCATCTTAGTTGCCTTCATTTCCTTGGCTTGGGGATTGGGGTCCTCTGGGATCTAATGGATGCCAGCTCTGGGCCTAGCTTCTGGCTGGCCCAGGGATGGAGGTGACACAGACCCAGCCCAACCCAGGTGACACACTTGGGAAGATGTCGCCCCCTGAACCCTGCCTCTCCTCCAGCCGGCCTCCAGCCTTCGTTTCCGAGCGTGAATTCTCGTGCTTCAGTCACGTAGAAGGTTCTGGCTCTCCCCTCCCCACGGGTCGCTGCGCTGTTTACCGGTGGGTGTTTATGTTTTGACGGTTTCTAGCTGGGCTTTGGGCAGTTGGGGCGCTTTGACTGTTTTCCTGCTCCAGCCATCAGATGTGTCCTCTCGTGTCCTCTGGCTCGGCTCCTTGGACCTCCTCCGGAGCCCTCGTGTCTGACAGCCGGCTTCCTGGGTAACTTCTTCAAAAGACATCTGGATGTCCTTAGACCCTGCAGCGGGGCCGGAAATCCCTCCACAGGTTCCCCACTGCCACCTCCCCCGCCAGCGTCCCTGGAAGCCATCTGGGACCCGGGTCCAGCACTCCTGGGCCTGCACCCACCAGGTCACACGGGCCCCCCCCAAGGCGAGACCCAGCAGGGATACCCGCTGGGCACCTGCCCGGGACCAGGCCCTCTCGGCTGGACACCCCGACACAGCAGGAAGCAGCAGCCGTCCCCTGAGGAATCCGACACCCGCTGGAGGCTGGGAGCTACCACGGGACCCGCCTGGCGAGAGCATGGCGCTGCCTCCCGTGTCCCCTAACCATGGTGGCGGGGCAGGGGCTCGAGGCCAGGCCCTTGGCCTCCACGGCTGCCCTCCATCCAAATGGACACATGGACATCCAGGTGTGCTTGGCGAGTGCCGAATGGAAAAGATCAACGCAGCATCTGTGGGGGTCCCGGGGCCCAAGGAAGGGCAAGGGACAGAAGCAGTTGGGCGTATCCCTTCCTCTGCTCTGGCCTCCTCCCCCGTCACAAAGGGTCAATGTCACTCTCTCCATCTCACTACCCAGGAGACAGAGCTCAGAGACATAAGGAGTTGGCCAAGGCCCTCCAGGCCACCAGGGGAGGAACCAGGGCAGGGACCCGGGGGACTGGGAGAGAGTGGCCCCCTCTCAGCACTACCTGGGGTCCTCCAGGAGACCACCGGGAGGCAGAGAGGGCATGAGCTGGAGGCACCAGGGTAGAGGCCAGGGCAGAGGCGGAGGCGTCACCAGGCTGTGGGCATGAACTCTGTGGACGGGGCAGCCGGCAGGCAGCCAGCCATGCGGTTGGGAGTGCGGCCCCGGCTCTCCACCCAGGGACGGTTTTGGTGGGTCCTGTCTGTAGCCTCCCTAACTAACCAAGAGGACAGACAGATGGACGGGAGCATGGGTCTGGAGAGGCCACCAGATGTGTCCAGCACAGAGCTGGTGACCTGCTTGCGCCCACCCAAGAGGAGGCAGCCGCTGTGCTCCCTGTGGGCTCAGGGTCCTGAGCCTCTGGAGTGGCCACTGGCGGCTGCCCGCTGTGTCCTGCCTGCTCTGCTTTGTCTGGGGCCGCACAGATGCCGGGAGGAAGGAGGAGGTGTCCCCAGCGGGTGCAGCGTCTGGAGAGGACTCTGTTTTTCCGAACCAAAGCAGAGACGGTCCACATTAGGGCAGAGCATGAAATCCACCCTAAGAGGTTCCGCGTGTCTCTGGGATGGGACCGCTTCCCACCACCACCATCTCATATCTGGGTGCTTTCCCTGGACCAGAGAGAGGACCTACACCCTGCCAATCTCCCCCCGGGCAGCAGAACAGCGGGGCAGACTGTGGGGCACCGGCTGCCAATACCACAGCAGCACTTGACATCTCGGAGGCGGCTGGAGCCAGCCGGGGCGTCACTCACTCTGCCTCCTCCAGGAAGCCCCGCCTGACCACCCCACCCGTCCCCGCAGGGTCTCACAGCGCCCCTGCCCACACGTGCTGGGTCAGACCCCACCGGGCACCTGCCAGGTTTTAGGATTTGCTATTAATCCCCAGTGTGTTTTCTAATCAATTCATTAATTTTTTTTCAATTATTCAACAAAGAATTATCGAGTGTGTATTTGGGGCAAGCCCCGGGAGCGTGGGCTTTTTAGAAACCAAGAAATCGTTTTACACACTGTCACAGCCCCCAGACACTCACAGGCTGCAAGAGAGGTCGGTCAGGCAGGCAGACAACTACATTAAAAAGAGGAAGTGTCGCTGCTGAGAGGAGCGTTGCTGATCGGGGAAAGGGTCCCAGAAGACATGGTAGAATATACCACTCTGGGCTGCAGCAGCACGGGCACAGACGGTGGGTATGATAATGATGCCAATGTTTAATGAGCATCTACTAGGTGCCAGGCCCTGCCGGAATGCTTCCCTCGCATTAATGTATTTGAAGATCACAAGTATCTGATGAGGTGGACGCTATTACGGTGATGACCCTGGTGACCTCCGCAGAGAGGGTAAGCAACTCGCCTAAGGTCACACAGTTAGACAGCTTCGTAACTCAGTGTGGGCTGCAGGCAGTCTGGCCCCAGAGCTTGTTTCTTAAACATGATAAGGTTCTGCCCGTCTTGGATATATTACTGCCTTTCTTCCAGAGGATTGTGGACACGTGTCAGCCCGAAATGTGATGTTTCCAACTCAAATAATCAACACCATCTCCCCCGACATCCCACCCGCAGCAAAAAATTTAGAATAGTCACGCCGATCTTGTTCTCTCGTTCTCCCTGTGAATTCTTCCTCCAACAAAAGCGCAAACCCCTCCTTAGGCAGGTCTGTCTGTTAGGGTCCTCCAGGGATCCCTTGTTTGGGGCCCGTCTGGAAGTGGCCCCAGCCCCAGCAATCTTTGCTGAAGAGCTGACTAGGGCCCCGCCACAAGACACCTGAGCTGCCAAACACCCAGAGGCTGGCCAAGCGGTGAGCCCAAGTGTGAGATTTTCCAACTCAGCCTGGAGCCTGGCCTCCCCAGGAAAGATGAGCTCACCCGGGGTCTCTCCTGGCCTCTCATGGGCTCTGAACTCCAACCAGCGCTGGAGCCCCTTCCAAAGTTCTAACTCAGAAAACCTGTCTGCTCACCCTGGCCGCAGAGCATGTCCGCCACGCACGGTCAGTGCTAAGGAATGGCCCCTGAGGCCGGCTCAGCTGCAGCCCAGGCCCAAGCGCGGGGCCTCAGGCATGGCCTCTCTGAGGAGGACCTGGCCAAGGCTGATTCTGGGGACTGTGTCTGGAGCCACAGGCCAAGCTGATTAGCTAAGGTGAGACTGAGGCCCAGAGTCGGCAAGGAGTCCAGCGAAACTGCAGAGGAGGAAGGAAGATCTGGACTCCCCTGGCCCCGTGGAGTGGCCGTGGGGCTGGAGGGGAGGGGGAGCTCCCCAAGACATCTGAGGCCTTGCTCCCCCATCCAGTGGGGTTGCTGAAGGCCAGAGGAGTGGGAATCTGGGGGACAACAAGAGAACAGTTGGTCAAGTTGTGGGTTTTGAAGGGCCTTGGGAGACATTCACCACACACTGACCATTGGTTCACATAAAGAGAAGGCAGGGCTGCAGGTAGAGCCTTGGACGCCATCTTAACTGGACTGAGGACCAAAGCCTTGGAAAAGGATGTGCTGGTCAAGGTGGACCACCTACATCCAGTGAGACAATGCCCAAAGGCTCTTGGGGGAAGGTCCATCTGGGGCTTTTGAAGCGTCAAAGGAGTGATAAATGAGGACTCCGAGAGGCAAGCTCATGGAATCCTCGGGAAGTGTGAGCCCAGGAAGCAGGGTATTTGGGATATTTCCTGACTCACAATCCCGATTCTCCAGACACCACTGGACGCCCAACACTGAGACTCAATCCTGACACTGACTCCGAATCATGCTGACCCCACAGTTGAAGGGCGCAGTCCCATGAGCAGCGTGTCTCCACTTCAGGGACCAATCCCAAGTCTCAGGTCACCTTCTGACCAACCAGCTGTGAATCAGGACCTTCTGGGACCTGTCCCCACATGAAACCATCAGGTAGAAGAGCTCAAGGAACTCAAGGACGGGCTCTGCAGACGATCCCCAGTTCCTTACCTCGAACCAAGAACGGCCAAGTGGGTCGGGAGCCTCCATACCCTCCCGGAACATTATTAGTATAGTCACCAAGCCAGGAGCTCGTGCACCCCGTTGTTTGGGGAATTCAGAGAGGTTTCACTCCATAGGCACGAGAGATTGGGTTGCTGGCATTGGTGATGGGACTCGGCCTGCACCCCTCTCCCCGCTCCAAAGGTGGAAGTTCAGGAGACGAGGCTAAAAGTTCCAGCCCTATAATCCTGACTGGGTCTTGCTGGTGGCCAGTCCCCATCCTGAAGCTATCTACACCCTGGCCTCTGGCCATCTCATTAGCACGCAAAGGGTACCGTTAAGTCACCCGCCAGAGATTCCAAGGCTCTTATGAGCTACCCACCATGAAGCCAGGGACAATGACCAAACATACATTTTCTTATCATGTTACAGAGGCCAAACCAGAGCTCAGGCCCCTGGGTAGAGAGGAGGGCACCCTGTCCTGAACATATTCCAAAGAGAAGTAGGTCCGTCCATCATGTCCACCCAGTGGACCCACAGGAACACTTGGACAAGCTCTCTCCACAGCAGCCCCAACTAGAAACAGCCCACACGCCCGAAAGCAGATGAATGGGTAACAGTCATGGGATGTCCCTGCAGTGGAACTGCCTCTTGAGCTGTGTGCACACCATGGAGGAATCCCCAAATCTAAGGCGAAACCAAAGTCGTCAGAGTGAGAAGAGGGCCCACTGCTTGGCTCTGTTTGTTCAAAGTCCTGTGACAGGGAAATCGAATCTGCAGGGATGTCAGTCAAAACGGTGGACCCCTGAGACAGCAGGTATTGCCTGGGAGGGGACAAGGAGGAGCCCAGACCTCTGGGGTTCTACCGAACGATGACTGCAGAGCACAGACGTGTAAAGGTCATCACAGTGCGTACCTAGGATGGGTGCATTTTCCTGTTTGTAAATTTTGTCTCAACAAAAATACAAAGGAGAGAGAGAGAAGTGGGGGGAGGAAGTGGGATCACAGAAGATGGTGGAAGAGAGCATTTTAAAGAATCAGTCCCTCTACTGAAACAACCATAAACCAGTAAAAAACAATTTCAACACTTTTTTGTAACTCTGGAATCTAATTCCAATTGCGCAGCTACAGGAGAGTTATTTTAAAAAACAAAAGAGCAACTGCATTTTGGTAGCAGAAAACCAAGGCCTTTCTCACCAGCCTAATGACCTGGCCCATCATGGCAGCCGCTGTGGGGACAGTGGCCTGCCAGGTGCTGATGTGGACCTGGTCTCTAAAGTCCCACAGCCCTGCTGGGACCTGTCTGGGGTCCCCTGAGGAGTGGCACAGGGGATGACGTTGGTTTGGCCCTGTCTCCCTCAGGCTGAGGCGGGCTTCTGGGCCACAGTGGTCTCTGGAGGAAGATGGAAAGTGACTTACCCATCGTGCCCTCCTGGAGCCAGAGAGGACACACGGGACAGAGGTGGACAGAACCTGAAAAGGAAGAGACCAAGAAGGAAGAGAAGGACTCAGATGGACCATCAGCCTGCGAGGTGCATGCCCAGGCTGGGAAACGTACTCGGGATGATGGGAGAGACCCTCGGCGTCTATTCCTGCCCAGCCGATGGGCGTCACACGGGCAGCAAGCGAAAGCTAAGGCAGAGCTGTTCTCCAGCAGGCTCAGCAGTGCCCAGCGCGGGACTTACAGGAAAGACCAGGACAAGGCTGGGTTTCTTTTTCTTGTCTCCAGACCTATAGGAAAATCTCCATCAGATCCTTGGCCGGCCACTGAGGTGATGGAAAGGAGATTTTAGGGATCACATTCAACGAGAAAGACAGTCTCTATGAAAATAATTCAGAAAAACCACTAAACAAATGGATTATTGAAGCCACCGAAAATCAGCAAAAGCAAACCCACATGAGGGAGAAAACCTGATTTTCACAGTTACCACACCATCAATATTTTAAATTTCCAGTTTTCAGCCAAAAAAAAATTATAATGCATGGATTGGGGCTGGGGCTCAGTGGTAGAGCGCTTGCCTAGCATGTGTGAGGCACTGTGTTCCATCCTCAGCACCACACAGAAAATAAATGGAATAAAGTTATTTAAAAATTGTAACACAGCCAGGCACAGTGGTGCACACCCGTAATCCCAGCGGCTCGGGAAGCTGAGGCAGGAGGATTGAGAGTTCAAAGCCAGCCTCAGCAACAGTGAGGCACTCAGCAACTCAGTGAGACCCAGTCTCTAAATAAAATACAAAGTAGGGCTGGGGATGTGGCTCAGTGATTAAGTGTCCTGGCATTCAAACCCCGGCACAAAAAAATAAAATTATAACACATACCAAGAAATCAGGAAAGTATGGCCTATTTGTGGGGAAAATACAGACAGAAATGACCCTGCATTTACACTGTGGTACACATTGTAAGTCATCTAGGGGTAGTTTAAAGTAAACCGAAGGATTTGCTTAGGTTCTATGCAAATTCTGCCTGTTGAATCCAAGGGATTTGAGCATCTGTGGATTTGAGTCTCTTCAGGAGTTCCTGAACTGATTCCCTGTGAAAGAGGGAGGGCTGCATCTAGACCAACTCAAACTTTCATGCACAAATGGGAATCACTACTGTGGGCTTTGGAACTCGCCCTGAAGGGCCGGGCATTAAAGGCTTGGAACACAGCTTGGCGCTTGGTGGTGGGTCAGGTGGCCCCAGAAGCCAGAGAGTACATAGATATGGAAAAGGGTGGACTCCAGCAAGAGATGGGCCTTCTGAGCACCAGCGAAGGCCCCAGGGAGGCACGTAGGAGCAGCTCCGTGGAAGGAAGACGGCCCTGAAGAGAGGATGGGTGCAGAAGGCTTCCCAGGGTGCGCTACAGTGGGGATCCTCTGAGTGGGAGCCCCCAGGCTCCTGTGTTAGGAGCTTGGTCTGCAGTGTTGGGAGGCGGTGGGACTTTAAGAGATCTCAGAAAATCTTCACCTGAGCTGGGCACCGAGGTGCACACCTGCAATCCCAGCAACTCAGGAGGCTGAGGCAGGAGGATGGCGAGTTCAAAACCAGCCTCAGCAACTCAGCGAGACCCTGTCTCTAAATAAAATATAAAAAGGGCTGGGATGGGGCTCAGTAGTTAAGCACCCCTGAGTTCAATCCCGGTACCAAGTAAATAAATAAGGACAGCTGGGGTGACTCAGGGTCACAGAGACCCTACCTCTTGACTAGAGCCACCACCGCCTGAGAGCTGCTGAGTGAGGGTCAGGATCTCTGATCACCTTTTCTCCGCTCCATTGCCACCTACTGGTCCCAGCCCTGCCCTGGGCCCTGTATCCCACTGGGTCCCAAAATCAAGTTCCCTCCTAATAGATCTCCATGTTCCCAGGAAGGACAGGGAGGCTCAGCGCTGGTTCTACAGCAGCTGAGAAGCTGAGCCAGCTCCTGGTCCCCAGGCCCCGCTGAAGCCCATGCTCCAGGCCTGGGGGCTGACAAAGGGATCATGGAGTTTGGGGCAATGCCAAAGTCAAGGTCCCCCAGATCAGAAAGGCCTAGCCTCTCCTAGCTGGGTCTTTCCTCCCTCCTACGGGAGACAGAGGTGGTGGGCCAGCTGGTCCCCCTCCCTGGGGAGCATCCTGCACTCGGCTCCAAGGCACACAGTTCTGGAAGCCCTGAGCAGGCTGCTTCATGGCGGGGGCACTGGGCATAGTGACGGGGAGCAGAGGGGACATTCTAGGACAGGACATTTGTAGCCTCTCACCCTTGGCCCCTGCGTTCCACTCCCTCCCTCCCTGGAGCCTCCCAGCAGGGCTGGACAGGGTGGTAGTTGGCGCTCACAGCCATGCGCATTCTCCCCAGGGCACTGTCAAGATTAAATCAACATTTTTTCCGTTTCCCTTTATTGCGAACATATTGAATGCTCTTGCACAAATCCGTCTCCACTGGCTCCTCCAGCCCGGTTCCTCAGCCTGGCTCAGGGGGGGGGGGGGGGGGGAAGCAGGTCTCACCACCCCCTCCCCCAGGCTTCAGAGGCCCTGCTGTCCCTAGAGACAGGGTCCAGGTGCGATCCCCTGACTCCGCGGGCCCTGTCCCTGGCTGCCAGCCCTCCTGCTGCCAGGTACTCATGCTCTCTGCCCTCTCCCATGGGCTCAGAAATCCCAGAGGAAAAAGAATTCCCATACCCGCCTGTCATCGGCCAGTGACAAGTACGCTCAGAACTCAGCCTTGCCAGGGCCCGGAGCGGAGGGACGGTGACATCATCCCAGCGAGGTCTCGGGAGAGGACTGAGACCCTCGGGGGAATCACTCATTCACTTGTTCAGTAAATTCTTGCTGGATGCCGCCCCTGCACGAGGCCCGAGAAGGCCTGACATGGGAACAGCCGGGCTCTCGCGTCCCCAACCAGCAGCGCCCTGGCAGGGCAGCGGGTGCCCGGCACAGGAAGCACAGGTGGGGCAGGAGCTCGGAGGGCTTCACCCTGGAGGGATGAGGGATTTGGGTGGAGCTGGTCAGAGAGAGAAGGAGAGGTACATTCCCGAGGACAGTAGGGGCGTGAAGCGGTGAGGCACGCTGTGGGGGAGGGTCTTCGGGGTGGGTGACGGGCCTGGAAAGGTGGCCAAGGACCACGCCACAGAGGGCCTGGTGGGCAGTGGGGAGCCAGGGAAGGGCCCGGAGCTGGGGAGTGGCAGGGTCAGGTTGGAAGTGGCAGGAGCTCCCCCCGGCTCCCTGTGGTGGGCCCAGTGGAGAGGCAGAGCCAGCCCAATGCCCAGGGGACAGTGAAGGGGTGTGACCACAGCCCAGGCCACAGCACAGGGAAGAATAAAGTCAGGGGTAATGGGAATCAGTCTTGGTCAACCCGCAGGATGAGGGTGGGCGTGGGGGCAGGAGGCGGTTTAGAGGAGGTGACATCTCCACCTGCGTGCTCGGGGCCCTGGGCGCCTTCCCTGGAAGGAGCCCTGGAGACCAGCAGGGCAGAGGCAGCCCTGGGCTTGAGTGGAGGCCTGTGGGCCCTGGGGGGGGGGCGCATTGAGCTGGTGGCCGAGGGCTGCTGGCCTAGAGCCCTGGTGAGCATGTGGCTGGCAATCGGGGCATAGTGTTGGTATCGAGTCACAAGAGCGGGGAACTGACCCTGGAAGAGACTGAACAAGAAGAGGGTCTGGGATGGGGCCTGAGGCCACCACTCAGGAGGGGTGAGAAAGAGGGGCTGGGAGCAGCGCCCGGGCAGGCAGGAGGGCGGGCGGGCAGGGGCTTCGTGGTGGGAGGGTCAGCGCTTGTGGGCCCAGAGGCTGGGGGTGGCCAGCAGGCTACGGCCAAGGAGGACCAGCTACCCTGTGCTGCACGGACCTCTGCAGCATCTAAGTGTCTATTTGTCCTCAAAGAGCTGGGGACAGGGGCCCGAAGTTCTGGAGAAGTGGACTGCGAAGAAGGTGGGGTGATGGGAGCCCAGAGCGAACTGAAGAAAACTAGCTGCAGACCCAGGAGAGAGCCGGGGTCCTCGAGGGGCCATTTTAAATCTTCAGATGATGGACAAATCTTAAGTTTGGAAGGGGCAACATGCCAAGAGCCAGAGACGTCCCAAGAGCCAGAGACGTCCCAGTGGGGGTCTGAGCAAAAGCCGGGCATTGGAAAGAGCCCAGACCAGGAGGCAGGAGACGTAGGTGCCAGCCCCGCGCTGCCTTGGACTGCCGGTGACCTGGGGCTGACCCCTCTGCCCTCCAGCCACCCCTGCCCCACCTGCGGGGTGGCCTTGGCCCCCAGACCCTGCAGGACGTGCGTGCCATGTGGCATTCCTGGGACTCAGACGGTTCCAGGATCCTAAGACTCTATAACATAGTTTCTGTGCTGTGCCAGGGATGGCTGCAGCCGACCATCGCCCCCTCCCAGCGGCTCTGTCTGCCCATCCCGCCGCCAGCGCACCATCCCTCCCTCTCCCCATCCATTCTGGGCATGGCCAGCCTCGAACACGTCCCAAGCGAGCGCTTGGCAGGCCGGGGCGTGATTCATCCCCTCCAGCCGGCTTCGTGGCCAGCCCAGCCGCCAGAGTATGCAGAAGACATTCTTGGCCTCACCGGTCCGGATTAGCAGGGCGGGGGCGGCTGGGCGGGGGGACGGCAGACTGTGTTCTCCCTTCCCCACCAGGCGGGGGGCGATGAGGCACGAGCCTGTCTGAAGTGGCCGCCAAGCTGGCCAGGGAGGGAAATGGCCCCATAAACCAAGGCCACGTCTGGGACCCAGACAGCAGGGCTCGGGCAGGGGCGCTGGAGGAGGGCCGCTACCTGCCCCACGTCCAGGAGCGCGTGGCCGGGAGGCCCAGGAAAGCAAGGCCCTGACCATCTTCCCTGCGAGTCCCTGTGTACCCCCTCCCCATGCCTCCTCCTCCTTAGGGGAGCCTGGAGCACCCCATCTTTACTTTGCAAACCCCAGGCTTGAGAGCTCAGAGCCTGCTCCTGACCAACCAAGGGGCAGAGCCACTCTGCAGCTTTAGACCCCCATTCACACCCACCTCGGTCCCCAGGTCCCCACCAGGGCCAGCCCCCACCCAGAGGATCCTGGGTTCTGCTCAGACAGGAGCTTCCAGAACAGAACTGTTCCTCCCCCATCAGACGATCATTGCAGAGTAAGACCAAGACTCCCCAAAACAGCTGTCTCGGGTCAGGCTGTGCCCTCCCAAAGCCCTCCCTGGGGCCATCACCAGGGCAGGGCTGTGCCTTGCCCCTCAGACCAGAATCCCCAGGGCAAGGCCTGTCTCTCCCTGAGGAGTGACCAGAGAGGACCGGGTGGTGGAGGTGGGCAGCCCAGGGAGGAGATGAAGGAGAGGGCTGGGGCCACACACACCATGGGGTCGCTGGTCCCCATAAGGATTTGCTGTACAGAGGACTGGTGAGTACATTTCCTGGCTCGGGGCAGGAGGCCTGGCCTTTTCCTCTGGCTTGGGGCCTCTGGGCAGGGAGGAGCAGGTGGGCCCAGGGCAGGGGCAGCTCTACCGCTCTCTGTGAGGCCTCCATGACCCCCATACCTGCCCCACGCCTGATGGTACTGCCCCCCGGCAGTCATCACACCCCAGGTGCTTGAGACTCAGAGAGGTCAGAGCAAGGGGCTCAAGCTCCGACCCCCTAACTTCAAATCCCACCCCCCACATACTCCAGGGCTTTTCTGAAGCCAGTTTTCTTCATCTGGAAAATGGGGACAGTGGCACCTCCATCAGGGGGTCCCTGGAGTAGGTGAAGATGCCCAGTAAATCCAGGTGGCACAAACTCCTGGAGAGCTCTGTCCCCTCACTGGGCCACAGTGACTCCTAGTGACCGCAGGGCCAGTCCAGCCTGTCCCTCCATTCTCCATCCACCCAGGTCCTCCAGGAAGTCACTGAGACAGGGCAGCAAGCAGGAGCCGGGAGCAAGCAGGCTGACCTTGGACAGCCACCTCGGTGGCCTGGGGGGAGGTGACGGGCCGGGGCTAGCATCACAGCCCCCGGGGCTTCCTCATGAGTCCGTCTTCTCCCCAAGCCTTGCCTGAGCAGGTAGGTGGCTAAGGCCCCTCCCCAGGGACACCCAGGGCCTGTTACCAGCCCAGGAGAGACGGGATGGGTGGGGGCCTAGTTGAAATCCTGGCTTTGCTGTGTCCCCCCAATGAGGCACCGTGAGGGGTACTTCACCTGTCCAAACCTCAGTTTTACCATCCGCAAGGGTGATCATCAAACCTGGAGCCTTGACCGAACGGCCTGGCTATCAGCAGCTGAAGCGAAGAGCAACAGGTGCAGACATGGGCTCAGTCATGTCCCCCATCTCCAGGCCCCTCGAGAAGCACCCAGTTCCTGGCCCATGCCTCTGCTGCAGAGGGGCAGGGATCCTGGGCCTCCCCAACACCTGCGCGGGGCCTGAGGAGAGGGACAGAGCCCAGCCAGGCCCTGCATCTGCTTCCAGCCCAGAGTCCAAGCTGAGACCTCTCCCCACCAGGGCGCCCTGCCAAGTCAGCTGCGCCTGGGCCAGATCCTGAGGACAGCTGGCCCAGACTGGAGCCCAGGGACGGAGTTCACTCCCTGTCCAGTCCTTAAAAGTCCACCAGCCGAGCTCCTCTCCTGCCCGGAGGGCCTGCGTGTGCAGGGCTGCATTCCCCGCATGCCACAGAGTGGGAGCTGGCTGGAGGTCTCCCCGGAAAGTGCCTGGCTCCAGACCATTCCCTGGGAAAGGCCACCGCAGGGACCTGCAGCCGTGCAACTGCTGCTGCGAGGCCCCAGCCGCGGGGGGCGCTCAGGGCTCGCTGAATCTGCACTGCCAGGGTCGAGGGGTGCTAGGGAGAGGGCAGCGAGGTCAGGGAGCAAGGTGTGCAGAAGGGTTTCAGGCGGGAATGCTCAGCAGGGACCAGGCCTCCTGGGTCCCCTCCCTGGTCAACTTCCCCATGCACACTCAGGGCACCATTCTCCTTGGCCCTTTCTCTCCAGGCCTCTAGCACAGAATGGCCCAAGCCTGGGTCCCCTCTGAGGACATCTCACAAAGCCGGACAGTCCAGGAGGGAGAGATGATGTGGACACAGCCGTGTTCAGGCTCTTGAGCTGTGGCGGGCACAGGGACTCTCCCTGGAGGTGCTCTGGGTGGGAGCTGGTCCTGTCAGGCTTGAAGGCGAAGGAGCCAGATAAAGAGGCCTGGCCATGGGGCCAGGGGGGCCTGTCCAGGATGGGTGTGTGGCAGGTGTCGGGGAGAGGGCAGGGCAGGGCTGAGAGGTGGACAACGCTGCTGTCACAGCCATGTCACACCCATGAGTGCCTTTGAGCAAGCAGGGACTCCACTGAGAAGTAACAGGGACAGACAGGCTGTAGGTGGGGAGGAGGTGTCAGTGAGAGAGTCCCAGCACTGACCCTGTCCCCAAAGGCCAGGGGAAGGCAGAGCGCCCTGGGACCTACTGTCTCCTCATAGTGCCAAATCTTCTAGGTTGCCACATGCACGTGGCACAGCCCCACACACTTACACACACACTCTCACACTCACACACTTTCACACTCTCACACACACACTCACACGCCCCATACACTCTCACACACTCACACTCTCACACACACACTCACACTCTAATGCACACACACTCACATACCCCATGCACTCTCACACACACTCACACTCTCACAAACTCATACACACACACTCACATTCTCTCACACACACTCACACACACACTCTCACACACTTACACTCTCACACTCACACACACACACTCACACTCTCACACACACTCACACTGTCTCACACACTCAGTGGAGGACTGGCTCTAAGAGGGGATAGGGGTCCCTCCGGCCATCCTCTGTTGCATCCAGGCCCCAAGTCCCATCCACCTAGAGGGGCTATGTCCCCTGGGCCTGCTGAAGCCGGACACACTGCTCCCCACCCCCAACCCCATTCCCCAGGACCGCTGGTTGCCCTGGAAACTGTTTAGGCACAAAACTCCGGGACCTGTTCTGGGGGAACATGGAGAGGAGCAGGCAGGATTGGGGGAGGCCAGGGGCACATGGGGTACGGGGGCCTCCTGGTCACCAAGTATCCCTGGTCCTAGGGGAAGGGCGGGCCAGAGCTGAACTGCCCTTTCCAGGGCCCAGAGCTGGGGGTGCCAGAGAAGATGACTGCACAGCCCTGGCCTCTGCCCTGGCCTGCCCCTGGCGCTGGACCTCAGACTCCCTAAATGCATCAGTGGCCTGGGTGGCTCCTTTGACTCCAGTCTCCAGCCTTTGTGTCCTGAGCTGCAATCGGAACTACCCTGGGGCAGAGAGGTCTGGAGGCCATTCCTGCTCAGCGCCCCCAAGAAGCCCCTCTCCATGCGATCCCCATGGGAAGGTCTGTCAGGGTATCGTCAGGGGCAGGGCAGCGCTGGGGACAGAGCCTGGAGGGGCAGGGTGGGAAGAAACTTGGAAACTCTTAGAACCTCGACAGCCCCGTGAGTCAGTGAGCAGATGGAAGTGGTTAGGCCCTGGCAGGAGGCGCAGCGGCCGAGATGGCAACCGCGTGCGTGCGGGGAGCTCAGGGCTCTGAGCTCAGACACCCACCGAGACGGGTGGCTCCCCCAAGCCCATGCATCGTCAGTTCCTGGGACTGGTGTGCAGGTTTGAGGTCCCCAGCCAGAGTGTGCCCACGAACTTATGTGCTGGGGAGCCCAGGGGGCTGGGGATGAGAGCCTCAGGTCCCAAGAAAGGGAGGGGACCCCCGGGTGGGAGCTGCCCTGCTGCTGGATCAGTACCGCTCTGTCCAAAGGAGGAAGGTCCCCACTGCCTGCCTCCTCCCCATGCCCAATAGTCCTCCTTCTCAGAAGGACCTGCCCGACAGGTGACAAACACCCCAACAATGCAGTCCTGTCCTCTCCTCATGGAGGCTTCTGGGAGGGGGACCTACAGGGAACCCATAGAAGGAATGGGGGTCTACGGGCTCAGATGAGGACGATGCATGGGCACGGTGGTCAGGAGATCGGCAGGGTCCTCACAGAGGACGCAAGGCAGACCATAAGAGAAGACAGGATGGGCAAGATCAGAGAACCTCAGCACAGGCCCTGTCCCTGCAGCAGTGGGCTTGGGAAATGGCTTAAAACCGAGGGGATTTATATTCTAGAAAGATCACTCTGGTGGCCCGTGATCAGGCCAGGATAAGCCTAAATTAGGGGGCAGCAGGCAAAGAAGAGGGGATAGGCACCAAAGGACTCGGGAGGTGAAATCTACAGGATTTGATCACTGAGGGATAGAGAGGTGGGGAGGGGAGGCACCTGGAAGGCTGTCATGCTCCTATGAGCGGCAGGACAGGAGGGGCTCCCGGTGGAGGTGGAGATGGAGGTGGAGGAGCAGGCCGTGGAGGGAGAGCTAGCCTGGGGCAGTCACTGGGCTTCCCTTGAACCTGACTTTGCAACATCTGGGACATCTCGGTGGAAAGTCCCACAAGGGCCATCAGCACAAAACTGTCAGCAAAGCCCTTAATGAGGATGAAGGTCTTGAACACAAGGCCAAAGAGCTCTGTTTTCTCACAGATAAGATGAGGCTCTAATCAGGCAAGTGACAGTCACATTTAGCATTATTGGGGCAGTAAAGAGGGAGCTGGCTCAGACAGACACTGGAGGCAGGGAGACCCAGGGTGAGGAACTGAAACGTCCCCCTAGAAGCCAGGACCCAAGCAGTTGTGGGGCCAGGAAAAGGGTCACAGGGCCTGACAGCCTGGTAGCAACTGACCGAAGCTAACTGTCGCAGGTGGATCTCACTTCATGTAAGTGGAGTCTTGACAAACCCATTTGGAAATGATGCTCATGCTGTGGTCTACGTCTAATCCTGTTTTAAATGACCCAATCCAAAAAAATTAAGAAAATTTTATTTACAGTAGCATAAAAAAATAAAATACTTAGTGGGAAAATGAACAAAAGGAACACAATTCTGTATGCTGAAAAAAAGTATCATTGAAAGAAATCTAAGATCTAAACCAGTGAAAAGAAATCCCATGTTCATGGATTGGAAGACTTCATATTACTAACATGACCATTCCATCCAAAGCTGAGGATGATACTAACAAAAACAGATCCCACACAATCCCAATCAAATTCCCAATGATGTTTTCTGCAGAAATGGAAAAATCCTAAAAACTAAATATTACATGAAATTTCAAGAGACTCTGAGTGGCTGAAACAATCTTGGAAAAAGTACAAAGTCAGAAGATCACTTTCCTTGGCTTCAAAACTTAATGACAAAGCTACAGCGGTCAAGAGAGAGATTTACTGGTCTAAGGATAGACATATAAATCAGAAATAAAACTGAGAAATAAATCACTAGGTTTAGGGCCCATTGGTCTTTGACAAGGGTGCCAAAACCATTCAACAGGGAAAGAACAGTCTTCTCCACTGAATTTGCTGGGACAACTGGGCTTCCACCTGTGAAAGAGGGAAGGTGGACCCTACCTCACACCATATACAAAAGTTAATAAAATGGTTTGAAGACCTGAGAGTAAAAACTAAAGCCTGTAAAACTCTTAGAAGAAAACATGGACATTGGGTTTGGCAATGGTTTCTTAGATGTGATACCAAAAGCACAAGAAATAAAAGAAAAAAAAGCAGGTGAACTGGACTTCATCAACATGAAAGGCCTCAAAGGACACAGATGAGAGCAAATATTTGCAAATCACATTTTAAATGACTTAGAGACTCCTCTTAGAGCCTTCTCCATGGGGGGGGGGTGAAGGAAGACCCCACCTTCATGTGCAGAAGGCAGGTAGGTTTCCTGCCCTGCCCTGATTCATAAAGTAAGTTTGCCCCAAATCGACCTACTCCTCTAGGAAATTAGAGGAATGGGAATTGGGGGCAGTGGGAGGAATCGGGGACACTTGTCCCCAGGGCAGCCACAGCTCTCTGGGAACTTGCTCACAAATTCCCTAAATTCCCCCATATTAATTTTAGAACTAGTCCTCGAAACCCAAGGAATCCAAAGGACGGCTCAGTGCCAGTGCGGGCAGCTCTCAGCAAGGGGACAGCATGAGGGAGAGGCTGTCCGGGCTGGCCTGGTCTCCCAGCCAGGCCTCGTCCATGGGAAGGTCACGGGAGGCACGAGCCGGGGCCAAGCCCCGTGCAGGGCGCGGGCCCAGGCAACAGGCCAGGAGGTCCTGAGGCCTGAGGCCTCCATTCCCACTGACATCAGTGCAAGGTGTCAGGGGGCCTGAATCATCGGGGCTGGGGCCAGCCCCCTCCCGGGGGGAGGACATAGCAAAGACATGAGGCAGCGTGAGCCAGGCAGGCCGCCCCGGGCTTGGCTGGACACGGAGACTGTTTTATAGAATTAGTGAGTGGGACTCGCCACAGGGGGAGGTGGAGATGTCATGGTCCTGGATTTCAGCAGGCTGCACCACCCCCCCCCTTTCTGATTCACAAAATTAATTCCAATGGCTACAGAGAGGAGCCCTTGGGTAGGACCAGGGGTCATAAACACGGGAAATATTACCAGCCCCAGCCAGGCTGCTGGGGGCGCTGGGGACCTTCCAGGGGGACTAATTTATTTAGCCTTCTCATTAAGAGAAAGAGATGTGGAAAGAAAAGACTTTGCCCAAGCCCAGGGTGGGTGCTGACCTACACCAGGCAAAGATTGTCCAAGGTGAGGGCAGACCACAGGGACCATCCTGGCCTCTGTCCCCCAACCCAGGGAGGATTGATCTTTGTACAACCATGAAACCCCTGGCCTGACATCCCAGCCGGGCAGGCTAGGTGGTGTTGCAGATGGCCTAGCCATCCTAAGGGAGAGGCGGTTGGTAGGAGCAGCTATACCAAGCAGGGCCCCTGGCCAGGTAAGCACAGCTGCCCTTCCAGAGGGTGTGTGCCTGTGACCACACGTGCACGAACTTTCCTGTGCACCCCCTCTCTCCAGGCAGCATAGCCCCAGCATGAGCACGTGGGAGCAAGTCCAGGGTACTCAGTACCCAGCCTTCTAGAACCTGCACAAATCGGATTGCACAGGTAGACACAGGTAGATGGCTCCTTCCTCCATCCTCCCCGGACATCATCCTGTAGCAAGTCACCCCCAGGTCTGGCGGTAGTTCAAACGTGGATCTCAGGGAAGCTGAAACCCGTGCTAGGCATCTTCTGTGTCTCCGACACTCCCGCCCCCACGCCCTGAGCAAAAGCCCCACCCGCGCCTCGCCTGTCCCACTAAAGGGAACAGAAATCAGGGCAGCTGGCATGGTGTGCCTGTCCGGAGTCTCCAGGTCCTGAGAACATCATTCCAAGCAGACCTCGGGCCCTGGCGTCCCGAGGTCACAGGCGAAGGAGTCTGTGATGGGAGGCAGCTGGGCAGGGGGTGTGGCCACCGCGTTGGGAGGCGTGCCCAGGGCCCACGCAGACGCTGGAGGAGCCTCCCCTGGGAAGCCCTCCGGCTCCCAGCTGCAGGTTCACGGCTGCCAGCGCAGGGACAGACACAGACGGGCTGGGACTGGCAGCAGCTGCCGCTGGGCGCCTGCCGAGTCCCGAGCTGGAATGAAGGAGAAAACCTGTCCAGCAATGAGATCAAGGCGATGGCACCAGCGTCTCCCCCAGGGAGCCGAGCTCTGCGTCCCAGGACATTCCAAACTCTGCGAACAAAACATGGGATGGGAGGCCGGCCAGGCTGGGCGGGTGCCAGGTGGGCCCCCACTCCTCCCATCGGCAGGGGGGCTGGCTTCCCGTGGGGGCTGTCCCAGCCCCGCAGTGGGACCGACTGGGAACGTAGCATGAGCTGCTGGGAACCTTGCCCGAGCAAGTCGCCTGGGGACGCCATGTCCAGACACCTGCCACGTTCCCCGCGGCAGGGCGCCACCAACAGTCATCTGCCTGGGCCCTTGCTGTGTGGGGTGCTTGGAGAGGTGGCTCTGCACATCCACCTGCATGGTGCCGTCCAACTTAGCAAAATCTTCAAAGCCACAAATGCATTTAATAACCCTTGGAGGAAGCCAGGTCTGGCCAGTTTCCCCCATTTATAGGAAACCAGGGCCCAACGTGGGATTTGCTCTGAGGCCACACAGTTACTGAGCACCAATGTGGGATTCTCACCCAGGACTGCAGCCTCCCCACTCCTGGAGTGCTGTGTGGACTGCAGCCTCCACCCCAACACTGGGCTGGCCACAGGAGACCACCCAGACCATAGGCTCATCCTCCCTGGCCAAACGGGGATTCCACAGCAGCACCTCTGAGATCACCAAGTTCAATGTCTTCATTCTGTATGTGGGTAAACTGAGACCAAAAGAGCAAGGGTTTAGCCAGGCGCAGTGATACACATCTATAATCCCAGTAGCTCAAGAGGCTGAGGCAGGAGGATTGTGAGTTCAAAGCCAGCCTCAGCAATGATAAGGCACTAATCAACTCAGTGGGACCCTGTGTCTAAATCAAATACAAAATAGGGCTGGGGATGTGGCTCAGAGGTTGAGTGCCCTAGAGTTCAATCCCTGGCACCCACTTCCCCTGCAAAGTAAAAGCAAGGGCTTGCCCACAGTCCCACGGCAGCAGAGCGGAAGTAGGACTCGGTGTCAGAACTCTAACGATGATGCGCGAGGAACCACAGAGGGACAGATGCCACAGACAGCTGGAAAACAGCCAGTGCCCTGGCTCAGAGTCCTGGGAGAGGCAGGTCCTCATCCACACAATAGGAAGAAAGGATGTTGGCTCCTGCCATCTCACACAGTGACTCTTGCCAGCCCAGACTCTGAGGACTAGCTTGGGGCTGCCCAGGGACTGAGCACCAGTTAGGAGACCCCAAGTCCTAGAGGGTGCTTGGGGATGGCGAGGACGGAGGCAGGTTCTGCTGGTTGAGCAGGGAGGAGGTGTGATGAGAAACCAGGGAAAGAAAGGCTCGGAGACAGGAACGGCGTTGGCAGGGGCTGAGGAGCCCTGTGCAGGCGGGAGAGGAAGCCTGGGCGGGGCGCTCAGTGTCAGCAGCTTGAACCACAGTCCATAAATGATAGGAAACCAAGGTCATGGTCAGATTGACCATGACATGGGCAAACCTGGCCCAGGGAGGGAGTCCTGAATGGTCCATGGTGCAGCCTAAGACCAGCAGCAATCAGGAGTTTTCAGCAAACATTGAGAACGTTCCAGGAGAGAAGCCTCGCTTAGTCTTTCTCTCCCCGTCTGTCCTGGGCTGTGGGCCCCTTGAGAGAAAGGGAAAGCTCCCGTCCTCAGGGAAGGCGTGCGCTGACCCTGAGCGCCTCTGCATGCACAGAGAGTCCACACTCCGCTGGCCCAGGTCATGTTGACCGAGGGTACAACTGACAAGTGGCTCCTTCCAAGGCTAGCCTCATCTGCCCCCCTGGCTCCTCCCAGCGGCCACAGTGATTGGCGCACAGTGATTCCCAGAAATCAGTGGTTTGAACCTCAAACCAGAGGCAAGGCGTGGGCAAAGAGAGAGATTCAAGGAGGAATTCACCCACCCCGTCCTGCAAAGATTTACTGAGCACTTACTATGTGCCAGGCTTGGGCTGGATGTCAGGACCACAGAGAAGAGCAAGGCAGAGCCCGACACTCTGGGGAGGAGAATGTTGCCCAAAGATGGAGGAGGCCTGAAAGCCCAGGAGACTCAGCAACGGGTACTGGCCTAGGGAAGGACCTGGGAGCCGCAGTCAGTGCAAAAGAGATGGAGGAAGGAAATCAGGAGGGTCCAGGGGACAGGAGCTGCTCAGGAGGGCACGCGAGGAGGGGTCTGTAGGGGTGTGAGAGACAGCGGAGACCGAGGACCTCAAAGCCCACTTTCTGCCCAGCCAGGTTTTGGTGGAGACACAGAATCAAGGCCAGGGGCCATTTTCACCTTTTAAAAACCACAGACATCCGATGCAGGACTCCAGAGCCAAAATTCTGGGAGAGACGGAGGCCCTGTGGGCGCTTCCGCTGACGTCAATGGGGCGCTCTTTTGTGTCTGTGGCTTTGACAGGAGGAGGCCAGATTAGGGGGCTGAGCTGAGGGTAGAGAAGAACCAGAGGCCCGCCTGCCACCCGTTCCTCCAATCTGCCCGCCCATGCGCCAAGCTCCTGTGGGGGTGGTTTGGGGACCCTGCCGATGACAGGGCAGGTGGCAGTCACTGGGCAGGATCAAGACTCTGGAGTCCTGCAGAATCATAACCCCTCACCGGGCCCCATGCCTGGGCCCTAGCATTAAAACCACAGCCCGGGTGATGCAGGCGGCTCCACACAAGAGACACCCTCCTGCTACCAAAGTGGCACCCGCAGCCACTAAGGGGCATTTGGGGCCAGGATTGTCATCCCACGACTCCAGGAAGGTGTTGCTTGCCATCCTTCTCCTCCCCAGCCACCTCCCTCCAGCTCCTGCCATGACCCCCACCTGCCCTCCTGACTCGAGTCCTCTTGACACAGCTGTCCCCGGGTCCAGCCCAGGTTTCTGGGGCACAGCCCATTTCCCAAACACCGAGACGCGCAAGGGGGGACTGGGGGAGGGCAAAGGTGCTATGTGGCTGACTCATGTCCCCAGGCAGGGCACAGGCTCCAGAGCATATTTTACTGGAGAGAAATCGGGCCTGAAACTGCCTCCCCACCCAAACCCAGTCACGGTCCCCACTTGGTTTCCAAGTCCCTAGTGATGCTTCCAGAGTCCGGAGCAGCTGGGTGTGGGCTGGGGGCAGGGGATACAAATACAGTAGGGAGGGGACAGGGACAACCTTCAACACACCCCTGTCTCTGTCGGCTCCACACTAGGGTCCTGTCCTAACAGACACTGAGTGTCCACCCCGATACCAGCTGAGCCCTGGTCCCACACCCCAGGGACCCTAACACCCCTGCCAGGATGCACTGGCCATAATCCCAGACAGAGCTGCAAATCTGCCCCAGGCTGAGCACCAGCCAGGAACCCTGTGACCCCATGCTGAATCTGATCCTGCCCCTAGTCTGCCTCTGACCCCAATCCCAGACTGAATTCAACCCTGGCCTTGAACCTGGACTGAATCTGACCTTGAACCCAGGCTAAATGCTAACCTCCACCCTGAACTAAATGACCCCATCACCTGTCCCAGACGAAGCTCCAGCCATGCCCCAGACAGCCCTGACCCAGCTACAGTCTAGACCCTGCCCTGACTCCCACCTCAGACTGAACCTGACCCCCAGGCAGAGCCCTGACCTGGCACGGAGAGTCCAAGAAAGACTCAGAGGGCAGCAGGACGTGAACCCCAGCCCCTTTGCTACCAGGCAGGGCAACAGGTCCTCTGGACATTGAGACCCCTGAGAAGGAGAGAGACTCCAGACCACTGACAGGAGGTCACCCAGTCAGCACCACCCCTCCCAGTCACAGGTTTCTTAGATTGGGGGTGGAGGTGGTTACAACCTGCCTGTCCTTGTGTGGATGGATGAGAGACGCACATCCAGGGCTGTCCTGGAGGGGGCGTGGCCTCTTACACCCCTTGAATGTGGGTCTTGCAGGGAAAGGGGACTAGCCGAGAGGTGATCCCTTCCCATTCAACTCAGCATTGAGCCATGAGGACAGGGGACACAGTCAACGTGGCAGTACAGGGCTAGAACACGGGACAGGGAGCCCGGCAGTCCCCGAGCCCCCAGCCTCCAGCCCCTCCCAATTGCAGAAGATGCAAGTGTCGGGGAAAGAGGGGCAGGTCCTGGGGAGCCATGGGCCTGAGGGGCCACTTCTCCCTCCCCCCAGGTGTCCTCTGGTCTCTGGATGAGGGGTCAGGGCCCCAGAGAGCCTTGCCGACATCACCCCAGTCCCTGGCCTGGCTCCCCACCTCCCTGTGAGAACGTGAGCTTGCAGCCGCCGGGGAAAGATCAGCTCGAAGGAATGTGCTGTCCAGGGGCCAGCGGACAGGATGGGCCGCCGGAGAGGGCGCGAGCGGGGGTGGGGGGAGCGCAGGAAAATGGGAGCTGGGAAGGAGAGCAGAGATGTGCCTGGCAGCCAGCCACGCAGCGCCGCCGGCCCAGCCATTGTTCCCAGCCCCAGGGTCAGGTGCACTGGGCTGAGGCCCAATCTCAGCCTCAGCTCGGCGGCCGCAGACTTCCCCAGGCCTCCTGCCTCCCTCCTGTCCTGGACCCTAACCTCTGAGGCCCAGCCTGGCCTAGGAAATAGACAAAGCTTGGCTTCTATGCCCCAAACAGCTCTTGGCAACATTTCCCGGCTCAGCCCCAGACCCAGGGCCTTTCAGAAACCCAACGCTGTCCAGACCCCTCCCCCCTCCCCCGTCTTAGGGGAGAAGCGTCTAGATTAAATGGGCTGATTTGATGAGCAAGTCCCCATGTGGGTGTCAATGGCCAGTCACAGTGACCAGCCACTCTCAAAGCATGGTCCCTAGTCCTGCAGCATCAATGTCACCTGGCAATCTGTTAGAAAGGCAAATTTTCAGGCCCTTCCACACCTACTAGGTCAGAAGGTCTGGGGATGGGACCCAGCGATCTATTTTGACAAGCCCTCCCTGGGGATCTGAGGCAGGTTCTTCCTGTACTTCAAATGCAACCGGTCAACTCAGCAAATGTGGAGAGAGGTCTGACTCACGGGATGGGTGAACGAGAGAGTGAGAATGTCTTATGTGGTCTCTTCCCCAGAGTCTTCCCCCAGTAGGATGGTTCCTTCCTGCCCATCTGGTGTCCAAGTGCTAGGGAGAGCTAGGAGCTGCAGGCTGGACAAGCAAAGGCTCAAAAGAGGGTCCCTGGTTGGTGTTCAGGATAAGATTCATGTTGGGGAAGAACTAATAAGAAGGGCCCCGGGAGCAATGCTGAGCCACCATCCTTAAAAGTGAGAGATCCATTAGGATGCCAATCACCTGAACATTGAACTTGGCTCCTGCAGAAATCCCCTAACTGAGCCCAAGCTGGGCCCCAGAGTCAGAAACAAAACAGAGCCTGCCAGTGGGGTCCAGAGACGCCAGCTGAGGGGAGGGGACAGGAAGCGGCAGGATGGGAACCAGCATGTTCTGGGTCTTGTTAACTCATCCCCAAATCTCATCCTGGAATCAGATCCCTCCGAAAGCTGGGGATTGTCTTTTCCAGTGTGTCAGACCAGCTGCATGACTGCAGTCTTCTCAGCGCTCCCCGTCGCCTGGGTCTTGCCCAGCCTTGGCTACAGGTGACCTGACTGTGGTTCACATTTCCAGAACAAGCTAGAGAGAGGGACAAGATCTAACAAGTCTAATCGACTTGTTCCATCCACCTGCCAACTCGTCTGCCTTCAGAGTCCAGGAAGGGAGGAAATGGTGTGGCCAGATTTGCACACTAGCTGGACAACCAAGAAGCTGTCATGGCCAACTCCACCCAATATCAAAAGGGGGATTTTCCACTTGACATAAAAGAAGAAACAGTCTTAAGCACGGTGCTGTGGTGCCCGTCTGTGATTCCAGCAACTCTGGAGGCTGAGGCAGGAAGGTTGCAACTTGGAGGCGAGTCTGGGCAACTTGGTAGAGCTCCACTGAGTTCAGTCTGCAGTACTAGAGAGAGAGAGAGAGAGAGAGAGAGAGAGAGGAGAAAAGACTTCAAATTTTTTTCTCCCAAGTCTTTAATGTATTATTTTATTTTCTCTCCATATTTTTTATTGGTGCATTGTAATTGTACAAATGATGGGATTTGCTGTTACGTAATCATGCATGCACACAAATGACAATACAATTTGGCCAATATCACTCCCAGCATTTCCCCCTCCCTCCTCATCTCCCACCCCGGGGGGTCCCTTTCCTCTACTGATCTCCCTTTGGTTTTCATGAGACCCACCCCACTCTTCTTTTCCTTTTTCCTCTCTAGCTTCTGCATATGAGAGAAAACATATGACCCTTGACCCTCTGAGTTCTGAGTTTCAACTTAATACAATGTTCTCAGGTTCCACCCGTTTTCCTGCAAATGTCATAATTTCATTCTTCTTTATGGCTGAATAAAACTCCATGGTGTATAGACGCATTTTCTTTATCCATCCATGCGTTGATGGACACCTAGGCTGGTTCCATAGTTTGGCTGTTGTGAATTGGGCTGCTATACACAGAGCATGTGTCACTGTAGTAGGATGACTTTAATTCTTCAGGATAAATACTGAGGAGCAGTGTAGCTGGGTCATATGGTGGTTCCATGCCTAGTCTTTTGAGGAACTTCATGCTGATTTCCACGATAGATGTACTAATTTACAATCCCACTAACAGCACAAAAGTATTTCTTTTAGGAGAAACATCTTTACCCATAACCATCTCCTCTGCTGGGCCACTTGACAATTCAAGTTCAGTAAGTATCCCATGGGATAAAATAACTCTGATGTCAAGTTAATCTGAGAAACACTAGTTTTCCAGGCCAGGGCCCTTTTCTCGGTCGAAGAACCCCTCTTAGAAAGTCAAAGCCTCCATTAACAACTAAACTCTCTGAGAAGTCCTGCAAGACAGGTGCATCTCTGATTTGCTTACATCTCGTGTTTCCCAGGTTACTGATCCGCGAACTTTTTCCTCTCCCAACACAACAGTCCACAGAGCATCATTTGGGAAACCTATCCAAAATGCAAAGAGCGTCTTTCCAGAGTTCTGGGGAGTAAAAACAGAATTTAAGGAACATTGTGTTAAAAGTCCCTAGGCAGAGAGAAGGGACTCTGGACACCCATTTAGGGTTCAGCATCCCTGTCTCACCTTCTAGAAGACCCCATCTCTGCAGCCACTGTCCCCAGAAAAGCTTGCATCAAGTAGAAGCCTTAGAAAATGGCCAAGATTCCTAAGCTGGGAGGGGAGGTTGCCCACTTGGATACAACATGGATAAAGAACCACACAGATAGGTGCACCCGGCCAGTAAAAGAGGGACCAGGCATCTCCAGGCAGCCCCTGGGGCCTAGGTACAGCCCCGTCCTTTGGCTGGAATTGAATTCTCAGACCAACTTGGGTCTACACCTGACTCCCAGCTCTATCCAGCTGGGCCCCCCACTCTGTCCTCTCCTAGTTCTGTGGCCCCCAGGGTCTGGGTGACCTCCCAAACCCCACTGTGGACTTGGAGGCTCCTGTCCCCTTTGGAGTGGAAGGGAGAAAAGTCCCCCACAGCACCCGCCCTCCTGCATCGCGCTTGACCTGCAGAACAATTCAGGGAAATGTCTGTCCCCACACAGCCCTGCCGCTCCAGGAACTGCCGACCCTGCCCAGGAAGGCCGTGCCGGGGGCTCCACCCTGCAGCTCCCTCCGTCTGCAGACCACGGACCAAGATTGAGGGGCAGCACAGCAGGGGACCACGGGAGCCAAAGGGGCCATAGGCCTCCTCCATGTGGGTGAGAGGGGAGTGTGGGAGCGGCCTCCCTCTAGGGACTGGGGCTTGCCTTCTGGCTACTTCAGAAAGGGAGTTTTGTCCCTGACAGGGAAGTAAGCAAGAGCCAGATCGTCAGTATTTATCTGGAGAGCCGCAGCCCCTGTTCATGTGGCCCAGAGATAATAAAAATAGCACTTTGACTTAATTTGAAAAATGTACTAATTGGTTCGGCGAGCACTGTGCACTTGGGTCCGGCTGGGCACTGGGAGATCCAGGGTGATGAGCCCCACCCTGTCCTGGGGAGACCTTCAGCCTAAGGGGAGAGAGGGACACACGGATAGAGAACCCAGGGCTGTGACCTGCCCCAGCTTATGCCCCCTGAGGAACACTGGCCTCACTCAAGGTGGCTGAACAGAGGGCTCAAGAGGTTGGCACACATAGTGGGAAGGCCTGGGGGCACCCCACCAAGTGCAGCTGTGACCACCTTACCACGGAAGCCATGGGGCCAGTGTGGAGTCTACAAAACGAGAGGCCCTGTCCCCAGGCTCCCCCATCCTCTTTGATTTTGCCCTGGCTAGCCTGGACCTTGCCCCGAGGTGGGGAACCACTGGACAGTGAATTGAAAAGCAGGAGAAGATGGACTCATCCTTGCTGGCTGGCACAGACCATCCGAGTGTGACCCTCCTGGCACAGAAGGATGACCCCTGGATGTCCCTGGGCAGAGCCCTCTAGGGCCTGTGGACTTCCTGGCTCCAGGAGTAGAGAAGCTGATGACCCTAAGGGCCCTCCTCGGCCCCAGCCCACCAGCTCTTGCCTTTGGGGACACTGGGGCTGTGACGGCAGGGCAGGCTGCCCGGGGACAGTTGAGGTCAAGACAGCCAGCCCGCCTGTCACAGCCCCTCACACCCACCTCGCCCGTGTGCCAGACTGTTTTTGTCTTCTTGGAGGGGGAGGGGTGCGGCTCAGAGCCTTGAGTGATGAGTTAAGTGACAATGAATTGGAAGCACATGGAGCCGGGGCTCAGGAGGAAAGTGTTCGGGTGAAGTGCAGGGGGGGGATTTCATCAGCCCCCACCCCCCAGACAGGACAGAAATAGTCCAGGCCAGGCAGGCTGCAGCCCACAGGCCTGGCCCCAGCTCACCACCCCGCGTGCTGGAGCGAGGCTCTGGTGGCCTCCTTCCCTGGATCTGGGTTGCGCAATCTCCCCTTGTTGTTCGGTGGCCTGTTTGTTGACTGGCCTGGTTTGTCTGGGAGAATCTGCTCCCTAACAGACTCCCAGACACTTGGCTTGAAGGAAGGGCCAGGCCAGGCCAGGAGACCCTCTCCCGCTGTCTGAAAGTCCACCAGGGCCTGAGTGAGAGGCCAGCGCTGGGCTTTCGAGGCCCAGCCAAGGAAAGATTTGGTATGGTCATGGCTTGGTGACCAGGTTGGGACCCTGCAGTGTGGGGTACGTGGGTGAGTGGTGGCTGAGGGCAAGGTGAGCTCCACCCAGGCAGGAGTTGCAGGGCCCTATCAACAGCTCAGGTTAAACCCATTCCCCAAGGGGGAAACTGAGGCCAGGGCAGGAGTGCCCCAGGCACCAGATCAGTTAACAGCACCACCAGGACTCCAAGCAAGCAAGGTAACGCCAGGCCTGTCAGGATGGGAGCAAGCTGAGGCCACCCTGGTAGGTCTCGATGACAGAGCCCTCAGCCACCACTTCCCTTAGACCAGCCAATGGGGGCCGCTGACTTGACCAGCCAGAGTCCAGTCTGGAAGCCTCAGACCAGCCCAGGCGCCCAGGGGAGGGCTGCACCCTGCCCACCCCCTGTGTGAGCAAGGCTGCGGCACATGGGTGTTCAAGGCCACCTGGAGAACCAGGGCCTTGTTCCAGGGAACCAGGCGGGACACATTCTCCCAGGTGACTGACCAGAGTGCTGAGGCCTAGAGGGACCAGGTCCTGGAGATAGGGGAGGGACAGAGCAGATGGCCCATAAAACTCTGGGGGACCTGTGCATGGGACCTCAGCAAGGGACAGCAGGAGGACTCCAGGTACAGCCTGACCTGGACTTGCCCAGCCGTACAACGTTCAGTGGGACCTAAATGACATACGGGGAGGGGACAAGAAGGGACAGAGGAGCTCCCATCATGGGAGCCTGAGGAGCAGCCAAGCTGGCTGTGGATGAAGCCAGGATCCTCTGTCCAGCCCCAGCAGGGACGGAGCCCACCTCCCAACCCCCCTCAGGCCCAGGCTCCCCGGGAGAGCCCAGATCCCCAGGACCTTCCTGCCTCTGTCTCCCCAGCAGGGCCAGAACGGGGCTCCTCAAACACACACAGCAAGTGTGGTCGGCACGTCCCCATGGCCCTCTGCACCCCCTGCCCCTGGTCCCCAAGACTCATCCCATCTGGGATGCCCAGTGGCCGGCTTCCCTGCTTAGCCAAAAGGCTTCTGCTCTAGCTGCTCCCAAAGGTCTCCCGCTGCTCAGCCCTTCTCCCCGCCCTGGCCCTTGTCCTCCCTCATGGGCCTTATTGAGCCCAGAGGAAGTCCGCCCAGCTGGGGCATGGGGGTACCGGGCTGGAGCTCTGGGGAGCCTGAGAGGAGGATTGTGGGGAAGTCTCCCCCAGCTCTCGTGGCAGGGGGGAAATAAGGGGCACCAGGAGGGGCTGGGACAAGCCTGGATTTGAATTCTGGCCCTGACACTTGTCAGCTGTGTGGACAACTAATTGTCCTGCATAGGCTTGAGTCTCTTCATCCATAAATAGGGGTGATAATGGGTCCTCCCCCCAGGGTGTGGTGGGGAGCGACTGGGATGTCACATCACGGAGAAGCCCTCTCCGCAGGGCCTGGCACCAAGGGTATGCCCAGTGAAGGGTGGCCATTGAGTCCCTGAGAGAGAGTGGAGGCGCTCTGGGTAGTGGGGGAGGTTGTTAGAGGGGCCTGTAGGACAGGAAAAGGCCAGAGTGGCTCAGTGACCGTGCCAACGGCCCGAGCACCCCTCGTCCTCCCCCTGCCATTTAGCTCCTCTGGCAGGTCAGACGGATGGCAGCAGAGGGGGACAGAGGGGACCCCACACACACCAGTGGAGACCCCCAGCCTTGGAAGCCCTGGGTGACCATCCAGGCAGCACCCCTAGCTCAGGGTCAGGTGTTCCCCCAGGAGACTGGCCCACAGGGCTGGGTCCCAGGCTGACCCCAGTCCCCACACTCTGCCCTCCAGAGAAGCCTAGGGAACCAGCCATGTGGCCAGCCATTTGCAGACGGCAGAGCCCGTCTCTGTCTGACTTTGGAAGGCTTGGCCAGACGGGAGCTCTGCCCTTGGGCCCCTGGACCCATCCAAAGGCCTGGGGGAGACAGGACACGGTGTCCCTGCGACTCAGCCCATCCTCCTCCTCCTTGGTGGGGTCTGGCAGCCTCTCTTCCGAGAGCCTCAGAGCCATCCCTCTTGCTCTGTCCACCTCTCTCTGCTCCTCCATCTGCCCACTCCATTCCAGCCCACGGAGAGGCAGAGGGAGCCACGGTCAAGGACTCAGGCTTGGGAGCCAGCCACCTGATTTGCATCCCAGTCCTGCCACCTTGCAACCAAGTGGACCTGAAGCCTCAACTTCCCTGACTGTAAAATGGGTTGGCATGGGCTAGACCCTCCCTAGAGGCAGGCAGGAATGAGTTAACGCGGAAAGCCTTCAGAAGGGTATGTGGCCCACAGCGGTTGCTCGATGAATGTTGGCCCTTGTTATTTTTATTTGTATCTCTTTCTCGTGTGTTGACTCACATTTTCCGTGGGCAAGGAGGTGCAGAAGAGGGCATGGGGCTCTGTGGTCGCAGCTGCCTGTGGCTCCAGGGCCCCCAGGCTGGAGGCTGCAGCAATAAAGGATCTCTTTCAATCGGGGCCAGTGATGCTCCCCTGATAAGGCTGAGCCACAGGATGCAGGATCGCCAGGCTCCGCAAGTGCGGTCCAGGTCCCAGAGGCTGGGTGGGCTCCAGAGCACAGGCCACTCTGGGCCAGCGGACAGCAAGGCCCCCAGCCCAGGCTCCAGGCCCCTGGCTGTGGGGCACCTCTCCCAGGCCTCTGTGTCCTTCTCCCAGGGATGGGGAGCTCACTACATGCAATGGCAGGGACTTCAGCCTCCCATGTGCTTTAGCTAGGGAGACGTGTGTCCCTCATGAGGTTGGAAGAGTCTATCATCCCACTGAGGAAGCAGTCAAGGTCACCACCAGGCAGTGCTCATAGTGGGCATCTCCCCGGGCAGCCCCTGCCCTTGCCCCTGGGTGGTCTTTCCTCGTGGCAGCCTGGTTCCCACAGAGTGCTGCTCTCTCCCCTCAGCCCCATCCTGCCCAGCACGGTGTTGCCAGGGAAGTATCTGCAAGGCCGGCCACATGAGTGGGCTCCATGCCGGGCCCCGGGAAGCCCCCTGAGAGTTGATGGCACCCCCTGCAGCGCCCAAGGCACCGAGGAGGAAGAAGAAGACAGGCAATCCAGGAGGGGGGCCAGGGAGGCTCTTTCATGTGATGCCAAGGGGCTGCTGGGTGGGCTGGTGCAGAGTGGCAGCTGTCAGCACCTGGGGACAGACTGTGTAAAGAGAGTGCGTGTCCAAATGGAGCTCTTCCCAAGGCAGCCCCTGGGAGAAGCCCCGAGAGCAGTGAAATCCAGAAAGGAAGGGTGAGCCTTCTGTATGCAGGACCCCAGCTCAAGGCTGGGGACCCCAGGCGGCGCCGGCTCCTGACCCTGCCGGGCATGGGCTCCAGCCCTCCAGATGTGCGGCCGGCATTCCACCGCGGAGACGGGGCGGAGCAGCAGCGGGGCCCAGATGGACTGTGTTAACCCAGCAACAGCACTTCGGGGTCCAGATGCTCTGTGTTTAGCCGACGAGCCAGCTTTGGTCTCCAGATGTGGGCCTGGGACGGGGGTGGAACATGCTCCAGATGTGTGCAGTGTGAGCGTGAATAGCTGCAGGGTCCAGCTGCAGTGGCCAGGTCCAGAGGCTGGGCCCAGGGGGCTCCCCACTCTACTCAGACTGGGGGCCCTCTCCAGCACCCCCCAATCCCAGCCCATTGACCCCTGGGCCCAGAGGGGTTCAAGACTCACAAAAATTCAGACCCAGAAGTCAGCAGAACCCAATGAGACCCTCACTATAGAAGGGACAGAGGCCAGGGACCTACCCAGGGCCACCTAAGCCAGACAGACAGGAGACCCAGAGGAGCAGAGATCTGGGGTCCCTCAGACCACAAGCAATTTCAGGGTGGGGCAGACGCCTTCCTCCCCCCACCCACAGGCACTTGGACCCACAGGATCAGGTAACCTAGATGTCCGTGGCCTTGCCGGGGGAGGCCTGACCTTCAGGGGACAAGGGCACAGTCCTGTCCCAGGGGGACCCAAGAGGATGCAGCCTTGACCTGACCTTCACCTCTTCATTCTCCTCCTGCTTCACCCAGAAAGCACGGGGGCAGGAGTCCAGCCCAGTGGGAACCTGGGGCAGACCCTGACCCCCAACGCTGGGGGCTCGCTCGACAAGCTGAGGTGGGAAGGGCAACGGGGCAGAGGGGAAAGGATGCAGAGCTCCATGGGGCTCTGCAAAAGGCTCAAAAGGAAGCCCAAGGAGCCTGCCTGGGGCCTGGCTCCTGTCCCCCATAAGCACACAGGTCTCAACTAGGGTAGGACTGCATGGCAGGCCCAGAGACACCAGCGTTAGCCCTGGGCAGAGCCTGCAGCAGCCCCCTCCCGCCACCCAGAGGGCCTCAGCCTCCCAGCCCCCTCCTCAATATTAGACCCTCAGCCCCCCCCCCAACCAATCCATCAGGCCCCAGAAGGGAGGAGGGGGCGGGGAGGAGAGGGACAGGCAGGACTGTAAGAAAGCCCCCCTGGGCCCCCTCCTGTCAGTCTGCGCATCTGCACATGGGCCCAGCTCTCTCTAGACTCTAAGCCGGAGGTGGGGTGGTCACAGCAGGCAGAGGGCAGAGGTCAAGCCCACCTGACCACAGGGCAGCTGCCAGCAGGACAAGCCCAGCAGAGGCCTCTGGACAGAGAGCAGCCCCTGGACCCGCAGAGAGGAGGGTGAGCAGGCAGAGCTCCCGGGGGCCTGCGGAGTGTCCTGCAGTCTACCTCTAACCCTGTCCTGGCCAGGCACCGGCTGCAGGACAGCAGGCCTGGCTGCATCTGGCCGGGGAGGGACGCTGGCGGGGGAGGGGGCTGAGGCGAGAGGCGCTAATAGGTTATGTCAGGCGAGAGCTCTGGGGAGGGGCCGCGCCTCGAAGCTCTGGCAGCCCCACCTGGGGCCCGAGCCCAAGAGCCGGAGCCTGGAGAGAGAGGCTGGCGGGGTTCTGAGCACAGCGTGAGGACCCGAGAGGGGGACAGCGAGACAGGGCTGAGCCCCCAGCCCGGCTGGCCTGTGGCGGGATAGTGGGAAACGCAGACCCCTCTGGAGGGCTGGAAGAGCCCATGTGGAAGAAGCTGCCCAAGATGACAAGGGACAGGGCCTGGTGGGGGGCAGAGCCCCAGGGACCACCCCCTCCTCGGGAGGGCCCTCCTGTCCCCTCATCCCAAAGTGCCAGGATCCCATCCCTAAATCAGGGAACCCTGATAGTTGCCCCCCAAACCCCCACACTCTGTCTGGATCCAATCAACCCCACATGACCCCCAATGACACTGCCTTCACGGGGATTGGAGGGGGTCAGGAGCTGGGGGACAGAGGGGCCTAAAATCCATCCCCCTCCCAGGCTGTGGGCTCCAGAGTCATGCAGCAGCTCGGGAGGGAGGAGGGGAGCTCAGAACAAGGGGGTCAGTGAAGGGCCAGGGATGCGGGCAGTCTGAGGAGGGGGCCCCTCGCAATCTTGGTGGGGCAGCCAGGGCCCTGTGTGTCTTGGCCGAGAGGGACCCCTGGGCCGCCAGGTATGTAACCATTCCAGCCATTTCCTGCCCTATTAATGAGAAAGGGGCTGATATAAATATACACTTCGCATAAATAAATAGAGGCCAGGCCCAGGGCCGCATAGCAGACGGATTGCGTGGAACTGCTGGCCAGACCTCCAGCCAGCCCCCCACCCCACCCACAGCCCCCCCACTGCCCCCCACTTGTTTTCCACTGGCGGGCCAGGACCCCTCCACACTCACACGCCTGAGGAGGACGGACTAACTGCCCTCACCCTCGGCCTGGGCCTCAGAACCCCCTCCCTGGGGCCCCGGGGAAGGAGGCCAGCCTGGGAGACGGAGGGAGGAGGCAGGGTCCTGAGAGAGAGCCCCGCGCCAGCCCCAGCACTACCTCACACCCAGAGGCCCAGAGCTGGGACTGTGCCTGGGTGACAGGTGGGGAACAGAGGCTCAGGCGTGCAGTAACTTGTCCCAGGTCACACAGCAGAGCGTGCAGGGATTCAGGATCCACACCCAAGGCCTCTGCTCTGCCGGTTGTCACAAGAGGTGGTCAAGGGCAGTTCTGGTTTTTCCTCCCCAGGATACCAGGGTCCTTAAGGGGCCCAGAGGACTTTTCAAGGCATAAGCAGCACCTCAGGAATATGGGGGTGGGGGTTCAAGGAACCTGATCTGGGCTGTGCGAGGCCCAGTCAAGGCAGCTGTGTATACAGGAGGCCTGGCCTCCCCAGCCCAGGGGTACCTCCTTCCCAGAGCATTCAAGAGCAAAGCCTGAGCCTGGCACAGTGATGCACACCTGTAATCCCAGCAGCTCAGGAGGCTGAGGCAGGAGGATTTCAAGTTCAAAGCCAGTCTTAGCAACTTAGCAAGGCCCTAAGCAACTCATCGAGACCCTGTGTCTAAATAAAATATAAAAAGGGCTGGGTTGGGGCTCAGTGGTCAAGGATCCCTGGGTTCAATCCCCAGTACAAAAAAAAAAAAAAAAAGCAAGTCCTGGGCACTGGGGTCCCCCAAATGCTGACTTATGGGGATTGCCCTACCCACCCCACCTTGCACACACATGAAACTGAGACCCAGAGCAGAAAGCCTCATCCTGTGTCCCACATGGAAGCAGGGACAGAGCCACAGATTCCACGCAGCCGTTTCCCAGCCCAGGCCTCCTTGGGCTGGGCCCAACTCAGAAAGGGCTCTCTCCTTCCACAAGGCTGTCCTGACTCAGGGGGCCCTGGCTCTCCACATTGAGTGGGCTGTGACCAAGAACCCAGCCTGGCACCCTGTCATGGGGCACAAGTCAGCAACAGTGGCCAAGAACCCTGGGTCCAGCGTGGCCATGAACCTGACAGCACTCCCACAGCGAGGACCAGATCTGGGCCCCACCCCAGAACATTCCTCGCCCCCAGGCCCAGTTCAAATACCCGATCCTTCAGGAAGCCTTCCCAGCGTCCCCGCCCCAGGGAACAGCTGCAGGCTGCTCTGAGCCTTGGGCAGCCCTGGATGAAGACTGTGCCCTGACTCTGTACCACTGAGGTCTTCTCTTGACAGTGTCTTGTATGTGGACCCTTAACCCCAAGCTCGGCCATACGAGCCATTCCCCTGCAGACCAGGGAACCCAGGAGCTGTGCCTTTACCAAGTTGCATGCCCAGCACTACCAACTGCCCTCAACTTAGGAGCCACCTGGTGGCCAGGTAAGCAGGTGGGCACTCTCCTCTGTTCCCCACTGGGTCTGCAGGCAGGATGACACCTCGCTGCCCTCCGGGCCTTGGTACAGCCTGGAACCCTCTCAACCCTGTGCCTTCTGCCCGGGGCTCACTCCAGCTGTGTGAGGTCAGACCAGATCCTCACAAATGTGACCTGAGGAGCGTCAGTAGCCCCCAGAGAGTCAGAGAGGAGCTCCCCAGGGCACAGACCCCCTCCCAGCCCGCGCCCCAGATGCTCTCCCAGTCCAGAGCTGATCTGATGGTCCCCATGCAGCCATGAGGAAAGGACTGTACACAGGATGGACTTGGACATGGGTGAGGGGCAGACTGTCAGAGGCAAACGAGCAGCAACTGGCCTAAAGACCTGGCCGGAATTCATCAGCTCGGTGTGGGCATGTCCCCGTGGGACCAGCCAGGTTTGCAATATGCAGAGGCTCCCGTTTGCAACAATACAGACAGCAAATGGGTTGACGCTGTTCCCAAGTCTAGAACCAGAGGGCAGGAGACGCTGTCACCTTTACATTTCTATATTTGGGGTCATTTTTAGTCAAAGGAAAAAACACCAATATCACATACACAATACCACCTCTGGCCCCCGTCCAGGCTGGCATGAGCCTCTGACCATCGCCGGCCCCACCTGGCCTCATCCTCTGTCCCCCTGCTCAGACACTGGTCACCAGCCGTCCTCTCCTCTCTCGGCCTTTGCGCCCCCCTTCTGTCTTCCCCTCCCCCAGCCAGGCCCCCCAGGCCAGCCGGGTGCAGCGCCTTGGTGGCCCCAGCCAGCTCCAGCGACTTGAACACCCCTGCCCTTAGGTTCCCTTGCTCAATCGTGTGTGCTGTGGAGTCTAGTCCAGTTTCCTCTTCACCAGGACCTTGCAGGTCCCTCCCCAGCATTCTAGCTCGATGGTCCGAGTCTCCCCCACAGCAGACCAAGCTTGCTTCTCGGACTTGGAGGAAAGTCCTGGACCTTCCCCGACCCGGCCCAGTGGCAGACCCTGGTTGCCCTGGGAACCAGATGGAGAAGGGGAGACAGGAGGAACTCTCTGGAACCTCCCCCCATGCACCCCGCCCTCTGACCTGGACATGGGTGAGGGGTGATGTCTGACTGTCACAAAACCAGCCCTTCCCTTCCTCTCAGCAGAACCACTTACCTCAGGGCTGGGGCTGGGGCTGGCCCCTGCAGCCTGAGCTCCCCCTCCCCTCCCCTTCCCCCTCCCCTTTCTCCTCCCCCTCCTCCTCCCCCCCTTCCCCTTCCCTCCTCTTTCCTAGCCACCCTTGGAACAGGACCCTGTCCTATCAGGTGACAAGGAGTACAGAGATATCAGGGAAAGCATCCACTCCCTAGGGAGATGGATGGCCCTTCAACACGCAGTGTGTGGTTGAGAGGGTGGATTTGTGGATGGATGGATGGATGGATGGACAGATGCATGGGTAGATAGATAAATTTGTAGACAGGTGAATGGGTGGGTGGATGGATGGACAGACCGATAAATGGACGGATGGATTTGTAGGTAGTTGAAGGGGGTGGGTGGATGGATAGATGGGTCTGTGGTTGGATTTGCATAGACCAAGGTTGAGTAGCTATGGGGTCTGCTGCAGAGTGGCCAACCAGTCCTCAAAAAAATATTGCTGCATCTCTGAAATATGAGGCCCTGGCTCCCCCCAGAGGCCACAGTTCCTAACTGCCCATCTCCCTTAAAGCTCTGGGCACGAAGGGTCCTGAGAACCAGGGACAAGAATTAGACAAAGTAGGGTTTCTGGGGGAAAAAAAAAAAAAAAAAAAAATCTAGAGTCCAGTGTTGTCTCTGCCCTTGACTTGCTCTGTGACCCTGGGAAAGCTGAACCCCTCATCCATTTTCTCATCAAGCCAGACGCCTGTGTTGCTAGATTTAAATCGAATTATGTGTAAAGTATCGGAGATGGTTGACATCTGGACGCTGAAAGGTACTTGCAAATGTGGTTTCCTTCCCAGGGCAGCCCTGGGCACGCGTCCTGTGTACGGGGACCATCCCCCCATGCAGCAGGGAAGGGAGGCGGTGAGAACCTAGCCAGGCCAGACCAGGAGAGGCAGATGGGGTCACGTTTATTCTCCAGGGGCTCCAGGCTCTGGCAGGACTGGGCCCGCCTTGCGGGTGGAGGGCTCATGGAGCTTGGACTCAGGCAAGGGTCCTGGGGCCTCCTGGGGTTCAGCCCCCTGAGCTTCCGCCAGCTGGGCCGTGTGCTCAAAGGCAGCCTGCAGCAGGTAGGAGGCGAGGCAGGTGGTCCAGGTGACAAGATAGGCCAGGTGCCAGGAGGTGAGGGCCACGGTGCTCTCCACCCACCTGTACAGGCGCCTCAGCTCCAGCACTGCACAGTTCTCCACGAGAGCCTGGGGCAGGCAAGCAGGTGGCCCCAGGTGCACTGGCTGACTGCCGGCCCCATCCCAGCCCTGGCCACACCCAGAACCCCTGGCCCGCCCTCTGCAGCCCAGCCCCCACCCCAGCCCACCCACCTGGCTGGGCAGCCAGCCCAGGCTGAAGCGGTGAGCCTTCTGGAACAGCCTCCAGGTGAGCAGCAGCAGCAGCAGGGCCGCCAGCATGAGGCTGTGCAGGCACGACAGGAACAGCTGCCCCCAGGTGTCCACGGACAGCCCCAGCCACGTGCCGGCACCAAGGCGCTGCAGGGCCAGGCCCAGGGTCCGGGCACTGTCCAGCACTGCCTCACACACCAGCCTGGGTCCCCACAGCAGCAGCCACATCGGGACCCACAGCAGTGCCAGTCCTGCCCGCAGAGCCCGGACCAGGGGGCAGCTGGCAATTCCCGTGGGTGGGTGGGCCTGTGGGCTGCAGGAGCCCTGGGCCTCCTGGGCCAGTCCCGACACCCAGTGCCGGAAGAGGCTGATCTTCAGCAGAAGGAAGCTGTACAGGTGAACACGGTTCTGGACCAGCTGCAGGAGGAGGGGACACCAGTGTCACCCAGCAACACCCACCTGGGGGGCACCCAACCTGTGCTGTAGATGTGGAGCCCCCAGTCACCTTGGGCTGGGTCCTCCCATGTCCAGACATGAGGATGGTCTTTTGTCTGCGGGGACTGGGGTGTGCTCGGGGGCAGAGGGCTCGCCTGGCATGTGCGAGCCCTCAGGTTTAATCCCCACCGAGTGTCTTGTATTATATTTGGTTCCTTCCTGCTGTGTTTAGATGATCATTTACAATGCTCCAGGGTCAAGGGGAAGACATCATTATGATGATGATTATTGTAGCACAAAGGGTAACACTCCCCTAACAATCCTTCAGGATTTGAACCCAGGCCAGCTGTCTTTCCCCAACACCTGGACCTGCCTGGGCACCAGTGACCTCTGGGAGTCTCAGGGACAGCAAGATGTGAGAGTCATCGGGGGCAGAACTGATGATGGGTCCAGAGAGCGGGGTGGAGGAGAGGGAGGAACCCAAGGAGATTCCCAGATTTCTGATCTGAGTGGCAGGTTGGACAAGGGTGTCCCCCATTCACTGAGGAGTGGAGTTGGCTGGGGAAAGGCTGTACCTCATCAGAGTCCACCAACCTGGGTCCCCCAGACCCGGAGACCAGCAGAGCCTGGCTCCTACAGGCTCTGAAGACCAGGGTGGCAGAACCACCTGAGGTCCACCACATAGGTCCCCTCATGGGCTGGACCAGCAGAGCCAAGGGGCGGAGCTTTGATGGGGAAGGAAGGGCGCCTAAGGTGTCCCCTGAGGAGAAGAATCAGGGTACAGGTAGGAAGTCGGGGTTCCTCCGGGCTCATGATGTGGAGGTGAGGGAGAGGGAAATGTGTGACAGCCTATATGATCAGTTCTATAGGAGAGGAAACAGAGGCTCAGAGAGGTAAAGTAATTTGCCCAAAGTCACACAGGTAAAGGGTGGAGCTGTCCCATCTCTTTCTACTGGGTCCTATTCTCTCTCCATTCTGTGGCACAGAAACAGATTCAGACAGACCACTCAGTCCCCTGAGGGCTTATCATTTGGAGGTGTGGGCCCAAACATGAGCTTTTGCTTATTTTTAAAAACTGGATGCTGGGGGCCAATGCTTAACCCACTAGAGTGACCCTCTACAGAGAAAATTCTGGCACTGTGGTTTGGGGGTGTGGTTTCTGGAAACTGTCAGATTATTCCCCGAGGCAGGCAGTGGCCTGGGTCCCCTGGACAGGACAGGACAGGCAGAGCTCCGTTCAGCAGCTCAGAGGTGGCCAGGAAGGTCAGGTGGGCGGTCCCCCTCCCCCCGCCCCTCTCACCAGCACTGAGAGCCTCAGGACCTGCATCAGAATCCCCAAGAGGCTGGATCTGACCGGAGGGACGGCCTCCATGTCTGGCCTCCCTTCCCTCCTCCAGCTGGGAGAGGTAGGATGACCTCACAGATGCCTCAGGGTGGGGGCCGAGTTACCATGGGGACCCAGTTGCCACCAGAGATCCCCCTTCCCCTGGCTCCTGCGCTGTCCCTGCTCCTTCTGAGTCCTGAGCCCCCACATTTGGCCACACCAAGGTCAGCGGGGAGGGCCTGGCTCCCCTGGAGCCAAGTCTTGTTTGCCCACAAGGAGACCCTGAGTTAATGTGGGAGAGGGTCCCCAAAAGGCATCCAGAGGGGAGTAGGAGTTGAGGCAGGGGCGGGAAGGACGCCGTTAGGGAGCAGGGCTACACTCTGGGCAATGGGGCTCCGTCTAGCTGGGGCCCCCCGGGAGAAAGTCCAGAGCACACTGGAGAATCACCCCACCCTTGGAGAGATTTTCTCCTCTGAAATCAATGGCAAGAGACAGATTGAGCTTCTCAAGCTGTGAAGAGGTCAGTGGGTTTGTTCCAGGGGCAGTGAGGATGGGGGACAGACCTAAAAAGGAAGAGGGGTGAGGAGAAGGGGTCAGCAGCCGGGGTAAACAGGTACAAGGCCCCCCAGGGCTGCAGGACCAGCTCCCACCATTTACATTTTAAAGCATGCCCTCTGGTGCGCATGTCTGGGAATGCAGGGCTCCATGAGTGGAGGGTCCCTTTGGGAGGTTAGAAGAACCAGTGCCACCCCCACCCTGGCCCACAGCATGACTTCAGCCCCTACTCACCCCACCCCAGCCAGGTATCCTTGTGCAGGCCACACCTCGCCCAACCGTACATGGCCCCCTGCCCCAAGAGTCCCCAGCATGTCCAGTATGTCCTGGCTGATCTTCTCCCAGGGGGGTCCTGCTCGCCTGCTCACTCCTCACCTGGGGAAGAGAAGGTGGGGAACGCAAAGTCCCCCTTCTCCAGCCTCAGCCCTGCTCTTTCTCCAACTCTGTGGCACTGGGGAGCCACGGGGCTTCAGAAGTGCCCCCTCGGCCTGAGCTCTGAAGGGCAGCTAGGAGTCCCCAAAAATGAAGGTGTGGAGGACAGTCCAGATGGAGGGGCGCACCATCCCAACACCATACCTGGTGGGATGGGGGAGGGGAGGTAGGGGGAGAGGCCGAGGCCAGCAGGGACCACTGGTGACTGGAATAGGCCACCAAGCCCTAGGAACTGCAGCAGAGCAAAAGCATCGGGACCCCAGCAACCCGTCCAGGGTGAGGAGGAAGGGTCTCCAGGAGACCTAGAACTCTGCAGGGCGGCTGCCTGCCAGTCAGCCGGGCTAGCAGTATCCTGGGTGAGGGGGTGAGTGGGGGCCAGGGAGGGAGAACAGAGAGGAACACAGAACAACAAGTCGCTCAGGCTGGGGCTGGGGAGAGGAGGACAGAGGCCAGACATTAGAGAAGGTGGGTTTATGGTTTGGATGTGGTTTGTCCCCTCCAAAACTCACGTCAAGGGGCAGCAGGTATAGCCACTGGTAGAGTATTGGCCTAGCATGCAAGAGGCCCTGGGTTCCATCTCTAGCACAGGAAGAAAAACAAAATCACACTGAAATTTGGTCCCCAGTGTAACGATGGTGCTGGGACCTTTAAGAAGTGATATGGTCATAGCTCACAAATGAATCAACACGGCTTTCTCAGGCCCAGGTTAATTCTTGCAGAAACGAGTGGGTTATTTTAGTATTTAGTATTTTATTTACTTTGTAGTTCTGGGGATGGAACCCAGGGAGTGAGTTCTTATACACCGATGGGGCCTCTTCTGTTATATTCTTCTCTTCTGCACAGGCCCATTTGCTTTTCTACCATGAGATCAATCAGCACAAGGCCCGCTCCAGATGAAGCCATGAGATCTTGGACTTTGAGCCTCCAGAACTGTAAGCTTAAATAAACTTATTTTCTCTATAATGCACACAGTCATGGGTATTCTGTCATAGCAACAGAAAATGGACTGAGACAGGAGGACGGACAGGACAGCACTGAAAGAATCCAGACAGTGTGAGATGTTACCCTACTTGCAAGCCAACAACTTAGCTGGCCAGAACGCCACAGAGGCTGGGAGAAGGCAAATCCCGCAGGGTGACATGAAGAGGACCAGATGGCATCCAGGGTACACACAGTGGGTGTGTTTCAGGAAAGGAACTCAAATCTTAATCATGAGCAGAAAGCAAGCCTGCCCGTTGTCCCAGGAGGAGACTACTTTCAAGGTTGAACCATAGACATCCTTGAAAACACAGTCCAAGATAAAAGATCATTAGTTGATTGTTCCTCATTAACAGGATGTGTGAAAACATATAAGACACAGAATTGGATCCCAGCAGCAGAAGGAATAGGAAGAGTGGTAAAGTGGGGCAGGGGTCTGGGATCTCCCCAGCTTCGGTGAGGCGGTGACGGTGACACTGTCCAACTGAGATGGTGTGGAGAGGTGAGCAGGCTGGGAGAGGGGCCCAGGGACTGCTGGGTTCCATCTCTAGCACAGGAAGAAAAGAAATCACGTTGAAATTTGGTCCCCAGTGTAACGATGGCGCTGGGACCTCCAAGCACCTTTAAGATGGTGCTGGGATGGAGGTGGTGTCTGAAACCAGGGTTTGAACGGCTTTCCTCTCTCCTCTCTGCACCCCTCATGGGCTTGCCCCCCACCATCACCCAGTATCCTTCTACCCAGACTTCCACCTTATCTCTAATGTAGTCATCAACTGCCTGTGGTCAGGGCAGGAGCCCCGAGGGGTGTCCCATCTGGATGCCAGGCCCAGGTCTCCGTCTCAGCTCTGCCCACTTGCCTCCTTCTGCTGCCCCACCCCCACCCCAGAGTCCCCATCTTGGTCTCCAATCAAGATCCCGGCAAGGCCTCTCCGTGGCTCCGTGGCTACCCAGACCACAAGACCAGGGAGACAAAAGGGGCCACAAAGTCTGGGCATCTAGTGACAAAGGGCAGGGGCTCCCCCTGGTGTGGACCTTCCCCTAAGCAGATATCAGGAACTGTGATCTGAGCCTTGCATTCCCACCAGCCAGAACCTCAGTGTCGCCCTGCCTGCTTGCTGCCTTACCTTCCTTACCTCTGAAAGCAAGGACCACGCCTTGATCCGTGCAGGAAAGCGCTGCAGAGATGAAGGAAGGGCTGGGGGTGGGCTCAGCGGTGGGGCAGATGCATTGCTCAGGGCTCAGCCCGGGGTTCCATCCCAAGTGCTGCAAAAAGGAGGAGGAGAATGAATGTCCTACCGCCAGCAGGGGCCTGAGGGTAGTAGGAGAAGCCCCAATTTAGATTCTTCCTCTGGGAGCTTCTTTGCCCTCAGTCCCAGGTCCCCTCCCTCCCCCTTCTCTTGGCCACTCAGCACTAGGTTCAAGGCCATACCTGCGCTTGCTCTGTGCGACTTGGAGTTGCACCTTGCAAGGTGACAGGCTGGATAGGCTGGGATAACCCAGTTATCAGCAGCGTTGCCTTGCACGTGCCAAGAAATACCACTCCCGGGTCCCCGTCCCGCGGGGTGGATATCCCCTCCCAAGTCCAGGACAAAGGACTTGCTTCTGGCCTCCTGCCCGGGCTCTCAAGTGCGCTCCCTCGCGGGTGCAGGACGGCGGCGCGGCCGCGCGGGGGCAGCAGACACCCGGGCGCGGGGCCCGGCGCGCTTGAAGCTCAGCGGGAGGTGGCGGGGCGTTGTGTTTTGGCCACTCCACCCGCGAGGCCGGTTTCCCAGTGACTACAAAGTAGTGTCATCCCCAGGAGCTCGCCTTGTGCTGGTCCCGTAATGCCTGGGTTGCAGGAGGCAAAACCACCGAGAAATGGTCAGGATCCATATTCCCCCCTTTATCTTATGTTTCAATAATGAAAACTTAATTCCTTATCTTCGCTTTTTTTTTTTTTTTTCAGGTGTACACAGAAATGATCTATATGGCTCCATACTTGCAGGGACTTGCACTTTTTTTCTTGCTAAAAGATGGCTTTATCTATGGGACTTAAATGCAAAACTGATGCTTATAAATGGATGGGAGTCTCCGAACCGTATCCTGGTTACAGGAGCTGGTTTATGAGTTGGACAGGTTGGGGTTTGAACTGACCTCTGCCGTCTACTTACAAGCCCATGACCTTGAACAAGCTCGTTCAGAGTTTGCTTATGTATAAAACAGGCAATGTACTTAGAAGAAACTTCCAGAGAGGATATGGAGAGAAGTCGATGAATTAGAGACTTGTGATGTGCTTTTTGGGCAAGGCTTGGGGCCTGGGTGGGGGTGGTCTGAAGTCAGCCTCTGATAAAAAGGAACTCATGAAATCTTGGAAACAAAACAAGCTCCAAGTTGAATGGAAATTCTTTAAAAATGTGTGCATATTTACAAAAAGAAATTACCTGGGGTGCTCAGATTTTGTTAAAATTCACAAATTGATGTGTGGAAATAATCATTTTCACCAAACAGCTTTCAGGCAATTCACTTGGTGCCCAACCCAATATTGAAATTTCAAAATCAAGATATTTTTTAAACCTGCAAAATACAAAAGTATCACTGCAACCTTAAAATTAATACAAAAAATTAACATAAAATGAAGGAAATGCTTTGGAAATGTTCCTTAAAGAGATATAAAGTAGCCACGCATGATGACCCACAGCTACTCAGGAGGCTGGGGCAGGAGGATTGCAAGTTTGAGGCCAGTCTCGACAATTTAGTGAGTCCCTAAGCAATTTAGTAAGACCCTGTCTCAAAATTAGAATAAATAAATAAGACTAAGTGGTAAAGGACCCTTGGGTTCAATCCCCAGTAACTTTTATAAAAAGTTATACTTAGTGTTAGCAGGGTTTCAATAAATATTTGTCAAATAAATGAATGACTGGATTGCTGATTTAAAAAGAAAGTCAGCCAGACACAGTGGTGCACCTGTAATCCCAATGACCTGGGACCTAAGGCAGGAGGATAGCAAGTTCAAATCCAGCCTCAACAATTTAGCAGGACCCTGTCTTAAAATAAAAAAATAAAAATGGCTGGGGGGTGGGGGTATAGCTCAGTGGTAAAGGGCCCCCTGAGTTCAATCCCCAGTACCACAAAATAATAATTATTATTGTTAGTAGTAGAGCTGGACATGGTGGTGAATGCTTCCTACTTAGGAGTTAAAGCAGGAGGATCTCAAGTTCAAGGCCAGCCTGGGCAACTTGGGCAAGAATCTGTCTCTAAATAAATAAATATGGGCTGGGGATGTGGCTCAAGCGGTAGCGAGCTCGCCTGGCATGCGTGCGGCCTGGGTTTGATCCTCATCCTCAGCACCACATACAAAGATGTTGTGTCTGCCGAAAACTAACTAAATAAATAATTTTTTAAAATAATAAATAAATAAAATTAAAATAAAAAGGGCAGAGAATGTAGCTCAGTGGTGGAGAGTCATTGGGTTTAATTCCCCAGTACTAAAAAAAAAAAAGAAAGAAAAGAAAGAAAGAAAAGAAAGAAGGAGGAAGAGGAGAGGAGGAGAAAAGAAGATGATCAACCTCAGTAATTGGGAGAAAAATGGGTATAAAAACCGCAGTGATACACTGTGTCTCCTTCCTTTGCAAAAAAACCAAAGAGCCAGCATTGGTGTGGCTCAGCAGTGGAGCTCTTGCCCACCAGGCCCGGTTCAACCTCCAGTCCTGGGAAAGACAGAAAAGGTCTGGGGTGGACAGAGGGGCAGACAGAGAGGAGAGAGGGGGAGAGAATGGAAGGAAGGAGGGACACGGAGGAGTGGCACGGCCCAGGGCACAACGGGACATGCCCCCTAGCACAGCCTCCAGCGCTTCATGCACTGGAAAATTCTTCCGCCCACGCTGCCCATGAACCCACGTGGGAAACTGGAGCAGGCTGACCCCTCGCCCCCTGCGCTCCTCCACCCGCAGCCGCCCAGGGCTCGCTGACCCGGCTGAACAGCCCGCCCGAGGAACAGACCCGTGCACAGGTGACTCAGCCAGGGGTGACTCAGGGTGGTTTAAGTGGGGGAGACCCTCGTGCCTGGGGATAGGACCTCAAGGACAAGGTTAACTGAAAAGGGGCCTGCACCATGGCATTCAGGCGGCTTCTTCAAACCCACCGAGGAGTGTCGTGGGTCTGTCGAGGCTCCTCCTGGAGACCTAATACACGCAGTAAAAATATAAAAACCAAACCTAGAAGGTTCCTCCTTAAGGGAAAGTCAAGAACTTTTTCACTTCTTACTTTCAAACCTTCTGGAGCCAGGAGGACAAACTGCTCACATGTTTTCCTTCTGACTGGTGGATGCCTGAAGGGTGACAATAAGCCAGTCAAGCAAAGATCTCAAGGGAGAGTGACCCAGAAAACAGAAGTGCAAGGGCCCTGGGGCATGGCAGAGACCAGGCCCCGACAAAGGAGAGCAGTGGGGGGGGTGGGGGGAGTAAGGAATTTGGCTTTGGGGTTTGAAGCAGATGAGTAAGTTCACCAAAAGTGTACTGTAAAAACATCCCTCCGGTTGGGCATAGTTTCTTAACTGTTGAAATTGCGTACACAGAGTGAAGCAAGGGACATTTTATCAGTTTGTTCTTTCATGTATGTTTTGAATTTTAAGTCTGAAAACATTTTAAAATAATAACTTCCGGACTGGCGGTGTAGCTCAGTAGCAGAGCACCTGCCTGGCACGCATGGTGTCCTGGTTTCGATCACTAGCCAGTGGTGGCAGTTGAGCTCTGAGGGTTTTTTTCCTGAGGAGATGTTTTGTTTGGCTTGTGTGGTTCTAAAAATAAAGTTAGTTTCTTTTGACAAGTGGCTCCTGAATTGTGCCCAGCCAGACTGCGGCACATAGATGATGATAATATTCGACCTCTGGCTATTGTGAAGAAAATGGACTGTGGTTGGGACAGAGGAAGAGGCAGGGAGGCCAGTAAAGAGGCTGCCACAGGGTCTGAAAAGGACAGAGGGCAGATGGGACTGGAGTGGCAGAGGTGGAGAGGCGGGAAGGCCATTTCAAGGTCACAAGATTTGCTGGCCAGACAGAATGGGAGGGATGTGGCTTGGGTGGAGCGTCTGCATAAAGCTGGTTTGGGTGCTTTGCTGATATGGGATAGGGTTGGGGTGGAGGAAGAGCGGATTTGGGAGTGAAGAGAGGAGCGGGTCAGGCAGGGCACATCACTGCCCGAGGCCAGTGGCCTCCGGGAGGAGACAGCAGGTGCACAACTGGGTAGAGCCTGGCCCTCAGGGGAGTCAGCAAGTTGGAAGTCGGTGACCTGTAAATCCTCAGACCTGGATGAGATCACCCAGGAAATGAGACCAAGAAGAAGGAAGGCCCAGGACAATACCTGCTCCATAGGTTCAGCGGGAGGAGAGGAGAGGTGGCAAACAGAAGGAAGGGACCCTCTGCACCATCAGACTGGACTGCACACCCCAAAGAGCAGGCCACATTGAAGGCCACTGCCCCACACCCCAGAGGGAGCCTGAGCCTTAAAGAGCCCCACTGTGCTCTCCCAGCCCCCGTGGGAGAGTCTGGGATATCCCCTCCCCTCAAAGAAAAATAGAAACAGCAAGTAGTGGCCACACCTGTAACCCCAGCAGCTTGGGAGGCTGGGGCAGGAGGATGGTGAGTTCAAAGCCAGCCTCAGCAACTTAGTGAGACCCTGTCTCTAAATACAATATAAAGAAGGGCTGGGGATGTGGCTCAGTGCTCGGGCACCCCTGAGTGCAATCCTCAGTTACCCCCACTCCAAAAAAAAATGAAAAAGGTAAAGCTTCCAGCCATCCTGGTCAGCCTGAAGGCCCTGCCAACAAGAACACAGGGAGGCTGGAGCTGCGGCCTGCGATCTCATGACCAGAGGATAAAGCAGAGTGGACACACAGCTAGGCACCCACCCACGACATCACTTGGCATCAAAGACACCCTTCCCCTTCCAGCCCCCATAGAGGAGCCCTCCAGACACCCCAGGGTCAGGGAGGTGGCCTAGAAGCATGGACTTTGAGGACACAGCGCAGGTCCTGCACAGGAAATCACCCCTCCCCCACTCCCACTAGGATGGGGTGGGGGCCGTCTCTAGTCAGAGAGGTGATTCCAGCACCCAGACACTGTCCAGGAGTGGCCCTGAGACCCAGTCCGGCCACTGGGTGAAGCACAGGCGCAGGGTGGGGCACCCCACAATATGCTTTATTTTTTATTTGAGGGACTAGATTGAGCTGATAGGGCTTTTTGCCCTCTTCCCTTCTTCCTGCTGGGACACGTAGCAGCCACCACGAGGTGACAGATTGAGGACAGAGGTCTGTATTCAAAAGGTGGCAGAGAGGAAGGGTGACAGGAACCTGGGACCTGATGGTATAATGGAGCCAAGGGCCCCCCTGCGCAGCCTGGGCTTCCCACAGTAGATCTTTGCCCACGTCTCCAGGCCAGTCGCTGTTCTGCAGGGGAACAGAGGGGCCCTTGTCCCCCTGCCCCTTGGTGTGGATCTTGGCTGGTGTTTTAGTCAGCTTTTTTGGTCACAGCTGTTGTGACAAAAAGACCTGATGAGACAATTAGAGGAGGAAAAGTTTATTTGGGGGCTCACGGTTTCAGAGGTCTCAGTCCATAGATGGTCAACTCGGTTACTCTGGGCCCAGCGTGAGGCAGATGTACACACGCACACACATATATACACAAGTACCTCAAAGGCGCACCCCCAATGAACCCTACCTGCGTACAGTTACCACCCAGTTAACCTCTAGGGGTTAATGCACTGATTAGGTTTAGACCCTCAATCATTTTATCACTAAAGTTTCTTGTATTGTCTCACACATGAGCTTTTGAGGGACACCTCATATCTAAACCATAACAGCTGGTGACCTCTGAAATCTGGGCTTCCCCCACTACACTTATCAACTGTACTTATCAGGATCACTGTTTTGCTATGGAAATCAATATGGAGGTTCCTCAGAGGACTAGGCCTGGGACCACCATACAACCCAGCTACCTAAAACATTCAAGTCATCCTTCTACAGTGAGACATGCAGACCCCTTGATAGCAGCACAACTCACAATAGCCAAACTATGGAGCCAGCCCAGGCGTCCAGCAATGGATGAATGCATTTTTTAAAATGTGGTATGTATACACCATGGAGTTTTATTCAACCATAAAGAAGAATGAAATTATGTCATGTACAGGAAAGTGGAATGGAACTTGAGAGTATTTTGTTAGGCAAAATAAGCCAAGCTCAGAAAGTCAAGGTCATTTGTTTTCTCTCATATGTGGAAGCTAGAGAGGAAAAAGAAAACTGGGTGGGAGGATCTCATGAAAATCAAAGGGAAAGCAGTAGAATAGAGGACAGGGACGAGGGGGGAGGGGAACACTGGGAAATGATTCTGGCCAAATTGTTATATTGTGTGCATGTACATGTCTGTAACAATGAATCTAACCATTATGTAAAACTATAATGCACTGATAAAAAATATGGAAAAAATGAAAAAATAAAAAGCCTATATATGGAAGGATCTCAACTATATGACATTCTGGAAATGGTAAAGACCTGCCTAGCTTAGGTGAGGCCAGTTTATATACCTAACAGGCATACAATCACCATCATCATCACTGTGCTAATCAAGGTAAATGATGTTATCTATTGTATTAAATAAATCCTAAAATCTCAGCAACTTGGACTGGGGATGTGGCTCAAGCAGTAGCACGCTCGCCTGGCATGCGTGCGGCCCAGGTTCAATCCTCAGCACCACATACAAACAAAGATGTTGTGTCTGCCGAAAATTGAAAAATAAATCTTAAAATTCTCTCTCTCTCTAAAAAAAAAAAAAAAAAAAAAAAAAAACCTTTAAAATATCAGCAGCTTAACACAATAAAAGTTTTTTGTTGTTGTTGTTCATATTACAGTCTGGTGCGAGTTGGTGGGGAGGGCCCTATGGTCCAGGTCTGGAAAAAAAGCTTCCCATTTCCAGCCACATTCCAATGGCCAAGAGTTTGCCACATGGCCATGACACATGCTAGGAAGACCTCTGAGGTTCAGTTCTTAATTCTTATTTTCTACACCTCTCTGCACGCTGGGCAGTGTGGGCCACCCCTGTCTTTTGGAAGCACTGTGCTGGGGCATCCGTCCTAACTCTAGTTTTCTCCAACACTCCCGCCGCTCCTCTTCCTGCACCTGCCCTGAAGGACTGGAGTCCTGAGCAGGATCGGAGTCCTCTCCTCATGCCCACTCTTTCTACTCTGCACCATCTTGCCTTTACCAGCTGCCTCAATGACAACTACACTCAGGACCCTCATTCTGTCCCAAGCCTGACCTCTCTCTTGAGCTCAAGACCTGGCCTCAAAGAACCTCTTGGACATGTTCACCTACCCACATCTCAGAAACATCCCCAAACTATTAATATCCTCCTAAACCTGCTCCTCCTCTAAGGTTTCCTGTTATGAATGGAACCACCATTAACCCAGGGCTTCAAGCAGAAAGTGGGACACCATTCCTAACATCTTGCTTCAGGCTCCCACACACTGAGTCAATCATCAAAGACCCTGACAACACCGCCCCCCCCCCCCGCACACACACACACACACACACACACTGGGGATTTAACCCAGAGGTGTTTTGAGCCATCGATCTACATCCTTAGCACTTTTAATTAATTTATTTATTTTTATTCTGAGACAGAGTCTCACTAAGTTTCTTAGGGCCTCTTTAAGTTGCACAGGCTGGCCTTGAACTTGCAATCCTCCTGTCTCAGCCTCTCTAGTTGCTGGGATGAAGACCTCTGAAATTCATCCATTCCTCTGCCCAGCCATGACCTCTACCCAAGTCATGTTGCCATTGCCTCCCACCTAGGCAGATGCAACAGTCTCCCAAACTCTGCCGGCCCAAACCTTGATCCCTACATGGGTCCTCTAGATCTGTGCTTCTTTTGACCATTTAGCTGCATAGGAACCATCTGAAGAATTTGGTTGAGATCCAGAAGTTCTACCTTCAGAAAGAAGGTCAGGAGCCGACTGAGAACTTATATTTCTAACAGGCTGCCCTAAGCGACTCCTGGAGGAACTCAAGCTGCCACTGTGGTGAACACTACAGTCTGCGCATCAAACAGCGGTAAGACTTCCAGAGCTGCCCAGTGCGGCAGCCACTAGCCACATCTGGCTGTTTAAATTATGAAAACAAACTAAAAGATAAAGTTCAGTTCCTCGGACGCGCTAGCCACATTTCAAGTGCTCAACGGCCACACGTGCCTAGCAGCTACCCTGCTGAACAGGGCAGATTACAGAATATTTCCATCTTCGTTGGTGGCTGCTGAGTCTGGGATCTTCCCGGGCTGGAAGAGGGCCGAGAGCCTCGAGCTCATTGGCTGGCGGGTGGGCGGGGCGCAGCGCTTTGCTTTGATTGGGTAATTTCTCTCAGCGGAAATCCAATCATCAAAGGCAGTGGGGGCGTGGCCAGGCTCGGTGGCCCGGCCCGCCCGGAGTTCCGGAGCCCTCTTACCCCTGACAGGTCAGCTTAGCGGTGAGTTCTGACCATCTCGCTCCATAGAAACCTTTCCGTTCTGGGTGCTTCTCCACCCCCGATCGGGGGATGGGGGTGAGAGGCAGGTCCTCCCACTCTCCGCCCCAGGAGCCCTCCCCGCGCCCCCTGCCCGTCCCCAGCCCTGCAGACCCAGGGTGTACAGGTCCAGCCTCACCCTGGCTGCGCTCAAAGTCCACGCCTGTGAAACGGCATGGCCCTGGCGACCTGACAGACTTCTCTGCTGGGGAGGGCGAAGGGGAACGGGAGACTGAGGTGGGATCGTGTCCCCACAGGAGGATGGCTCAGGAGAAGGGTAGGAACCTGTCCAAGGTACAGGCCCGGATCGGGGCCTCCCACAACATCAACGACCTGGACCGCAAGCTCCAGTTCTATGGCCACTGGGCTCCAGATTACGACCAGGTAAACCCATCTGGGTCCGTGCCTGATTTTTCTATCAGTCAAATGGGAGTAGCCTTTCACCCTAGGAAAGCTGTAACAATGGTGAGAACCCTACCATCGGGTACTTGCACTGACCAATTCTTTTTCTGATCTATTACTGCTTCCCTAACCCCAGAGGCACCCCACCAGCTCATGACTGTCAGCCTCTATCAGGGACCTCCCCAACCTGAGACTGCAACTCGGGGCTGCCTGGAGATAGTGTCACTGAAGTATCACTGTGGATTAAGCACAGAGGGTCCTCAGCCAGCAAAGGAGCCTGAGAAGCTGAGCCCCTGTGAGGTGGGGACTAACTCTCCAGTCCTGGTCCCTTGGAGGTAGAGGGCACCTCATGCTTGGGTTTCCTCTCACTGTAGTCCCAGCAGGACCCCAGGCCCAGCACACACAAGCTTAGCCTGGCAGACTCCTGGACCACACTACACAGGGGTCCCCAAAGAAACCAGAGTACCCTGTTGCTAGGCCCATCACTCTCTGTCCAGGATGTGGCTGCCCTGCAGTACCAAGCCCCCAGGCTTGCTGTGGACTGTCTCACCCAAGCCCTTCCAGGCCCACCCCATGCTGCCCTGATCCTGGACGTTGCCTGTGGCACCGGCCTTGTAGCTGCAGAGGTGAGACCACCCTCAGACTCCCTCCCTTTCTTCAAGCCCCTCTCCCTGCTCAAATTTCCTGTCACCCCTGGACCTAGAGCTATGTCTCCCCTCTCAGAGTCATTGGCCTCAAACGTATCCACTGCAGGGCCATGGCCCTCGTGAGGTGCAGGGGCCCTGCTGGGAGGTGGCAGGACATGAGCCATGACTGCATCCCTCTCACCCCAGCTGCAGGCTCGGGGCTTCCACCAGCTGCATGGAGTGGATGGGAGCCCAGAGATGCTGAAACAGGCCCAGGCCTGCGGCCTCTACCAGCACCTCAGCCTCTGTACCCTGGGTCAGGAGCCTCTGCCCAGCCCCGAAGGTACTTCCCCTCCTGCCCCCAACACTCCCAGATCTACCCCCTCACCTGTCTCCAAGAGAACCCCCTTCTCTTACTGAGCCTCCACCCCCGCCCCTTGCTGAGGTCTCCATCAGCCCTTCTCCCTGGTTTCTCCACCTGGGATCTGATGTCAGCCCCATCCTGGGCTGTACCACCAGCTCCTCCATGAGATCTGGGTCCTGCACATGCAGGTGTCAGACCTGGTCCCTCCCCAACCCCCACCATGAGGTACTTTGGCCTCCAGTGTTGTCTGAGGCCATACCAAAAGCAAAGCACCCAACGCCATCCCCGCCCCACCTTCCCTACACACAGGGACCTTTGATGCAGTGCTGATAGTGGGTGCCCTCAGTGATGGCCAGGTGCCCTGCAGTGCCATACCTGAGCTCCTGCGTGTCGCCAAGCCAGGTGAGCCCTGCCAGCACCCCCCTCCACTCACCCACCTTCCCCTCTTCACACCACACAGGCCTCAGCACTCCTTGGGCCAAGTGAGGACAGGGTCCTCCTCAGGACTGCCCAGCTGACCTCCCAGCCCCCAGCAACCAGCCCAGGGTTCCACTCAGCGGCCACCAACAGACACAGGTGCACCGGTAGGGCTGGCAGATGGTCAGCTTGCCTCTTATTTATGGCAACCAGGAGCAGCACCTCTCTGATCTCTGTCCCTTCACCTGTGGGGAGGGTGGCATTCTGCCAGTGATCCCTTCTCCATTGGATTTCAGTGACAATTGGGTAAAATCATGTCCCTAAGGCCTTTACTTCCCTCCTGGCACAGGGGAGAGACTCCCTGCATGTCCCGTGCATATCCCTGTACTCCAGCTTCCTCATTCACTCCTAGACTGCCCGAGGGTACATCCCTGAGGAGTCTGCCCAGGCAAGATGAGAGGTGATTGTGAACACTTCTGAACTCTGCACACGGGACAGATGTGCAGAGAGCGATGTCAGTGCCCCTCCTGTGCGCTCCTCTGCTCTGGGCAGAAGATACAAACCCTGCCCTCTGGCCTCCACCACCAACCCACAGAGCCTGGGGAGGGGCCCAAGGGGGCCCCGTGAGGGTTCAGCTCTCCGAGGGTTGAGAGGAGAGGTATTCCAAGGGCTGGGAGGAGATGTTCTCCAGGAGAGCAGCCTGCGAGAGGTCACGAGGAGAGCCACATGCGTGTAGGCACAGCGCCTAGCGTGAGGACCAGGAGGCTCAGGCCGGTTGCAAGACAGAATCAGGAAGTCAGGAGGTGAAAATGCTTCCTCTCGCTCTGCCCTCCCCAGCCCGGCCTCAGGGCCCAGCTGTGGCTGTGGTTAAATCTGGGCAGGTCTGGGCAGGCCTCAGCTTCAGGAAATCCCCAGGCCGACACGCAGGACATGCAGGAACATCGGTGGGGTCACGGGGCAGAGGTGGAGACTGGGCTCAGAGGGCAGGAAATTCCCATCGCATGAACCATCAAGGACCAGGCCTCCTGGTCCATCCTGGGACCTCAGGTTCCTCAGCCAGCGGAGCCCTGTGCACTGGCCCAACGCGGCACAGGTGCCCTGCCCCAGGGCTGCCCTCTCACTGTGCCCCACCAGCAGCTCCACGCTCCTCCCAGCCCCTCCTCCAGGAATGTTCCCGGAAGTAGCCATTGGGTCTTCCACTTCTCCCCTTTCAAGTGCATCCAAGGCCACACTGGGCACATGTAGGTGCCTGGACTGAGGGGACAAGATCCCTCCTCCCTTCAGCCAGTACTGCTGACTGCCAGGCATTTTGTGCACACACTTCCTGTGAAGCAGGATAACCAGCCCCTCTCCACCTGCTGGGCCCCTGAGGCTGGGAGAGATGAAGGGACTGCCCAAGGTCCCAAACCCATGTGCTTCTTTCCTGAGCAACCTGACTCAGCTATGTCCCCAGCAGAGGCGCTGGGTGAACAATGAGCAGAGAGGCCCCTTAATCCCAGGGTGAGGTCAAGAATTCCCACTCTAAAGGACACTCGGGCCTGGAAGGGTGCGTGGGAGGCTGTCTAGGTGAGGAAGCTCAAGGCCATGCCTGGAGAAGTGACAGGAACCCCAAAGCTGTGGAAGGGGGAGAAGATGGGCCGAGGAGAAGCTGAAGAGCTTACAACCTTGCAGAGGCGAGTGGGGAGGGTCAGGCCTCCCCAGGACTCACCCTGCTTGCCTCCTTCCCCTGCCCTTCCCCAGGTGGGCTGGTGTGCCTGACCACCAGGACCAACCCATCCAACCTGCAGTACAAGGAGGCACTGGAGGCCACCCTGGACAAGCTAGAGCAGGCTGGGGCCTGGAAACGCCTGGTGGCCCAGACTGTTGACCACTGGGAGCTGGCCACCTCTCCACTTGAGGTGGCACCCGGTGCCAAGGATGGCTTCATCTCAGGCATCATCTACTTGTACCAAAAGCAGAGGTCTCCCTGATGGAGAGAGTGAGGCCCGGTCTCAGCTCCCAACTGGCCTCTGAACTTCCAAGTGACCTTAGCCAGGCCCATCTTCTGGCCCTCTTTGCTCCATCTGTAAAATGGGACCATTGTATCAAACCTGCCCCTTAAGAATGTTCTGCTGGGCTGGGGATGTGGCTCAAGCGGTAGCGCGCTCGCCTGGCATGCGTGCGGCCCGGGTTCGATTCTCAGCACCACATACAAACAAAGATGTTGTGTCCGCCGAAAACTAAGAAATAAATATTAAAAAATTCTCTCTCTCTCTCTCTCTCCATCTCTCATTCTCTCTTAAAAAAAAAAAAAATGTTCTGCCTATTAAATGAACTCCCAGAAGTAACAAAAAGACTCGTGGTTCTGTAGTTACCGGCCCCAGGAAAGAGGGACCTCAGTTCCTGGGTTTCAGAACCACAGACCTTTTGCATCCTACCCAGTAGGCCAATCCTACTATTGGGGTGGCCAAATTCGAGGAGGCAGAGCCTCTGGACTTGTCTGCCTCCCCAGGGCAAGGTATAGGGATGTTGATGGAATGAGGGAAAGAAAAAGAGGTGTGAGCTGCCAGGCAAGGGGACTGTTGGGGAGGCAAGTGGTGTTGTTGGTGGTCTTCTCATGTCTAATCAGATGTCAGGGTTCTGTTGCTGTTTTGAAGGACTTGGGGTTGAACCCAGGGGTGCTCTACCACGGAGCCACATCCCTAGCACTTTCTATTTTTTATAGAAAGACAGGGTCTCCCTTCGTTGAGGAGGCTAGCTTTGACCTTCAATCCTCTGCCTCAGCTTCCTGAGCACCTGAGATGACAGGTGTGCACCACCACACCTGGTAGTCAGGGTTCTTGATAAAACCCAAGTTCGGAAAACAGAACAAAACAGCAGCTTTAACATGACCCGAGGGTGGAGTTTTGGTACTCTGATGTCAAAAGTTCCCTTTGTACGGTTCCTTGGTTTCAGCCACTTTGAGTCAGACAAAGTAAACTCCAAATACCTAAAAAACAACCAACTGAAAACAATGTTGTGGGGTGGGTGGGGGTGCGGGCTGGGGCTGAGCGGTAGAGTGCTCACCTAGCACATGGGAGGCGCAGGGCTCAATCCTCAGCACCACATCAAAATAAATAAGATAAAGGTATTGTGTCCAATCAGAACTAAAAAAAATGTACATATTAAGAAAAAAAAAAAAAAAACGGGCGCCATTGGTGGTGGTATCATGGCAGTAAAGCTAACAGGTCTATTCTGTTTTCCTCTGAGTTTCACAAGGAAGAATATTGCTCTTTGGGTTTTAGATTTTAATTAAGAGGCTGGGATGTAGCTCAGTGGGAGAGATCCAGCCGCTAGCACTGCAAAGTAATATGGACCATTATAATCATCATAATAAACCGTAACTAGGGACCAGCCTGGCCAACATGGTGAGACCCCGATTTGCTAAATAAATAAAATTAACTAGGGTGGGAAAATGACAAACACCGTTACAAGGAAAAAGTCTGTTCCTTCCCTCGCCTTTCATTACCCAGGTTACACCTGTGGATTCAAGAAGCAAGAAGTGGCTCAAAAGGCCCCACATACACCATCCCTGAGCCAGCTGTGGCGTTGAGACTTCTCCCAGGGTACTGGGCCCGCTCACCCCTAACTTGCAGTTGAGGAAACTGAGCCCAGACAACATCAGAATGTGCCAGAAGGATCCAAGTCATGACCAAGTGGCTGCTGAGCACTGGCCCTGTTCTGGGGTCTGGAACCAGAGGTCCCCAGCTATGGGCCTGGGCCCAGCCACACTTTCTTTTTCTTTTCTTTTCTTTTTTTTTTTTTTTTTTTTTTAAAGAGAGTGAGAGAGAGAGAATTTTTTAATATTTATTTTTTAGTTTTCGGTGGACACAACATCTTTGTTTGTATGTGGTGCTGAGAATCGAACAGGGGCCCCACGCATGCCAGGCGAGTTGAGCCACATCCTCAGCCCCCCAGCCACACTTTCACACACACAGGGTTGAGCTTCCTCATCCATAAAGGGACTGGAATGCCAAACTCAGGGTGTGGCTTGGGGGCCCGCTCTGAGCAGGGGCGGGTGAAAGGACTTTGGTGACTGTCAACAGCTTGGGGACATGAATGTGGCTAATGACGATCCCTCCAATCCGGGGCAGGCTGTGGGAAGGCTTCCTTGGGGAGACTGCTTGGAGCTGGGCCTTCAGGACCAGCAGGATTCCAAGGGGTGGAGAAAGAAAGAAGGACATTCCAGACCTTGGGCAGGGACCCTCTGAACAAAGGCCAGGAGGTGGATCCTGCCTGGTGGCCCAAGGAGGACAGCAGACCAGCCCGGCTGCCCAAAGCTGGGACACAGTGGAGGAGAAAGGGGTAAGGTGGGTCCCCCCCATCCTCCCGCCTTAAGTTCCCAAGCTTTCTCTAGTGTCCTGTGGACGGGGCCTCCCCTCTCACAGGTGAAGGGCTTGAGTGAGGTGGTTCCCAAGGTTGGGCCCGTTCCAATTTCCCACAGTTCCCTGACACCAGTCTTGAAAGTGCTCGTGTCCTGGCCACAGCATGGTGGTCCTGACCTTTACCCTCCAGCCCGCCCTGCCCACCTCCAAGGCTAGAATCACAGACAGTAGAGAACCTTCCTGTGCACAGGTCCCATTTATTGTAGAAAATAATAATAATGACAGTGATGAATAGTCTCTTAATTACAAAACAGAAACATCAAAGGAGGCAGGGGAGAGGCCAGGACTCCCTCTGGTGAAGCCATTTCCCCTACCCTCCCCAAGCTGGCCAGTTCCTTGGCAAGGGCAGAGGACTCAAAGGAGCCAGTCTCAGGGTCCTAGGGTCCTTCTGCTGAGAGGAGTGAGACAGCAAGCCCCAGGAGCCCCAGGGCAGCAGGGTGAGGCCGGAAGGGGTAAGGGTAGCTGGGCCAGAGGGCCACCTTTCTGGCCCTCCCTGCCACTACCCAAACCAGTTTATTCCACCTAAACCTGTCGCTCAAACCTGTCCATCCACTCTGTGTTCCACTCCACAGCAGGTGGGTGGGCAAGGCCCACGCTTCTCCACAACCACAGGTTGCCGTGGCACAGCCCCAGTGGCAATTCCTGGCCACACAGTCACCCACAGTCCATCACACCAGTGCCTGGGCAGGGCCAGGAGTGCCCAGGAACACGGGAGACAGCGGCAAGAGAAGCACTGGCATGACCAAAGATGTGGGCAGAGGGAGGGGGAGGGTAGAAAAGGGACAGTGGGAGGTGCCAGCGTGGGCAGGGCACCCACTTGGAGGCGGAGCCCAAGGTCAGGGCCAAGCTCTCCTGGCCAGCAGGAGCCAGCTGCCGGTTCCACCTGCTCTGGATCTAGGTTTCTTTCAGAGGAGGGTGGCTCGAAACTGTCCATCCTCACCAGTGACAGGAGGCCTTGGGAAGGAGCCCCAGTGGACGGAAAGGCTGCCCGCAGGCTCGGTCCTGCTTGCCCATCCCCCAGCAGCCAGCAGCCCATGGCCGCGCCATCCTGGGATCACTGCTGCTCCAAGCTCAGTCCAAGGGAAAACAAAGCCGAAAGGGACAGGTCTGGGTGGCGCCTCACACGTAGTTGCTGGCCGGGGCGGAGCGGGCGGCCGAGTACTTGGCGGAGTAGGGCTTGTCGGCGCGAGGCGGGCAGTTGCAGCAGAGCAGGGCGCCCCCCAGCAGCAGCAGCCCCGAGGCCGCCCAGCCAATGTAGAGCGCAGCGCCCATCTCCCGCTTCTGCCCCGCGGCCACCAGCGGGTTGTAGAAGTCGCGGATGACGTTGTGGGCCGTCCAGGACACGGGCACCATCACCAGCAGGCTGGCCAGCAGGAACACCACGCCCGCCACGATCATGGTCTTGGCCTTGGTGGTCTCGTCCTCCACGCAGTTGGTGCACTTGCCCCCGACCACAGACAGCAGCATGCCCAGCGCCGCCACGATGATGCTGATGACGATGAGGGCGCGGGCCGCCTGCAGGTCCTGCGGCAGCGCCAGCAGCGAGTCGTACACCTTGCACTGCATCTGGCCGGTGCTCTGCACCACGCAGTTCATCCACAGGCCCTCCCAGCTGGTCTGCGCCGTGACGATGTTGCTGCCGATGAAGGCCGTCACCCGCCACATGGGCAGCGCGCAGCTCAGTATGGCCCCCAGCCAGCCCAGCACGGCCAGCGCGATGCCCAGCACCTGCAGCCCCATGGAAGCCATGCTCAGGGCCTGCTGGGGGAGGACCTGGAAGACGGTGGAGATGTGGAGATCGGCTCTGCAGGCTGAGGATGGGGTCCTCGGGTGGGTGGGGAAGGCCTTTCCCTGGGAGGTGGAAGAAGACAGAGCCAAGTGGAGCCCCTCTCTGGAGAGTCAGATGCCCAAGACCAGCAATGTGACCAGACCAGTTCCTTCCTGCGACACAGGGCTCCCGGGCTCCAGGTTGAGCAGTTATATGACTCTGGCAGAGGGGCGGGGGCAGAAGGAGGGGTTTCGGTGGCTGGGGCCTCCCCCTGACCAGTTTCTCTGGATTCCTGAGCCAACAAAAACACATCAAGGCCCCAGCCCTGGGCCCCTGAGTCACCCTCTAGTCTCAGAGGAAACTGCCCTCTCCCCCTGCCCCCAGATCCATGCTGAGGTCAGCCTGGAGACAGACACTGAGTCACAGCCCAGGGACACCTGATGTTCACAGGGTACAGGTGTGGGGGAGGAGTGGCAGCCAGACCCAGCCAGGTATAGGGCCTGAAGACCAGGGTCCTCGTGCCCAGAGCTCCCCTTTCCAGGCTGGGTGGGAGGAGAGGGTGGGACCCCTCAGAGGGGGAATCTGAGGCGGAGTCCTGGGAATGTCCAAGAGAAACTCCACCTGAATACTGTCCTTCCTGATCTTATCACTTTCATTATCATCACCGTCATCATCATGGTCATGATGTGGCCTCAACGCAACCTCTGGGCATGGACCGGAGGAAGCTGAATTTAGGGGAACAGGAGCCGAGGGCAGGGACTCCTGGGTCCACCACACACTGTCCCCATTCCCTCACCTAGCTTAGCCTGTGGAAGTGGCCTTGGAGGTGATGCACTTTGGGTTAAGGCAAGAGAGAGGCCTCTTCCCACTGGGGTTCAGCCTGCTTAGCCAGAAGTGGGTGGAGAAGGAGCCACAGGCCAGACCCTGGAGACACCGTCCGCCCAGTAAATGAGTGCTGACTGTGGAGACGCACCGGGCTTCCCATGAAGCCAGATAGGCAAAGTCTTCAAAGGGAAGGGAGAACCCGGCCCAGGAGGAGGCAGGTGCGGGGCAGCTGGACGGTGGAGGGGTGCTGCTGGCACGACTCCAGGGGGGCCTTGTATCCTGGCTTAGGCCCTGTGGCAGGTTCCCCGGGGCAGTTGTGTAGGGCAGCAGGACTGAGTGAAAGAGGACATTGCGGAGAGGGGACGAAGGGATAGTAGGGAGGTGGGGAAATGCCGCTGTTTCTGGGAAATGAGGAATCCAGTCTGACTAGAGATCGGGCTGCTGGGGGAGGAGCCAGGGAAAGGGCCAGAAGTCTCCATTGCCAGCGCCCAAGCCCCGGCCCGGGCCCAGAGGACAGAGATGAGCAGGGGCATCCCAGGCAGGCTGAGGGGTGTCCACACACATCCCAAAGGCACCTCTGGAAACAGGAAGGAGGCAGAGAGCCAGGGCAGTGGGCCCAGGATCAGGAAGGCCAGCCTTAGGGTGGGGACAGAGGGGACGCAGAAGAAGGGGTGCACATGGGGGTGAACAGGAGTGGCTAAGGCTCATCACAGCCTCTCCATGGTGGCTCTGTGTCTCTCTCCCCCACCATGCTGGGGAAACGCCTCAGGACCAGAGCCCCCACCTCTGCTCAGCACCACGTCTGGAGTCCTGGGGTGACTGTGTGTCCTTGAGCTTCCTGAGAGTACTCGGCTCCTGGAGGACATTGGCCCCCCTAATGCCCACTGGGCCTGGCTAGGACCCTGTGGGGTCCACCCAGGTTATAGAAGGAGAAGTGGCAGCCTCATGGGGTCTTTAACTGAGCTCAGTTCATTGTCCCTACTGGGCTGAGGGCTCAGGGGACCCAGCAATGCCTTATTTCTCCTTGGTACCCTGCGTGGGCTTTCTCGTCCGGAAGGTGCACAGGGCGTGTCTGGGGATGGGATCATGAGGACATCTGCTCTCCAGCCACCCACACACCTCCCTCTCACCCCGTAGGGACACACACCAACACAAACAGGGATGGTTTCTGCCCGGACCACACCCCCCGGGGCTTTCCTTACAAGGCTCTGAGCAATGGCACCCAAGGCCTGGGAGCCACACAAGCGCCCAGCCTTATTGACAAGAGCTGTTTCCTTTCCCGCTGGTGACCTCACCATGGCCTCCCTGTCAGTGCCCACCGCAGGGCAGAGAGAAGCAGGAGCCTGCCCAGGTCCCTTAGCCAGGTGCCCCTTCCCTGTCCTCCGGCCCAGACAGCTCTTTCTCAGGTTAAGTACAAAGGGGAGATGGCCAGATGGCCAGGCACTTACTGCTGTCACCCTCCTGGGACACCTGCCAAGTGGCACTTAGAGAAGCAGGAGTGGGGGAGGGGAGCACACAAGCCCTAGAACTTTCCACCTGTAGCCCAACCAAAGTGACCTAAGAAACTGTTCTCTGCTGGACCCAGCCGACCTCATCAGGAGCAGAGTAGGGGAGGCCGGAGGCCAGGGGTGCGGCAGGGTCTCCAGGAAGAGGCCAGGGCAGCCCAAGGCAGGGGAGGTCAGCAGGGAACAGTAGGGCTGGGGTCCCAGGTGTCCTGGGGAGCAGTGAGCAGCTCTGCTCAGGCATGGAGCTGGAGAGAGATTGTGGTTGCTGACTGCTGCCCAGAGACATGGCTCGGGCCCCACCCACCTGCCGCTAGCAAAACACCTGCTGAGACTGGACACTTCCTGAGCCCTAAGGTGGGGGAAGAAAGGGAAATTCACCTCGAGCTGGTGCCTGGCCCTCTCCCCAAAGCGCGGACAACCCTTCATTGGGATGCGTTAGGATACGTCTGCCATTTGCCACCTTTGTTTTGGAGTCATGGAGGGCAGAGCCGGTGCTTGTTATTTTCTTTTTCTTCCTCATCTGTAAACCTATTCACAGGCAGCACAAGTTTAAGCTGTATTATCCGGCTGCTCCTATCCTGGACACCCCTGCCCCAACCGACCCAACCAGCTCCGTCATCCCAGCCCTGGGACCAGCTCCAGTTTTAACTTCCCCCTTTTGCCAGAAGATTTCATAAAGGCCCACATTTATGTGTGAGCTTGGCCAGTTCCTCCATCTATCTATCCTCCCCTTTCTAAGAGAGATGTGGAAGGAGGTGAGGACCTGGCGGTGCTCCCTGAGCCAAAAAGCTGATGGGAAACTGCACCATCCACCGACCATCCTTCCGCCCTGTGTTCTTGGGAACATCAGCTTCGTCTCAGAGCCTCAGCTTCCTCCCTGTAAAAACGAGGACACGGCCACCCGTTTTCTAGTCTCAGAGAGATGCTAAAGGAAATGAGGATGTGAAAAGCTTCCCGACCCTGAAAAGCTCAGGACCACAACTGGGAAGGAAGGAGAGAGGGAGGGAGGGAGGGAGGGAGGGAAGGAAGGAGGGAGGGAAGGAGGGAGGGAGGGAAGGAGGGAGGGAGGTTGGTTGGTTCCCTGCCTGTACCCTGCTGCTCAGATCTGGTCCTCCTGGAACACACCAGGAAGGGATTAGGACTTCTCACAGCCCTGTCCCTAGAGCCCTAGGTCAAAGTGCTCATTTCTTACCTTAAATCAGTTCCCTCCCTGGTAATCCCAAGTAAGGGGCAAAGACAGTCCCCTGAGCCACCCTGTCCAGAGGCTGGCAGGTCACCCTGTCCAGAGACTGGCCTTCCTGAGCAAGCCTGACAGTTCCTGTAGCCTCCTTCTCCAGGTGTCTTCTGGGGACAGGGAGCCTAAAGCCAGGGAAGCCAGTGTCAACCTAAATTTATTCCTCCCACCAAACACGACATCTTGATCCTCATAAAATCAAGCAGCTTTTTTAAAGGGAAAAAAGCAAGGAGGCTTGTTCTCAGCTCAAAAGCTCGTCTAGTTTGGAAATTGGTTCAAAACTATTTATTTTTGTAGGAATTCGCTAAGTGCTCAACCCACGAACACCCCCAGCCACCACACACAGACGTTTCAATCCTAATTCTTTTTTTAACCACAGACAAAACCCGAAGTTATAAAAATTTTCAAAGTAAATGATGCATGAAGGGATGTCACAAAACATGCCAGAGATACCCATCCAGTCACTTCAGAGTGACATCTCTGGATTGTTCCAGAAGGAAGGTCACATGGACAGGAACAACAAATAGGCCATCACATCCAGACACCAGCCAGTGTGGACTGGCCGCTTCCCACGTGGCTCTGAGGGCAGCAGGGGGGATCTGCCCAAGGTGAACCCTGGGCGGGGGACTTTCGGAATCTAGGTGACTCTCCTGTGAAGTGACCAGCCCTCTGTGGATGGAGTCCAAGTTCGGCTACTACCAGTAATGGACATTGGGCAACATATTCAAACTCCCAATCACTTTTCACATCTGGGACAGGAGGGTGGCAATTCCTTGCTCCTGGTCACAGGAGGCTCGGTGGAGACGTGAGGGAAGGCCTGGAAGCTGGCCCCTCTCAGTCACTGAGATCCTTCCAGTCACCTGAAAGGGGGCTGGCAGGGCCACCAGAGGCCCTAAAAGCTACAGCATCTGAGCTCACAAGTGAAGTCCCAGCCCAGGTGAGCGGGGAGCCCCCGGCCTCACCCTGGCAGCCTGCGCCATGGGCCCTCCATCAGCCGGGCTTGGGGCTCAGTGATCATGGGCTTGGACGCCTAGCCCAGCCATGCTGGGCAGGTGCTGCCCCAGGCTGGGCCCCACAGAGGCTGGGGGAGGGGTGCCACATCTCAGGTGCCTCCGAGCAGGTGAGGAAGGCCACACAGCTGCGAGCACTTCTGGGGAGAATGGTCAGGCAGAGGCTGAGGGGGGGCAGGGGGGCCTGGGAGAATGGCCGTGTGAAGAGAAAGAGGCTTAAAGAGAGGACAGGACCCCAAAGACCCATGTTAGATTACTTTCCCCCAAATTATTAGCTCATCTGATTTCAGCTTCCACCTTTTGATTTTATAAAGGCCCACGTTTATGTATGACCTTGGCCAGTCCCTCTGGATTGGGGACATAGCCCAGTGAAGTTCTGCCTTCCCTCTTCTGGGGCCCCATCACCCACCCAGAGCACCCAGAGCAGCCCTCCAATGACCTGCCATGTTGGCCCAGTTACTCCTGCCTATCCCACCCCACCCACTGTTCAGCCGGTCAGAGGTCACTCCCTTATTTCACAAAGAGGCCCATCATGTCGCAGCAGGAAACCCCCCTCCATCTCCTTCCTGCTCCCCCAGAACCTAAAGCCCAGAAGAGCCTCCAAACAGGTGAAGGAGGCCATCCTGCCCAGCCCTTCGGCCTTCCCAGCCAGCAAGGCCAACGACGTGTCCATGAATTAGTCAGAAAACCTCTCCTGAGCATCTGCTAGGCAGGGGTCAGGCCTGGGCCGGGAGCCTTCTCATAACAGGAACTAGCCTTATCTCGCTACCAAACAACACAGGGCATTAATTGTTGCTCTCAGCTTAGATGAGAAAACGAAGGCTCTGGTGCTGAGGTGACATTCCAGGTCCACCCAGAATAATGACCAGACCACACCCAGCCTTGGTGTCTGATTCCAGGCCTTCCCCTCCCCCCCACATGCTCATGAGTTGCTTTTCCCTGATTTTCTTTCCAGGAAGGGTCCCCTAGGCACCCGTGCCCAGCTGGGCATGGAGCTCGGTGGGGAATCAGGTCAGTGCCTGCCCCCAGGGCCAACCTCAAATCTAAATAATGGTTCCCTGGGCAAGGGAAATCGCAGGAGAGGTCATCAGCTGCACCTGGGTTGCAGGGGCGGCTTCCTGGAGGAGGTGTTCCACGCGGGAGGAGCAGGGCATCTGGGAAAGTGGGTCTGAGAGGCCTGGGGGTGATGGAGCTGGGCCTGGAGAGCACGGCGGGCCCTTGGCCAGGGGTCATGGAGGGGTTCTGAACAAGGTCGCGCCTGGCCAGCTGGGATAGGCAGGAGTAACAGGGCCACATGGCCGGTCGTTGGAGGGCTGCTCTGGGTGCTCTGGGTGGGTGATGGGACCCCAGGAGGGGGAAGCAGGACTTCACTGGGCTGTGTCCCCAACCCAGAACCAGCCCAGACCTCCAGAGGAGACCCTCAGTCCTGGGCCAGGACAGGTCTTATCTCCAGCGGGGGGAACAGGAAGCTGGGGTCCCTCTCTGCTGCTTCCTCTGGGAAGGTGTGGGGACCCAGCACCTGGGCAGGGCACACACCTGATGATGAGTATACAGAGACTCTGCTTCTGAGACACCCCAAGAGGTGAGAGAAACCAGCAGGCCGATCACAAGGCCTCCCAGGTCGGCAAAGCCTGTGAGTCACGGTGACAGGACCAGGGACAAAACCCAGGAGTCCGGGGATAGAGCACCATCTGGCCCCAGCCTCGGTGACTCAGAGATCACATTCCCCATCCCTCCTCCAGGAGCAGAGGCCCAGCCCGGCCTCCCCGTGCTCCACACTCCCTCCCACCCCAGCTCCAGCCTGGGCAGGACACCGCCCCACACGGATCCTTCTGCCCGCCACCCCAAGCCCGACGGTGGCGGATCTTCGCCCTTTCACCTGGTGCACCTGCCGTGCCAGCAGACCTCACTCTCGGCTCCAGACCTGGATCAGCTCGGGCCCAGGAAGGGAACACCCTGCTCTGTGCCACCTGGCCCCTGGGGGCAGGAGGCGGGTGGGGCCAGGAGCTGCTGGTGGTTGTTTTGAACTTTTTAATTGTGGAAGCTCTTTTTACACAGGGGCTTAACTTACCCGCCTGAGCGCCCCACCGCCCTGTCACGCCTTCAGTGTGTCCCCAGATCCCACGCTCTCCTCCCTCTTTCCAGCTAGAGGAGCACACATGCCCAAGGGGACTGGCCAGCTGCCACCCAGTTGGTGCCACTGCCCCCCGCACCTCTCTGCCTCCCTCCATGCCCACAGCCTAACCCACAGGGTCCCCCACCTGCCGTGGTGGCCACTCCTACCCACACCTGGCCTGCAGCCCGCATCCCCTGCTTCTGCATTTCCTCCAACAGGGGACCCAGCCTCAGTCCTCTCCACTTCTTCCTCCCTGACCAGGGGTCCCAGGACATCAAGAAAACCCTCCTTGTCCCATCAGCTACTGTCCAGCCCTGGCAGCCCTAGAAACCTCCAGGCTCGGGCCCGAGTGGCCCCTCAAGGCCCTGCGCTTTCTCCTTCACAGCCACTGGACTCCCTGGGGGGCCTGGCCCTGTCCTACCACATCAAATAAAGGCCAGAGCAGCCTCAGCAGGGCCTGACCCCGTGTCCCTAGGCCACTGTGCGCTGTCTTCCTCCCTCGCCTGGACGTGAGACCCAGGAGGGCTGGGTCTGTGGTCCAAGTGCACAGTGCCCGGCTCTGGCCGGGAGCACCTACCCTCTCAAGTGACACAGAGCACCTCTGTCGTCCCCTCCCCAGCAGAGGACTCTCTCCCATGTCCTTCTCTCTGTTGCTACTCAGGGACACTAAACGCCATCTCTCCTGTTTTGTTAATTTTTGGTTTCAGGGATTGAACCCAGGGGTGCTTAACCACTGAGCCACACCCCCAGCCCTTTTTAATATTTTTATAGAGACCGGGCCTCGCTGTTGCTTAAAGCCTCGCTAAATTGCTGAGGCTGGCTTTGAACTCCCGATCCTCCCTCCTCAGCCTCCTAAGCTGCTGGGATCACAGGCGTGTGCCACCGCGCCTGGCACCATCTCTTCTTCATGGTGGCTTTGACCTCAGTGTCAGGAGGGCTTCTGCTCAGCTCACACCTGTCCCTGTTCCAGACCAAATGGGGCAAGAGGAGAGAACCCACACCAGAGCCCCCACCCCAGCCGCTGCTTCCTCCACCTCCCCGTGGGCACCCCTCCCCCAGCCTCCCCACCCCCCCACAGGACCCCGCAACACCCAACACACCCCCCTTGCTCACCCACAGGGGTCCCGGCCAGCTTTCCTCTCCCAGTGCACAGGTGGGACACTACACTCCCAGTCCCTTCTTGTCCTCTGTCACCAAGCTCTGAGCACACAGGGGCCTCTGCCTCGTGGCAAGTCCCTTCCATTCTCCAGGGCCCAGCTTGGTGGTGACAGGCCCAGCCAGGCCCTCACCGTCACACAGGGCTCTGAAGATGCGGTGGCCGCACCTCCCTGCCCTGCCACTGCACAGCAAGTCCTTTCAGGGCAGGGACGGTGACATTTTTCTCTGGCTTCCCCATGAATAGCCTGCTTGGATGACAGAATACGCACTGGTGGCCAGCTATGGTTTGCTGAATTATTATCATCATGATGGAACAAGAATTAAAAAGGAGACACAGATACAAAAAAAAAAAAATGAGGACGGGGGCTGGGGCTGGGGCTGGGGCTGGGGCTGGGGCTGGGGCTGAGCTGGGGCTGAGCTGGGGCTGGGGCTGGGGCTGAGCTGGGGCTGGGGCTGGGGCTGGGGCTGGGGCTGGGGCTGGGCTGGGGCTGGGCCTGGGGCTGGGGCTGGGGCTGGGGCTGGGCTAGGGCTGGGCTGGGGCTGGGGCTGAGCTGGGGCTGGGGCTGGGCTGGGGCTGGGGCTGGGGCTGAGCTGGGGCTGAGCTGGGGCTGGGGCTGGGGCTGGGGCTGGGGCTGGGGCTGAGCTGGGGCTGAGCTGGGGCTGGGGCTGGGGCTGGGGCTGGGGCTGGGGCCTGGGGCTGGGGGTGGGCCTGGGGCTGGGGCTGGGGCTGGGGCTGGGGCTGGGGCTGAGCTGGGGCTGGGGCTGGGGCTGGGCTGGGGCTGGGGCTGGGCCTGGGGCTGGGGCGGGGCTGGGGCTGAGCTGGGGCTGGGGCTGGGGCTGGGCCTGGGGCTGGGGCTGGGGCTGGGGCTGGGGCTGGGCCTGGGGGTGGGCCTGGGGCTGGGGGTGGGCCTGGGGCTGGGGCTGGGCCTGGGGCTGGGGCTGGGGCTGGGGCTGGGCTGGGGCTGGGCCTGGGGCTGGGGGTGGGCCTGGGGCTGGGGCTGGGGCTGGGCTGGGGCTGGGGCTGAGCTGGGGCTGGGGCTGGGGCTGGGGCTGGGGCTGGGGCTAGGCTGGGGCTGGGGCTGGGCCTGGGGCTGGGAGTGGGGCTGGGGGTGGGGCTGGGGCTGGGGCTGGGCTGGGGCTGGGCCTGGGTCTGGGTCTGGGGCTGGGGCTGGGGCTGGGCTGGGGCTGGGGCTGGGCCTGGGGCTGGGGGTCGGCCTGGGGCTGGGGCTGGGGGGTGGGCCAGGGGCTGGGGCTGGGGCTGGGGCTGGGGCTGAGCTGGGGCTGAGCTGGGGCTGGGGCTGGGGCTGGGGCTGGGGCTGAGCTGGGGCTGGGGCTGGGGCTGAGCTGGGGCTGAGCTGGGGCTGGGGCTGGGGCTGAGCTGGGGCTGAGCTGGGGCTGGGGCTGGGGCTGAGCTGGGGCTGGGGCTGGGGCTGAGCTGGGGCTGAGCTGGGGCTGGGGCTGGGGCTGAGCTGGGGCTGGGGCTGGGGCTGAGCTGGGGCTGAGCTGGGGCTGGGGCTGGGGCTGAGCTGGGGCTGAGCTGGGGCTGGGGCTGGGGCTGGGGCTGGGGCTGAGCTGGGGCTGGGGCTGGGGCTGGGGCTGAGCTGGGGCTGGGGCTGGGGCTGGGGCTGGGGCTGGGGCTGGGGCTGGGACTGAGCTGGGGCTGAGCTGGGGCTGGGGCTGGGGCTGAGCTGGGGCTGGGGCTGGGGCTGGGGCTGGGGCTGGGGCTGGGGCTGGGCTGGGGCTGGGCCTGGGGCTGGGGCTGGGGCTGGGGCTGGGCTAGGGCTGGGCTGGGGCTGGGGCTGAGCTGGGGCTGGGGCTGGGCTGGGGCTGGGGCTGGGGCTGAGCTGGGGCTGAGCTGGGGCTGGGGCTGGGGCTGGGGCTGGGGCTGGGGCTGAGCTGGGGCTGAGCTGGGGCTGGGGCTGGGGCTGGGGCTGGGGCTGGGGCCTGGGGCTGGGGGTGGGCCTGGGGCTGGGGCTGGGGCTGGGGCTGGGGCTGGGGCTGGGGCTGGGGCTGAGCTGGGGCTGGGGCTGGGGCTGGGCTGGGGCTGGGGCTGGGCCTGGGGCTGGGGCGGGGCTGGGGCTGAGCTGGGGCTGGGGCTGGGGCTGGGGCTGGGGCTGGGCCTGGGGCTGGGGCTGGGGCTGGGGGTGGGCCTGGGGCTGGGGCTGGGGCTGGGCTGGGGCTGGGCCTGGGTCTGGGGCTGGGGCTGGGGCTGGGCTGGGGCTGGGCCTGGGGCTGGGGGTGGGCCTGGGGCTGGGGCTGGGGCTGGGCTGGGGCTGGGGCTGAGCTGGGGCTGGGGCTGGGGCTGGGGCTGGGGCTGGGGCTGAGCTGGGGCTGGGGCTGGGGCTGGGGCTGGGGCTGGGGCTAGGCTGGGGCTGGGGCTGGGCCTGGGGCTGGGAGTGGGCCTGGGGCTGGGGGTGGGGCTGGGCTGGGGCTGGGCCTGGGTCTGGGTCTGGGGCTGGGGCTGGGGCTGGGCTGGGGCTGGGGCTGGGCCTGGGGCTGGGGGTCGGCCTGGGGCTGGGGCTGGGGGGTGGGCCTGGGGCTGGGGCTGGGGCTGAGCTGGGGCTGAGCTGGGGCTGGGACTGGGGCTGGGGCTGGGGCTGAGCTGGGGCTGAGCTGGGGCTGGGGCTGGGGCTGAGCTGGGGCTGAGCTGGGGCTGGGGCTGGGGCTGGGGCTGGGGCTGAGCTGGGGCTGGGGCTGGGGCTGGGGCTGGGGCTGAGCTGGGGCTGGGGCTGGGGCTGGGGCTGGGGCTGGGCTGGGGCTGGGGCTGGGGCTGAGCTGAGGCTGGGGCTGGGGCTGGGGCTGAGCTGGGGCTGGGGCTGGGGCTGGGGCTGGGCTGGGGCTGGGGCTGGGGCTGGGGCTGAGCTGAGGCTGGGGCTGGGGCTGGGGCTGAGCCGGGGCTGGGGCTGGGGCTGGGCTGGGGCTGAGCTGGGGCTGTGGCTGGGGCTAGGGCTGGGGCTGAGCCTGGGCTGGGGCTGGGGCTGAGCTGGGGCTGAGCCTGGGCTGGGGCTGGGGCTGAGCTGGGGCTGAGCTGGGGCTGGGGCTGGGGCTGAGCTGGGGCTGAGCTGGGGCTGGGGCTGGGGCTGGGGCTGGGGCTGAGCTGGGGCTGGCGCTGGGGCTGAGCTGGGGCTGAGCTGGGGCTGGGGCTGGGGCTGAGCTGGGGCTGAGCCTGGGCTGGGGCTGGGGCTGAGCTGGGGCTGAGCTGGGGCTGGGGCTGGGGCTGAGCTGGGGCTGAGCTGGGGCTGGGGCTGGGGCTGGGGCTGGGGCTGAGCTGGGGCTGGCGCTGGGGCTGAGCTGGGGCTGAGCTGGGGCTGGGGCTGGGGCTGAGCTGGGGCTGAGCTGGGGCTGGGGCTGGGGCTGAGCTGGGGCTGGGGCTGGGGCTGGGGCTGGGGCTGGGGCTGGGGCTGAGCTGGGCTGAGCTGGGGCTGGGGCTGGGGCTGAGCTGGGGCTGAGCTGGGGCTGAGCTGGGGCTGGGGGTGGGCCTGGGGCAGAGGCTGGGGCTGGGGCTGGGGCTGAGCTGGGCCTGGGGCCAGGGCAGGACGGCAGAGCGAGCTTGCCTGCCAAGTGTGAGGCATGGGGTTTATCCTTAGCACCGCATAAAAATAAATAAAATAAAAGCATGCTGTCCTTCCCAACTACCAAAACAGTTTTTTTAAATGTTTGAATAAATAAATACAGAACCTCGGGGCTGGGGATGTGGCTCAAGTGCTAACGCGCTCGCCTGGCATGCGCAGGGTGCTGGGTTCGATCCTCAGCACCACATAAAAATAAAGATGTTGTGTCCACCAAAAACTGAAAAATAAATATTAAAAATTCTCTCTCTCTATCTATCTATCTATATTAAATATATATAGATAGATAGGTATAGATATAGATATATAAATACAGAACCTCTAGTCATCTGCAGTCCTCCCCCGGCTTCCCTGGGGCCTGGGCTCCAGAATCCCCCTGGACACCAAAGCCAGAGGATGCTCAAGCAACTCACGGAAAACTGAGTAGAATCTTCACGGACCCCCCCCACACACTCCTGGTACGCTTGGATCACTGTGGGTCACTGTGTACTTAATACAACGTAAATACAAAGTCAATAGTCACACGGTACTGTTTAGCGAGTAATGACAAAAAACTGTACGTGTTCAGTACAGATGTAATTCTCTTTTAAATATCCCCAATTAGAGGTTGGTTGGATCTGGAGAAGTGGCAGCATGGATATGGGGTGTCACCTACATATGATGCCCCAGCCTCACAGAGGTGCGACACCACACCCCATGTTTTCCTTTTTCTTTTTTTTATATTTCTTTATTTTTAGGTATAGATGGACACAACACAATGCCTTTATTTTTATGCTGAGGCTCGAACCCTGGTCCCGCCCGTGCTAGGCGAGTGCTCTACCATTGAGCCACAATTCCAGGCCCTATTTTTCTTTTTTTTTGCCCCGCAGGGGGTGGGGTACTGGGATTGAACCCAGGGGCTTCGCCACTGAGCCACATTCCCCAGCCCTTTTCATTTTTATTTTTTTTATTTTGAGACAAGAGTCTAAGTTGCCTAGGGCCTGGTCGAGGCTGGCCTCAAACTTGGGATCCTCCTTCCTTGGCCTCCTGAGTCACTGGAATCACAAGGGTGCGCCATGATGCCTGGCTATAACTCCCATTTCTTTTCTTTTTTTTTTTTTTGGTTTTCATTCTACTTTTTTTTTTTTATTGGTTGTTCAAAACATTACAAAGCTCTTGACATATCATATTTCTTTTTACCCCAAATACAGATTGCAGAATCACATCGGTTACACATCCACATTTTTACATAATGCCCTATTAGTAACTGTTGTATTCTGCTACCTTTCCTATCCTCTACTATCCCCCCTCCCCTCCCTTCCCATCTTCTCTCTCTACCCCATCTACTGTAATTCATTTCTCTCCTTGTTTATTTTCCCATTCCCCTCACAACCTCTTATATGTAATTTTGTATAACAATGAGGTTCTCCCTCCATTTCCATGCAATTTCCCTTTTCTCTCCCTTTCCCTCCCACCTCATGTCTCTGTTTAATGTTAATCTTTTCTTCCTGCTCTTCCTCCCTGCTCTGTTCTTAGTTGCTCTCATTATATCAAAGAAGACATTTGGTATTTGTTTTTTAGGGATTGGCTAGCTTCACTAAGCATAATCTGTTCTAGTGCCATCCATTTCCCTGCAAATTCCATGATTTTGTCATTTTTTTAGTGCTGCGTAATACTCCATGGTGTATAAATGCCACATTTTTTTTTTATCCATTCATCTATTTAAGGGCATCTGGGTTGGTTCCACAGTCTAGCTATTGTAAATTGTGCTGCTATGAACATCGATATGGCAGTATCCCTGTAGTACGCTATTTTAAGGTCTTCAGGGAATAGTCCGAGATTTTAAGGTCTTCAGGGAATAGTCCGAGCTGGGTCAAATGGTGGTTCCATTCCCAGCTTTCCCAGGAATCTCCATACTGCTTTCCAAATTGGCCGCACCAATTTGCAGTCCCACCAGCAATGTACAAATGTACCCTTTTCCCCACATCCTCGCCAGCACTTGTTGTTGTTTGACTTCATAATGGCTGCAAATCTTACTGGAGTGAGATGATATCTTAGGGTGGTTTTGATTTGCATTTCTCTGACTGCTAGAGATGGTGAGCATTTTTTCATGTACTTGTTGATTGATTGTCTGTCCTCCTCTGAGAAGTGTCTGTTCAGGTCCTTGGCCCATTTGTTGATTGGGTTATTTGTTATCTTATTGTCTAATTTTTTGAGTTCTTTGTATACTCTGGATATTAGGGCTCTATCTGAAGTGTGGGGAGTAAATATTTGTTCCCATGGTGTAGGCTCCCTATTTACCTCTCTTATTGTTTCTCTTGCTGAGAAAAAAACTTTTCAGTTTAAGTAAGTCCCATTTGTTGATTCTTGTTATTAACTCTTGTGCTATGGGTGTCCTATTAAGGAATTCAGAGCCCAACCCCACAACATGTAGATCGGAGCCAACTTTTTCTTCTATCAGATGCAGAGTCTCTGATTTGATATCAAGCTCCTTGATCCACTTTGAGTTAACTTTTGTGCATGGCGAGAGGAGGGGATTCAGATTCATTTTGTTGCATATGGATTTCCAGTTTTCCCAACACCATTTGTTGAAGATGCTATCCTTCCTCCATTGCATGCTTTTAGCCCCTTTATCAAATATAAGATAGTTGTAACTTTGTGGATTAGGCTCTGTGTCCTCTATTCTGTACCATTGGTCCACCTGCCTGTTTTGGTACCAGTACCATGCTGTTTTTGTTACTATTGCTCTGTAATATAGTTTGAAATCTGGTATTGCTATACCACCTGATTCACACTTCCTGCTTAGAATTGCTTTTGCTATTCTGGGTCTTTTATTTTTCCATATGAATTTCATGATTGCTTTATCTATTTCTACAAGAAATGCCATTGGGATTTTGATTGGCATTGCATTAAACCTTTAGAGAACTTTTGGTAATATCGCCATTTTGATGATGTTAGTTCTGCCTATCCATGAACAGGGTATATTTTTCCATCTTCTAAGATCTTCTTCTACTTCTCTTTTTAGGGTTCTGTAGTTTTCATTGTATAAATCTTTCACCTCTTTTGTTAGGTTGATTCCCAAGTATTTTATTTTTTTTGAGGATATTGTGAATGGAGTGTTTTTCCTCATTTCCGTTTCAGAAGTTTTGTCGCTGATGTACAGAAATGCCTTTGATTTATGCGTGTTGATTTTATATTCTGCCACTTTGCTGAATTCATTTATTAGTTGTAGTAGTTTTTTGTAGACCCTTTTGGGTCTTCTAGGTATAGAATCATGTCATCTGCAAATAGTGATAATTTAAGTTCTTCTTTTCCTATTTTTATGCCTTTAATTTCATTCGTCTGTCTAATTGCTCTGGCCAGTGTTTCGAGGACTATATTGAATAGAAGTGGTGATAGAGGGCATCCCTGTCTTGTTCCAGATTTTAGAGGGAATGCCTTCAATTTTTCTCCATTCAGAATGATGCTAGCCTGAGGCTTAGCATAGATAGCTTTTACAATGTCGAGGTAAGTTCCTGTTATCCCTAGTTTTTCTAATGTTTTGAACATAAAGGGATGCTGTACTTTGTCGAATGCTTTTTCTGCATCTATCGAGATGATCATATGGTTCTTATCTTTAAGTCTATTGATGTGGTGAATAACATTTATTGATTTCTGTATATTGAACCATCCTTGCATACCAGGGATGAATCCTACTTGATCATGGTGCACAATTTTTTTGATGTGCCTTTGTATCTGATTCGCCAGAATTTTATTGAGGATTTTTGCATCTAGGTTCATCAGAGATATTGGTCTGTAGTTTTCTTTCTTTGAGGTGTCTTTGTCTGGTTTCAGAATCAGGGTGATGTTGGCCTCATAGAATGAATTTGGAAGAGCTCCCTCTTTTTCTATTTCCTGAAATAACTTGAAAAGTATTGGTATTAATTCTTCTTTAAAGGTTTTGTAAAACTCCGCTGTATACCCATCCGGTCCTGGGCTTTTCTTGGTTGGTAGTCTTTTGATTGCTTCTTCTATTTCATCCATTGATATTGGTCTGTTCAAATTGTGTGTATCCTCCTGACTCAGTCTGGGCAGATCATATGACTTAAGAAATTTATCGATGTCTTCACTATCTTCTATTTTATTGGAATATAGGTTTTCAAAATAATTTCTAATTGTCTTCTGTATTTCTGTAGCTTCTGTTGTGATATTGCCTTTTTCATCCCATATGTTAGTAATTTGAGTTCTCTCTCTTCTTCTCTTCGTTAGCATGGCTAAGGGTCTGTCAATCTTGTTTATTTTTTTGAAGAACCAACTTTTAGTTTTGTTAATTTTTTCAATAGTTTCTTTTGTTTCAATTTCGTTGATTTCCGCTCTGATTTTAATTATTTCTTGCCTTCTGCTACGTTTGCTGTTGTTTTCCTCTTCTTTTTCTAGGGCTTTGAGATGAAGTGTGAGCTCATTTATTTGTTGGTTTTTCCTTTTTTTGAGGAATGACCTCCAGGAGATGAATTTCCCTCTTAAAACTGCTTTCATTGTGTCCCATAGATTCCAATATGTTGTGTCTGTATTTTCATTTATCTCTAAGAATTTTTTGATTTCCTCCTTTATGTCTTCTGTAACCCATTGATCATTCAGTTAACATATTGTTCATTTTCCATGTGATGTAGGATTTTTCCTTCCTTCTTCTATCATTGATTTCCAGTTTCATTCCATTATGATCAGATAAAATGCATGGTATTATCTCCACCCCTTTATATTTACTGAGGGTTGCCCTATGGCATAATATATGGTCTATTTTTGAGAAGGATCCATGTGCTGCTGAGAAAAAAGTATATCCACTTGATGATGGTTGATATATTCTATATATGTCAGTTAAGTCTAGGTTATTGATTGTGATATTGAGTTCTATAGTTTCTTTATTCAACTTTAGTTTGTAGGATCTATCCAATGGTGAGAGAGGTGTGTTGAAGACACCCATAATTATTGTGTTGTAGTCTATTTGATTCTTGAACTTGAGGAGAATTTGTTTTATGAACGTCGAAGCACCATTATTTGGTGCATAAATATTGATAATTGTTATGTCCTGTTGGTGAATGGTTCCTTTTAATAGTATATAATGCCCTTCCTTATCCCTTTTGATTAACTTAGTCTTGAAGCCGATTTTATTCGATATGAGGATGGCCACCCCTGCTTGCTTACGAGGACCGTGTGCGTGGTATATTTTTTCCCAACCTTTCACCTTCAGCCTGTGTATGTCTTTTCCAATCAGATGTGTCTCTTGGAGGCAGCATATTGTTGGATTTGTTTTTTTAATCCATGTTACCACCTATGTCACTTTATTGGAGAGTTTAAGCCATTAACGTTTAGAGTTACTATTGATATATGTTTTGTACTTCCAGCCATGTTTGATTATTTATCTTTTTTTTTTTTAATTTAGTTTGTTTCTCCATGATTAGCTTCCCCCCTGCCCTCTGTCTTTACTGAGGCACTTCCCACTGATGGTTTTCGTTATTATTTTTCATTTCTTCCTCGTGTAGTGTTTTGCTCAAGATGCTTTGCAATGCTGGTTTTCTGGCTGCAAATTCTTTTAGCTTTTGTTTATCATGAAAGATTTTTATTTCGTTGTCGTATCTGAAGCTTACTTTTGCTGGATACAGAATTCTTGGTTGGCATCCATTGTCTTTCAGTGTTTGAAATACGTTGTTCCAGGATCTTCTCGCTTTCAGCGTCTGTGATAAAAAATCCGTTGTTAACCTTATTGGTTTACCCCTGAATGTAATCTGCCTCCTTTCTCTTGTAGCTTTTAATATTTTCTCTTTGTTCTGTATATTGGATATCTTCATAACAATGTGTCTTGGCGTTCGTCTACTATGATTTTGTGTGCTCCGTGTCCTGTATATCCGTTTCCTTTTTTATTTCTGGAAAGTTTTCTGTAATTATTTCATTCAGCAGGTTACTCATTCCCTTGGTTTGAATCTCTATAACTTCCTCTATCCCGATGACTCATAAGTTTGGTTTTTTAATGTTATCCCATATCTCTTGGATGCTTTTCTCGTGATTTTTTACCAGCCTTTCTGAGTTGGCTATACTCTTTTCAAGATGATATATTTTGTCTTCATTATCTGACATTCTGGCTTCTACTTGCTCCACTCTGTTAGTGATTCTCTCATTTGAGTTTTTAATTTGGTTTATAGTTTCCTTCATTTCTAGAATTATTGTTTGATTTTTTTTATTATCTCTATCTCTTGATAAAGATGCTTAACTTCTTCTTTTATCTGTTTATGTAATTCATTTTCAATGAGTTCTTTCACTGTTTGAATTTGCTGTCTCGTATCTTCTTTAAGGTTCCATTCCATCTGTCTAAGGTATTCCTTGAGTTCTTTATGTGACCATTTTTCTGATGCCTCTAGGTCCTCCTGACTATTTAGGCTGTCCTGCATTGTTTGTACTCCTTTTCTTCCTTGCTTTTTCATGCTGCTCATGTTACTTCTTGTCCTGTTTGACTGCTGAGTTACTGTTTATTCTTATAAATTTATTTGATGCTGTTGCTGCTGGTTTCAATGAAGTTATCTCCTCCACCGCGTTTTGGTGGCGTCCGTTCTCTGCCATGGTGGTATCCCATGCAAATCGTTCTCTTTGCCGGGTGACCAATGCAACGGGTGGGTCCTGACTGTCTCTCCCAAACTCCGTTTCAATCCTGTGGCCACTGCCTATGAAGGCTCGGTTGGCTTTTTATAACTCCCATTTCTTAAGTGTGGGCTGCACATGGAGACTCCCTCCAAATGGGCAGCACGGGAAGAGGGGAAAGAGCAAATTGTCAGTAGAAACCCAACAAACACTACCTCACCCAGCGGACACCCAGGGGATTGTGGTTCTCATCCATCGTCATAAATCATGATATGGTCTGTGCCCGCGATATGCTATGCAGAAAGTGGCGGCTTGCCTGTGGTCTCCGTCCCCAGTACCCACAACCCCAGGGACTCAGGGGCAAAACATGGGACGATCCCAGCAGAGGAGCCCCGACAGCATTCCTGACCCCAGCACTCTCCAGCACTGGGCCGGGAGGGGCTGGGGGGCGGCTCAGGGCAGAGCCCTGCCCCATCCACTCAGGCCCTGGGTTCCATCCCCAGCACGGGGTGGGGGGGGGGGAAGGCTATGAAGAGACCCAAACCAAGGACAGTCTGAGGAACTGTCACAGACGGGAGGAGCCCAAGAAGATGCAAGGACTGCGTGTAGCGCCCTATTCTGGAGAAGACCTGGGACAGACTGGGGTGCAGCACAGCTGCTCGAGGCTCCCTGGAGACACACTGAGGTCCTGATGTCACTGTCAGCGTGTGTTTCTCCAACCCTGATATGGCTCCGGAAAAAATCCAAAGTGTGAGTGAAGGGAGAAGAGTGTCAATGTAGCAAAATGTGAACAATTGGTGAACCTGGGCAAAGGGCAGGTGAAAGTTCATTGGACTCTTCTTGACACTCAAAATATAAAATTGAGGGAAAAATTAAGAAGAGACCAGTCAGGTGAATGGGTAGAAGGAACTCGGCTTCTAAGTGGGAGGACAGCATGTGCAAAGGCCCTGAGCACAGGGAGCTGTTGCAGAAGCAGAGGCCTGGGAGGCAGGCAGAGGCAAGGGGAGGGTGGCAAGTCTATTCAAATTCACTCCCAGGACATCACCAGCCCCTGGGTGGCTTGAGCTGGGGAGAAACTCAGAAGCCCACAGGCCACAAGGACACACAGGAGCTGGTCAGACCTGCCTGAGGTGGCACAGGGCTGCCAGTGAAGGGTGGTAGTGGGCAGCCAGGGCACCTGTGTCCAGGGTAACCTCAGGTGGATGGCAAACAGCTCCTATCCTAGGCAAACAGCACCTATCCTAGGTGACACCCTCTACCCCAGCCAGGACTCCCCATTCAGAAGAGGCTGGGGCTCCAGGCACCCCGCAGAGGCCCTTGGGAAGGCTGGGATCCTTGCTCTGGCTGGAGTCGCCCCCACCTGTTTGATTGTGGGAACTGCAGTCTCCGGGTTTCCCATGGGTGCCTGTGGCGGGTGGAGGAGCGTGGAAGGAGCGTCCCCTAAAGGCCCCTTAAACTGGTGTGGGCCTGGCACATGGTAGGCAGCTGCACTACCCCACCAAGCTGCCACCCCAGCCCTAAACCGGCTGTTTCAAGGCTGAACCACAGTTAGGATCTGTACATTTTTATTACAAGTTGTTCATCGTGATGGAAAGCGTGAGCTATGGGGCCCCTGGCACGGCTAAGGGTCCGGGTCTGTCCCCAGCACCCTCCCCCCAGGGTCCGGGTGGGCAGGCTTGATGGCTGCTAGTCCCTGGGCTGGGCTAGGGGCCCTTGGATGTCTGCAGAGAGTGGTCACAGAAAGTGTGGTCAGACTGTGACCCGGAGGCTGCAGAAGCCACCCCAGGCAGGACTGCGGGGACCCTGGGAAGATTGAATGAAGGGGTTCCCACCCTGGGGGGGCAGCTGCGGCCCCAGGAGTAGGCAAGACCCTCCCAGTGCAGGGCTGACCCTTGGCCCTGGAGGAAAAGACTCCACCCCCCAGGTGCCCAGTGGTGACTGAAGGCCAGAGCGCCAGAGCCTGGGCTTAAGGGGACCTCACCTTAGAGGCCTCCTGACCCTCCTGGGGAGGGGGCAAGGGAGTGGGTGTCTGAGGAGGGAGAGAATGGGGGACAGGAGCCGTTCAGAGCCCCTGGGTGACTTCAGAGTCACAGCCCCCACCTTGTCATCCCCCTCCAGGGCGGAAACCCCACCCATATATTTTCCAGGGAATTGGAATGGACACCTGCAGGTCCCAGATTGCCCTGGGCCCCTTCCTCCTTCTCTCTCTCTCTCTCTCTCTCTCTCTCTCTCTCCCTCCCTCCCTCTCTCCCTCTCACTTCCTCCCTCTCTCTCTCTCTCTCTCTCTGGTATGGGGATTGAACCCAGGGGAACCTAACCACTGAGTCACATCCCCAACCCTTTTTATTTTTTCTCTTGAGACAGGGCCTCCCTAAATTACTGGGGCTGGCCTCGAACTTGTGATCCTCCTGCCTCAGCCTCCTGAGCTGCTGGGATTACAGAGGCACCACTACCAGACTCTGCTAGTCCCTTCCTCTCTCTTAAGCCCACTCCCCAATCCCCTGCCTTTCCTCTCCCACCCACAGCCTCTCAAGCCACCCAGGAAGAAAGACAGTGGCTCTGGGGAGTGGAGGCTCCTGAAGGGGAGGGGACAGGGTGGGTGTGGGCAGAGGAGGCAGGGAAAGCCTGGAGCTGGGCCAGCCCAAAGGCCTTGGCACAGCGCCAGGGCAGCCCCTAGGCTGAGTTTGAGATCAGGCTGAAAACGGAAGGAACGATCCTGGGCAGGGCCTCTTTATGGCCCCTGGCGAAACCTGGCCCTGGGGACAGGCAAGAAGTTTCTCCTGGGGGAGGGTGACTCACTCCTTCCTTCCCAGCTCGTGACACCTAAGAGCCTGGGAATTACCCGAAAGCAGCCAACCAGGCCACAGAGAGAGAAAACAAGTCCACCCTCCCTGGTCACTCTCACCTCACACCTTCCCAGTGTCCCCAACAGGGAGGGGCAGGCCACACCTCAAACTGGGGACACCCTGTCACGCAAGCACAAACCTCCCTGTCAACCCAAACAGGCCCCCATCCTCAGACAGACCAAGTCCCCAGAGCCCCTCAGGTCCTGCCCACAAAGGGCAGCCACCAGGAAGCCCCGGAGACCTGCTCCCACCAGGCCTCACCCAGACCCTCGTGCTGGACCTGTTTGGCTTCTCCGATGGCCCTTAGGGGCTCCAGGGTTGAGGATGAAAAAGGCAGACGCCCTGAGATGGCAGAGGGGAGAAGATGCCAGGCACCCTAGTATCCCAGGGACACAGGACCAGGAGCCCCATCCCACTTCTCACCACCCCTACCGCTGTGGCCTCCTGCCCCCAACACTGCCCAGGAACCCAGAGATCTTGGCATCCCCAATGTACACGTGTGCCAAAATACCCCGTGGTCCCCATAAATACGTAAAATTTCTATAGGAGGCTGAGGTAGGAGGATCACAATTTGAGGTCAGCCGCCGTGACTTAATGAGACCCAGTATTAAAAATTTTTAAAGTATATATTTAAAGGGCTGGGGATGAGACTTAGTGGTGGAATACCGGTGTAACATACGTGAAGCCCTGGGTTCAAGACCCAGCACAGGGGGAAAAGAATCACACTCTCAAATAAAACAAGGCCACCAGGTTTAATTGCTATCTGGCTTGCTGTTTGGCTGCGTTACCCGGACAAGTTACTTTCTCATCTTCTATTTCAGTTTCCTCATCTGCAACGTGGAAGTTATTGAGGACAGAGAAGCCAATGAGCATAAAGCGCTGTCAACATGCCCGGCCACAGAATGCCTCCTGCAGCTCAGGGGCCAGTGAGTCTCCAGTCTGTGGATCAAGTGGGAAAAAATGGCCCAGGAGCTGAATAGTTCATCCTAAATCACTCTGATAACTGAAGCCAGTGAAAGTATCCTCCTAATTCTAGAGGAGTCTTGGTGCGCTGCCCCGGATGTCAGTAGAACAAGAGCCAGTTGGAAAATCCCCTCCAGAAGTCCCTGGAATCCGCAGACCTGCTGCACAGGCAGCCTGAGAAGCCAGCAGCAGGCCCTGGCTCCGAGGTGAGGCAGTGCCAGTCTGTGTGGCGGCTTCCTGTTCCTGTGATTGCTCCTTACTTTCTGCCTCCAAGGGAGGCTCCACAGGATGGGAACAGTCCCCTCTTAGATCTGTGGAAAGGCACGGTCACATCAGAATGTCATATGGCAGCCCATCAGCATGTGCAATTTCTGTCAATTAAAAAGAAAAAAAAAATTAAATCCTAGCCAGTGTGGTGGTGCACACCTGTAATCCCAGTGATCAGGAGGCTGAGGCAGGAGGATCACAAGTTTGAGGCCAGCCTTAGCAATTTAGCAAGGCTCTAAACAACTTAGTGAGATCTTGTCTCAAAATTTAAAAAAAAAAAAAATCTGTATCTATATAGAGAGATATGTTTTGTAAGGGCTTGAGAATGTAGCTCAGTGGTAAAGTGCTGCTGGGTTCAATTTCCAGTACCAAAAAGGAAAATAAAATCCTGTGAATCAATAACAAAAGAACAAAGAGCACAATAGAAACCAAGTGTCCTGTCGGAGAGAATATCAAAATGAACAGTAAACATAGGAAAGATGCTGCATGTCACTGGTAATCAGAGAAATGCAAATTAACACAATGCCACTCGACACCCACAGAGTGTCAAAAATCACTCTCCACAGGGCAGGCTAATAGATGGGCACCACGGTAGAGCCCCACGCCTGGTAAAGCGGAAGGTGAGTTCACCTTAAGACCCAGCAATTTCACTTCCAAAGAAAATCTGGAAGCCATCCAGATGCATGTGGATGTGAACCCTGGTACGATCCCACCATGGAACGCCACAGAGCCATTCAAAGGAATCAGCCCGAGCTTCTCGTAAAAACCCAGGTGTATTTTGAAAATATGAATCCAGAGGTCAGTGTGGGATGGTGGGGGCGGGGGGAATGGGGGAATCTCAGACTCTCATTGTTTCTTGCCCACTGTCACCACCCAGGTCACTTCTGACACCAGGTGTGTGCTGGGTTTTCCCACAGAGTAAGCTCTGCCTGTGGACACCAGCTGGGTGTCATCGACCCCAACTCGGTCCCCAGCACTCCCAGGTCCCACTGCAGGAGCCTGTCGCCAGCCCCTGCCGAGCTTGCAACCAACCTGCTAAAGATGAGGGTTCCCAGAGGTGCTCACCCTGCAAGCCCAGCCACTCCCAAGGCTGAGGCAGGAGGACCACGAGTTCAAGGCCAGCCTGGGCAACATAAAGACCCTGTCTCAAAATACAAAATGTAAAGGGCTGGGGGAGTGACTCAGTGGTTGAGAATCCCTGGGTTCCATCCCCAATACTTAAAAAAAAAAAAAAGTGTTCCCACGACCTTCTCTTGAGTCTGATTAATTTGCTCAAGAAGTTCACAGAACTCAGGGAGACACTAAGTTCTGTTGACCAGTTTATTATAAAGGATATTACAAAGGATTTCCAGGGTGAGGTGTGGGGACAGGGACACAGACCTCCCTTCCCCTTTCCAAGTGCTCTACCCTCCAGAAGTCCCCACTTGTTTGGCCATCCCAAAGTCGCTGAATCCTGTCTTTGGGGGTTTTTACGGACACTTCCTTGTATAGGCCTGACTGAAACATGGATGCCCTTATCGAGGCGCAACTGGACACAGAGGGTATGTCCTCCTGCTAATAGGCCAGGCGGGAGACCCAGCAAGGCCTGTCTGTTCAGATTCTTCTTGGCCTCTGTGCAGACATCCTTCCTCCCAGGTATGGGGCAGGAGCCCTCTGGAATGAGGGTCCTTACGATTTCTTATCAGATGAACCTCCTTTTGGCCAATTCCAAGGAAGGCCGAAGAAGACTGGAATTTCTATGACCTGCCTTGGGGAGAGTGTTATCAGCCAGAAAGAAGGGACAAAACCCAAGACAGACAGACAGTCATCATAACATCACAGATATCAACTGCAAGAGCATTTATGCAAAAAATCTTAAATGCACCACCCGGTTCTCTGCCTTGTGAATGAATGTGTATCTAAGTTAATATAAAACGTGAGGTTGAGGGTGTAGCTCAGGGTAGAGCGTGTCCTTCGCCTGAGCCAGGCCCTGGGTGCAACCCCAACACCACACATATTCAGGCAGATAACTGGGACGCCGACCGCAGGACAGTGTTACACCCTGGAAGAAACAGAGTGAATGGGGGGCTGGCCGGAAAGGGGTACAGGAGGAGCTTCCGCTAAATGTTACAACTGGTTAAATCTGAGTGGTAGGCCCATGGTTGTTTCTTATATTATGTTTTTTTAATACTTTCCTGTGCATCTGAGAGATCTCATAACTTTAATATATATATATACATATATATATATATATATATATTTTTTTTTTTTTTTTTTTTTTAAGGGAGGCGGTAAGGCAACTTGACAGACAAGCTATAAGGTGGCAGGCTGCCATCTTGGTTTCTGACTTGACTCCACTTGGGCAAGCCCAGAGGGTCCTTGAGCTGTATACACACACAGCCCAACTACTGTCCAGGACCTGTGACTTGATTTACCTTAAATGATCAGAGTCAGTCACCTCAGTCACTGCAGTGACTCCCTTTGCCTGTTGTTATAATAGGGGCATAAGAAGCCCAAACTGGACAAGAGGCTCCCTCCTTCCAGAGACGCACTGTTCTCAGCAGTCCCCAGACAGCACCCTTTCTTTGCCATGCTCCTAGAACCAGGAAATAAAACTCTCTCAGGAGTGGGTCACTGGCTGGACACAGGGGCAAATGGCTATAATTCCAGCGACTTGGGAGGCTGAGGCAGGAGAATCACAAGTTCAAGGTTGGCCTGAGCAACTTAGGGAGACCCTAAGCAACTTAGCAAGACTGTGTCAAAACAAAAAGTAAAAAGGGCTGGGGATGTTGTTTAGGGGTAGAGCACCCCTGGCCACAGGAGAGATGGTGCTCCACGGAAGCTCTCCTGCAAGACTACCGCAGTCTTCAAAAGGGCATCTCCTTGTCTTGTGAGGCCCGTGCCCCGGGGCGGTGCCCTTCATGATAAGGGTAGGGATTCTCCAGACATCTCCCCACTGTTCTTTTGGTATTAGGGACCCTGTGGATCGAATGTGGTGCTGAAGGCTCATCAGAGTAGCCTACAGGGTTTCTGGGTCCATGACCCGTGGTAGTAACAGAGGCAATCAAGATCTCCAGGAAACCCCTACTTCTGGGAGAAGGTCACTCATCGCTGGCTGGTCCCTAGGGAAGGCAGGTGTCCTACTGGATTCTGGATCGATGCTATTTTGAAGGCAGTGACTCTGGCGGCAGCCTTGGTGAGAGAAGGCATTTGTGGCCTCTGACAAAGGTTCTCTGCCTGGTGAAACTTCAGTCAGGCCCTGAGCCGTTTCCCAGGAGCCCATGCACATCCTTGTAAACAAGCTTTGGCAAAGAGCCCCACTAGGCACTTGGGCCCAAACGCCCAAATCTGATCACCCTCCACAGCTCGTCAGCTTTCTTGGCCTCCGTCCTCCAGGTGATGTCCCCTCCCCTGGCCTGCCTTCAGCAGGAATCCTGCCAGGTGGGCTTAGCTGGGGTCCCCTCACCCTGAAGCCCCTCTGAGTCATTCCCCACGGCTGCCCCCACCCTGCTCTCTGGCTATAAAGTCCCACTTGCCTGGGCTGTACCTGGAGTTGAGTTCAGTCTCCCCGGGCGGGCCCTATTGCAGGTATCCACCACGGCAGTCCTGAATAAAGTCTTTCTTCCTATGCTTAACGAGTGTCATGGAATAATTTTTCTTTTCTTTCTTTTTTCTTCTTTCGCACCAGGGATTGAATACAGGGGCCCTTACCACTGAGCCATATCCCCAGCCCTTTTTTATATTTATTTAGAGACAGGGTGTTGCTGAGTTGCTTAGGGCCTCGCTAAGTTGCTGAGTCTGCATCTGAACTAGAGATACTCCTGCCTCAGCCTCCCTAGTGGCTGGGATTACAGGCGTGTGTCACCTTGCCCAGCACTTAATTACTTACTCTCTGTCTCTGTCTCCGTCTCTCTCTCCCCAGTGCTGGGGATGGAACCCAGGCCTCAGCGTGCTAGGCAAGCACTCCACCACTGAGCTACACTGAGGACTTTTTCTTTTAACAACTCCCTCTTGCCCCCATGGCCACTGTGGTCCCAAGTACAGCAGGTCCTAGGCCAGCTAGGGAAGAAGATGGCTGCCAGCCATTTGGGGGCTGTTCATTGGCCCACAAAGTCACTGGAGTCCCTTCAGCAGCCAGATGTTCCTTTGGGCTGGAGTTCGAGAGTCAGGCTGCGGTGTGGCCCCACGAGGGAGCTGGCCTTTGCCAGAGATAAGGCAAGAGCCCAGCGGTGCAGTAACCGCTGATAGGGCCTATCTTAAATCAACTACTCTCTCCCCGGCCTCGGAAAGCTGCTTTGTTTAACTTTGTGCTGTTTGGATGAAGATATGATAAGGTCCCCAAGGTTTAAATAAACTTGGAAGTCAGCAGAGTCTAATGCCTCCATCCCCTGGGAGGACGCTTAGAGACACAAGCACAGGTGGCCCTGTGAGGCTGGGGACCCCCAGGCCTCTCATCCCCCCCTCCCTGGTAGTCCCCTCCCCACTGCCAGCCTCAATCCAAACCAGGTTCCTCAGATTTCTTTCTTCCTTTTTTTAAATTACTTAATTAATTGGTTCTAATTTGCTATACATGACAGCAGAATGCATTTCGATTCCTAGGACACACGGAGCACAATTTTTCACGTCTCTGGTTGTACACAAGGTAGAGTCCCATCATCCGTGTCTTCATACATGTATCTAGGGTAATGACGTCATGCGCCTAGGGTAAGGACGTCGGCTCACTCCACCATCTCTCCTACCCCCACTTCCTTTCTGTTTTTCTGTCATCGCCAATAAAGGATCCAGGGCCAAACACCTACCTGGAAAGGCTAAGCCAGGGGTCTCAAACAGAAACAGTCACAGGAACCGAGCAGGGACCTTGAATGTGTCCTCTGCAGGAGACAGTGCTCCTAACACCCTAATCCTTGAGACAAACCTGCAGACAAGGATATAAGATGTTTTGTTCTAATATTTGGCTTTTGACCCCAGTTCCTAACACATCTCCTAAGTCCCTTGGAAGTTCCTGGGCGATGGGAGAGACTTTTTTTTTTTTTTTTTTTTTTTGGTACTAGGGATTGAACCCAGGGGAGCTTAACCACTGAGCCACATCCCCAGCCCTTTTAAATATTTTGGTTAGGGACAGCGTCTCGCTGAGTGGCTTAGAGCCTCCCTAAATTGCTGAGGCTGGCTTTGAACTCGCGACCTCCTGCCTCAGCCTCTGGGATACAGGCATGCACCAACGCGCCCAGCCGAGAATCTTACATTGTAATAAGGAGATTCTTAGTGGATTCCTGGGTAGCGTCAGGATGGGGACCCCTTCCCCACACCCCTCAAAATCAGAGGATTGGAACTTTCAGTCCTACCCTGTCAACTTCCCAAATAAAGAGAGGCTGAAGGCAGAGTTGATGGCCCTTGGCTAATGATGTGATCAAGCAAGCCCATGTCATGAAGCCACCATAAACTCCAAAGCACAGGGATCAGGGGGCTTCTGGGTTGCTGCACACCTGGGGGTTTCTGGAGGGGGTGCACCCAGGAGGGGGTGGGACCTACACACCCCTCCCCACCCACCTGGCCCTGTGCACCTCCTCCAGTGGATGTTCACCGCCATCCTTTCTGATAAATAAGTAAATGCGAGGGACACATGTCTCCAGATCCTTTGAGCCACTTGAGCAAATTAGAACTGAGTCCACCAGTGTCTGCGGAAATGACTGTTGGTGGGGCCAAATCCCTGCACCTCTGGTGACCACAAGTGTGGTGTCAGGTGGCAGGTGTTGAGCACAGAGTAGGAAGCCATTTGGTGTCCCCACATCAAGCAGCGGGGACTTCCAAATGTGAGAAGCAGAAATGGACACGCGTTTCCCTCTTCCTTCTGCCAAATAAAAGAAAATCCCTGGACATCACAGATAAAACAGGCACGAGCAGACGTGGAGGGACGAGCAGGCCAGCCAGGGACCTCTGGACCCGAAGACACGTGTCACCTGCAGCCCAGCAGCACGTGGCGCACACCACCGGGCGGGGCTGGGGGTGCAGACACCGGCCAGGTGCCATGAGAGGCATCCAGCTCACTGCTGGACCTGCAGGAGCCTCATTGTCCTGGACACCCTGCAGGCTGCCTGGACTTCCAACATCTTGTGACCGGAACAGAGCCCCCCAGTACCTCCAGCAAGGTAGCATCACACCCCAGACTCCCTGCAGTGTCCACAAAGCCCACATGGGGAGCCTGGGCAGGCAGTGATGAGGCACCAACCCTATTTCCCATTGGGTCCCTGTCAGAGGAGGCCACCCCGAGAGCTGGAATTCCCACCCCGGCCAACAGGAATCAGAAGTCCCTCCCGCCACCGCCCCAGATACCACTCAAGACCAAACGGGGACCCTGGACTTCTACCTGTCAGTGACAGGAACCGCCTTGCCCTTCTCCTGCCAGAATGATGTCACCATAAAATCGCTAAGACAAAGGCTGCCAGAAGATCCAGAGTCTCCCAGCACAAAATGAAAGATTCAATTGAAAATCACTCCTCACTAGAATGAGGAGGGTCTCACACTGAATGAAAAAAAAAAAAAAAAGACAATTATAGATCCAACACCAACATGACAGATGTTAGAATCCCCTGACAAGGGACACAGTGGCATATTCCTGTGATCCTGGGCTACTCAGGAGGCTGAGGCAAGAGGATCAAAAGTTTGAGGCCGGGGGCTGGGGTGGTGGCTCTGTGGTAGAGCACTTACCTAGCATGCGCAAGGCACTGGGTTCAGTTCTCAGCAACGCATAAAATAAAGGTCCTTTGACAACTAAAAAAGATTTTTTTAAAAAAAGTCTCAGGCCAGCCTCAACAACTTGAAGACATCCCATTTGCAACTTAGCGAGACCCTATCTCAAAATTAAAAAATAAATAAATAAATAAAGTGGGGGCTAGAGATGTGACTCAGTGGTAAAGCATCCCTGGGTTCAATCCCCAGTACCAAAAAAAAAAAAAAAAAAAAAAAAAAACAGACAAAGATCATTTAACCATCCATGATAAAGTGATTCAATGGGCAATTATGAACAAATCTGGAACATGGAAAAAACAAACAAAACATAATGCCTCAGCAAAGAATTTTCAGTAAAAAAAAATAGGAGACAAAAAGAAGAACCAAATGGAAATTTATAATTGAAAAATACAATAACTGGGGGCTGGGGTTGTAGCTCAGTGGTGGGGCACTTACCTAGCATGCATGAGGCGCTGGGTTCAATTCCCAGCACTGGAAAAATTTAAAAATAATGATAATAACTGAGGGCTGGGGTTGTGGCTCAGCGGTAGAGCGCTCGCCTACCACATGCGAGGCCCTGGGTTCGATCCTCAGCACCACATAAAAATAAATAAATAAATGAAATAAAGGTATTGTGCCCAACTACAACTAAAAAAATAGATATTTTTTAAAAAATAATAATAACTGAAATTAAAAAGGCTCAATAGATGGTTTGGTAACAAAATGGAGGAGACTAGAGGAGAGAGTCAGTGGGTCAGGGAGAGGGAGATAGAGTTAGAGAGTCTCCCCGGGAGGATCACCAATGAGAAAACAGGCTGAGAAGATACAGGAACAGAGAAGTTAGGAGTACCTGGGACCAAAAAAGAAGATGTCAACTTTCCTTTTTGTTTTTTGTTTTGTTTTTTTGGAACCAGGGGTGCTCAACCAGTGAGTCGCATCCCCAGCCCTTTTTATATTGTATTTAGACACAGGGCCTTGCTAAGTTGCTGAGGCTGGCTTTGAACTTGCGAGCCTCCTGCCTCAGACTCCAGAGCCTCTGGGATCATATGCATACGCCTATGTGCTTGGCACAACCTTCTGTGTCGTCAGAGTCCCAGAAGGGAGAAGAAAGAGGGCCAGGCTGAACGAAATGATGGCTGGAAACTCTCCACGTTTCCCAATAGACACAACCTACAGAGGCAAGAAGCTAAGAAAATCCCAAAGAAGAAAACCCCAAAGACAATCACAACGAGATATGCCATAAATAAATTGCTGAAATCAGAAGCCTGAGGGGGAAAACTGTAAAGTAACCACTTTACCTAAAAGGGTGAAAGCAAATTTTCACCAGAAACCACAACGGCCAGAAGAAAGTGAGGCGATACTTTTTCAAGTACAGAAAGAAAAAGACCCAGAAAATCCTATATTCAATGAAAATCTCCTTCAGAAGTGAAGAAAGAAAACAAGACCTTCTCAGATACAGGCAAATTAAGAGAATTTGTCAAAAGCAGACAACTTCTAAAGGAGAGTCTCTAAACAGAAGGAAATGATTAAAAAAAATAGAACATCAGAAAAGAAAATAAATATATAAGTTAGACATGAATAGACAAAAGAATTCTGAAGGAACAGAGTTGGAGGACTTGTGCTTCCTGATTTCAAAACCTACTGCAAAGCCTTGGGACATAGTTTGGTGGTTTCCTGAAATGCTAAATAAGCAATTACTATATAAAACAGTGTGGTAATGACGTCAACACGGATGTACAGATCAACGCAGGAAAAGAACAGACATAGCACCCAAACATTTTCAATAAGAGCCCCAAGACCATTTAATGCAGAAAGGATGCTCTTTACCCAGGCACAGTGGTGCACGCCTGTAATCCCAACGGTTCAGGAGGAGAATCTGGAGTTCACAGCCAGCCTCAGCAATTCCGCGAGGCCCTAAGCAACTCAGCAAGCCCTGACTCTAAAAATAAAACATAAATAAAAGGGCTGGGGATGTGGCTCAGTGGTTAAGCACCCCGGGTTGAATCCTTGGTATCAAAAAAGAAGGAAAGGACAATCTTTTCAACAAGCAGTAATGGGAAAATTAAAGTTGTAGTTGGACAGAATGCCTTTATTTTATTGCTTATTTTTATGTGGTGCTGAGGATTGAACCCAGTGCCTCATGCAATCTGCCACTGGGCTACAACCCCAGCCCCAGTAGTGGGAAAATTATACATCCACATGCAAGAAAATGAAATTGGACCCTTACCTAGTACCATGCATAAAAAATTAACTCAAAATGGATCAAAGACCTAAAAATATCAGTTATGGTGGTGCACACCTGCAATCTCAGTGACTCAGGTGGGAGGCTGAGGCAGGAGGATAACAAGTTTGAGGCCAGCCTCAGAAGCTTGGTGAGGCCCTAAACAACTTAGTGAGTCCCTGTCTCAAAACAAAAAAATAAAAAGGGCTGGGGATGTGGCTCAGACAGTTCAGTGAAGAAAATACACAGATGGCAAATAAGCACATGCAAAGATATGTCACATCTTTAGCCACCGAGAAAATTCAAATTAAACAGCAATGAGATACCACTTCACAGCTATCGGGATGACTGAAGCGAAAAATAGCGTCAATACCAAATGCTGCTGGTGAGAATGTGGAGAAACCAGATGCTCCATACCGGTGACAAGGCCAAGTGGTCCAGGCCCTGGGACATAGTTGGCGGTTTCTTGAAATACTAAATATGCAGTTACTATACAACCCAGAAATTGCACTCGGCACTGATCCCATTAAAAGGAAGATTTGTCGTCATCCCAAATCCTGTCCATGGATGTTTATAGCTATTTTTACTGATCAAAGCCTCAACCTGGAGATTGACAGATATCCCTAGACCAAAATATGTACACCCACACCACAGAATACTACTCGGCTATGAAAAGGAATGAATTACTGATACACGTAACAATCCAGTTGAATCCCCAGAGAATCATGCTGACTGAACAAAGCCAACCCCGAAAGGTTATGCACATATGATCCCATTTATGTAATATCCTTGAAATGACAGAAGTATAGAAATGGAGAACAAAACAGGGGCCAAAGGGGGCTGAGGTTAGAGAGCAAGTAGGTGTGGCGTGTTGACCTCCCGTCCGTGATATTGTACTATAATTTTGCAAGCTGTTACCATTCAGGGAAACTGGGCAAAGAGCATCAGGGTCTGTAGGATTTTTTTTTTTTTCTCCTCCTAATGCTGGGATCAAGCCCAGGGCTTCAAGCCTGCTAGGCGAGCACTCTACACCCCCAGCCCTATATGACTTTTTTAAATTGTAGGTGAATCTACAATAATCTCAAAATAAAAAAGCTTAATTAAAACCAAAAAGATAGTATGTGTGCCGTATCAGCAGCAACAGAGTGTGCTTACCCCACTTACAAGTATTCTATTTTAATTTTTTTTATTCTGTTTTTTATATTTGTTCTGTTTAGATATACATGACAGGGGAGTGCATTTGGACCCATGATACATACATGCAGTATAAGTTATTCTAATTAGGACCCCATTCTTGAGGTTGTGCATGGTCTTTCCCATTCCCATCTCCCTCCCTCCCTTCATTCCCCTTTGTCTAATCCAGTGAACTTCTGTTCTTCCCTCCCAACCAAACACACTTCAATTTTTAGAACAACCTAATTTGCTAGTCAAACAAAATTCTTTGCAGATAGAATTCTGCCCGGGGCTGCAATTCACAGCTCCTGTCCAAGCCCTGGAAACATCCTTTAGCACAGGAATCCAACGAGTTTGACAGCCAAGTGTAAAATACACATTTAATGACATGCATTATTCCTACTATTTATTTCTCAGCCTCACACACCAAACAAATACCTCACACCACAGTCACGTGCACAGCCCACCACAGATGCCATATGTTCTGATGCCCGAGTTCAGTCACATCACACGTACACACACACACAAACACACACACACACACACACCAGCACCACACTGACACCCAGATGCTGCAGCAAGTTAAAACGGACACAGCGACTGCAGTATGCCTGGGTGGTGCCCTGAGCGACTCATCCCCAGGGCTCTACATGGTCTGTGCCCTGAGCCTGGGCATCTAGAGCCCCAAATTCCTCAAGCCCTAAGCTCCTCCCTCCTAGATTCTGATCTCCTGCAGCCTAGAGATGGCAGGATTCTGATCCTGTAGAGATTGCAGAGCACAGGCTGGGGCAGAAGAAAGGGGAGGAGTCCACAGGTGTCTCTGCCAGGAGGAAGTGGGCAGTGGGGCCCCGGTCTGCGGTGGAGGGGTGGACACCAGGAGGGAGGGAGGGGCGGGCTGGCCCGGCCCCCTGGCTCTGGGCGCTCTTCTCTCGGTTCTCTCTCGCGGCCCCTACAGCGCATGCGGTCCTCTACCCACCGCGCCTGGTCACCCCTTCCCTGCCAGCTCCTGCCCTACTCCTGCAGCCCAGCCTTGGAACTCCACTTCCCTCCAGTCACAAGGTGCCTGCTTCAGGGTCCAGTCCTGGAGTGGCTGTCACACCTTGGGCCGTGCTGCTGCTTTTGGATAGGAATGTGGGTGGGGGTGTCCATTATGCCTGAAGATTCCAAGCCTTTTCCATTCCTAGACACCCTGACCCCACCCTCTTGGGCCCATGTCTACCCAAGCAACACACCCACACAGACAGACACACACCAAGGCCCCAGCACTACAGTGGCTTTTATTTTAACAGCTTAATGAGGTATAATTTCCATACCATGGAACTCACCAATTCAAATTGCACAACTCAATAGTTTTTGTTATGTTTTAAGGACTGATGCAACCACAGCACAATTAATGGAGAAGACTTTCATTACCCCAAAGGAAAAAAAAAATACCCTTATCAGTCACTTCCCAATTCTAACAAAACCTTACCCCGGACCCCATCTTTATAGATTTCTCTAATCTGGATATTGTTTATAAATGGAATCATACAGTAGGTGTTCTTTTGTGACTGACTTGTTATATTCTTTTTTAGAAACCAAATAATATTCCATTGAATGGATATGCTACTTTTTTTTTTCTTTGCTACCAGGGATTGAACTCAGGGGCACTTAACCACTAAGCTATATCCCCAGGCCTATTTTGTATTTTATTTAGAGACGGGCTCACTGAGTTGCTAAGCACCTCCCTGTTGCTGAGGTTGGCTTTGAATTTGTGATCCTCCTGCCTCAGCCTCCTCAAATGCTGGGATTACAGGCATGCGCTACTGTGCCCAGCTGGATATGCTGAAATTTTTTTTTTAATCCATGGTACATTTGTTTATCCATTCATCAGCTGGTGGACATTTAGGTTGTTTCTACCTTTTGGCTATTATGCATAATGCTGCCATGAACATTCGTGTACAAGTTTTTTTTTCACATGAACATATGTCTCCATTGCTCTTGGGTGAATACTGGAAGTAGAATTGCTAGGTCATATGCAAACTCTATGTCCAAACTTTTGAGAATCTGCCAGACTGTTTTCAAGAGTGTGCACCATTTTACATTCCCACCTGCAGAGTCTGAGGGTTGCGATTGCAATTTCTCCACATCTTTGTCAACACTTGTTATGGTTAATGTTTTGATTACAGCCATCCTGGCGGGTGTGAAGTGGTATCTCTCTGCAGTTTTGTGTTTTGTCTTGTTTTGTTTTGTTTTTTGTTTTTTTGACCAGGGGCACTCAACCACTGAGCTACATCCCCAGCCCTTTTTTAATTTTTTTTTTTTTTTAAATTTTGAGATAAGGTCTTGATAAGTTGCTCAGGACTTCGTTAATTGCTGAGGCAGGCCTTGAACTCACAATCCTCCTGCCTCAGCCTCCTGAGCTGCTGGGATGACAGGCATGAGCCCCACACCCAGCAGATTGATTCCATTTCTTGGCTGCTGTGAATAGTGCTGATGCCTCCTGAACATGCTGAGTGGACATCCACCAGCGGTGGCACGGCTGGTCCTGTGGTGGTTTCCTTTTCCGTTTTCCTAAGGGGCCGCCACCCTGTTTTCTATAGCTGCCGTACTAACACACCCTCCCGCCAGCAGTGTGCAAGGGTCCCCTTTCCCCCATCCCCTTTGGCACCTGCTATCTTTGGCCATTCTAATTGGAGCAAGGCCACATCTCGTTGTGGTTTGATTTCCTTTCCAGTTTGTCAACTGGATCATTTGTGTTTCTATATTGAGTTGTAAGGACCAGGGTAGATACTGAGCGCAATGTTGATTGGTGATCTGTTTGTCCAGAACCAAAGTCTTATTTGCCAAGTCCCTGAAGTTTGGCCCCTGGGCATGAAGCTCTCTGTCCTGCTTGCCCTGCCCAGCAGGTCTATCTCACCCAGGCTCAAAAACAAGGCCCTTCGTTCCTGCCCGTCCCTCTAACCCTAGCAGCACAGAATCAGCCCCTTCTCACAAAGAAGGCAATTGACACTCAATATGGGTGGACAGGACCTGCTCAAGGTCTAATGACCCACAAGAGTGAAGTCAAGGTCAAATTCAGATCTGTCTGGCCACACTGCCCTCTGCCCACACCATTTCTCTGAAACTTTGCATACTCTGCCTGGGTTGTTTTCTGCCTCTGGGTACATTTAGGTTTTCTATTGTTGCCACAATCCTAAGAGGTGAGTCATGGGGACATTATTTTCCTCACTTTACAAGGGAGGAAACTGAGGTTAGAGAAGATGATGTGACTCTCCCCAGCCGTGGAGTCAGCAAGAGTCAGTCAGAGCCGTGGCAGCCAACCCTGGCACAACTGGCCGTCCAGTGGAGGACCATGCTAGGGCCAAAGGCCCGCCACCTCAGCTCTCGACATACTGCCTGGGGTAAAGGGGAGTCTACCTTTTTTCCTGGTCCAAAGCTACCCCCACTAAAAAGAACCTGGGCTACAAGAGAGCCACCTCCACCCAGCTGGGCCCTCTGGCACTCCCAGCCCTGCCCAACAGGCCCAGCCCAAGACCTTTGCCCTTGCAAGAAGAAGGACCCTGGTTTCCATGGGCCTCTGGCCCTGTTTACCTGAATCTTCTATCACTCCAGGCTGGGGCTCTTATGATTTGAGAGATGGGAAGCAACCCAGAAAACCCCTGAACCCAACTCATGGTCTTGCATTTTGGCAGAGGAGGCCTTGGTTTCCACTAGATTACAAACTCCACCACCACCTTGTCCAGGGAACACAGTGTGGGAGGGCCACAGCAGGTCAGGATGCAGAAACAAGAGAATCACTAAACCAACAATCAACTGAGAACAGTGCTGGGGTTGCAATAGAAATGACACCGGCAGCACTGGGGATACAGCTCAGTTGGTAGAGTGCTTGCCTTGATGCACAAGGCCCGGGGTTCAATCCCCAGCACCATAAGAAAAAGAGAAAGAAGAAAGAAATGACATCTGGCAAAAATTCGTGGTCCTCTTGAAACAGACTGAGAAAAACAATAAAATATTATAAGAAGAATATAGAGTGTGTCAGAAGGTATTAAACTGCTAAGGAGCCTGGCATGCTGGTGCAGGCCTGTAATCCTAGCAACTCAGGAGGCTGAGGCAGGGGCCAGCCTGGGCGACTTGGTGAAATCTTGTCTCAAAATATTTTTAAAAAATATATAGAGGGCTGGGGATGTGGCTCAAGCGGTAGCACACTCACCTGGCATGTGCGGGGTGGGGGTGGGGGGTGGGTTCGATTCTCAACACCACATAAATTTTTTTTTAAATAAAATAAAGATATTGTGTCCGCCTAAAACTAAAAATAAATAAATAAATTCTAAAATTTTTCTGAAACTCGAGGAGACTATAAAATACGAAAAGGGACAGGTCATTGTGAGCTAAGTAGCTGCAATTTTAAATAAGGTGGTCAGGGATGACCTTGTTGGGCACAAAACCTAAAGGGGGAAAAGTAAGCCAGAGTGTCCATGCAGAGGGGACAAGTGGAGGGGCCAACAAGTGCGGGGCCTTGAGGCAGGAGCCCTGGCAAGCCGGAGCAAAAGCCGGGAGACCCCAGTGCTGCGGTGAGGGGAAGAGGCGATTGTGGGAGATGGCAGGACCCCCGAGGCCAAGTCTGAGAGGCTCCGAGCTGGTGGGGAGCGCACAGGGCTGGGAGCAAAGTCTGAGCGGGTGTTTCTGACTTTTCATTTTTGCCTGAATTAAATCTTTCACCACCACTTCATTCAAGTTCCCCGTAGAACTCACTCAGGGCCCAAAGGAGGGAAGAGGAGGCTCGATAGGGGAGGGAACTCAGTGGGGGAAGGTGGCTGCGGGGAGGGAAAGGCATCTAGGCTCACCGCCAGCGGAGGGGGCTGGACCCGGACTGGAGAATTTGAGTTCAGCACCAGTCTCGGTGACCCGGGGCCCTCAGCAGGCAGTCCCCGGCTTCCGAGCCCACCTCCAGTGGGCCTGGGCAACCCCACCAGCCCGGATGAGGCGAGCAGATACAAGACTTGCGCTGTTTCCAAGGCTGGAAGGACCCCGAGCAGGTGCGCAGTCGCGGGTTCCAATCAACGGCCGCGGCCACGCCCCCGCCGGCGCTCCGGGGCTGAGCAGTCCCAAGAGTTGGCCGCGCCCCCATCCCACGCCTCCCGGTCCTTAGGCGCCGAAAATGGCAGGGGTGGGAAGGGTACTGGAAGTCAAGCAGTTTGTAGTTTGCACCCCAAAACCTTGAACCACCCGTTGCCCCTCCTGCACCAGGGAACTTTTTTCTGAGCTTGGGGACAAAGAGCGAGGAGCGGGGGTTGGGGAGAGCCCGCGGTCCCGCCCTTAGCACCCCCCACCCGGGCGCACACCGCTCCTGACCAAGTCCTTCCTCCCAAGGCACTTGGTGAAAGTGGGAGGGGGGCCACGTCACTGTCCCCAGGCCTGGGAGACTTCGGCTCCGCCTCCCCCCCCGCCCCCGCCGGAGCTCTGGGCACCAAGCTAACCGGCCCCAGCCCAGAGCCAGCCCAGTCCCTGCGCCCGCCCACAAAGCTACAGGTGCAGGGGCAGCCGCGGCGCCAGCGCACAGAGCCGAGCCGTTAGCGCGCGCCGTCGGTGAGTCGGTCAGTTTGTCCGTCGCTCCGGGCGTTGGTCTGTGTGTCAGCGCGCCGCGGCTCCAGCCCAGGCCCAGCGGCACGCGGCCTCTCTCCTCCCAGCACCCGGAGTCGCCGGTAGAGCCGGCTTTGGCACAGCAACCATGTCCATGGGCCTGGAGATCACCGGCACCTCGCTGGCAGTGCTGGGCTGGCTGTGCACCATCGTGTGCTGCGCGCTGCCCATGTGGCGCGTGTCGGCCTTCATCGGCAGCAGCATCATCACGGCGCAGATCACCTGGGAGGGCCTGTGGATGAACTGCGTGGTGCAGAGCACCGGCCAGATGCAGTGCAAGATGTATGATTCCCTGCTGGCGCTGCCGCAGGACCTGCAGGCGGCCCGCGCCCTCATCGTGGTGGCCATTCTGCTGGCGGCATTCGGGCTCCTCGTGGCACTTGTGGGCGCCCAGTGCACCAACTGCGTACAGGACGAAACGGCCAAGGCCAAGATCACCATTGTGGCTGGCGTGCTCTTCCTGCTGGCCGCCCTGCTCACCCTCGTGCCAGTGTCCTGGTCTGCCAACACCATCATCCGGGACTTCTACAACCCCGTGGTGCCGGATTCCCAGAAGCGGGAGATGGGCTCCGGCCTGTACGTGGGCTGGGCGGCCGCGGCAATGCAGCTGCTGGGCGGCGCGCTGCTCTGCTGCTCGTGCCCACCCCGTGAGAAGTACGCGCCCACCAAGGTCCTCTACTCCGCGCCGCGCTCCACCGGGCCCGGCATGGGCACCGGCACCGCTTACGACCGCAAGGACTACGTCTGAGGTGGCAAAAGCAGAGTCCTCCGCCGCCACTAGGAGCTGGAGCTCCCACCAGTCCAGCCTGCGGTCTTCAGTCGGAGATCGGCCCACCCCCAGGTGCCAGGCAGCTCTCTAGACGGATTGGGAGAGGCCGGCCCGGCGCCCCCTTCTCCAGCCGCCACCCCTTTTCGGACCAGAAAGCCGGACCGCAGGATCTAAGGATCGACCCGCATGGACAACAAAACCTCACCTTTTTTCGAGAGCGGGGCTGGGGTGGCCGCCGCTACTTGCCAGCCCCATCGGGCGCGACCCCCAAGCCCGCGTTGGGCGGGGACCGGCAGCCACGAAACGGGCCACTTGTTATTTTTCAATAAAAGTTTTTCCTTTTGCAGTTGCTGGCGCCTCCTTGTCCCGAGCGCCGGCGGTCCGCCACCTCCCTGCTGAGCGCCGCCTCGGGGGTCGCCCTAAGCTGGATTCCCCCTCTCCGCGGGATGGAGCTTAGAACAGGACGGAGGTTCAGTAACGCGGGAGTGGGGGTGTAAATTGAGCGTAGTGCTCACTGGGCGGTCACTTTCCGACCCACTGGATTTGGGCGCTGAATCTACAGAGCCTGTGCGGCCAAAGCCCAATCTAGAGAGTGGGGCACGCTGCAGGCTTGGCTGTGGGAGGTCAGGGGAAGGTGGCAGGGACCCTCCTGTCACAGGATGTGCCTGTTGGTTGTGCTTGGAGCTGGATCCTCCCCAGTGCCGCTGCATTTGACCGTCTCCGTGCGCTGTGTGAAAGAGCACATTTGATACTGTGATTTCATATTTGGAGAAAGAAAACAAAAAGACCTATTGTTTGAATCCAACTCACCACTAAAAGGAAAGCTGGGCAAAATCTCACCTGGAGGAGAGATGAGAACAAGATCCCATCTTCTTCCTGGGGCCCTCCAGAATGGGAAAGAGGGAGAACTGAGAATGTACATCTCAAAGGGGCTAGAGGTCAATAATGCTGAGAAATACTTGTGTCTCAGAGACAGGTAAAGGGCTCAGTGCTCAGGCCCAGGGCTGGAGAAGAAAGACTCCTGTGCTCAGAAAAGGTGGGAAAGAAAGGTAGGGTAGCAGTCATTTCTGTGAGATAGTGGGGAGAAATAACACAGAGCAAGACAGGAAAGGCTCCAGGTACATGCTCTGCAAATGTCAGGCTGTTGTGTTTCATGTTAAATAAAGAATTTGGGGAGGGGGCTGTGGCTGTGGCTCAGCAGTAGATCCCTCACCTAGCATGAGCGAGGCCCTGGGTTCGATCCTCAGCACCACATAAAAATAAAATAAAGATATTGTGTCCATCTACAACTAAAAAATATAATATTTTAAAAAAGAATTTGGGGGGAGCCTGCTGATGTGGTACTAGCCTATAATCCCAGCCTCTTGAGAGGCTGAGGCAAGAGAATTGCAGTTTTAAAAAGATATGATTTGTTGGGGAGGAGAGCATGAGGTGGGGTGGAGGTGGGGCAGAACCTGAGCAGAGCAGTTAAAGAAGCAAGATTTCCTGGATTTGAGAGCCACTCAGATGTGCAGGGAAAGGCAGGAAAGGATCTAGGATAACCCACCCTCAATTTTCCACCAGATCAGAGATGGGATGGTGGTACCATTTACCAAAAAAATGAGCCCAGGTTTCTGGGGGAAGCTGATGGGTTCCATTGGAGGCATATTGAGTTGGGCGAACTCCTCCAGGACATTATGGTAGAGACACCCAGGAAGCAGGAAGCAGGAGGGCGTGTTCCCAGGTCTGGTAAACCGGGAATGGTGAACATACATACAGATGGCAATCGAAACCTGGGAAAGCATGAGGTCAGTCCAGAAACCAAAAAGAGAAAGGAAAAAAAAAAAAGTGTTTCAAGGAGGCGGTGTTTGCAACCGTGTCTCTAGGCTACCAAAGTGGTCAAGCAGATGAGGCCTGAGGAGTAGCCATGGAATTAGGAATCCCAGGGGTGGGCACAGGTGCCCTTAGCAGAAGGTGTCGGTCGGGGACAGAGGCAGCCAAGGGAAAAGTGAACAGGAGGTGGGAAGTCAAGGTGCAACCTGTAGACCACCTGTCCAAGAGGCAGGCTCATTGGGAGGGTTGGGGCTGGTGACTCAAGGGGGAGCAGGTGTCTGAGATTGGGGAGACTTGAAATGGTTTCCAAATGATTGGATTTTGAACTCGTTTTAGCCGCAGCAAAGCGAAAGTTCAGTAAAATCCTCGAGGCCCCTGGATTTCTAAGGAGAACACTTTAGCACCAGAAAAATTCTCATCTTGGTTAAGAAATGCCAACATGTTGTCACCTCCATGACCCAAGGAAGAAGAGGTGGGTTACTATTAATAGCAAGTGACCCCAGCTTAGGGTCACTCCCCATAAGATCCCAGGAAAGGACTGGGCGGTTGGAAGACTGTCCCCAGCAGATTCCACTTAGAGAACACTCTTCTTGAGGGGGTGGGGCTCAGGAAGGGCGAAAGGGAACCTGTGGCCAGGAAGTGATTGACAGAAGGCTGGGGAAGCAGCTCGGTGAGAGGGAGGGCTCAGTGAGGGAGGGGCTTGAAGATGGGAGGGGCTGTTGAGGGAGGGGCTTGGAGGTGAGAGGCTTAGAGCTAGGAGGGAAGAAGGGAACTGAGGAAAGAGTTTTCTCTAGGCCTGTCTGGAATTTGGGGCAGTGGACAGAGGGCTAAAGTTTGTCCCTCCCTCCACCCCCAGCAAACCCTTGCCAAGGGAGCCAGGTTGCACCAAGCCAGAACTAAGGGACACTGGATGGCCTCTTTGTCCTGGTTACTCATTGACTATCAGCTTCAAGAGGGCAACCTGAACACACCTCTCCCTGCCACATTGAAGGCCAGCGCCAGCCTGCCCCGGTAGCTCACCCAGTACCCCCAAACCAGAGGGGTATGACAGAGAAGGGAGACAAACCCATTCCTGTGTTGGGCAGGCAGGGATCGGGGGCCTCAGACTCTCCCCTGGCTGCCTACCTGGTCTCCCCTAGCCTGGACACCCCGGGACCTCCCCAGGGAATGGGGAAGGAGGAGTAAGACAGTTCCTGGCTCCATCCTACGCCCTCCCCGCATGCTCCCACATCCTTTCCTGGCTTCAGGATCTGTCCTAACTCAAGGCGTTTTCAACCTCTGTGGAGTTCAGGGCCCAGGTAGAGTCGGCACACAGACCCCAAGCTGAGGATGGTCCTGGGGAGGGGTCTCAGGAAATTTCAGAGCAGAGAAAGACGTTTGGTGTCTAGGAACACACCCTGGGCTGGGAGCCAGGAGACCTCATTGCTAGGTCCTCTCCCTTGTGGTTCTAGCCCTGCCCTCCCCTCCCGGGTTTCGGTTTCCTGTCGTTTCCACAAGGGAGCTGGACCAGATGCCCCATGAGGTGCCATCTTCACCTCCTGCAGAGGAAAATTAGCCAGAACCAAACACACCAGGGGCACTTTCCTCATCTACAAAATGAGTGTGATAATAGCATTGAGTTGGGTTAAGGAGTAGTTGAATGAGCCCCCGGTACCCCTTAGCCCATCTCTTCCCATCACCCACACACTACCCCATACTGTTGTTATGTTCGTCAGACTTCCCACCAGAAGGTCTCCCGAGGTCACGACAGTATCCTGAGCTTCTCTGTCTGCAGCACCCAGCAGGTGGCACAGGGAGGCTGGTCAGAGATGATTCTGGAATGAAGGCAGGACTGCCTGCTTGCATGATGTTAGGTACACAGTAGGAGCTTAATTAATGTGTGTTCATGTGGTTAATATTTTGGTATATTCAATCAGGCAGGAGCTTGGGGACGTGGGGAAGATGGAGGATTTGTGAGAGAGTCCCTGGATTTCTTCAAAATCCACAACCCTGGAGCCCCCTGCCAGGCAGCCGCTGGGCTTGTCTTACCCCACTTCCCACTTGTCCCCCGGGCATCCCAGACTTGCCACACCTGTTTGAGCTCTTCTTCCCGCTCAGAACAAAAGCCAAGTGCTTGGTCAAACAAACACAGTTATTGTGGCTCCCTCAAGGTCTGCTGCAGGCCTGAAAGGAGCACACTGCCTTTCTTTCTTCCCCACCAGGTTCCAGTAAAGGTCACCCGTGCCACTGGTGAGCTGGTCAAATAGCCAGCAGGAGCTCCCAGCTCATCAGTAAGCAGGTGATGCTGCCCTTGGTACTGGCAAGCCCCCCCCGAGGCTCACGATGTGATGGGACTGGTTTCAGGTCCTGCCACCCTCTGTCAATGACCTGCCAACCTTCGTGTAACTTCTAGACATACCCCCTCTCTTCACTTGTACTGCCATAGCTCCAGGGGCCACCACTGTCATTCTGTCACAGCCCCAGAGGCCTCCCACCTCCAGGTTCCCTCTCCAGAGTCCTGCCCGGCTATGCCCCTTTCTAAGCCATTCGCCACAGAACCATCTGGAATTGGACCATGTCCCTCCTTTATTAAAATCCTTCAGGCCCTCTTACTCCAGATGGCTCTTAGGACCCACCAGGCTCTGGCCTGCCTTGAGAGCCCCTCCAGGGGCAGACCCTCCTGTGTCTCCACATGGTCCCACCTCCTCCCCACCCCAGCCACGAAGGCCGCCCCCCTGGCCATCCTTTCTCTCCTCCAAAGTCCTGTGCCTGCTGGACCCTGGGTCTCAGCGCAGATCCCTTTCTCTTGGTACAGGCACCCAATCTCACCTTACCCATGGGGCAAACTTAGAGGTTCCTTCTTGTCTCTGTTGAGGGAATGTTCCCTGATACCCCCGCATCCGGGAACACACCACAGCACTGGTCACTCTGGTCCACTGTCTCCTCTTCGCTTGTCTTCCTCCTGCCTCTGAACCCTCTGTCTGTGAGGGGCCCTGAACATCCTGTTGGCCTTTTATACCCACAGCCAACACAGAGCTGAGGCTCAGTAAAGAGAAGCCAGGTGAGGCGGTGCCAGCCTGGAACCCCAGCAACTCAGGAGGCTGAGAAGGAGGATCGGAAATTCAAGGCCATCCTCCGAAACTTAGTGAGGCCCTATCTCAAAATAAAAAAAAATTAAAAGGGCGGGGAATGTGGCTCAGAGGTAGAGCACCCCTGGGTTCAATCCCTAACACTGCAAAAAAATAATTAATTAAAATAATCATAATAATGTGGAGGCATTGCCACCCAGCCTAGAGAAGCAGAGGGGGAAACCAAGCTACAGGAACGGGGCTGAGAGGTGGAGGGAAGGAAACGATGCTGCACCGTAGCAACCTGTACAAGGACACCACCTCTGCTGGTAGGGCAGAGAACAGATTCAGAGGCCATAACTAGTATTTTTCATTAATTTTTTTAGTTGTCAATGGACCTTTATTTTATTTATATGCAGTGGTGAAAACTGAACCCAGCGCCTGCTCTCTACCATGGACTTACAGCCCCAACCCCATAATGAGCATTTTGATGATATCCAATAGGAGAAAAATGCTGGGCACAGTGGTGCATGCCTATAATCCCAGTGGCTGAGGAGGCTGAGGCAGGAGGATCGCAAGCTCAGAGTCAGCCTCAGCAACAGTGAGGTGCTAAGCAACTCAGTGAGACCCTGTCTCCAAATAAAAATACAAAATAAGGCTGGGGATGTGGTTCATTGGTCAAGTGCCCCTGAGTTCAATCCCTGGTACAAAAAAAAAAAAAAAAAAGCAATAGGAGAGAAAATAATAATCCATTACAATTGCTGGGTGCAAGGATTGAGTGAACGTGGACAATATCACATCTGACCTGCTGGATCCCAAGTTCGCTGACCACTGCACGTCCCTGCTTCTCCTCTGTATCTTCCTGTTGGTGTAACACATATCAGTACAACAGTTCTGAAGGACAATTTGTCCACTTCTATTAAAAAAATAAAGTCTCTTGAGTCTGGGATTGTAGCTCAGTGGTAAAAGCACTGGCCTAGCGTGGGCTTGAAGCCCTGGGTTACAACCCCAGAACCACCAGGATTTTTTTCTAATTTTTAAGATAAATTCTCTTGAATATAAAAATACTCTGAGACCCTGCAATTTCACAAGAGAGGTTGTTCAGAAAACACCCTGTGCAAGGATGGGGCTATGCATTCCACCCACCCACAGACGACCCGGACCACAGCCCCAGCTCCAGAGGTGACTCATGGCTAGACCAAGTCCATCGTGGTGGGGGTTCTCTTTGCTCTTTGGTTTAGAGGAGCATGTGACAGTTCCAGCCAATGAGACAGGAGGGAAGGTCTGCTGGGAATTTGGTTTCTGCAATCCTAAAGAAGAGGCACCTCCTCTTCTTCCCCTGGATGCTATCTTGTCTGATGGGGACCAGCTTGAAACCCAGAAGAGCCCAAGCACGAAGCCAGTGACACAGTTTGGAGAGGAGGAACCTGGAGACCCCTGGAAACATTTCCCACCCACTAATGGTGACCTTCCTGGGACCTCTGATTTCTCTAGATCTCTGCTTGTGGGAGATTCGGCTTATCACTTAAGCCCCAGTTTATCTTGGGGTTTCAGTCCAAGGGATAAATACAACTCAGCCACCACAAAAAGAATCAGGTACAACAAATCGCACAAAGTGGGCTTGAAAAAAATTAATTAATTAATTAATTAAAGCCAACCTGAATCTTGGGGTAGAGCACGTGTTTAGCATATTGGAGGCCCTGGGTTCCATCTCCCACACCCTGAATTTGATCATTTTTTTAGATCCAGTATCAATTTACAAGATATGCAAAAGAAAAGGGAGCATATTAAATAGAGAATTAGAAAAATGCAGAATATGCAAATTTCTGTTGAACAAACACCTTCAGACTCTCCTACCAATTTTTTTTTTCAAGAAAAAAATGAGATGTAGGGGGACCCTCTAGATCAAAAGGGCCCTTAAAAATACACACCCACCCAGGGCTAGGCGCCATGGCACATGCCTATAATCCCAGCAGCTCTGGAGGCTGATACAGAAGGATCATAAATTCAAAGCCAGCTTCAGCAATAGCAAGAAGCTAAGCAACTCAGTGAGACCCAGTCTCTAAATAAAATACAAAATAGGGCTGGGGATGTAGCTTAGTGGTTGAGTGCCCAAGTTCAAACCCCAGTACTCCCCAAAAAATAAATAAAAAATACACACACACACACACACACATACATGTATATATATAAAATCTCAACAGAAAACAGCTGTAAACCTTAATTAATTCCTGATTGAACTGATAATATTTGTGGCATTTGTGAAACAGTTGAAAAAATTTGAGTACACACCTGTAATCCCAGCAACTCAGGAAGCTGAGGCAGGAGGATAAAAGTTTGAGGTCAGCCTCAGCAACTTAGTGAGGCCCTAAGAAACTTATTGGGCTGGGGATGTGGCTCATCCTTCAAAGCATGCTTAGTTTCCCATCCTCAGTGCCCCCCCCACCCAAAAAAAAGTACTGAGTGGACAAATTGATGATATAAGGAATTATTTCTTTGTAAAGTGTGTAATGATATGATGGTTTATGAGGGGTTTTTTGTTGTTTTCTTTTGGTTTTTGTTTATTTGGTATCAGGGATTGAACCCAGGGCACTAAATCACTGAGCCACATCCCCAGCCCTTTTTATTTTTATTTATTTATTTATTTATTTATTTATTTATTTATTTATTTATTTTGAGACAAATTGCTAAATTACTTAGGGCCTTGCTAAGTTGCTGAGCCTGACTTTGAACTTGAAATCCTCCTGTCTCAGCCTCCCCAGCCAGTGTTTTGTTTTAAGTTCTTACCTTTTAGAGGAACATAATAAAATAATTACAGATGAAATGATGTAATGTCTGGGTTGTACTTCAAAATAATGTGTAGGTGCAGGGGAGATGTCTGGGGTAGAGATGAAACAAGATTGAATGGTGCAGGGGGTTCACATATGCCTATCTCCCTTTGTGTGTGTGTGTGTGTGTGTGTGTGTGTGTGTGTGTGTGTGTGTAGTTGTAGATAGACAGTATGCCTTTATTTGTTTAATTTATACGTGGTCCTGAGGATTGAATCCAGGGCCTCACACATGCTAGGCAAGTGCTCTGCCATTGAGCTACAGCCCAACCCACTTTCTATATGTTTAAATTTTTTCATAATGAAAACTTTTTTTAAAATAGATTTATATTAATAAAAACATACATACATCACTCAGAAATCCCTTTTTGGCCGTGTGATTGAACTGCACTCCCTGTCTGCTGCCTCCTTAACCTCAAGGGGACCTGGGGTAGGTCCCAGGACACACATCCGCCAGGGGTTCCTGACTCCCTGGAGGCTGTTTCCTGGTTCGGGATGGTGCGGTATCTACATGTGACCTGGGGTTATCCTCCCTCTGGTCCCCGGGTCTGGGGCTGTGGTTCAGTGGCGGAGCGCTTGCCTTGCATCTGTGAAGCCCTGGGTTTGATCCTCAGCACCACATAATGAAAAATAGGTAAAAATAAAGATATTGTGTCCATCTACAGCTAATTTTTTTAAAATACCTAACATAGTGCAAATACTATGCAAATGGTTGTACTATGTCGTTTAGGGACTCGTGGCAAGAAAAAAAAATCCTTGTGTATTCAATACAGACGCAATTTTTTTCCCCAAGTATTTTCAATCCTGAGTTGGCTGAATCATTAACCTGCGGTTGCAGAAGGCCCAGTGCATGGATATGTTCTGGGAGCTGTTCAATCTTTTTCTTTTCTTTTTTTTTTCCCCCCTTAACTTTGAGACAGGGTCTTGCTAAATTGCTGGACTGCGGGAACCTGATCCGCAGCGTGGCCTACAGGCGCGCGCCACCGCCCTGCCCCGCAGCGCCCATCCTTCCAGAGCCCTTTCCCTGCTCTGGTCCTCAGCAGAAGCCGCCCTCACGCCGCCTGGCCACTCCTGCCTGCCCCTGCCCACACCCGGCCTCCACTCCCAGGACTCCGCAAGGCCACCGGTGCCTCCGTGTAGTCACCACCGACGGTCAAGCTCCTCTCCCCAGCCTACTCTCTCGCACGCTTGCGACCAGGGATGGCTGGTTCCCGTGCCCCGCTGAGCCGCCCGCCCTGTAGGAGCCACCCTCACCTGACCTCCCTCCTCCCTGCGCCGGCCTCCCCCTCCCACTCAGGCGTCCGCTGGTGGGCTCTCTTCTCTTCCTCCAAGATGCTCTTCTCTTTGATCGTCTACACGCTGCCAAGCTCTGTGATCATGGGCAATTAATTAACCTCTCTGAGGTGCTGTTCTCCCATCTATAAAGGGGATCTAAGTGATAACGTGTGCTCTCGAAGTCGTTAGGAGGATTACCTGGGTTAATGGATAGAAAGCACTGGCAACAGTGGTTGGCACATGCCAAGCCCTCAGTAAAGATTAACTGTTTTGAGCTCTCAGGGACATTTCAAAGGGAACATGCCCCCAGGTGGAACTCTAGGTTCTTACCACTAATTCCCTAGAGATGAAAGCAAAGATTTCTCCATCTCTGTAAACAGAGCAAGGACCCAGCCTGGATGTTGTCCTGATTGCTTCTCCTCCCTCATCACCATCTCCCTTCCTACCCAGCCAATTCTTCATCAAGCTTCTTAACTCTAGCTCCAAATTACACGCCAAACCTACCCATCTCTCTCCACCTCCACCTTCACCTCCCAGTCAAAACTCACCATGGAGCATCCATTGCAGGCTGGGGATGTGGCTCAGGGATAGAGCGCTTGCCTTGGCTGTGCAAACTCTGGCGTTCCATTTCCAGCCCACCCACCAGATGTCCCAACCCAATATCTATCTACATTTGTGCCTCCTAATTGATTTGTGTCTCCTCCGTTTCCTTTCTAACCTGTCCCCCCTCTTCTGGTTAGCCAAGCAGCCTTTGGCTAACTGGGGAGGCTGGGGCACGAGAATCAAGCTCAAGTTCAAGGCCAGCCTCAGAAACTTTATAAGACCCTCTCTAGATATAAACAAAAAGGGCTAGAGGTGTAGTTCACTGGCAGAGCACCCAGCACTGAAAATTAATTCATTCATTCATTTAAAAGCCATGCTTGGTAGCATGTACGGTGGCACATACCTGAAATCCCAGTGACTCGGGAAGCTAAGGCAGGAGGATTGCAAGCTGGAGGCCAGCCTGGACAATTTAGTGAGACCCTAAGCAACTTCGCAAGAACTTATCTCAAAATAAAAAATAAAAAGGGCTGGAATTCCTAGAAGAAAATGTAAGGTCAGCACTCCAGCATACAGGCTCAGGCAACAGCTTACTCAGTAGGACCCCTACAGCTCAGGAAATAATGCCAAGCATTAATAAATGGGATGGCATCAAATTAAAAGGCTCCATACAGCAAAGGAAGCAATGTGAAGAGAGAACCTACAGAATGGGAGGAAATCTTTGCTAGCTACTCACCTGACAGAGGATTAATATCCAGAATATATAAAGCTATTAATATATCTTTATATATTCTGGATGGTCTCTATCCATTTACTGCAAACACCAAAATTTCATTTTTCTTTGTGGATGAATAAAACACATTGTGTGTGTACATATCTATATGTGTGTGTATGTGTGTGTGTGTATAAATATCACATTTTCTTTTTTCTTTCATCGATGGACACCCAGGCTGGTCCCATGGTCTGGCTATTGTGAATTGTGCTGCCACAAACAAGAGTCTGCATGTGTCACCATTGTATGGTGATTTTGATTCTTTAGGATAAATACTGAAGAATGATGTAGCTGGGTCCCGTGGTTGCTCCATGCCTGTCCTTTGAGGAGCCTCCGTACAGATTTCCACAGTGGTTGTCCCAATTTACGATCCAACCAGCAGGTGTAAAAGTTCCTTTTTCTCCATGTCTTTTCTGGCATTTATTATTGATTGTATCCTTTTTTCTTTTTTGGTACCAGGGATTGAACCTGGGGGCATTAACCACTGAACCACACCGCAGCCCTTTTTATATTTTATTTAGAGAGAGGGTCTCACTGAGTTGTTAGGGTCTTACTAAATTGCTACAATCCCAACCTGACTTTGAACTTGGAATTCTCCTGCCTCAGCCTCCTGAGCTGCTGGGATTACAGGTCTGTGCCACTGTGTCCGATTTCTTGTTTGTATTCTTGATGACTGTCATTCTGACTGCTGCAAGATGAAATCTCAGTGTAGTTTTTTTATATATATATTTTTAATATTTTGTTTTTTTTTTAAGCTGGACACGATACCTTTATTTTATTTTTTTATGTGGTGCTGAGGATTGAACCCAGTGTCCCTCACGTGCTAGGCGAGTGCTCTACCACTGAGCCACACCCACAGCCCTCTCAGTGTACTTTTGATTTCCATTTCCCTGATTGCTAACGACATTGAACATTTATTATATATTTGTTGGCCATTTGTATTTCTTCTTTTGAGATGTGTCCGTTTAGTTCATTTGCCCATTTATTAATTGGGTTATTTATTTTGGTTGGTAAGGGTTTTGAGTTCTTTATATATTCTGGATATTAATGATGGATAGAGACCATCATGTTAAGTGAAATAAGTCAAACTCAGAAGGTCACGGGTCATACATTTTCTCTCACATGGGGAAACCACAGGGAAACATGGAAAAGAAGGTGGGGGTGGATCTCCTAAAACTCAGAGAGTGATCAACAGAAGAAAGTGTGCAAGGGGTAGGAGGAGAGAGGGAGGGGAAGTGCTGGGGATCGATATTGGCCAATATATATCATTCTATTGTGCCCACGTGCACAGATGGGAGGAGAAATCCTATCAATATGCAACATGTAATGCACCAATTAAAAAATGTGGAAAGAAAAAAATTCTACCGGTACCAAAAAAAAAAAAAAAAAAAAGTGGGGGGTCTGAGGATATAGCTCAATGGCAAAGTACACCTGGGTTCAAGCCCCAGCTCCAAAGTCATAACAACAACAATAAAATTGTTTGCAAACCAATACACATAGGCAGGGTTCTGGCAATCAGTCCACAAGCCCACCTGCATAATGTCATTATTTTCTGTAATACATCTTAGAGTCCCCCCTTGATGCTCCACTTGGCCAAGGCAACAGGTAACAAGAGCAGCTTCAAAGTTCCCAAGATTGGGCCACAAAATCCCAGCATATTTAGCAGGACCGAATATGGGGGTGCGCTGGGAAAAGGGCGAGTTGGCAGTATCTCAATGGTCCCTTTGGTGCTACAGTTGGCACCACATCTGCTCTGGGCTTGAGAAGGGGGAGTGTTTTGTGAGCCCCCTACAGTCCCAACCAGCTGGTAGGTTCGAGAGCCTTTCCTCAGTGGGAGTAGCAGTGCATAATCCCAGCAGCTCAGGAGGCTGAGACAGGATGATCAAGAGTTCAAGGCCAGCCTCAGCAATGTATTGAGGCCCTAAGGAACTCAGCAAGACCCTGTCTCTAAATAAAAAACAAAAAGGGATGGGGATGTTACTCAGTGGTTAAGTACCCCTGGCTTCAATCCCTGGTGCCAAAAAAAAAAAAAAAAAAAAAAAAAAAAAGCCATTCTCTGGGGACCCAGCCAAGGCACACTGGCAGATCCCCTCCCATTCCTGGCCAAGGTCTCTGCTTAGGCATTCCATTCTCTGAAGGACTTCAGCTTTGGAAACACATAAATCAGCTTTTCTACTCTTAGGGATGCTACATGCATCCCTTGGAGTAATGAGCACAGAAAAATAGGAAAACATAGGAAAGAACAAAACAAATTAAAACAGAAATATATTGCATGGCTAGGTGCAGAGGAGGTGCACCCCTGTAATCCCAGTGGCTTGGGAGGCTGAGGCAGGAGGATTGCAAGTTTGAGGCCAGCCTCTGCAATGTAGTGAGAACCTGTCTCAAAAATAAAGAACACGGCTGGGGATGTGGCTCAAGCGGTAGCGCGCTCGCCTGGCATGCGTGCGGCCCGGGTTCAATCTTCAGCACCACATACAAACAAAGATGTTGTGTCTGCTGAAAACTAAAAATAAATATTAAAAATTCTCTCTGTCTCTCTCTCTCTCTCTCTCTCACCTCTCTCTTTTAAAAAAAAAAAGCCACATTTAAAAAAAAAATAAAATAAAGAACAAAAAAGGGCTGAGGATGTGGCTCAGCGGTAAAGGGCCCCTAAGCTCAATCCCCAGTACCACAAAATTTAAAAAAAAAGAAATACATGTGTGTTCTGAGCAGATCATGCTGGTTAAGGAGGGGGGAGGTCACTGGAGAGGCCAAGATGCACACGTCCAGCCAAGAGGCAGCAGTACAGGGGAGAGAAATCAGAGCCATCTGGAAACAGAACGAGGTGGGGACTAGGTTAGGGAAGGTGGGGAAGGAGGAAGCATCAAGAGTGGCCTGAGGGCCGGCCTGAGGACATAGGATGGCTTCACCTTGTACTTGGTGCAGTGGCTTCAGGAACACTCTCTTCCTCTGTAACCTCTCCACCTGGCCAGCTCCTACTCAGACTTCAGATCTTCATTCATTCAAGCGTCCTATGCAGAGCTGCCTTGTCTGCCCCAAGGCCAGTTCTGGCTCCTTGGAGGCCCTCAGTGTGCCAAGGAATGTCCCCAGGACCTGTTGGGTCTGAGTTGATGGGGGCTCATTTGCATCCCCAGTGCTCAGCACTTAGTAGCTGCTCAACAAAGACTCCAAAACACAGGCAGAAGAGACAGGACTATATCCTGCAGGCTGGCCTTCCTCAAGGGGAGTGTGGTTGCTGGGTTTCCAAAGACAAGACTCCCCCCATGTTCCTCTCACGTTCACTCCCAAAGGGAATGCATTGTCACTCTGACTGTATAAGATTCTGTGTGTGTATGTGTGTGTGTGATCAGTGTCGCTGAGGGACACAGGATTTGCACACAAGTCTCGAGGCAGAAAACAAAGTTGACACAGTTCGCTGTTAGCAGGGGCCCATCCCGGTGCCAGGGGATGAAAGCAAGAGATGAATACATTAGCCTGGGAGCACAGAGGTAGAGGGTGGGGCACAGAGATGCCCTTGACACCAGAGCAGCAGATGGTAAGTGCAGTCCTCACCTTCTGGGGGCCTCCCTACTCTTTTTTTTTTTTTTGCGCACTGAGCCTTGAACCCAGGTCCTGGTGCATGCTAAGTAAATGCCCTGCCACTGAGCTACACCCCAGCCACGGAGCCTGCTCTGAGGAAAACAATGCTCCCACAACCCACTGCAGTGTGGCTCATTCATTTACTTGTCTAGGAAGGTGCCTGGCCTTTGTGGAAGCTCAATTCTCTACCGACTGCGGCAGGAAGGACAGAACCTTCTCCAAGTGCTCAGTGAGTCCTGGGAGAGGCCAGCCAGGTAACCAAGCCTCAGGGATTACCATTCCCGCTGGGAAAAGCTGCTGTGTGGATTAAAGCAGATAATGTACAGGAAAGTCTAGGCAGTTTAATAAACTCGGGTTCAGACTCTGGGAAGAGAGAAGCCGAGCTGACGGGAAAGGACAGGAGGCGGCCCTGGGTGGATTGACACAGATGGGTCCCTGGAAAGAGCCCCACCTGGAAACCTCAAGGGGCCTGGGGGAACCCCCATGGGCCACAGCACTGTGGACACCCCTGCCCCACCCAGCCGGCTGGCAGGAATTTGCCCTGGTGACCTCCCCCAGGCACACTCCTGTCACTATGGAGACAGGCTGTGGAACAAGCGGCTTGATTGTCCCTGCTCAGCGGGGCAGGTGAAACCCTGGCCACGTGACCGATACTGGGCCAGGTGCGGTTATGGAACACAAGCCACCTCCCACCTTAACCCATTCAACACCACCGCCACCACCACTGCCACCACCACTGGGGTGCAGTGTCCCTGCTGCTTCAAGCCACACCCCTTTGGCCCTTGGTCCCCAACCACAATGGCAGTGACGAAATACAGCAGCATTGCACTAGGGTCAGTGGAGGGCAGATTCCAGGAAGGAATCCGGACTGGGCCACCCACTGGCTGAGTGACCCACTGGCTGGGTGACATGGAGCTGGGTCAGTTTGCCTCCTCCCTTTCCTTGGGGTATGGATGCCCCAGGAAGGCTGGGATCACCAGGAACAAGCATGTGAAAATGTACTCTCTACCCTACTGGCCTGACACTCCCGCCTGAGAGAAGGAGACCCTCACCAACCCACAGCAGGCCTGCAATAAACTGGGGAGGGAGGGTGGGCAGCCGTGGGCCTTCCTCAACAGCAGCGGGTCCTTCACAGGCAGCTGCCACCCGCCCACCACTTTCTCTGGAATGTTCACACGGAAACCTCAAACCTACAGGTTTTTCTGCTTACCAGGCCCAACCTTGACCAGCTGGGTGACAGGGCTGGGCTGGGGGCTAGGGACTGAGTACAGGCCTCAAGGCGGCGGTGTCCCCAACTCCCAGCTCTTTGGCTCCAGAGCAGGAGGTCAAAGGTCATGGAACAGGCTCAGGTTACAAGGCTAGACAGTAGGGAGGGGGTAGTGTTTGCAAACACCTTTGAAATACTGCCTTTCTGAACCAGTAGCCTCCATTTCCTGCTTCCCCAGCTCTAGAAAAGCACCCTTGGATGACCCCTCCCAGGCCTAGGACCAGCCCCATCCAGGGCTCAGGTGTCCCCATCACACCCCTAATAAACTAAGCTGGCAGCAAAAGAGCACGCCACCTGGTGTTCCAGAGTCCCCAGTGACCCCAGGGCCCTCCTCAGATTAGAACAGAACACCTGCTGAGAGCCCCAGGCAAGGAGAGGACACCTGGGAGTGAGAACACAATTTACTGCCCAAAGGAGGTGGAGGAGCGCAGGTGTGCCACTGGGGGCCCAGGGGGTCATGGTCTGGAGGGAGCAATGGCCTGGCTACCTACTGAAGCTCCGCGTAAGCACTTGCAGGTGCTCTTGAACCCCTTGATGATCATTCAGCAAAATTACTATTACACCTTGGACACAGGAAACTGGCCTAGGGCAGACACAGGAAAGGCCAGCTCTAGAGGACTGTGCAGGAGTTTGACAAATGCTTTGAGGACACGGGGTAGAAAAGATTCATCTCAACTCAGGAAATCTGGGAAGAATTGAGGAGGAGGTGGCAGTTATCCTGGGCCCTGAAAAGATGGGCAGGATTCTGGAAGGCCAACATAGCCCCAGAAAAGGGAATTCGGGAAGGATCTCACTGGGGGAGCCTGAGATGCTTTGATTTAAACTCCTAACTTTAAGGACAGAGAGTTCCTGAAGGCTTCTAAGCAGAAGGACCCCTTGATGACACCAACTGGGAAAGAAAAAAATCAAAAGCAGCTACTCTTGAAAGTGTTAAAGGATGGACTGCAGGGGAGGCCAGCTGAGACCTGAAGCAACCTAGCCCAAACTGGGAGAGACCAGGACAGCTGGCTGGGGTTCCCAAACGAAGTGGTTTCCATGCAAGATGAGCTAAGTTCTGAGGGTGGAAAGATGAAGATTGCCTGTCACTCTGCTGCTAAATAAATGGCAGGGTGCCGATCTGTCCAGCAAATGATCGCAATAGTGCAAACATCTGGCTGGGATTTGACCCTAGTCTCGGCCCTGACTCGCATCAGGAAAGGGACCAGACCGAAATTCTGGTAGTTTCTTGCACAAGTCTTTTACCCTCTCTGCGCTTCAATTTTCTCGTCTGTGAAGAGCCCACAGGGGTTGAAGGTGATCTCTAGAGCTCCTCCTAGCTCTTTCTAGAGGGGACTTCACGACGCATAAAGTGCTCCCGTACCGTCGAACCCTAGCTGTGGAGCATGGCGCCACCAAGCTGGCGCCTCTCACCCCCGCGCCGGCGGCACAGAAAGAATGGCACCCACCCAGTGCGGTGCGTGAGGACAGATGAAGAGGCCAGTGGGGGGCCGGGCGCCGGCCAAGCCTCTCAGGCTTGCTAAGGACCCGCCCCGCGGCCGCGCAAACTCGCGCTCTGAACTGGGGCGGTGTGCAGCGGCGCGGACCGGATTCCCAGATCGCTGTGCCACCTGCGTAGAGCAGCGCACGACGGGGCGGGGCGGGGCGGGGCGGAGCCAGAGTCTCGGATGGCTCCGCCCAGGGCGTGGCCAGGGGCACGGCCGAGCGCAGCCTGCCGAGATTACGTAGAGACGCACGGAGCGGAGCCAGGGGGCGGACTGGTCTCTGGGATTACGTAAGGGGACACAACCAGGGGGCGGGGACTCCATGAACTCTTTGCGGGCGAGGAGAGGGGCGGGGCTCCAGACAGAAATGGGCAGGGCTCTGTGCGAAGGCGGGAGGCGGAGCGTGGGCAGGCCGTCCCCTGCGAGGTGAGTGCCGGCATGCTCTGCTGGGCCCGAGCCTGCAGGCTTCCCCGTGGAGCGCTCGGTCCCTCAACTCCCAGCTTCTCGAGGGTGCCCGTCATACGCAGCAGCAGCAACGGCCAAAGGGAGGGCAAGCCGAGGTCAGTCAAGGGCACTGGGAAGTGGTGCCCTCTGCTCCTCCTCCCGCCCAGCCCGGATGGCCTTAACGGCCCCTCCTCCCCTTGGGCCCACCCCCTCCCCCGCCTCTCCTTCGGCAACTCTTCCCCCCTCTCCCAACTCAGACCCTCCCCCCATCGTCCCCGCAGGCCGCTACCGCTGTCCTACAGGCTTCTGGACGGGGAGACGACCCTCCCGGCTATAGTCCTTCTGCATGGGCTTTTCGGCAGCAAAACCAACTTCAACTCCATTGCCAAGGCTTTGGCCCAGCAGACAGGCCGGAGGGTGGGCTTCCGGGTGGGGCGGGGCCTAGGAGTGGGGCGGGGCCAGTCCCTAACCCTCACTTTGGGGGCCCTGGTTGAGGAGTGGCAGTTTTCTGGACACAGTAACCCTGAAGCAGAAATGGAAGAAGTCCTTCCAAGGATGAGTTTGCTGTTCCGGCGAACCCAGGCCTTGGAGGGACTCCCCATTCCTATTCCCTCATGCTGCCACCTGTCCATCCTTCGTTCATGTTTTAGATCTCCACTAGCCTGCTCCACACTGAGCTAAGACCAACACCCTCCCTTTGAAAGTCCCTGCTTGTTCACCAGGGACGGCAGGGAGTTCACCACCTCTTAACGTTCCTCTGTTGGAAATTCTTGGAGTCTCCTTCTGGACTTGTTCCGGGGCTATACCTAGCCAGTCCATTCCTTCAGAGACGTGGTCACACCCCTTGGGCCTTCTCTTTTCTAGCAGGGCGTCCCCAGTTCTCCATCTGGACCTCTTGGGTCTGGGCACTGGGCACTCTCACAATCTGAGCCCTTCCCCCTCCTCAAGGTCTGTCCCCAGACTCACCCACCTTGATCTGCAGTCCCTATTGGGATACCTGTGCTGCCCCATCTCCCCAGGTGCTGACAGTAGATGCTCGGAACCATGGTGACAGCCCCCACAGCCCAGATGTGAGCTACGAGGCCATGTGCCAGGACCTGCAGAGCCTCCTGCCCCAGCTGGGCCTGGCACCTTGTGCCCTCATTGGCCACAGTATGGGAGGAAAGACAGCCATGCTACTAGCACTCCAGAGGGTGAGCCGCCCCTGTCTGGGGCTACCTCCCTCCAACTTAGACCTTAGATGCCCAACAGATGACCCGGGACTCATAAGCCTTATAGGGCCAAGTTTGGGCTCCAGGAACTGGGCCTGCTCTGAGACTGGTCCTCAGTGCAATCATCTCCCACAGCCAGAGCTGGTGGAGCGGCTGATCGCAGTGGACATCAGCCCAGTGAAGACCACAGGCACCTCAAAGTTTGCGACCTACGTGGCTGCCATGAAGTCCATAGACATCCCAGATAAGATGCCCCGCTCCCAGGCTCGAAAACTGGCTGATAAGCAACTCAGCCATGCCGTCCAGGTAATCCACCCAAGCTCCCTGATGGTACTGAGACTAGGACCTGTCAAGGGCAGAGTGGTGGCCTCACAGGGAGCCACCCACCTGCACTCAACTTTAGACCCCCACAGGACATGGCCATGCGGCAGTTCCTGCTCACCAACCTGGTGGAGGTAGATGGGCACTTCCAATGGAGAGTGAACTTGGATGCCCTAGCTGAGCACTTGGATGAGATTATGAACTTCCCACCACAACAGGAACCCTATTCTGGGCCAACTCTCTTCCTCCTTGGTGGAAATTCCCATTATGTGTGGTAAGCCAGCCCCGGCTACAGGAGGGCCATACCTTACTCCCTTAGCCCCCAAGCCTGGGGAGGACTGGGGTGTGGGCACAGGGTACCTGAGAGCCTGGAAACCACTGGGCATGTGGACTCAGGTGACTCTCCCTCTCTCCCCACTCTACCCCTGCTTGTCCCTTTCTGTCCCCATTTACTCCTTCTCAATGGCTGCCTCTGTGATGCCCAGTCCCAGTCACCACCCTGAGATTAGACGACTCTTTCCTGGCGCCCGGATACAGACAGTGCCTAACGCCAACCACTGGGTTCATGCTGACCGCCCCCAAGACTTCATGGCTGCTGTCCAAAGCTTCTTGGTCTAAGAGGTGCTGCCTGCAAGAGGAGCAGGAGGTCCCAGGCTTCGTGTCCTTGCAGCCTGTTCATGTTGCCACACAGGACTCGGGCGCGTACTGAGAGGGCATGGGGATGTGCAGTGGCCAGGCCTCCAGGTTTAATGAATAAAGACAATTCTCCAAAATCCCTCGACGAGTTCTCACCACCAGCGCCCCAGTCGGGCCCAGGGGCTCCTGGCAGCACCAGGGACCCCATGGGCACCCTGAGCATCCCTGGCTTCTCTCTGCAGCTGACTCTGGACCTGCTGCCTCACCAGCTGCTGCATGTCCTCCTGGGGCAGGAGAGCAGGTTCAGGGCTGGTGCTGGACCGGGCTCCCCACACCGCCCAGGCCCAGCTGGTATCCCCAACCTACCTCCCAGGCTTCCACCTCCTGCCTCAGCCTCAGTTTCTCCTCCAAGACCTCCAGCAGCTGGGCCTCCACCGCTCGCAGCCTGGCCTTGCATGTGTCCAACTCGGCCTCCACTGCCCGCTTCCTGCAGGTCGCAGTGACCGCAGCCTGAGGCTCTGGGCCCTGGCGGTGGGCAAATGTGACCACAGCCCCAGCCTTAGCCACACTGTGGGTGTTCTAGTGGCTTTTCTCCAGGATCGCCTGACACCCTGCCCCTGCCTAAGGCTTGAGCTCTGTCCCTGCCCACTCAGCAGGGGCCCTGAGTGTGGCCCTCTCCCCACCCACTCCAGTCCCCACAGCTGTCCTCACTTGGCGATGGCTTCATCCCGCTCCTGCAGGACCTGGTCCAGGGAAGGCTCTGTCTGGATGGCCCCCAGTGCTCCAGCCGCTGGAGATTCTAGGCTCTGTTGGAGGGGACAGAGGAGGGGACTGTGATCTGGGGCTCCGCTAAATGAGGTGTCCCACCCTGGAATTTTCTGCCCTGGCCTTGACCCTGATGCTGGTGTCAGGAGGGGAGGAAGCTGAGGTGCCCTGTACCGGCTTCAAGCACCCTGGCCTGTGGCTGCTGGGAAGTAGAGCATGGACCCGAGAGGGCGGCAGGTGACACTGCTGCTTGGCCTCAGGGCCAGCAGAATGGGCAGGGTGTTTGAGCCCCCAGAGACGGGAGTCCTCACCCCCTCCTCAGGAAAGGAGAAAGTAAGTGGGTTCAGGACACTTACCCCTTGAGAGCCCTGGACAGAAAGAGTGGCCGGGTGACGGGGACTCTTGTCAGCAGGGTGGGGCAAGGAAAGGACATGGCCCTTGCCCTCCCTTCCAGGCAAGGCACTCCCTGGCAGGCGGGCCCCAGCGGGCAGGCCCCAGCAGGCGGGCCCAGGGCAAGGAGCATAGGGCCCCTCCCTCCTGTCCTGCATCCTGCCCAGTGCCTCTGCCAGTGCCTTCCTGCCCAGTCACAGGCCTCCCTTCTACTGCCTCTTGTGATGACAGGGTCAGCAAGTTGCTGCAGCCCCCCCTCCCCACCCCCATGAAGGGCCTGTCACCTTGACACCTGGAATGGCATCATCCCCACACAGCTCTGATCTCACCTCACAGGAAATAAGGAAAAAAGTTTATTTGTGGCAGACTTCTCCAGACTAACAATCCCTTGATATATTGCTGAGGCTGACTGTGGATTTGCAATCCTCCTGCCTTGGCCTCCTGAGTCAATGGGATTTCAGATGGCACCCAGCCCTCTAGACAACTTGACTGTCCCTCCTCCTTCCATGGCAGGCAGCAACTGCATTGCTACACTCTAGAGAGCAGGTCTCAGGACCCCACATCACCTTCAGTGACAGTCTCTCTCCAGGGGCACATTGAGTGACAAAACTCAAGGAGACTCGTCCCCACTGAGAGGCCTTTGCAGTAAGATTGTGTCTTGGGGATTGTGTTTCCGACTCAGCCCAAGCAATAAATGCTTCCTCTAAAACCCTCTGTGACTCCTGATCTCTGGTCCTGCCCAGTGAGGGTTGCTTCAATGGCCAGTCTCAGTGATTTTTGTGATTGGACCCCAGGTCAAGAGGTGGGCTTGGGCTGTACCCTGAGTATGGCTCTGCCATGAGCATACAGGCCCTGCTCCCAGGGTGCTCCAGGGCTAGGAAGGATGAAGCTCAGGCATGGTGGTAAGAGGGTGGCAGTGGTCCCCAGGTGGGAGCAAAGAGACAGCCCCTCAGACCCATCAGCCACGGATTCCTGAGGTCTGTCCAAGATGAATCTTGCAGGCTGTCTGTCAGAGCCAGGACAAGGGCTAACACTAACATTTAAACTTTTTATTTTGAAACAATGTCAAATTGCTGTTTGATGTTAAAAAAAAAAAAAGCTTTTGCAGTTAAATATTCTATTATGGTATCAAACATTATGCCTGATTGTACATCTTGCTGGTCTCCCTCAATCAAGAACAATTTGCAGCCTATGAGTTTCATGACCTTGACATTTTTGTAGTTTGCAGGGAAGTTATTTTGTAGATAGTCCTTCATTGGTCTTGCTCTGATCCTCCCTCTGATTGGACCACTGTTGTGCGTTTAATGAATGCTGCGTTCTATCCAACTTCGACTAGAAACATGACTGGGGGTATTAATGTGTGTCTGTTGATTAAGAAGCATGAAAAAGTGGCTCACGCCTGAAATCCCAGTGGCTTGGAAAGTTGAGGCCAGAGGATTGTGAGTTCAAAGCCAGTCTCAGCTACTCAGTGAGACCCTGTCTTTAAATAAAGTATATAAAAAAAAGGGTGGGGATGTGGCTCAGTGGTTAAGTGTCCCTGGGTTCAATCCCTGGTACCAAAAAAAACTAAGCTGGGCATGGTGGCGCATGCCTATGATCTCAGCAGCTCAGGAGGCTGAGGCAGAAGGATCACAAGTTTGAGGTAAGCCTCTGCAACTTAGTGAGGCCTGAAACCACTTAGCAAGATGCTGTCTCAAAATAAAATATAAAAAGGGTCAGGGATGTGGCTCAGTATTTAAGCACCCCTGAGTTCAGTCCCTCGTACCAAAAACAGACGGAAAGAAATGAACAAGTACATATATTATAAGAACTGCTATGGAGAAAATTTTGATGGAGAGGGAAGGAATGGGAAAGGACCATTTTACATAATTCTGCAGTTACCCTAAGGATATCCCAAATATTCACATACCTAAATGTAAAACAGCTACCTTGATCATGCTCAGGATTTGGGATCTCATTGTCAGTAAGTGACGGCATCAATGACGGGTTCAAAAGCACTGTGTTTCCAAGCAAAAATGACAATGATGGGTTGAGACAACTGTCAAGGGTCCCGGAGGAGGCGCTTGGGATGAGACCTGATTCTTTCAATGTCAAGGGGAGGCAGAAATTCAAGGGAAGAGTTTGGAAAAATCTTTCACAAACCAGGAGAGTGGGAAAGCTTTGTTTCTACATAAAATTCTCCTTTGAAATATAGGACTTTAAATATTTAAATTTTCAATATTTTAACCACTCATCCTAAGTAGGGATTCAATTATTCATCTCCATCTCTAAACGTTTAAATTAAAATATGAGGCCAATTCTCTTTTAATCTCCTCATTAGGAAAAGGAAGAGAGAGATTTATATTCAAGCATAGAGCGAATTTCATCCCAAAGTGCTGTCTCAACTGCCTGCATCCCCCGAGTCCTGCTCCCCATAATGGCTTGGCCGGGGCCTCGGGTGGAGGCAGATGGTGGCTCCGGACTAATGGTGGACTGGGGTCAGGGAGAACAAAAGTGGAAGTCAGCTGCCTCTTGGACAGGGGACTGGACTCTGTGCTCAAAACAGCTGGGATTTGCTGGGCTGGTGGTTTATAAATGCTGTCACCCAATCCTTCAGGTCCTTGTCTGTGGGTGTCTCCCTGAACCTCATTGTCCTCATCTGTAAAATGGGTCTAGTAGGGTGGCCTCCCTGAAAGGGTCACAGTAATGGTTAAATAAGACCCCCACACTGTGACCAGTGCTTTGTACCATAAATAAGTCAGGACCAGGAAAGGAGCCCAAGAGAATAGACCTGCAGGATCCAAGAAAGCAACGACAGCACAACCTTAACATCAACAGCAACCCCCCCCGCACACACACACACACACACACACACACACATACACGCACGCACACGCGTGCAAACACCAGCCACGAAGGGTCAGTTGCCCTTCCTGTTCTCCTCACGACTTTGCCCCAGAAATGTCTGTTCCTGAATCTTTCACAAGTTTCCTGCTCCAGACCTCCAGTCCCTGTACTTCCCCAGCACTGGCTTGTCATTGTCACAGCGTTTTCTCCCATCAGCCGGAGGGCTTCTGGATGAGGTGGTGACCTCATCCCAGCCCCAGCACACAGGTGCAAAGCAGGAGCCGCAGGGAGGAGGCAACACCGGCCTTGTCCAGCAGGTGGCAGCAGCCCCCAACATCAGGATCCCAACAGCCTTGGGCTCACCCAGGCCCAAGCCTGGGATGGAAACTTCAAACTGCGCCCAGGGCCTTGGAGAGCCCCTAAAGTCCCAGCCAGGGCTCTTTTATGGGAACACTGCTCATTCAAATGTGCAAATTTTTAACAATACATCTGCAAAAACTGGGAATCAGTGAAATATGACCAGGTTCCTGCCCTTCAGTTCCTGAGTCTAAGGAGGGGACAGATACTGTCCACGCCTGACGGTTAATGCTGTCATTAGGTCTTCATGGGACATGCAGAAGGAGCCCAAACTCATCCTTCTGCTCTCACAGAGGAATGATTGGAGGAGGTGATGTCTAGGGGGAAGGGCTAGGGGTCACAGCCACATGCATGGGGGAGGAAGGACACAGGCTTGGGACACTGACATTGTAAAACCCAAGAGGATGCGTGCCATGGGTTGTAGGGACTGCAGTGGGTGGGCACTGCACGCAACTGCTCATGGCGGTAAGGCTGGGCCAGGCCACAGAGGACATGGCAAGTCACATTGATGTACCAGGACCTCCTATTGCCCAGGCAATAAGGAAACCTCACTGCCCAGAACAAATGGGCGTGGACAGCCAGGAGTGGTGGTGCATACTGGGAACCCCAGTGACTCAGGGGTCCGAGGCAGAGGATGATGAAGAGCATGGGCAACTGAGAGAGACCCTGCCTCAAAATAAAAAATTGTTGGAAGGCAGAGGGTGAAGCTCACTTCCACCCCAGTTCCAAACACACAAGTGGGAGGCGGAAACAGAAGCCGGTATTGGGGCTTACAGCTGCCCCCTTTGCTGCAGTGGGAACAGGACATCGAAGAACAGACAGCGGGGGGACGGGGGTGTGGCATGGGGACTGGTCCCCAGGGGGAATGAGCCCCCCTCTCACAATCCCTGCCTTGGTTACCCCCTGGAGTACCCTTCCCCATCCCCCACAGGCCACTTCCAGTCCAAATACCCCCACCCCCACTCCACGGAGTGCCCCAGATTCCAGGAGGTCAGCTGCCCTGGGGGACCCATGGCATCTTTCACACAGGGTCTAACTCAGTCCAGGCCCTTTTTCTGGCTCCTCTGTCTCCATCCATCCATTGTCTGTCAGGAAACATTCCAGGTGAAGCATTCTTACACACACACACACACACACACTCAAACACATGCACAAACACACACGCACACATGAACATACGCACACACGCACTCCCTGGACAGTGGCCTATAACTTCCACCTCCACCTGAGCAAGACTATTCCTGACTCCGAGCCTCCAGCCCCTGCTGGGACCCCGCATGGGCCATCCGGGCGACCCCCCTGCACGTGGAAGCAGACTCCTCGAACACCAGATGTCCCAGTCTGAAGTCACCTCCTTCCCATTCATTCCAGAGGCTAATCCTGTTGGCGCCACCTTTCCCAGGTACCCGGAATATGACTGTTTCTCACCACCATCACCGCCATGGCCCTGGGCCAGCCCTGTCACGTGGAGCCTAGCGGGTGCCCCTGCTTCTGCCCTCAACCCCCATCTGTCCCTTTTCAACCCAGAGCCAGGCTGAAAGTCAAGAAAAGGTTACATCCCTCCACTCCTTCTGGGCTTGTCCTTGCCCCCTGTAGTCCAGCGAGGACCAGGCCTCCTGGCTTCCTGGTCCTTACCCAGGTGTGCCAGGCTAGCTCAGTCCTCACAGGAGCTGTTCCCTCCACCCAAAGTGCTCCTCCTGAAACACCTACATGGCTCACTCCTACCTCCTTCTCTCATTTCCGCACACGCCACCTCCTCAGCAAGGGCCTACCAGACCATCAAATTTAAACTTGGATTCCCCTCCCCAGCCCCAGCAGTCTCTACTCTTTGTTTCCTACTTTATCTTCCCTATAGCACATTATCGTCACAGTGATGTTATAGACCAAGGACTCCACGAGGCCAAGGACTATTTGTCTGGCTTGTTTTCTGCCCTATCCCCAGAATCTAGAGTAGCCAGCACAGAGTAGATGCTCAATAAATACCTTTCAAAGAAAGGAATGTGAATCTAACCCACAAGGCTCCGCCTTCTCTACACAGTAAAGTTTAGCATTCAAGGCCTGCCTCCCTGGCCTTGTGTGCCACCTATGCCCACTCTGGCTCACTTAGTACCACAGCAGACCCTTGAAGTGCTTCAAGAGCATGCCCACTCCCCCCTGCCCCTGCTCTTTTCTTTCTTTCTTTTTTGGTAGCAGGGATTTAACCCTGGGGTGCATGCCACTGAGCCACATCCCCAGCCTTTTAATCTTTTTATTTTGAGACAGGGTCTCATTAAGTTGCTTCAGTTCTCACTAAATTGCTGAGACTGGCCTCAAATTTGCAATCCTCCTGCCTCAGCCTGCCTCATTTCTGGGATTACAGGTGTGCACCACCACACCCAACTTCCTGTGTCTTTCTTTTGTCCAGGATGCTGCGACCTCACTCCCTCATCCTACTCAATGTCAGTTGTCTAGGTCACAATCCTCACTGGCAGTCACCCTCTGGGAAGGGACTCCGGCTCCCTCTCATATTAGAACCAGATCTGGGTGCCCCACTTCACCAGGACCACCCTCAGTACAGAGCAGGGGCCCTGGCATATGGCTTCCCACGTGGTGTTTGATGAATGAATGAATAAAGTATAAGGTTTATATCAGAAAACCAGAGTTTAGGGTGAAGGGCTCCCACCCCTTTCTTTATTCATCTTTGATGCTACCATTTCATGTGTCTCAATGACTGACGCTGGGTGACCCCGGGGCTCTCTGAGGCCAGGAACTGTCTCCACTTCCCAGACAGCCAGACTGGTCTCTAGGAAAGCTCAGTGGACCAGGAGCCAGGCAGCCTCCCCTGCCACTTGTTCCTCATAACCCTGGGCAAGGTCCTCTAGCAGGTGGGTCCTCATTTTTCATCAGTCACATGGGGTGCTCCGGACACCGCCTCTGCAGGGCATTCAAGGTTGAAACCTGGACAACTAGAAGCAGCGAGACTGTCTTCAGTGCCAGGTTACATCCCTGGGCCAGATTTTCCAAGGAAGAAGGGAAGGCTGGAGTGTGTCCCCAGCCTGTCTCTCAGCCAGCTAACCTGTGCCGGAAGTCTGGGATAGGTGCCAGGCCCAGACACACTGGGCAGCAGGAGCTGGACAGGCTCCAGAGTAATGCCTTGGCAGCCCTGGGTAAGGCAAAGGGGAGTGCTTGGCTTGAGGTTAAGAGGGTCTGAGCCACTACACAGAAGAGACAGCTGGGGCTCGAGGGGATGCTGGTGTGAGTGTATGTGTGTGTGCGTGCACGTGTACTCCTGCAACAGATGCTGGCAGGGACTTAAAGGTTACATCTGTTCCTGACTAGTCCCCCACTTCCAGTCCTCCGCAGGTACTACTAAGATCTTCCCATTGATCCAGCAGGAACCTGGGCCCCAGTCTAAGCTGCTCCAGCTTCCAGATAGGAAGTAGGACCTCAGGCCTCAGGCTCAGGGTTGGGGAAGTGGGAAAAGGGGAAGGAGGGACCTGTAACTTAAATCTCCCTTTCCCAGAGATCAAGGGCTTCCTACATTCTGCTAGGTGTGGAAACTAAAGAAAAAAGGGCGGTCACCCAGCATGGGACAGATTAAACTGAGAAGTTCTGGGGAAAGAGGGGCCCAGAGCCTGTGTCTGGAGGAGATGATGGGAGAAGTGGAAGAGCAGGGGCTCAGAGGCTGGAACTCTCGGTGCGGGGGGGGGGGGGGGGGACTTTGAATAAAGGAAGGAAGGGGCGCAGGGGGTCCCTAGTTAATAAAGTCAAGGAGGGAGTTCCAATCTCTAGCCAAACGGGGCGAAGTGACAAGCTCTGGAGTGAGGATCCAGGGTCCAGACCGAGGACGCCGAGTGGCCGACTGGAAAGGGGGCTGGGGCTGGGGCAGGGGAGGAACAAGGGCTATGGGACTCCATCCCCTGAAGGGATCCTGCCTGGGGAGGGTAGGACACCGCAGGCTGCGGGCTGGGGGCGGGCTGGGGGCGGGGCCAGGTCGGGCGCGGACGACGCTGGGCGGGGCCGACTGGGCTGGGCCGGGGTCCCGGGAGCCGGGGCGGGGCCGGACAGGCGCTGCGCAGCCGCGGGGCGGCCGCCGCGCATGCGGGGCTCACTCGGCTGCAGCCGGCGCCGCTGCCACTCCCGGGAGCATGAAGGACCGAACCCAGGAGCTCCGCACGGTGAGTCCGGCCCCGCGCGCGGCCGCTGTCCGCCGGCGCCGGCGCGCCGCGCTCTCCTGCCTGCCTCGCACGGCCCTGGGGCACAGCCCGGGCGCCCCCCAGGAGGGAGCCTGCGGGTAGGGACCCCGACCCCCTCCGGGTCCCGCCCCTCGGACCCACTTGGGGTCATGGGCTCGCGCCAGCTCGGCCGCGTTGGCCGATGGACGGGAGGCCAGGGCCTAGGGTCCTGGACAAACTTTCCGGCGCCCCTGGTTTGGGGGGCCGGGGGGTTGTCGTGGGGTTTTGGTGGTGGGACGGAAGCCTGACCTCTCCTCGTCAGCGGAGCAGGTCTTGCCTCTGTAGCTCCACTGCCCCTCGCGCCGAGCCTTCGTCTCCGTGTAAGCACACGGCAGGACCGGCAGGACCGCAGTGGGAACCGGCCCGGGGCGGCCCCCCGCGCGGAGCCCTGCCGTGGAGTCCTGCCGTGGAGTCCTGCCGTGGAGCCCGGCCCCGGGTGCAGGTGGCCTCCTCGGCGGGAGCCGCGCAGCCCAGCACCTGTGGCTCCCGCCCAGCACCTGTGGCTCCCCGTCCGTCAGGTCGCGGTCGGATCCTCTGCCCACCCTGGATTGGGGAGGGTGTCACACCTGTTCCCCGCCCACCTTCAGGCTTCCTGGGAGCTCAGCCTGGCATTTCCAGCCCTTTCCCCGGGTCCCCTGGTCTGCCTGAGACCTCCGTCTGTTTTTCCACCTGTGTCTGGAGGCCCCTGGGGTGTGGTTCCAGGGGCGGGGTTTCGGGGGGGCAGTGGGAGGATGCACAGAGGTTCTGACTCCGAGCCCACCGACCCCCAGCCCAGACAGAGATCTCCTGCCACCTGCTCCTTGTCAACGGGGCTCCCCTTTCCCTGGTCTCTGCAATTAGGGATGGCAGGGAGGGCTGTGGGGGCCAGTGGAGGAAATGAAGCCTGCCTGTGGGAGGGGCCAGTCAGGCTCAGTACCAGGTTGTCTCATCTGATCCCCTGATTGACCCCACCCATTGATCTGTGGGTGCCACCCCACTTCAGTGGCTCCCCCAAATCCTCCGTCTGTGCCCCACTTAGAGCCAGAGCCCTAGGTCCCCTCATATGCAAAGTTTGAAGTGTCCTTGAGCTTTTGACCCCTTGGCTTGTGCTCTGCCCAGAGACTAACTGCCTCTGTGCCTGGGGTGCCCCTGTTGTGCCCCCGCTGTACCAGTCTTGTCTCCTGGGCAGACAGAGCTACGGGTTTTCTCCCGCCTCCATGTCCCTGGCTGCAGCATGCCATACTACCTGCCTTATTCCTCCTGGCTGAGTGCCCCACCAGCCCCTCTGTGAACCCCAGGAGGTCTCAGAGGAAGAAGATGCCCCCTCCTGTCGTCTGAGGTCTCTAAACGCTTCCCCACAGCCCTTGCGGTTGCTCTCAAGTTTCCTATGCAGTGTTGAGTCGGAAGCGTGTCAGCCCAGGACGAACAGCTGTGAGCTGTATTTGTCCATGTCAGGGTGCCTGGTGGGTCCCTCGAGGGACTGCATGGGAGCTGAGTGGTCAGGGGCACAGAGTCCCATACACCTGATGGCGGCCCCTGGTTCATCGGCCGTCATCCCCTCTGCTGAAGGGAAGACTGAGGCACAGGAAAACTGGTAGATGGAGGGAGGGGTGGTAGAAAGGGGCCTTGCTGGTTCCTGGCCGGGACTGGGGAGCCCCAAGAGAGCTTGGATTGAACTTGAATCCAGATCTTTGCCCTGCTCCCAGATGAGCCTGAGTGGTCCCTCAGACAGTGGGACTTGACTTGGCTTTGAATTGTCTGAGGCGCTCTCTCCAGGCACCCCAGCCCCACCCCAGGCACTCAGAGCCCATGAAGGCTGACCTCATTGTCACCAGCCCAGCTGTGGAGGGTTTCTAGCAGCTCCAGGGCAGCTGGCAGGAGCCCTCTCTGGCTGGGGTGACTAGTCAGTCCTTCCTAGAAGTCCCTTTCTCTCTCCAGGCCTGGGGCGTCCACCTGTGAAATGGAAATAGGAAAACCTAGATCCCAGCTTCTCAGAGCGAGAGGCGTGGTCCCTGGTCCCCTGACTTCAGCTGCATATTTGGGGGAATCTTTGAACCTCTAGGAATGAAGAGGCCAGTGGTGGCCAGGCTGGACAGAGGCAGCACCTAGGACAGCAGCTGTCATGGCCCCAGCCTCCTGCCTCCCTCCTCCTCCTCCTCCCTCCTCTCCCCCACCCAACGCCACCACATTTGGAAGGAAGGCGACGGGAGCTTATTTATAAAAGTCACACTTGGAGAAGGAGCTGGCGAGCTTCCTCAGCTCTGCAGGCCAGGCCCAGCCCTCCAGCCTTCCCCAGCCCCCACCCTCCTGGGCAGATCCTCCCTGCTCTGTAGGCCATAGTGAGGGGACCATGGGGACAGGGTGGGGGCCTCAACTCTGCAGCAGGCCCTCGGAGACTAGAGGGTTAGCCCCTGGGGTGCAGGTGACCTCAGAGGGGAGACGGGTGACAGAGCCGGGCAGACTTTGGGGGTAGGGTTCCCCAGGCAACCACACCCTGGCATGTAGCTGCCCCCACCCCCCCGACTTAGAGGCCTTTTTGACTTTCCCCCAGGGGACTCCCCAGAGCGCCCACACACCTTCCTGCATACACTGGGCCACGCGGGTCATGTGGGAGCTGCCATAGGGGGCAAAGAGTGACCACAGAGGGCGGGTTGGGCCACCTCGACCCTGGGAGAGCCCAGAAAGGGAAGCTGGACTTAGGAGGAGAGGGGTGATCCAAAAGGAGGGGCCAGCTGAGGAAAGCCAAGGGTTCAGATTGTCCAAGCAAGAGACACGGGCTGGTGGCCCTACACAGGGCCTCCCAGGACCCCCTGAGGTCTGTAGCAGGCCGGGCTCCTTGGGGCAGCCAGGAACCCTCTGCCGCCTCAGCCTCAGCTGCTCAGCTCGCTTCCCAATCTGTACAATGGAGCCAGTACTCCCTGCCCACAGAGGAGGCAGGAACAGGAGCCAGGCAGAGTCTCCCTCCAGCCCTCCCATCAGCTCCTTTGAGGACCTCAGAATAAACAGGGACTTTGGGCACATCCCCCCACCCAGGGTGCAGACCGAGGGGGCCCTGCAGGTCTGTCCAGTCTAGCCTCCTGTTTTAAGCACCACAGAAGTGAGGTTCAGAAAGGGCCCGGGGTTTATCCAAGGTCACACAGCAGAGCCCAGCCCCTTTCCAGGGCCGGAAGTGCCTCCCTGAGCTCTCTGGGGCCCTGTGAAGGGGCATCTGCCCGCCTGGGGACCTGGCATGGGAGGCACAGGGAGCACCCAGACCACAGACCCAGTGGTGGGGAGGAGAGAGGCCGGACCACAGAGGGAGCCTGCTTTCCTGGAGACCCAGAGTGGCCTCTCGCACATCCTGATTGGTCTCTGGGCCTTGCTGCACTAGTGGTATTGACTTTGATTAGTCATTAAAAAGAGGAAGGGAAAAAAATAGCCCCGGAGGCAGACAGCAGCGGGCGCTGGGCTGAGCAGTGACGAATCAACCTGCTGGTTGGCCAGGCGCCATCGCCGGGACGGCTGGAGGCCATGGCCAAGGAATCAGACACAGGTCAGGAAGCTGTCCTGGAATCCTGCAGCCTCTGCCAGGAAGACCACCGGGGCTGCCCGCATCAGCCAGGGCAAGCCTGGGGCCTTCTGCCCACCGTGGCTCCCGAGGGGGTCTTCTGATGGCCTCTGTGGTGGGGGCAGCCCTGGCTTCCAGCTTAGGCTGGGGAGATGAGGCTGGAGCTGGGCTGCTTGGCCAGAGGAGGAGAGCCAGCAGCATTGCCCTGGGCACGGGGTCACCAGCCCCACCCCACAGCCCCCATTCAGCCCTCTGGGTGGAACCTGGGGAGAAGGGGATTCTATTGCTGGACCACAGAAAAGGAGGGGTGGCAGGGAAAGAAAGAAAGAAAACCCGGCCAGACAAATGGGAGGTTGGTGGCTGTGAGGAGGGAGAACGGGGTGCCCCCAGATTTCTGGCTTGGGGGCCTGGGGCAGAGCGGGTTCTGAGCTAGGGGCTTAAGGAGGGGGCTCTGGAGAAAGGTGGAGTCGAGCGCTGGCCAGGTGACTGGCAAGATGCCGACGTGGTACTTGGGCACATCTGTCCAGCCCACTTGGGCCCTTGAGCCTGCAGCTGCCCTACAACTCCAGCTGTCACCTCTACATCAGGGCTTCCCAGGGCCTCAGATCCAGTCCAGCCCCCTGTCCAGACTTTCTGCTGCCACTCAGGGGGCTGCAGATTCCCAAGGGAGCTGGAGACCCAATCCCCCAAACAATGCCTGGCTGCCCACTTCACGAGCCTGTACGGCGCCCACCCTGGCCAAGGCACCAGGACGAGCAGGCTCGCCACATCACCCCATTCTGTCTTGGTCAAGCATGTGGGAGAGTTGGGAAGTGACAGAGGCAGGTAGGGCTCTGATATCCAACACACAGGGGCTTGCATTTAATTCTCCGCCCAGTGAGCTGAGCAAAGGTATGAGTTATGTGAGGGTGTCTCTAGGAAGATGCCACAAGCTCTGGCCTGGATGTAGTTGAGGTTGCAAAGAGCATCGGTCAAGATGTAGTTGAGGTTGCAAAGAGCATCGGTCTCTGTTTATGACAGAGAGCATAAACAAAGACACAAAGCAGGAAAGAAGTCCTTCACTTGAGCCCCAAATCCAACCCACACACTAGTGGCAAAAGGCTTAGGGTTTTCCTTGTTGGGAAGCACTACACGATCACCTGTATCATCTCTGGCTACATTAATAAAGGTAGACCATCTAGAAAGAGGAAGGAGGCAGGACAGTGTGGCACATGCCTGTGATTCCAGCTACTTGGGAGGCTAACGCAGGAGAATCACAAGTTCAAGTCCAGCCTGGTCCACTTAGTGAGAACTGGTCTATAAATAAAATGTCCTTGGAATTCTACCTTGGGCCAAACCACAGGAAAGGGAAGCAATATCTAACAGTGGAGTCTGCCTAAGATGTGCAGAGATGCCCCGAAAAGCTAGTGAGCTCTCTGTCACAGGAGGCATGCTAGCTGAGGCCTCAAGTTGAGGCCACGGGACTTCTCAGGTCCTTTGGGGCCTGAGAGTCTGCAGCTCTGGTTCATGTAGGGCTGTGGATCGTGTGTGGGAGACCAGAGGAGCGAGGTCCTGATTGGGAGGGACTCCTCCCATTCCGAGCCAGAGAAATGCGCGGACCCAGGGTGGCGGAGGAGTGGGAGGTCCTGAGGGGAAGGTGCCCGCCATGTCCTTGGAGCATCCCCTCAAGGGGCCACAGCTGGTTTGACGGCAGCTGTGAGGTCAGGCCCTAAATCCTGATGGGCTTGGAGGCCACCCTGAATGCCATCTCTAAGGTGGACCTGGGCCCCTTCCAGCTCTGCCCTCTCAGTCAGGGCCTGGAGGAGGCCATGCACCTCCGCTGCCAGCTCTGACTTAGGAACTTCCTCCTCCAGCCTTCGGCCCTCCAGGGAGGCCTGGAGGGCAGGTTGGCGCTCACTGGTTGCTGGAGAGGATGGGGCCTGTTTGACCCATGGGCAGGTCGAGGTCCAGAGAGGCGCCAGCCCAGATCCCAGGGGCTTGGCAGGGCTGGCACTGCCTGTCACCTCTGGACATTCTTCTTGCTGGAAAAGGAGCTGGAACCCTCTCCTTCCACCCCTTCCCATCCTCATCCTTCTCGGCACCAGAAGAGCAGAGGGGGCCGGATTCTCCAGTGGCAGGAACCCTGGGGACCACTTCCCATCCTGCTTGGCCACCCAGGATAGAGTGGGGTTCCTGGGGCTGCCCTGGGCCTCAGTTTCCCTAGAAAATGCTCTCTGAAGATTCCTGGGCCTGGCTTGGTCCACAAGTATGAAAATGGCGCCCGATTCTCTGTGTCTTTGGGTGGGCCTGGGGGAGGGGCAGCCACCTGGCAGCAGCCGCACACATTGTGGGGAGAGGGAGCGGGGGTTTATTTTAGCAGCTGGGGGAGGAGGTGTGATCTTTGATGGGAGGAGGCCCTGGAGCTGCCTCCAGATAGCTCCCAGCCTCCTGTCCTCTCTTGGTGGGTCCCCACGTGGCAGGGTCTTGGTGGGGCCCCTGAACATCTCCAACGTCCACCCTCCACAGTCCCCTCCTTGCAGCCAGCCATCAGTGTCCCCATTTCATAGAGGTGCAAACAGACAGAAGGATGACCCTCAGTGGGCAGTGTCTGTCCTGGGCCCAGCCCAATGGTTCTGTCAGATTTCCTCGTCCCTTGACCCCCACCTGATGAGAGAGCCAGGCAGTGCCTGCCCCCCGAAGGGCCCTGAGCCCCAGTCTGAGAGGCAGTGCCCCCTGCCCCGGGCAGCTACCCTGCCTCTCCCTGCTTCAACTGTGGAGAGGGACCTTGGGCAGCAGAGTGGGCTGACCCCGGCTGACTCCAGGTGTCGGGTGGACAGTCATGACTGCGGCCAGCACAGCAGAGATGGGATTTCCCCTCTCATGACCAGTGGCTATTGTGCAGGTGCTCTTGGGGCAGTGGGGTGGGGCCACACCTGTGACCATGGCCTAGATGTGACCTGCTCCTCCTGCCTGCTGGCCCTGCTCTGTGTTGGAAGGAAGGAGCATCTGGGTCCAACATGGAGGCTGACAAGGAGTGAGAGCCCTATGAAACCTGAGCTGGCCAGGCTGACACCCAACAGAGCGCCTCACCAACGGCATCGCTCAGGCCTGGCTGGGTGCTGTGGAGGTGGCGTCCACCTTGCGAGGCAGGGTTCAGTGACGCCCAGGCCTCAGAGGAGCAGCAGGCTCCCCAGCAGGGGCCAACCAGGAAGGGACCTTGGGAACGCTGGGCTTAACTAAGACCACAGGGCTGGAGAGAGGAGGACCTGCTGGCAGGCAGTCTGTCCCAGCCAGCCTGGGGACCTAGAGGGGCCAGCCAGAGGCCCAGCCAACTTGTGAGCTCGCTTCAATTTTGGGGCCACTGAGGCGGGGGACTGCACCTTGAGGTTGGGCTGCCCGCCCCATGGCAGGGCCTCTGAGCCACTGGGAGGGAGTCCCTAGTCTGGAAGTGGAGACCTGGTCCCTTTACCAACTTGACGGCCAAGGCCACTCTCTTAGGCTGCATGCTCAGGGATACTCCAGTTCTCACTGTGGCTGAGAGACGAGGGCACAGGCAGGACTGTCCCTGTCCCTGCCCAGAGGCCCCCCTGAGGGAGGTGGATGGTTGGCACTGCTACATCCTCACAGATGCCCTGCAGCTTGGGGTCCCAGGTCCAGTGGGACTTGGGGATCTTACATGGGTCCACTCATTTATGCATAACCCTGTGCAGGCCAAGGACAGCGACGACGATGATGATGTCACAGTCACTGTGGACCGAGACCGCTTCATGGATGAGTTCTTCGAGCAGGTGGGAGCCAGCCCACCCTGCGTCTCCCTGGGCCCTGCCAAGACTTGGGTGGCCACTCTCCCCTCTGAGCGGGCCCAGCAGCCCGAGTACACCTGTGAATGACCTCACTGGCGGGCAGAGGTGTTGAAGTTCAGAGCGGAGCTGAGCTCACGCCTACCCCCCCACCACCTTCCCGCCCAGCCCAGCTTTGAGCAGGCCCTGGGCCCATGCCATCCTTCCTGGGCTTTTTTCTGACCCCCTGGCCTTGATCTCCAGGTGGAGGAGATCCGGGGCTTCATCGACAAGATCGCAGAGAATGTGGAGGAGGTGAAGCGGAAGCACAGTGCCATCCTGGCCTCACCCAACCCTGACGAGAGTGAGTGGGGGCCTGGGGACGGGCCAGGACTGGTGGGGGTACAGACCCTGGCATCCTGCACTGCAGGCGGCTGACGAAGCAGCGGTTGTGTCCTGGGGTCAAGGGGCCAGTGCCCACGGCCACCAGTTGGATCTGGGACTCCTAGGAAGTCTTGGGTTGTGGGAGGGGCACCCTCCCGTGGCCTGGGGGGGTCATGTGATCAGCACCAACCTCCCTGAGTACCCTGGTTTTTTCCTAAGGCCACAGGTCTGGGCACTGCCCTGCCCAGGATTCTGAGAGGGAGGGAGCATTCTCTGATCAATAGGAGGCCGCCCTGCTGGCCCCGCCCCTGGCCGCCTCCCTGGGGAGCAGATGGCTGCTGTGGGAGGGCATGCCGGCCAGGCAGGCAGAGCTTCCGGCAAAAGCTGGCAGCCCTGGCACCTGGCCACTTGGTACCCAGGAGCTGGGCATTCTCACAGGTCCAGGAAGTCACCTCTTCCTCTGCACAAGGAGCCTGTGTACTCCGGGATTCCACCCTGTCCCCTGATGGTTCCCCTGCCCCCGGCCCTCTCATTCCTGTTGAGATACTGATTAATACACCAGTGTGCGCCAGGCTGCCATGAGCAGACCCGCCCAGGATTGTCTCCCTGGAGGGGCATTCACCCCCCCCCCAAGCTGGCAGAGATTGGCCCCCTGTGGCTGGACCCAGACCCTAATGCCTCTGGGCACTCTGCTCCTTGCAGCCCGCTTACCTCCTCCCCTTCTGGCTGGAAGGTGCCAGCTCATGAGGCCAATGAGGAAGCACAGGAGAGGGACCTCCGGGGCAGGGGACATGCCAGTGCATCTATCATGCTTTACCCCCTCCCCAGGGATGTATCCAGGACAGATAGGTCATGATGTGTCTCTCTGCCCATCTGTACCTGAGTCACTGCATGACCCTGTGTGATTGCTCCTGCCGAGGGTCAGGTGGTGACTGTGAGTGAGAACAGAGCACCCTCAGCTGCCCCAGGGGGTGGCAGGGCAGTGCAGCCTCTCAGCAGCCACCCTCAGGCCCCCGTGCCACTGTCTGTACTTCTCCCACTGTGTGCCAGGGTGGGGACCGTGCCTGTGAACTGAGCAGTCGAGACCTGGCTGAGACCCAGGCACGCAGCAAGGGGAGGGGGCTCCTCATGGGGTGCCAGGGCTGAGCGGAGTTGGGCAGGGGGTGGGGGGCTTTCCTGGGCCAAGGCTGGCATTGCTGCCTCTGGGGGCCGCCATCCGGCTGGGCTATTTTGGGTCTGAGCAAAAGAGGCTGAGACGTCAGAGCAGCTGGTAACCAAGTTTCCCTCTGTTTGCACGGAGGAGGCGCCACCCCCGCTCTACGGAGACCCTGCTCCACCCCACTCAAGTTCCCCTTGGGAGATGACCCCTGCCTAGGCCCTTCCTGACACCACGTTGAGACCCATCTCCGGTCCCACCTTCTGGGGAGTCCTAGGGGTTGCCTGGGGCTTGGGCATGCCAGGAGCACCCCAGCGGAGGTGGCCAACCCCTCAGGGAGGGCCGAGCTGTGCACTCCCAGGGCCTCTGCCAGCCTAGGAGGGTGGTCCTGGTTAGAACAAGAGCCAGAGCACCATGTTGCTGCCCTCCTCCTCCTTCTTCAGCTCATGGCCCCAGCCACCTGTCACCTCCAGGCCAGCTGTGTCCAGGGAACCTGCCTCTGAACCTCTTCCTCAGCTCCCCCCACAGGCCAGGTGCCTCCTCCCCCAGCTGCTGCACGGTGCTTGGCACCTGGGGGTGGGGCAGCTTTGTGAGGAGACCCCGATCTGTCCTATCAGGCACCTGTGGCTGAGACTCCAGGGGATGCAGGTTGGGGGAGGCTCCTCCCAGCCTGGCCTGTGTCAGCCCACTGGCTGGCCACGTGCCCTTTTGAGCCACCAGGTACGGCGAGGTGAGCCTGCACCCCCACCTCCGACTCATGCAGGCGTCGAGTAAATGCTCCCCGGTGCCAACTCCAGCCTTGCCAGCTGCTCCACAATTATTTCTGCCTTAAATTTAGACCCATCTGTTATCTCCAGGGGGTGAGGGAGCCAGTGAAGGAGGAAGGAGGCGCCTCCGAAGGCAGTGCAAGGGGTGTGGGCTGCAGCTGCCGGGCCTGGCCTGGGATTGGGGGTGCAGGCAGAGCCTTGGCCCAGGGGAGGGGAGGCCCCCTCCAGGCCCACAGTGAGGGAGATAGACCCCAAATATAGGCAGGGATGACCCAGGTATCCACACCCCACCCCTTGTGCCTCCCCAGAGACCAAGGAGGAGCTGGAGGAGCTCATGTCCGACATCAAGAAGACGGCAAACAAAGTTCGTTCCAAGTTGAAGAGTGAGTCTACTGATCACCCCCCACCAGGAGGGGGGCGCTGGGTCTTGGCTCCCTATTCACTCACAGCACCTGGCGCATCCCACTCTGGACATGGCCCTGGCCTTCCTGGCAGAAAGCGAGCAGCAGGGGCAGAGGGTGGTCGGAGCCACCAGACCCAGCACCCAGTAGATGCAGATATTGGAGTGTGCCCAAGGCCTCACAGGTGGCCCCCTTCTACTTCCCGTATCACCATTCAGGTCACTCATAGACCACTCCACCCCACCTCTGCTGGCTATGGGACGCCAGATCCTGGGCGGGCTGGGGACGGTGGTGAGTGGGACAGGTTGTGGCCCAGCAGCCCTGTGTCCCCCACCCCCAGGCATCGAGCAGAGCATCGAGCAGGAGGAGGGCCTAAACCGCTCCTCCGCAGACCTGAGGATCCGGAAGACACAGGTGTGCCTGGACTCCAGGGTGGGCGGACACCTGAGGCCCCAGGTCGAGGTGGGCCTGACACCTGTTCTCCTGTCTCGGATTCCCAGCACTCCACACTGTCCCGAAAGTTTGTGGAGGTCATGTCCGAGTACAACGCCACGCAGTCTGACTACCGTGAGCGCTGCAAGGGCCGCATCCAGAGGCAGCTGGAGATCAGTGAGTGGTGGGGCCAGGCCTCGAGGGACGGGGCAGGGCCTGGAGGGACGGGGACGGGCCCGGGCTGCCAGTGAACACCCTGGAGAGGGCCTGGCTCAGAGTGACCCCACCTGCAGCCGGCAGGACCACGACCAGTGAGGAATTGGAGGACATGCTGGAGAGTGGGAACCCCGCCATCTTTGCCTCTGGGGTGAGTGTGACCCCACCTCTCCTACCAACACTAGCCCCGTCCTCACCCCAGCTGTGTGCTCAAAGCACTGGGCCTGGTCTGTTTGGACACAGACACACTAGGGCAGGTGTTAGAAGAGGGAAGGGGCCAGGCTGAGGTCACATAAATGTAGGGAGAGTGGCCGCGAGACCCATGCCCTTGGTGCCTCATTTGGACCCACTTCCTTGCTGTCCCTGATCATTGCCTGGACTTTTCCCATCGTCCTCAGGACCGGCTTGCTCTCATGGAGGACATTTGGCCATCTCTACTTTCCAGTGAAGCTCTATGCCCTGCCAAGCAGGAGGCACCTCCCAAAGGAGGTGGCACTGGGTGTGAGTTCCAGAAGGGAGGGGCGTGGAGGAAAGGCAGCTTAAGGACTGTCACTCACTATGTGGCAGACACAGGTGGGGAGTGTTATCAGCTCTATTACAGGTGGGAAATTGAGTCACAGAGAAATTAGGTGACAGCTCATATAATGGAGGACAGGAGGAGGCGGGAGGGTCGTGGCTGGAGAGGAAGCCCAGCTTCCAGACCAGCTCTGCCATCCCAGCTGCCTTCCTCTGTGACCTCTGCCCTCCTCGTCCTGGGCCCCAGGCCTCAGCTCACTGCTTCACCCCCTAGATCATCATGGACTCCAGCATCTCGAAGCAGGCTCTGAGCGAGATTGAGACCCGGCACAGCGAGATCATCAAGCTGGAGAACAGCATCCGCGAGCTACATGACATGTTCATGGACATGGCCATGCTGGTTGAGAGCCAGGTGAGTGCCCAGTCCTCGCTGCCGCCTCCCAGTCCCCAGCAGCACACAGGGCTGTACTGACCTTCCCCTTTCTGTCCAACACGCTGCCCTGCTCGGGAGGGAACAAGTCCTCAGGTAACAAGCCACCAGCTGTGGGCAGTGCCTCTAGGGCCCTGTGCACCCCCTCCTCTGCATGGCCTTGCATGACCCCCAGCCCTGCCTGTCTGTTCCTTGGCTGTTTATCAGGGGCCACCATGGACTAGATAGATGCTTTTCTAGGAGCTGGAGGGATAGCAGCGAAGGACCTGCTTCCTGGAGCCAGTGGCTCTTGAGTGAAAGAGCAGCATCAGTAAAGAGCAAGTGAAGTGTTCTGGCACCAGGTGCTCAGGAGCCACTAGGGGGAGGCAGAGTGCAACACTGATGCTCAGATTTGGAAGTGCCTGGGGCCACCTGGAAGGCTTGTTGCAGGGCAGAGGCCTGGACATGCGTTCTCACAAGCCCATCAGCAATGCAATTCAGTGCTTCTGGTCTGAGGGCCACATGTGGGGGCACTATGCTGGGTGACCTGATGGCCTCTAAGCATGCAGTGAGTCAGGGAAGGCCAGAGGAGGGGCATTTGCACTGATGCCAAGAGATGAAAGGAGCCAGCCATGAAGACTTCCCAGGGGAGGAGAGATGAGCTGGCCCAGGCCAGGGGACCAGCACTCCCCAGGTCCCCAGCCAGGCAGGAGCTGGAATTACTTGAGGAACGAGGCAGGGAGACCCTGCTGGATGGAGACGCCTCAGTAGGCTGTGCTGGGATCTGGAGGTACCTCTCGATGGGGGGTGTTTAGTATGAGAGTGACAAGAACTCAGAAGTGGGGAGGCTGCATCCCGGAAAGACAGACCATGGTGACGTGGTCACAAGTGAAGGCCATGGAGTTGGAGGGGGAGTCACAGCTTTTCCCCTTCCCCTGGGTTTTCTGGTGGTGGTTACAGTCGTAGGTAATGGCGAGATTCCTTGTTACACATTCCTACAAGCTGCTGTTACTCCTGGTGTCCCCCTCCCCTCCCTCCTTGCCTGGCTCCTCACCCTTGGAGCTTCATGAGGTCCCCCCTTCCTTTTTCTTTTTCTTCTCCAGCTTCCACATGAGAGAAAACATTCAACCTTTGACCTTCTGAGTTTGGCTGTCTTCACTTATTGTTCTTAAGTTCCATCCGTTTTCCTGCAAATGACATAATTTCATTTTTCTTTATGGCTCAGTAAAATGCCATTGTGTATAAATGCCACATTTTCTTTATCCATCATCCATTGATGGATACCTAGGCTGGTTCCACAGATTGGCTATTACGAATTCTGCTGCTGTAAACACGGTCTGCGTGTGTCACGGTAGTAGGATGACTTTAATTCTTCAGGATACAATACTGAGGAGTGCTGTGCAGAGGCTTTTTGATTTGATGCCATCCCATTTATTAATTCTTGGCATTATTTCCTGAGCTCTAGGGGTCCTATTGAGAGAGTCGTAGCCTGAGCCTGTATGCTGGAGTGCTGACCCTACATTTTCTTCTTGGAGTTGCATAGTTTCTGGCCTGATTCCTAGGAGGACAAACACCTTTGCCTGGAGTCTTGTGTCGAAGTCAGATTGGCCCCTGGAAGGAGCATGAGGCCAGATTCCAGGGCCCTGGGCTAGGAAAGCGGTCTTAAACAAGAACTGGATGGAACCATTGTACCCAAGGAGGATGGAGTGGGGACTCATCAGTAGTCACCTCATGAACTGTGGCCAGGGCAGGGTCAGACTCCAGCCCACACACTCCTGCACCCATCTTCCTCTGCTGGTCATCTGGGTGGGAGGTGTCAGGGTCCTAGCTAGCATTCTCTGCATGGTTAGTCCCCATCCCTTGGCTGAGACTGCTGAGGCTGCATGGCTGATTCCAACCCCAAATGGCTGCTCTGTAGGAAGAGGTGGGAGTTGTCCCAGAAGCCTGTGTGCCCAGCCAGGGTGCCTTGCCTGGGGGTCACAGGTGAGACGTTGCAGCTGGGCCTCCCCAAGTCCCCTTCTCTCTTTCCCTTCAGGGTTTTCTTCTGGTGCCCTGCCCTGAGCCGCCTCCCTGAAGAGGGAGCCCTCTGGAGCCCGGACACCCCTGGCCCTGCAGGGGGAGATGATTGACAGGATCGAGTACAATGTGGAGCACGCAGTGGACTACGTGGAGAGGGCCGTGTCTGACACCAAGAAGGCTGTCAAGTACCAGAGCAAGGCGCGCCGGGTCAGTAGTGAGCACCCACTGGAGCTGGGGTCCATCGAGCACCCTCCCCATTCTGCAGCTACTCCACCCCCACCAAGCTCCAGCCAGAGCCTTCACCACCCATCACTACACACTCCCAGGCTGTCACCCCTTCCCTGAGATCCCCCAGATCCTCTGGTCCTTGGTCCTCGTTCTAGTCCCTCTCCAGCAATGCCTGCCTCTCACTCTTGCAGAAGAAAATCATGATCATCATCTGCTGCGTGATCCTGGGCATCGTCATCGCCTCTACCTTTGGAGGCATCTTCGGATAGAAACTACCCACCTGCCGCTGCACTCTGGACGGGCCATCCCGAGGAGCCCTGGCTGCTGCTGCCTGGCTGGGTCGCCCTCCCACCCCGCCTCCTGGCTCAGACGCCCCCACCCCACCCCATATTGCCCCCCTATCTGCCCTGGGCTTCCCTCTCCTGACTCTGCCCTGAGCCGTGTTGTGTGCATGATTTGTGACAGTGTGTGTCTGTAGAGGAGGCAGAGGGGAGCAGGGCAGGGAAGAACGGGGGGCTAGGGATGGGTCCATGCGGAGAAGACCCAAGTCTTACCCAGCTTGCTCCACCTTGACCAGGCAGGGCTGGGAGCTGGCACATACTGCCCTGGCTTGGGATCTGGGCTGCTTCCGGATCTCCACCTGGCTTCCACCTCACCTGCCCATCTTCTCTATCCTTTGGCCTCTCCAGCTGTTCCCCCAAGCCGAGCCCGCTGAAGGGTGGGGACCAGCTGACCACATGGTGCTGCTTTTTGGGTTAGGGGAGGGTGCCCCTGAGGGATAGCCCAGCACTAAGCCTCTATTAGCTGACCACTGCCAGGAGGCTCAGGGTGCCATGGCTGCTGGCTCACCAAGATTAGGCTCCCTCTCCTACCTGGGGCAAAGCCCAGCAGGTCCTCGGCCTCAGCCTCCCTTTGCACAGCCCTCAGCCCCAGGAGCAATTTCTTTGGGGTAGGCAGGACCCCAGGTGACCCACTGGAAGATGGAACCCCAGAAGAGGCTGGCTGGCTCGTGCCCAGGTGCCGGTGACCCTTGGCGCTGGGAAGGCAGAACAGGCTCCATCAGGCCTTTCCCCATGAAGGCTGCAGCTTGGGTCAGCCACTGTCCCAACAGGCCTCATCAGTTGGGACCTTAAGCCAGCACTGCATGTTGGGGACAATGGTCCCTGCTCTTCCATGCTCCCAGAAGCCAGATGTCACTCAGGCCTGCAGTCTCATCCTGCCCTTGCTGTCCCCCACTGATGTACCACATGGTGTCAGTTGTCCCAGATGCAGTATTCAGCAGCCAGTCATGGAGGGCTCCCTCCCTCCCCTGCCATCTTGGGGCTTCAGGTCAGAGTGTGCCCCCCCCACCCCTGCCTCGTGGACAGGCAGGGAGTGTGCATGCGAGTGCATGCAGCAGGGCGGGGCCGCGCAGAGTGCCCTGCATCCCTCGGCTTTGCTCCCGCCCAGTGACTGTGACCACTGTCCGTGTTGCCTTCTTGAACTGCGGCTTCTCCTCCACCCCTTCACCAAAGGTCTTGGTACAACCAGCTGCCCATTTTGTGGAATTTTTATGTAGAATAAACATTTGTATCTGTACTGCAGGCCTATGCTTGCCATTTCTCACTGACTGCAGTGACATGGCCTTAGAACTTGGGGTGACTGTGGACATTAACAGAAGGGGCTCAGATGCAAAGGACCCAAATCTCCCCCCACCCCCGCCCGGCACACATGCCGACATCTCCATCTGGCCATTCAGTGGGCAACATCCAGCCTTTCCTATGAGGACAGTTCCAAAGTCCCACCCTCACTCCAGGTTAAGTGGCCAATGCCTTGACAGAGGCGAGACCTGGGACAGATATCACTCTAGGGTGGAGCTCCCCAGGCCGTAAGCCTCCCCCCCTCCAGCCACCCGCAAAGGGCTCAGCCCCTGCTCAGTGCCCAGTGCCTGTTCGTACTGCACGTCCAGCTCTAGTCCCTCTGTTCCCTGGCCCAGACCTTGGTTATCAGCCTGACAGACTCACACCATACATCCTGGAACAAGACCTGCCCCCTGACCACTTTGGATTGGACAGGAGACAGCCTCTGAGGCAATCAAGTGCTGGGCTAGGAACATCACCCACCAAAACCAAGGTGGCAGAGGCCTGCAAAGGCCTCAGGCCAGTGGGCACCACTGCCACATACCACCCTGACCACCTTTCCCCACTCTGCAAGTGGGCGCGCAACGTGCAAGTCCCATGTGACAGGAGCCCTTAGTTCAAGGAACCTACTGGTGCTCCTTGCTTCCACCCAGCTGGATCTTTTTTTTAGTTTTTGGCGGACACAACATCTTTGTATGTGGTGCTGAGGATTGAACCCGGGCCGCATGCATGCCAGGGGAGCACGCTACCGCTTGAGCCACATCCCCAGCCCCCCCCCTTTTTTTTTTTTGAGAATTTTAATATTTATTTTTTAGTTTTTGGCGGCCCAGCTGGATCTTGAGACCCAATTCTTGCCTGGAGTCCTGCAGTAGCCCCCAACAGAGGGGTTAGGGAGGCGGGACAGGACTGGACTAGCTGGGGCAGAGGGAGGACAAAATGGGAGTTCACTTCCACGCAAAGTGGTTTATTGCTTTTAGAACAAAACAAGAAATCCTTATAACTTTTTTAGTGAAAATAATTTTAGAACTTTTCTAAAATACTATGTTGTCAACTGCAGAAGTAATCACTTCAAAATAGAAAACTTCCTGGGGACGAGAGCTGAGCTGGCGGCTCCCATGGTGGGTTGGAGCTGTCCAGAGGTGGCCGCCACTCAGAAGCGCGGCTTGCGCTTGCGGCCGGTGTACTGAGTGTCGGGTCGGACTTCCCTGTGGGGGACAGCAGTGTCTCAGGATAAAGAACCCGCAGCCCTCCCAGCAGGTGAGCCCTCAGTGGCCATGGCCACCGCCCACCACGTCACTGCTCCCTGCCCGCTACTCACTTGCCCTGACGTCTGCGGCGCTCCTTCTTCTCCAGCACCCACTCTCGGCTCTTCCTCACCAGGCCTCGCCGCGCCAGCCTGTGGGGAACCCTGAGCCAGAGGCGTGGCCATGAGTGGTGGACTGAGCTCCCCCTTGGCACATGCTGACAGTTTGGGAGTTTTCCCCCAATAAAGGTGGTCTCTCACTGCCCCCTCCTGCAAGTACTCCCTCTTCCATGATGGCACGTCCCCAGGACAGCCCCCTTCCTAGTATAGGTGCTGGGGTCAGAGGTGTGCGACCTTCACTTGGCATCTCTGTGGCAACTGTGCTGGATGCATGTACTTCCTGCCTCTAGGGGCTGCACTACTTTGGGGTCAACTTTGGCCAAGAGCAGGTCAGAGCTGGCAGTGCCAAGGAAAGCCAGAGACCCCTTGCCTAGGGCTGCCACAGGGGGCCCTGGTGGTCCTGTGGAGTTGGGATGCCTGGAAGTGACCAAAGGGCTCCCAGCCGCTCATGTCTGAGGTAGGAAAACAAGACTACCCGGCTCCCGGCAGCCCCGACGAGGACCTCGAAAACTAATCTTGGCCCCCCAGCTCTGACTGAGGAGACGAGAACCCCACAGCACCATGGGAGAGAGGCCACAAGAAGAAGCCTGGGCTGGTCCCCTAAAGCCACATCCCGGCCTGGCAGCAATGCTTCCAGCACAACACAGGCAAAGCTGCCTGCCACTCCCCAAGCACCCACAGGCACAGTCTGTGGAACCATCCTCGACCTTCAGGTACCCTCGAGTACACCAGGGCAGAGGCAATGCTCTCTAGGCAAAGCCAGTGTGGAGGCCCAAGAGCTGCTCAGGGTGTACTAGAAAGGAGCACAGAGAAGGACTAGAACAAGGGACCCAGGGGTGAGGAAAGACAACTGGAAGAGCCCAGAAGACCCAGGAGAGTACTGAGAAGCAAGCGAGGCCAGAGCCAGCAAGTCCCACTGAACCCCAGTCCTGTTGCACAGGTGCGTGCAGGAGCTGAGTCCCAGAAACCATAACGAAGCACTCAGCATGCAGCAGCCACAAGCAGCAGTGGGAAAGGCCTGGGGGACATAAGGGAGCAGGTGGCTGGGGTGTGACCCATAGGCCAAGAGAAAAGGGGGCGTGGCCTCAGGAGTTTGGAGGGTCAGTTAGGATGAGGAAGCACGGGACCAAACAGGAGAAGCAGAAGCAGCAGAGGCACAGCCTCACTAGACAAAGCCTTCAACTTGTTCCTAATCCACCTATTTGAAATTGTCCTCAATGTGATGAGACAGTAGTGACAGTAAGTTAGAAGGCTGCAGCCGCCCCTCTGTCCACATTGAGCCACGGAGCAGGAGCCTGCAGAGCAAGGGAGCCACGAAGCACACACTTGCTGTGCTCCACACGCGGTGACAGGGCAGGGTCATCCCCTTTTAAATAGCTGGGGAATGGTGCCCAGTCCCCCAGCTCACCCAAGTTTACAGCAAGGACATGTGGTCAGCAGACTCAGGTATGAGGACCAAGTGGCATAGGGGTCAACACAACTGTACCCTCCTCTGCCAAGCAGACAACCTGCCCCCCAGCCAAGAGGAACAACCACAGGGACCCTCAGGGGTCAGAAGGAGTGGTCTGGTGGCTGCAGGAACACTCAGTTTTCACCTTGAGACTGGTTTCATCCAGCAGAACCAGGGAACTGCTTCCCTCTCAGCCACCACATAATCCACTACGCATTCAAGAATCCCGAGCACCTTCTATTAACAAGAAGCTACTATTGATCCAACGGATCTGACACCAGCCCTATCAAGATTTCATTTTAGTTGGGGGTACAAATAATAACCTCGCAAACAAAACACATGACCCAGAGCAGGGACAGGTGGAGAATGAAGGCGACAGGAAGGCCACCACAGACAGTGGGCAGGGAATTGACAGGAGATGATGAACCTTTGAGAAGAGGCCCAGTGTCGCTGCTGGGCAAAAAACAAGTTGAAATTTGTTTTCAAGTTTCAACGGACGGACGGAGAGGGAACCTCAGCAGCGACAGTCTAGGCCAAATTTGGGGCACATATTGAGGGAGGGATGTCAAGACTCGTGGGTGGGCTGACTGGATGTCACATGTGAGGAAGGACAGGAATGACTGAGAAGGCGGGGAACTTGGGAGTCTGACGGGCAGGTGGTGAGTCCAGGCAAGGGGACTGAGGAACCGGGAAACCTGCAGCGGACTGAGGCTAAGGCTGTGACGTGGGCTCTGAAATCCTGGCTACCATCTAAAGCGGCAGAGATGAGAGCAGTGGACGAGGCTGCCCAGCACACCACCCAGGAGAACCTACAGCACACTGAGCAGGAACAGCCAGCGGGGCTGTAGGGAAGCAGGACGGGGTGAACAGCCAAGAACATGTCCAGAAGGGAGTGGCCCCTGTGTCAGACTCCGCTGAGCACGCAGCTGAGATGAGGACAGCAGAGGGCAGGACTGAGAGGAGGCGGATCTGGCAAGATGGGGTCAGTGGGGAAGCTGAGGGCCTGCTAGGTCGGCAGAAGAGGAAGCAGGTGGAGGTGAGCAGGCGCTCTGCTTCCCAGGAAGCAGACAGACAGGGTGACAGCGGGCAGCTGATCCAGGTTGAGGGAGGATCTTTTCTGAAACAGGATAAATTGTGTGCAGATGCAAATGACCCAGGAGAGTGGAGATGAGGATGCAGGAGAGGGAAGGGGAGCCGGGAGGGAGCCACACAGGGATGGGGCCCAGGTGCGTGGAGGGGGCAGCCTGCCACGAAGGGCAAGGGCATGTGCGGGCTGACTAAGGGAGTGAGCTGCCCAGACATCCAGAAGTGTCCCACCCTCCAGCTCCAGCAGAAGCAGGCACAGTTCAAGAACGATGTCCAGTTCCAGTCCCACCATGGCATCCCCACTGCATCTGAGGCTGAGGCTTGGGATGAAAGCAGAGAAACACCACAAACCTGGTGGCGACAGGCCCTGCCCCTAACCGGACTCCGCAACTGCTTTACCTCTTATTAGTGAACATGGACTCAGTGGCCTCCTCTTCCTCCTGATTTTCGCTCAACCCCTGTAGGAAACAAAGTGCTTTTAGACCACCCTGCAGATCCACAACCCTGTTGCCCAATCCAGACCCTGAGCCCAAGCCCCTGCAATAGGCACAAGGTCTGTTCCAGAAAGAGCCAACACCCTTTGGGACCTGCGGGGCAGGTAGTCTCTGCCTCCAGGTTGCAGAAAGAAACATTCCTGGCTCTGAGCTCTGGGGCTTGGGCCACCTTGACCTCTGTTGTTCTCTCGGAATGCTCTTCAGGCTAAGCTCCACAGCTGGAAATGCCGGAGATACAGGCCTAGAAACCCAGGGTCCCTCACCTTTGGCAGGAAGGTTGAAGGCCCAGAAAACAGACAGAGGTAGAACCTGAAACGAGAATGTAAGGGAGGCCCTGACTCAGAGCCCTGCGGGAAGTGGCGAGTCCCACTGGCCCTGGGACCCACCCCCGCACCACCCTGGTTCACCGGCTGGCCTAGGCAGCCCACCAGCCCTGCTCACTTCTTTGCCTTGGCACTGTTGGGGTAGTCCACCACCACACCACCCGTGAAGCCGGCCTTCGTGGCCTGGGTTGTGATCAGCTCCAACTGAGGAGAAAAGGGCGGGAAGCTGGGCAGGGGAGGCTGAAGGAGAAGGCACATCCCTCCCCTCAAGCAGCCAGGCTGCTGCCCAAACATGGAAGGCCTTTCTCCATAAGACACCTTCAGTTAGTCCCACAACCCTCAGAGGCAAAAAGAGGCCTGCTCCTCCCTTGGGGGATTAGAGAAGGGAGATCCCCTGGGGTTCCCTCTCCAGCCCAGAAACCCATCTCTTCATTCTAACCTCAGCAAATGAATGGCCACCAGCTGGGAGCCACTCACTCATGTGTTAGTAAAGGGGACTCATCCTGTCTGAGTGGATATGAATTCATCATTTTTACCCACAAGGCCCAGAGCAGACACCTGCTCACTCCTTGCTCTCCCACCATTTATCTGGTTGAGGAAATCCCACTACCTATAATACCACCTTGTCTGTCAGTAGAAGACAAGACACCTAACTGGTATCATGGAAACCACCCCTCTTAGGATAACCAGTCACCATCAGGGGCTGCAGGGCCCACTCTTGGGTGCTCAGTCCCTGTTCCCACTGTCAGCCTGTGAGGTTCCTTGTCTGTGGTCTCCCAGCTGCCAGAGGGCAGCCGAGGGAGCACCAGGGCAGCTCCCTGTTCTGCACTCGCCACCAACTGCCACCCCCAGCAGCCAGAGCTCACCTGCTCAGAGTTCTCAGGGTACAGCTGCAGGACAGCACGGGCACCACGGGCCTGGGGGCAACAGAAATGTCACTGCCTCACAAATGCCCTCAGGATCAGGACCAGGTGGCCTTCCTTCACTAAATACTCATGAGCTCCCAGCGTGTGCAGGATGCTGATCTTGGGGTCAGAGACATCTTCATGAACAAAAGACACTCCCAAATGGTCGAATCCCACTTTTTGGTGGTGGAGGCAACCAACTGACAGCAGTGGTAAGTGCAAAAAGGAACACTCAGTAGGCTGGAAGGGGTGGGCTCCTGGGCTCCCTTTGGTTTAAGGCAGGCCTCGCTCTGAGGGCCCTGGGCGGAGTACTGATGTGGGGACAGCTGCCACTGGAATGAGTGAGGAAGGGGGAGCACCAAGGCCCCTGCAGCTCCAAGATGCACCCAAGGTGCGAGTGGGAGAAACTCAGAACCCTCAAGACCAGCAACCAGCCACCTCCAGGGACCACTTGCCTGGGAAAGTGGGGTGAGGAGGGAGGACTAGGGTGGTAAACACACCCAGGTCTTTCAAACTGTGAAAGAGTTCCTTTAGGATTTAGAATTTCAAAACCCATGACTGAATCTTAGGGAAAAAATGAAATCAACACCATTCCAGTTACAGAGACAAAATAAAGCTAACAAATGCTCTTAATGATAAAAAATCAACCTGCTCCCATCTCAGGCCGACATCAGTTGGGCGGGGGGGAGCAGAGAGGGAGAGATGTGGGAAGGGCACACTTTCTGGAGTGCCCTCTGTGCTGGCCATGCCATTCTGTCCTTACTCTGCTCAGCCCACGTCCCCAACTTCTGATTAAAATGTAGCAGAAAGCCCCAACTTCGTAGGATGCTCTTAAAAGCCCTCTAGCAACTGACCCTGTGTAATATCATCTCCCAGAAACCCAAGGAACTGTGATCGACAGAGGCTTCCCTATTCCAAGTTCATACCTGGGTCTCATACTGACTCCAGTGTCTTTGGGGATTGATTAATGTCAGCCCACTGCACCTGGACTTCTGTTTTGGCTAAGGGCCTAGATAGCGGCAACCACAGTAAGGTCCTGCCACCCCTCCCATCATGGGACCCCTCAACTCCACAACCCAACCTGCAGGGGTGGGTAGGAAGGACAGCCAGCCTGGAAAAGGAGGAGACCTCATACTCACCAAAACAGAATACAAAGAGGAAAAAAAGTGGTATAGGCGCTTGGCAGGAATGTCAGACTTCTTGTTGGCATTACAGAGCCACTGAACAGCAGAGATGCTGGAAGGAAAGGGATCAATCGGGAGAGGGACCAACTCTTGGCCTCCCCGACTCTAGGCTTCTTCAGGCCTCTGGCACCTTCCACCATGGCCTCCTGCCCAGAACACCTTTCTTGGAAAGTGCTGGCCCATTCCTGGGCACTCTTACAAACTGAATCAAGCTAGCTAGCTGTAGGTAAGAGCAGCGCTCACCTCCTGAGTCAGGCCCCCCACTCCCTTCCCAGTCAAGGAAGGGCACCCAACTGGTCCAGCTGCCCCTTTATGCTAAGGTGCTTCCTTCTGTGACTGCCCAGGGTCTTTGCAGTCCTGATCTAAGCCTTCAGCAGTTCCCATGTCCCCCTCCCAGCTTGCCCCAACCTCAGCACCCAGGAGCATTTCAAATGCTTCTCAACCTCCCCTCACTCTGCTTCCATTTCAAACAGCGTTCCTCAAACAGATTGATTGCATTGCTCCCTACCCCCATCACCTACTAAATAAAGCCCCGATGTCATGGGATGCTCCTAAAAGCCCCCTGGGAACTGACCCTGTGCAATATCAACTCTCATGAAACCCTGCGTTCACCCTGTGCTCCCTGGCTCCCTCCCACCCACTGATGCCCTCTCTTGCAGGCCCTTCACTACCTGAATCCCACCTGGCTCCTCTCCTTCAAGGCCTTCTGCTCTTCTTCACAACTCTGGCAGGCCCCACAACTCCCCAGCGCACACCCCACAAGTGGCTTTGTGTTCAGCGGCCTGGCTGTCTACGGCCCTTGTAAAGCATAGACAATCTTAAAAGCAGCAACTGTGTTTTATTTCTACGTATTCCACAGTACTCTGTACAATGTCTTATGTATACAAAATGTTTTTTAAAAAATACACCATAACATCTCTTTTCTTAAAAACAAAAATAAGCCAGGCATGGTGGCACACACCTATAATCCCAGCAACTCAGGTGGCTGAGACAGGAGGATTGCAAGTTTGAGACCAGCCTCAGAAACTTAGCAAGACTCTGTCTCAGAATAAAAAATAAAAAAGGACTGGGGATGTAGCTCAGAGGTAAAGCACCCCTGGGTTCAATCCCTGGTACCAAAACAAACAAAAATAATAATAATAAAAAAATGAAGTTGGTGCAGCCATCCACACCTGTAATCCCAGTAACTTGGGAGGCTCAAGCAGGAAGACTGCAAGTTAGAGGTCAGCTCTGGCAACTTAGCAAGACCCTAAAAAGAGCTAGGGTTGTGGCTCAATGGTAGAGCATTCTGGATTCAACTCCAGTACCAAGAGTGGGGGGAGCTGGGGGTGCAGCTCAACAGTAGACTCTACACTTAGGATGCATGAGCCCCCCCCCCCCCTCCACACACACGACCACTCGCTCCTGATATACATACTATATTACTGGCCTTTGGTTTCTCACAGCTTAGAACAACTCACCTAATCATTACTGAAAAAACAACTGCTACCCTTGAAATGTACCCTGACCTAAGTCTTACTCCTACATGTAAGAAAATCTTCAAATTCAAATATTGATTCCTCACACTTATCCTACCCCCAACCTAGGATTGCCAAAGGAGGTATCCCCAACTGAAGGACTGTAACTTCTCGCTTCTCCCAGCTTCCACTCCGAGCAACAGGGCACTGCTCCAAACACTGAACAGAACTCAGCTAGTAAGACAAAGAAAAACTTCATATTTCCAAGTCATTTCAGTGTTCTAAGATCTTTTACCAAACTAAAAACATGCCCCAAACTTGACCCAACAACCAAGAAAGAGCTCCAAAGCCAATGAAGACATTAGAGTATCCCAGGCACTCTCCACTAGTTGTTTGAAAAGAAGAAAACAAGACGTCTTCCAAGGCCCATGACATGGCTTCTAGAGGCTCAAAGCCCCTTGACCTCAGCATATACAAGCACAAAGAGAATCCATACTGAGGGGTCTGAACCTGGCAATGCAAGCTGATCACAGTAGACAGTTTTGAAATTAAACACACATTTTTGGGCATTCTGCAATAAATCTGAACATCCCAGGAGATGTATACTTTCAAATATCCTGTGTGACTCTGCTATAGCCAAGTTTAGGAGCACTGGCCTACAAAATTAAGAACAGGAAATGAAGACCCTCACCTGATACAACCATCAAAGGAGCCTGGTTTGAAGGGGATGCCCTGGCCCATATCCCCCAAAAGCAGGTCTCCTTCAGTGTCTCGGTCCAAGGCTGCATCTACATGGGAGAAAAGGACATAAGAGAAGCAGACAAGGAGTACAGCTGTGCCCTACTCATGAGGGTGGCCACCCTGGTGTGAGACGGGGCATACTCACCCAGCATGGCAGGGCTGATGTCAATGCCCACCCAATAGTGCCCTTCATCTGAGAGATAATCTCCACTCAGCCCGGAACCACATCTGGAAGACACAATGGGACAGGGAGAGCCTCAGAACTACGGAGTAGCAAAAATGCTGCCCAGGCAACCTGAACCAGGCCCCAGGATCTCACCCAATGTCCAACAGGTAGCAGGGCTGACCCTCGGGCAGATTAAGGAGCTCCAGTGCTCGCCCAGCCATCTTGGTCTGGACATCAATCATCCGTGAGCTGGGAAAGTAGAGTACAGTGAGTGATAAAGGAGTGCTGGGCTTACACCTCACCAGAACAAAAAACCCAGAAGAAGAAAGGAACCATCAGCCAGAGGTACTCCTTCTTGACCCTGCTCCTTGTAATTATAACTTAAATCTATTTAAGAGTGGTCCTAAAAGTTCATGGAATACAGCAACATGCTATTTTATTGTGACATAAATTATATATACCAGCTGCTAAGCTGACGTGAAGGGAGCAAATCCTTTAGATAATAACCAACTAGTGACTAGCTACAGCTCCATCAGGCTTCAATGTTCTATTACTTATAAACTTATAAGTGTATTCTTCCAAAGAGAAAGTGACTCTCATATATAAGAATAAAAAGTGCACAACAAGAACCTAAAGCAGGGTCAGGTATGGAGGCACGCTTCTGTGATCCAAGCAACTCAGAACACTGAGACAGGATTAAAAGTTTGAGGCCAGACTCAACAATTTGGTGAGACCTTAAGCGACTTAGTGAGAGCCTGTCTCAAAATAAAAAATAAAAAGGGTCGAGGATGTAGCTTAGTGATAAAGCCCCAGTACTAAAAATAAAAGAACAAACAAAAATCTATAGTAGGGGTTGGGGATACCCATCGGTGGTAAAGTACATGGCTAGCATGCATCAGGATGCCCTGGGTTCAATCCCTATTACTGCATAATAAATAAACAAAACAAAAAAACAAATAGGGCAATAGATGGCTTCAGGCTGCCACAATTAACAGGTCTATAGTATATCCAACCTTCTCAAAATAATGGGGAAGAAAAAAAGAATCACACTCCAGTTTTCAAAATGCCTAAACATGGAGCTCTGCAGATGGAAGTCTATGTGTGATTCGTAAAGACAAGTGGACAAGAGGTTTTTGCTGACCCTCTCTGTCTTGAACTCCAATTTGAACGGGGAAGGAGAACCCGGGTATCCTGTAGAATTTTCGACAGCGTCGTATACTGGAAAGGGCAGTTTCGGAAGTCCCTGCTGAAGCTTCTACTTGCCAAATGACTCTGCACCTGTCCCAGTAGCTACCCTCCAGGGATCTCAGATACCTGTGCCAACCGCCAGCCGTCGTGCAAACGTAATGCGACAACGTACCTCGATCATGCGAACCTACCTATTATTTCCTCTCCACCCACAGAACCGACCCCCCGACTACGCCCTCCGCCCCCTTCGCCAGGCGCTGGAACAGCGGTCGCCCTGCGCTCGGAACGCCACCGGGTAAAGCAGGCACGACCGCAGCTGGGCGCCGCGGTTACCGAGGACCCACCGGGATCACGACTTAACGCTGCCTTGACCGAGGCAGAGAAGTGGCCTCGCCCAGCTCCCTGCTCTCCCCCGCCCCCACATTCTGCGTGTTTTCCAAGTAATGCCGACACTCGGAGCAGCTGCCGGGCCCCGGCCCCCCGACGCCGCGGGATTCCAGGCTCCTCTCACTTGCGAACGTATTTCCGGGCTTCATTCTGGTCATAAAACTGCGGGGAAGAAGAAGAGAAAGGCAAGTAGAAGAAAGAATTCAGATGCCGCAGCCCTAGAAGAGGAGAAAGCGATATCCGCGGTCCAAGCGCCTCACCAGCTCCGGGGGTCCGCTATGCTCGGGTCTCCGACCCCGAGACGCCATCCTCTCGCCTCCTCAGCACGCCGGCGTTCCCGGAGCCCGGCTTTTATGTCATCAGCCCCGCGACTGCCTCGTAACGCGCATGCTCCGCCCCTCTCCCCGCCTCCTCGTGCACCTGATTGGCTACCTGCCGGCGCCGTCGCGACCAACACGCGGCTCCCATTGGTTAACCCAGCGCCGCCCACCTCCCTGCAAGATGGCAGCTCCGCGCCGGCCTTGGTGGCCGCGGTTGTTCCTGTGGAAATTGTGGCAAGCCCGGAGGTTTCCACAGAATTCGGCGATACACCCGGACCTGCGAGCGAGGACTTACTCCGGAGGACACGGCCCATACTCGCGCACGGCGCTCTACGAGTTGCTGGGCGTTCCCTCTACAGCCACCCAGGCGCAGATCAAGGCGGCTTACTACCGGCAGAGCTTCCTCTACCATCCCGACCGCAACTCGGGGAGCGCCGAGGCTGCCGAGCGCTTCACGCGCATCTCCCAGGCCTACCTGGTGCTGGGCAGTGCCACCCTCCGTCGCAAGTACGACCGCGGACTGCTCAGCGATCAGGACCTACTCGGGCCGGGCGTCCGGCCCTCGGCGGCGCCCGCGGCCGACCCGGCTCCCCGCGCCCCGCCGTCCAGCTGCCGGGCCCGTGAGGCTGGCGGGGCCGCCTCGGGCGCCCCCCGCACCATGTTCAACTTCGACGCCTTCTACCAGGCGCACTACGGAGAGCAGCTGCAGCGCGAGCGGCGCCTCCGGGCCCGGCGGGAGGCTCTTCGCAAACAGCAGGAGGACCAGGCCAGGAAGGGGTTCCAGTGGGAGGAAACCCGGGACACGACTTTCATTTTTCTTCTCCTCTTAATATTCATCCTCATTGGCCTTCGTTTTTGATGAGAGACGGGAAGAGCAGGAGAACTGCCAGCCAGCCCCGAGAAAACGCCCTTTCCTGTCATCTGAACCATTGGCCTTGCGTAGTCTACCTCTGTTGGGGTCTGAAGGGATGTGCCCCTTGACCTCCCGAACCCGCCCATCCTAACTGGTGACCTGCACACCCCTGCGGTCCAGAAAAGGAGGCTTCTCGATGCCCAAGAGGTCCCAGCATGAAGAATCCAAAGGCCCGAAGTGGAGGGTTTTCGGGAGTCCCTTGGTTGTCTGCTTCCAGAGGTCGCCTTCCTGATGTCCACTTCAGGAATTCTCGCTCTGGCTTGATCGAAAAGCCCTGAGCAATATTTGTCTGCTACTGCCCCGAATTTGTGTCTCGGGGCTGCTGGGTAACCTTGAAACGTGCAATATGCCCAGTTGTTGGCTGCCAAAAGAAAAATTCTGGGGCTGTAGGACACTTGTCTTTCTGTGTGTTCCCCACGCCACAGATGTGGACTGATCCAGGGTAAGGATGTGGTCCTTGGAGAGCTTGCTGCTCCTCAAGGGTCTGCCCCACACCACTCTCCCTTCTGTTGGTGGCACATGGGAGTGAGAAAACAAGGTCATCAGGCATAAGGAGTGTGTGCCCTGTGTCCATATGAATCTAGTGTGTGACCCTGGAGAAGAAGTGAATCATTTGCTCTCTTGAGGCCTGTCACCCTTTATTAACCATGGTTCTAGACCATAGTGATTACAGCATGAAGGGCAGAGTTCACCTTGGGACCATGTGCCTGTCACCCGGTCAGCCCTTTATTAGCCAGTCTGATTGCTAACTGTGCAGCCCGTCTCCTCCAAGAAATAGACTGACTTGGAGCTTGAGTCCCTGGAGGGTGGCCCATACTCCTGTTTAGCTTGCAGTGCTTATCACAGGCCCCATAAGCCATGTCATGAAAACCAAGCCACTGGAGGCTGTGAGAAACTGGGGGTTTGGAGTAGCCAGGCCTCCTGAGGGTCAGAAGCCTTGTTGGTCAAAGTGGAGAGTGTTCCTCCTGCACAACTGCATGAAGGGCTGTTTGGAGTTTTGGGTATTTGGTTTTTCTCTCTGGTGCTGAGCAGCTGGGCAGTAAGACTCCTTTCACTTACCACCTGTGGGAGTGGGATGGCCATGAGATGGCAGAAGCTGGAGTGTCTATGCCCAGGGCTGAGTATAAAGCTGTGGGAGAGGAAAACCCTTACAGGATGTCTAGGCCAGGTTGAGGACCCAAGTCTTGGGTGTAAGCAAAGCCCAAGGTGCTTAGGTATGTTAATGCCAGCTTGTGCTCTTGATGTTTTGTGTAAGATCCTTGTATAAATTGGGGTATACCCACATATAGTCCAGCTTGATATCTTGAAAACTATTTGATTATCTTGCCTAGGAGGGGGGGGGTAAATTAGTCATTAGATTCCCAGTGATCATGATTCTGTAGTAAAGATTCAAACCCATGTAGATTCAGAGCTGCTTGGCTCTGAGCCTTGATTTACTGGTAGAAGGTTTTGGTTATTTTTTTAATTTTGTTTGGTTTGGTACCGGGGATTGAACTCAAGGGCACGAAAACACTGAGCCACATCCCAAGCCCTATTTTGTATTTTATTTAGAGACAGAGTCTCACTGAGTTTTTTAGCACCTCACTTTTACTGAGGCTGGCTTTGAACTCTCTATCCTCCTGCCTCAGCCTCCCTAGCTGCGGGATTATAGGTGGGTCCTGGCGACCTACTAAAGGATATATTTACTTTTTAAAAGAACATTTAATGTTGTTATGTTTCAAGTTCTCTTTTGTACATATAAACTAGGGGAAGCAGAGCTTAGCAGAATGTGCACAAGTGAGTGATTTCTCATCCAAGAAAGCAAGGCTTGACAGTACTTGGGGTGGGGGCTTTTGTTTCCATCAGAAAGGCTCTTTAGTTTGGGTTTGTAAAAGCACTAGGGATCTGTAACACCATGCACCCATGACATAGACCTCACGTTTGTCTTCTCCCAGCCAAGAATGTTTCCTATGGCCCTAGAACCAGTAGATACATAGGATTTTACAAGTTTCAGACTGGGGGGATGGTTCTCAACATGAAAATTCTGGGGACATTCCATAACATTCTATGCAACTCTAAATAGGTTAGTCTGTAAAGTTTATTAAGCATCATCCACCTGTCAGCCTCTCCTGTGGCTATGACAAGGACCACTGCACTCTGAGAGTGTCCATCCCCATAAGCTTCTGGTCTTTTTTAGGCCACAGCCAAGCTCTGAGAGGCTCTATCCCTGCTGTTCCTAAAACTGAGTCTGAGTCTTCATGGAAAGGGAGATGTGTGGGAGGACTTTGAAGGATCCCCAACTGGTTCCCATGATAACATTTGTCTCCCCCTTTCCTGATTGTCTGAGTCTTACTCTACCTGCCCTGGCAAGAGGAGGCTGCCATAGACACTAGCCTCTGCCTTGTAGGGCTTATCCCCCTGGTCCTGATCCTGCAGGAAGGTTCAGACATGCCCAGTCTTGGTCATTTTTCTTCTTTTGGTTGCAAACTAAAATCTCCCCTGAAGTTTGGACCTAGAACGAGAGACTAGCAAAAAGGGCCAAATCTGCCTCAGCGGGGTGGGGAAGGGGGTGCAAGTACAGTAGAGGCCAAGAGAGCAGCAGGCACCAGGCCCAGGTGGAAAGACTTGGGCAGCCAGCAGGGACCAAGACGCATGTGTGTAGGCAGTTGTGTGTGGTCCTTGGAGTTGATCAGAACTGTGTTCCTTTTGAGCCAAACTGCTCCTCCCTCATTGCTCTTTTATTTTATTGCTGGGTAAACTAACCCTTTGCAGATCCCAGCATTGACAGTAAGAGTCCTACTTTCTTCTGAGATCCTGGCTGTCATCCTGTGGGTGCATCTTCAGCCTCTGTCATGGAACCAGAGGGAGCCAGCCTTAGTCCAAGGAGTCATCCTTTGGATCACAATTGACTCAGGTCTTCACAGGTGCCAAGCAATTGGCACCAACACTCCTTTTTTTGAGAAATGGGAGAAGCGTGAGTCTTGAACCTTTGGGCTTTCAGGGAGGTCACCAGACCCCACGAAAACAGGCAAAGAGAAGGGACATTGGTCAGTGGTGGTACTCCTTCAGTCCTCTCCCTCACACCCCCTCTTTTTTTTTTTTTTTTTAGAATTTTAATATTTATTTTTTAGTTTTTTGGTGGACACATCATCTTTGTTTGTATGTGGTGCTGAGGCTCGAACCCAGGTCGCACGCATGCCAGGTGAGTGCGCTACTGCTTGAGCCACATCCCCAGCCCTCACACCCCCTCTTTTAAAGTGCTATGGATTGAACCCAGGGCCTCACACCTGACTCACACCTGACCCTGGGCATGTACTTTACCGCTGAGCTACATCCCCACCTCCATCCATGCTCTTGAAGTTGGTGTACAAGAATGTGGGCTCTAACCTGGCCTTTGCGTACTCCCGATTCATCTGCCTGTGATTAAGTCACATATTGCCATCTGCCCATGCACAAGAGCATGGCAGAGAACCTGCCTCTCCTGCCCCCCAGCTCAGCTCTGGGATGCAGCTTACAGCCCAGAGAGATTTGTGCAGAGCAGCTGAGTGTCCCTCTGTTAAGGTATGTGGACCTTCTGACCTTGCATTGCCAAGAACACTCTCATCACAGCAGGTAGCCCATATGGGGGTTCATCTCTCACTTGCTGTCCTGAGGTCACTTGGTCCTGTGACTCTAGACATATCTCCAATTGCCATATCTCAGGCCTGGGATCCTGCGGCTAATCTTGAGGCTGGTTGACCTCCCACTCACCCTACCTTTGCCCCTTTAGCATCCACACCCTCAGTCCAAGGAGGGGATGCACTGGACACAAGAAGGCCTATTTCAGAAGACTTGGGGCAGACAGATTTAAACCAACATTCAAAACTTGGGAGATTTTTGCAGAAAAATAGATTGCTAACTTCTTGAAAAATGAGAATATCTGCCACCATTTAGCTGACTTAACTTCCTGGGCACTGTGGAAGAAGATAAGTTAACAGCCACTCACTCCTAGATGAACACTGCTTCCCAGGCTGTTGCATGCCCACCAGCTGGAAGAGGTGAGGTACACAAGGCCTCCATCCACACACTTGCACCGTGTCCACCAAGAGGGGAAACCAACCAACTTGTCCCTTTTAGAAACCATTCAGCAACCTCTTGTCTGGAAGGTTGGGGTGAGCCTATAGCCAGGGCTCTGCAAGGCCACAGTGGCTCAAGCCTGAATAGCTCAGTGAGCCTTGATGGTCTATCTCTGGACAAGAGAGGAAGCCTAGAAAATGATGGGAAGCCAGTGGTTCCCAAACCAGGAGGCATATATAAGACTTTCTGAGAAACAAGAATTTTATGTTTATCTCAAAGGGTAGGAGATTTGTTATTTGGGGGTATTTTTGGTTTGGGTTTATAAAAGCAATAGTGTCTATAAAAGGACCTTGATGTAGTCCCTCAGAGGATCATAGTCAGGATCATTCCCTGGGCCCTTAGAACCTGGAAGCAGAAAGTCTTAGAAAGGAGGAAGGGCCCAGACTGCCTGACCTCTTCCAGAATATTCCAGAATACTCCATGTGCCTTCAAGCCAGGGGCTTCCTGAAGTTTTTTAGCCATCCAACTCTCCTCTCCCTTGGCCCACCCAGGAAGCCCACTCCATCCCCACCTACCTCAGGTCTTGACCAGGCTTGAGCTGAACACTGAGAGGCCTCACTCCCTCTACAGGTGGGTCTGAGCTCTTGGTGGAAGGTGAGGTGTGTACATGGCCTTTGGAAGGACCACATCTGGTTCCCATGGTATCACTCTTCTCCCTCCCCAGTCCCACTCTTACCTGGGTCTTTCCTTTGCTGTTCACCTGCCCTCTTCAGACTACATGCTGCCTCTAGAGGCCATTCCCCAAGTCATGATAGCAGAGAAAAGCTTGGTCATGCCCAACCTCAGCCCCATCTCTCCTGATTACAATAAAAACTCCTGGAAGCTGGGAAGAGGAATGGATTCCAGGGTAAGAGAGGCCCAACCTGTCCCAGCTGAGACAAGAATGAAGGTTTCCCCCAACTGATGGGTCGCTGTCATCTCCGCAATAAGGCCAGGGTGGGACAGGGTGTCTTGACTGGGCACTCATGGTTTTAACTGTACCCCTACTAGGGGCAAGTGACTGGCTCAGAGGGCTCTCTGAAGCTCACATGGGCCTGCTCCTCCAGCTGTTGCCTAATCTCTAAAGGCCTGTCAGGCACTGTGACACCTCCATGTGAGCGCAGCACTCGGGGCCTTGACCGAGCGGGATCTGCTTCCATTGGTGGTCTCTGACTCTGGCACCACAGGGGACAGTCCTTTAGAAATGCCAAAGCTAACCACCACACACATGCGTTTCTCAACAGATCCCTCCTGGGACTTAGTTCCACTCCTTCCAGTCCTTATTCCTCCAAAGGTGCCCTTTTGGGATCTCTATCTTGTAGTGTCAAACTTCAGTGGGATACAGAGCCAACCCAAGACCTCCCTCATTCAAGATGGTGCAATTCTTACTCTCACGAACCCAGACCAGGGCAACTTTGCAAGCTTCTATGGCACTCTGACAGTCCCCTGTGCCTACAAGCACTTCCACACCTCCCTGAACATCATTCCTCTCCTTAGCCGGGACCCAGGTTGAGCCAGGGCATGTTCCTGCTCACCCATCTTCTTGCCCACACTCATCAGCCAAGGTGACCTCCAGTCTCCACCTGGCTGAAGACAAAGCCCTTCTGTCCCACAGACACTCCATCGCCCAGAGAGGTGGTCATCTGGCAGGCCAGAAGGAGCAGGTGCCATCCTGACTGGGCTTACAAGAGACCCCAGAAAAGAAAGCGCATACAGGTGGAGCAACTGGAGGCCGCCGTGGAGCAGAATGTGCTTCTGGCCAGAAGTGCTGGGAGATAAGATTTAGGAAGGGCTTTCACAGGTTGGTGTCCAGAGGAGGCTTCGCAGAAGAGGCAGCAGCAGTGCTGGACCTGCAGGACGCTGGGCTTTGGGTGGGTGGAGAGGAAGGGAAGGCATCTCAAGAGGAGGCGGCCCAGAGGCTGAATTGTGGAGGCTGCGCCCGCAGAATGGCTGGCCAAGGGGGCAGAGAGGAGTCTGGCAGTGCATCATCCGCATCATCACATTTATTGACGGCCCCTAGGAAGCGGGGCTGGGGACAGAACATACAAAGACAAGGACCTGCCCTCAAAAAGGTTCCATTCTAAGGAGACAGGGACAGAAAAATACAGAATGGTCTTTCCTGGGGTGGCCTGCTCTCACTGGCGCAGGTCAGAGCCCTAGCCTATCTTGCCCCAGGGTCTGGAGCAGGTGCAGGGCACGTAGCAGCCCCAGGGCCGTGGTGTCCCTGCCCCGCAGCTGGGGCCTTGACCACCTGGCTCCTAGGTGGTGGGCCCCAGAACTGGGGGAAAAGTAGGCTCAAGACCTGATGGAAACACTCCCGTTGGCCTTGGCATTGCGCGCACCCAGTGGAGTGGCAGAGTGAGACAGGCCCCGAGGGGAAGCGGTACCGTCCTGGCCCCAGGCCCCAGGCCCTGTAGGTAAGTGAAGTTCTTCCATGGGGCTGGCCTGTCACCCCAGAGGCCCCAGCCAGGGAGACAAGAAAGGCAGAGTTTCCTCATCGCCCGAGGCCCAGCACCCTGCCCACCCTACCCAAGCCCTCTCTGGGCCTCTTGGGGTGACCCTCCTCCCCAGCTCAGCCTCCAGGGCCAGGGCCTGCCTGAGGCCAGGGAGAGGGGCCTGCCCCTCCCCCCACCCAGGCAGTGGGGGAGGAGGAGGAGCCACGAATCAAGTTTGTCTAGGCCCCCCATTGGGGGGCCACAGCCTGGATCCTACCGGTGGGGGGGCTCTGGCTGAGAGGGCCGAGGGCTCAGCAGAGGGGCTGGGCCAAGAGGGCACCCAGGGGAGCCCTTGAGTGGTGGCACTGGGCGGGAGTCCAAGGGGGGCAGGCTCCGGGGCACTGATGGTGGCCCCCGGGCAGCCCCAGTGGGCAGGACAGCTGCAGCGGGGAAGGGCTTGGGGGGGTCCACGGCCGCAGTGGGGGCTGGCTGGGCAGACCGCTCCCGTCGCCGCAGCAGCTCCTGCAGCTTCTCAGCCTGTGTCCGCCTCAGGTGCGCCAGGGCCCGGCCGCGCTGGAAGGCCGGCAGGAAGGCCTCCAGGCTCTGCTCCCCCAGCAGCAACTGCTCCATCTGCTCCTGGGCAGAGGGAGAGAAGGCTTGGGAGAAGCAAGGCCAGGGACAGAGTACCTCCCTATGGCAACCACCACTGGGAACAAGGGCCCCTGCGTTCCAGTCTGGACCAGCCTGACTTACTGAGTGACCAGGGATAAATGCCCTCCTTACTTCCAGAATGAGGATGTTATCACCAGACCTGCCAGGTCAGAGCTGAGGCAGGATCAGAGGTGGGGACATACAGGTGTCTCATCAAGAGAACTCAAGCAGGGTCCTCTTCCCCTGTGTCCTTCACCTCATGGGGTGCCACACTCCCAGCCTAGCACCAAGTCCACTCAGGTCTCCCATAGACCCCTCCCAACTCCACTGCTCTGAGACATTCACAAGGGATCAAGGGCAAAAGTCATAGGTGGGGACAGTGAGCCATTCTATCCAGGGTTAGAGCAGTACAGACAGCCACAATGGGCTATGGCCAGGCACTCAGGGCAGGCTTCCCAGAGGAGGTGCTCCCAAGTCTTCGATGTAATGAGACCAGAGTGGATAGGATGGGTCTCCCTCTGGTCCCCATGCAGGCCCAGCCACCTCCCCTCACCTCCGCCTCCTGCTCAGCCTCTTCCAGCTCAGCCTGTAGCCAGCCCAGCGCACAGTGAGGGCTCCAGCGATGCATGCTCTCCTCTGAGGGTCACAGAGGGACACAGTGACCAGCTAGGATGGACAAGCCAGAGCCCCAAGGGCCGACTCTCCCACTGACTATGATTCCACACTGCCCATCTCCTCTCTGGAGCCTTAGATTCCTCATTTGCACAGTGTCCATGTGATTACCTTGTGGGTCCCTCCCCAATAAGATTCTGCCCCCAGTTCAATGAAGAAGGGAAGGCAGTGACTTTGACTCCCAGAACACCCAGGGGGTACTTGGCTATTGGACCCAATTCTCCCACTTCCTGGGACCACACTCAGCCTGTCCAAGCCAGGTCCACCCACCTAGAGCCCCTTCCCCAACTCCATTTTCCAGAAGGCTAGGAATAGCACCCCTCAGATGTGCCAAGGAGTAGGTCTGCCCGAGTCCCACCCTTCAGAGCCTACTACATGCTCTGGTCAACTAGCCAGAAGGCCAACTGCTCCCCCACCCCAGGCAGTCCTTCTAGATGTCCCCTCACCAAGTCGCTGCAGCTTGTCAGCACAGTTCTCAGCCACCTCTCGAAGCTCCTGGTACTTGATGGCCAGGGCTGCTCGGCCCATCTCCAGGCGGGGCCGCAAGGCCAGGTTCTCCTTGGCCAGGGCGTAGTTGGAGGCCAAGCATGCCTCCCGCTCCAGCTGCAGGCCCTGGAACTGCCAGCAGAGAAGAGCTAAGAGGGGCCCCCAGGAGTCTGCCCAGGCTCACCTTGCTGCCATCCTGGGCCATGGTAGTGCCCGTGGGCCAAGCTGAAGGCACTGGCAAGGCCCCAACCTTCAGGGCTGCAAGCCCAACAGGTGGAGGGAGTGCGGTGGCAGGGATTCAGTTTTGCCTTGAGCTCCTCTTTGGACCTCAGTTTCCTCTTCTACAAATTGAGTTCAAAACACCCGTCTTATGGGGTCATTGTGAGACTTAAGTGAACAAAACTATGAAGGCCTCTACAAATGTTAGTTAATTTTTAATTTTTCAATTAATATGTCTGCTCGGGTCCCTGAGGAGTTCCCCTCCCTCTTCTGTCCCATTTTCCATGCATGGGCAGCTTCGCTCCTATTCCAGGCCTTTGTCTGCTTCCTCCTCAGGTGTTTGTGCTGACAACACTCCCACCCCAGGGCTGACTCTCCGGAGTGCTGTCTGCACCCTGTCCCTTGGCAGCCCCCTCAGTCAGGTCACCCTCTCTTCCCTTCATACCCCTCCCCTACCCTCCAGTGGAATCCCACGCCCCCGCGCATACACACCCCCTTTTCCTCCCTGATCCCCAGCACCTGCTTCCTGCTCTGGGCTGGCAGAAGGCGGCCCCTGGCCCTGGAGAAGTCTGGGAGGGCCGAGCCTCCCGGCCTGCCCCTGGGGAACGCACTCCCCTCCATCTGTCCCCTGTAGGATGCACCAGCCCCTCCTGTCTGCCTCCTGCCCCCGCGGACACCCAGCCCGGGCCTATCGCCCGTGAAACAGACAACTTTCTCCTCCGGTGGCCTCCGGAACGCGCGGCCCGCGCTCGGCAGCCCCCCCCCCCCGCGGCAGACACAAAGCCCCCTCCCGCGCCCAGACGGCGCAGCCCCCGGCGGAGCCCCGGGTGCCAGACAGGCCCCGAGTTCGCCCCGCGGAAGGCGCCTCCCCTCTCCGGCCCTGCGGAGCGCGGGCGCGCGAGCGGGGCCCCGACACGGCCGCCCCTACCCCCCGGAACACACCTCCCGAGCATCCGCCGGAGGACCCGCCTCGCGGCCGCCCCGGGCGCACAGCGCCTCCCGGTCCCGCGCCCCGCCCGCCCGCCCGGCCCGGCGCCCCCTCCCCGGGCGGCCCCGCGGGGCCCATCGGACGTGCCCGGCGCCGCGCCCCGGCGGCCCGGCTCGGCCCGCGCGGCCGCGGTGGTCGCAGGTCCGGCAGGCCGCGGCCCGGCCCCCCGCCCCCGCGCCCCCCGCGCTACCTTCCTGCTGAGCCGCACGATCCGGTCCAGCTTGGGCTCATCCTGGAGCAGGTCCCGCAGCTGCCCGGTGCTGAGGATCCCAAAGCGCCCCGGGCTGCCGGGCTCCGGCCCCGCCCGCGCCGCCCGGGCCCGGTACATGCCGCCCGCCCGCGCCCCCAGCTCGGCTGCTGGCTCGGCCCGCTCGGCCCGCTCCGCCCCGGCTCCGCTCCGGCTCCGGGATCCGCTCCGGCTCCGGCCGCGCGCGCCGCTCTACCGCCAGGGGGCGCCCCGCCCGCTCTTAAAGGGGCCGCGCCGCCGGGCTGGGGGTGGGGCAGGGAGGGGGCGGGCCGCACCCCTGGCGGCCCCGGCCACGCAGCGCGGCGCGCACCCTAGAACCGGCCCAGAGGCTGAATGTCGGCCGCAGTGCGGAGGGCCTCTCAGCGCACCCCATCGCCCCGCCACCATTCACCTGGAGGCGTGGACCCTAGTGCGTGTCTACAATTTGCAAGGCTCTTTCTCATTTACCCCTTGGATTTGCACGAATTTGAGTTCGGCAGGTGGCCAGGAGCTCCAGCTCTGCTACTAACTTGGACAGGTCACTCGCCTTCCCCGAGCCTCAGTTTGCTCTTCTGTGAAATGGGACGGTGATACACAGGGAGCCTTCAAGATCGCAGATGTTGAATGCCTTACCGGTAGTAGGTGACTTGGTACCCAATATGAGTTACTGTTACCTTGGAGATGAGGAAACATCTCAGAGATGATGTCAGCTCCCTAAAGTCCCATTACTGGCGAATGATAGACAATCCCAGTTTTTCCCTTTTGTGCAGGATCCAGAGAGCACATGATGCCTGTCTGTGCAGGGCACTGAATTATACGCACTGTGAGGACATTGTCCCTGCCCTCAGGGAGCTGTCCGATTAAGGCAGTCACATTCCCACTCAGCTTACTCTAGTAAAGACAGAGTGGCAGGTGTCAGTACACATTGGCTTCCAATTCCCATCTTTACAGCTTGTCAGGGCTGGGATATAGCTCAGTGGTAGAGCACTTGCCTAGCATGTGTGAGGCACTGGGTTCAAGTCTCAATACTGCATATAAACAAATAAAATAAAGGTCCATGGGGCTGGAATTGTGGCTCAGAGGTAGAGCGCTCGAGCACAGGCGAGGTCCTGGGTTCGATCCTCAGCACCACATTAAAATAAATAAACAAATAAATAAATAAAGGTGTTGTGCTAGCCATAACTAGATAGATAGATAGATATAGATATATACACACATATATATATATTTTTAAAAAGGTTCTTCGACAACTTTTAAAAAATATTTTAAAAATAGCATTAAAAAAAAAGTGGGCTTGGCTACTGACATTCCCCATCTCAGGAAATAGAAGCTCAGAGATTAAGTTACTTAAATTAAATCAAACCTCAATGAGTGAGCTTGTTCCACTTCACCGCTTGCTCTGAAAATACAGGTGAAACCAGGATAATCAGAAAGTTTCATCAGAGCAGTGGACATCTGAGCTGGGTTTCAAAGGATGAATAGGAGTTCTGAAGGTTAAGGAGAAAATAATGGAACCAGAGAATTCCATAAACCAGGGAATAGGAGCCCACTGTCTCCAATGAGCTTTCAGGGATCTCCTAGACACTGTGCCTTCCCTGGCCTCCCTTGGTCTCTCACACCCTGGGCTATCAGCCTCCTTCCTCCTAGGAGGTCAAGGTAAGATCTGAAGGTGGGGCTGGGATTGTGGCTCAGCGGTAGAGCGGTAGAGCGCTTGCCTAGCACAGGCAGGACCGGGGTTTGATCCTCAGCACCACATAAAAATAAAGGCATTGTGTTGTGTCCATCTACACCTAAAAAATAAATATTAAAAAAAAAAAAAAGATCTGAAGATGGGACCTTCCTCCTCTTGTGAGGCCCAGAGCCCCCAGAGCCTTGCTTGTGAGCCTTTCCCCACGCTCTTCAGACCCCCAGTCCTCTCCTCCCCAGCTCAGTAGCTAGCTCCACTGCTCAGTAAGGAGAAGCCTGTCCTAGGTCCTGCTTCACCTCTTTGGACATTCGTAGCACCTGCCCAGGGCCCTGCTTCCCTCCCGCCTCCAGGAGAGGCAGCTCTCTTCCTTCCAAATGCCTTGCTGGAGTCTCACCTCCATTGAGTCTCACCTCCCCCTGAGCCCTGTAAGGTGCCTGGCGTGCTCTGTCACTAACGTCTTCTGTTCTCTCTTCCACCCTTAATTTCTGCCTTTAGAATTACACCTCCCTCTCACCTCCCCATGGATATTTTTCAAGTTCCCACTCTGCTCTCCACTTTCTGCCCCACCCCCACCACCCCATTACTTGATTCATTCGCTTTGAACCTCACCCCCACCATGCCAGGGGCTTCTCTCTAGCCAAGGTCATCCACTCCTTACTTCCTGCCAGTATTCTTTTTCACATGCCAAATTATTGACCGCCATTTTTTTTTTTTTTTTGGCTAAACATCTACCAGAAACCAGGCATTTCATATCTATCAAGCTGGCAAAAATTAAAAAGTCAGATACTATCCAGTGATGGTGAGGACAGGAACACCCAGTGTACCTAAGCAGGACTGTGGGAGAGAGCATCAGCTGGCTTTGGAGAGCAGTTTGACAAACAAGAAATTCAAAGAGGCTTGTGCCACCCCCTCCCCAGCTATTTCTCTCTATATTAGACAGAATAATGCCCTTGTCCAAAGAAACTCCCTGAAACCTGTGAATATGGGACCTTACATGGCAAAAGGGCCTTTGCAGATGCATCTGACTTAAGGATCTGGAGATGGGGAGATGATCCTGGATCATGTAGTCACAAGAGGGAGGCAGGAGGGTCTGAATGGGAGAAAGAGATATGAAATGGCAGCAGAGAGAAATCTGAAGGTGTTACATTGCTGGCTTTGAAGAGGAAGCCATAGATCACAATTATCTAAAAGCTGGAGAGAGCAAGGAAATAGATGCTCTCCTGGAGACTCCAGGAGGGGAAGACTGCCTGTGCCTCAGTTTCTGCCAAAACCCATTTTGGAATCCTGACATCCAGAAGTGCAGGATAATCAATTTGTGTCATTTTAAGCTGCAGGTTTGATGGTGATTTGTAACAAAAGCAATAGAAAAGAAATACTAACTCCTAGGAATTCTTGCTCCCTTGCACTGAGACAATTGGACAGAATGTTCCCAGTGGCAGTATTTGTAATTACAAAAAAACCTGGAAGCTGCTTAGCAAGTGCCTGTAATCCTAGTGGCTCTGGAGGCTGAGGTAGAAGGATCACAAGTTGAAATCCAGTCTCAACAACTTAGCACAGCTCTAAGAAACTTAACAAGAGCCTGTCTCAAAATAAAAAATAAAATGGGCTGGGGATGTGGCTTGGTGGTTAAGCGTTCCTGGAATCCCCGGTGCCCCCCCCCCCCCCCCGCAAATACTCATTCCATAGGATACTACTTTTTATATAAAGTTCAGGCAAAACTACATATTTTTTGCAAATAAGTACAGAGTAAAAATGTAGCAAAAATAAACATCAAATTCAAGAGCACAGCTACCCAGTGGAAGGGATATGGAATTGGTGGTAGGGAGGGCAGTAGATGCTGGAGATTTCATGGCAAGGATGGTTTGATATCTCTCTCTCTCCCTCACTTTTTAATTTTTTTTCCCCCAGTGCTGAGGACTGACCCTAGGGTCTTGTGCACACTAGGCAAATGCTCTACCTCTGAACTACATCCCCAGTCTGAGGTTGATTTGATCTCTCTTTTTAAAAAAAAAAATAAAATAAAAGTTATTTATTTTTAAATAAAATAAATAACTTTATTTTATTTATTTATTTTTATGTGGTGCTGAGGATCAAACCCAGGACCTTGCACGTGCTAGGTGAGTACCACTGAGCCACAACCCCAGGCCTTCATTTGATCTCTTAAGCTGGGTGAGGGTACATACACAGGTGCATACTATATTATGCTTTTCGGTCAGTCTGAAAGTTTTTATACAAACTGAAGAATTTTTGAGGGTCTGTTTTAAGAGCTCAGCTTTGAAACCTGGCAGATTTGGGTCCCCTTCTAAGCTTTGCCACTTCCTGTCTATGATCAAGAGAAAATCTGTCATTGCCGGAGCCTCAATGATATCTCCTGAAAAATGGGTGGGTGGGAGATCAGATGAGGATGAGCATGATATCTGGCACTTACTGTTCCATTAACAGCAGTAGAAGTGCTGGGGTTGGGGCTTGGTGGTAGAGTGCTTGCCTGGCACGGGTGAAACACTGCATAAAAATAAATATATAACGGTTTGGGGTTGTGGCTGAGTGGTAGAGCGCTCGCCTAGCACATGCGAGGCCCTGGGTTTAATCCTCAGCACCACATAAAAAATAAATAAATAAAGGTATTGTGTCCAACTACAACCAAAAAATAAATATTAAAAATAAGTAAATAAATAAAAGATATTGTGTCCATCTACAACTACCATATATGTAGATACATTTATATATATATATATAATATGTATACATTAGATATATATAAGACATATATTAGATACATATTATATATATATTTATATATATTATATATATATATATATATATATATATTAGATAAAAGCAGCAGGAATGTGTTTGTCCTGGGAATTTCCCTCAGCTTTTCTCTTATGAAGCACCTACTATTTGCCTGCGATTGCCAGGGGTCCACCATGCAAAGTTGCAAAGGGCAGACCTTGTCCACAGGATTCCGCCGCCTGGTTCAGTTTTTAAGTGCATTGTTCTCTGGGGAATCTGTTCCTTTCTTCCTTAAAAAAGAAGAAGAAGAAGGAGGAGGAGGAGGAGGAGGAGGAAAGCTTTGTTGAGCTATAATCCACATGTCATACAATTCAACAACTTAAATTGTACAAATCAATGGTTTTTTATTTATTTGTAGAATGGTGCAACCATTGGAACAATTAATTTTAGAACATTTTCTCCCAAAAGAAGCCCTGTAGCCATCAGCAGTCACTTCCGGTATAAGATTTATTTTTATTTTCTCATTGTGGTAAATATATAACAAAATTTACTATTTTATCCATTTTTGGATTTTGATATTTTTTTTCGTACCAGGGATTGAGTCCAAGGGCACCTTACCACTGAGCCACATCCCCAGCCCTTTTTTTATTATAAGACAGGATCCCACTAAGTCGCTGAGGCTGGCCTTGAACTTCTGATCCTCCTGTCTCAACCTCCAGAGCTGCTGGGATTACAGGCATGTGCCCACCATGCCTGGTTATCTTATCCATTTTTAAATGTACAGTTTAGTGGCATTAAGTGAATTCATGCTGTTGTCCAACCATTAACACCATTAGCTTCCAGAACTTTCCCATCTTCCCAGTCTCAAGCAACCACCAAATTCCAGTCTCTGAATTTGACTACTCAAGGAAACTCAAGTTAATGGACTCATATCATATTTGGTGTGCAATACCTTTAAGATTCCCACAGCTCAGTGCAGGTCAGGATTTTCTTCCTTTTTAAGGCTGAGTATTATTCTATTGCCTGTCTCTCCTTTTTTTGAAAAATATTTTTTTAGTTGTAGATGGACATAATACCTTTATTTTATTGGTTTATTTCTATGTGGTGCCAGGGATCAAACCCAGTGCCTCACGCATGCTAAGCGAGCGCTCTACCACTGAGCTACAACCACGGCCCCAGTCTCTCCTTCTTAAGGCTTAATAATATTCCATGTTATGTATATACCACAGTTATTCATCCACTCACTTGATGAACATGAGGGTGGTTTCCACTTCTGGTTATTAGAAATAAAGTTGCTGTGAACATCTTCATACGAGATTTTTGTGTGACATAATTTTTTATTTCCCTTGGGTATATGACAATTATATGATAATTTAATGTTTAATTTTTTTGAGGAAAGACCAGTCTCTTTCAAAGATACTGCATCATATGATATATGCCCTGTTGACGTCGGAGAGTTCCCATTTCTCTGCCAACACTTACTGTCTTGTCTTAAAGAGTCACCCTAATAGGAGCAAAATGGGACCTTGTGATTTGATTTGCATTTTTCTGATGACTGATGATATCAAGCAGCCATGGGCTTATTGGCTGGGTTAGTCAATTTTTTCTCACTGCAACCAAAATAACGAAATGTTTACTTTGGCTCACAGTTTCAAAGGTTTGAGTCCATGGTCAGCTGGCTGCATTTCTTTGGGCCTGAGGTGAGGTAGAACAACATGGCAGAAGGGCAATGTGGAGGAACCCGCTTGGCTCAGAGCATCCTGGAAGCAGAGAGGAGGAGAAGGGGCCGGGTATGGCAAGGAGGCTGAGGCAGGAGGATCGTGAGTTCGAAACCAGCCTCAGAAAAATCAAGGCCGTAAAGCAAATTAGCAAGACCCTGTCTCTAAATAAAATACAAAAAAGGGGCTGGTGATATGACGAGTGGTTGAGTACCCCTGGGTTCAATCCCCAGTACCAAAAAATCAAATAAAATAAACCTTTTCAGGGCATGTCTCCAGTGACCCGCCTCCTCCAAATGGGTCCCACCCCAGTAGTCCCATCAGCTGTCAATGGTCAGAGTGCTCATGGTCCAGACATTGCCTGAAAGTGCCACCTCTGTGTACATGAGACTTTGAAGGACCTTCTGGATCAAAATTGTAACACTGGCCTGGCACAGTGGCGCACACCTGTAATCCCAGAGGCTTGGGAGGCTGAAGCAGGAGGATCACAAGTTCAAAGCCAGCCTCAGCAACAGCGAGCTGCTAAGCAACACAGTGAGACCCTGTTTCTAAATAAAATAAAACAGGGCTGGGGATGTGGCTCAGTGCTGGAGTGTCCCTGAGTTCAACCCCTGGTACCAAAAAAAAAAAAAAAATCTATAACACTGGCCAATTTTACGCCTTCTTTGGAGTAGTGTTTATTCAGAGCCTTTGCTTATTTTTCAATTGGACATTTGGGGGGCGTTCTTACCGTTGAGTTGTAAAATATGGTTTATATCTCCGGACACTAGTGTTTTATCAGATATATGATTTACAATTTTTTCCCATTCTGTAGGTTGTCTTTTTATTTTCTTAATGGTATCCATCCTTTGAAGTACATACATTTTTAATTTTTTATTATTTTACTATTATTATTTTTTTAATATTTATTTTTTAGGTGTAGAAGGACACAACACAATGCCTTTATTTTTATGAGGTGCTGAGGACCGAACCTGGGTCCTAACCGTGCTAGGTGAGCACTATACCACTGAGCCACAATCCCAGCCCCTTATTTTACTATTATTTTGATTGCCAAATTTATCTATTTTTTTTTCTTTTGTGGTCTGTGCTTTGGCATCGTACTTAAGAAACCATTTCCTAATTCAAGGTCACAAAGATTCACCTTTACTTTGAAGAGTTTTAGATTTTTTTTAAAGTAGTCTTTTATTTTTTTTTTTAATATTTTTTTTTTAGTTTTCGGTGGACATAACATCCCTGTTTGTATGTGGTGCTGAGGATCGAACCCGGGCCGCTCGCATGCCAGGTGAGCCCGCTACCGCTTGAGCCACATCCCCAGCCCAAGAGTTTTAGATCTTTAGCTCTTACACTCCAGTCATGAATCCATTCTAAGTTATCTGGTGTGAGGTAGGGATCCAACTCCATACTTTTGCGTGTAGAAATCCAGTTGTCCCAGCACACACCTCTTTTTAAAATCTGAACCTTGGTACACAGAAATAGATCAATCCCAATTCATGTGTGTGTGCATGTATTTTAATACATTCTCATCTTTGATCCGTATGTACCTACTTTTATTTAATTTATTCATGTATCAGCTGGGCATGGTGGCACCCACTTGTAATCCCAGCAACTCAGGAGGCTGAGGCAGGAGGATTGCAAGTTCAAGACCAACAGTGAGACTCTGTTTCTAAATAAAATATAAAAAGGGGTGGGGATGTGGCTCAGATGGTAGAGTGCCCCTGGGTTCAATCCCCATACTACAAAAACTTATTTATGTATTTATTAATCTATAATGAATACCAGTGAAACCACTACCCAACTGCATAACTGAAACCTCAACAATAATTTACACCTACTAGGTACCTCTTTACAAGGCTGTGCCCTTACCATAACCACACTCGTGAATTTGGGAATGATGATTCCCTTGCTTTTTAAGAATAGCTTTACTGAGGTTCAGTGGATGCACAATATAATGTACATATTTAAAGTGTACAATCTAAAGAGTTTGGGCAAGTTATACTCCCATAAAACCACCTCCAAAAGCAAGACAAGGAGCATCTCCATCATCCCCCAAGGTGTCTATGTGTCCCCTTATAATCCCTTCTTCTGTCCCTTCTCCCTCCCCCTCAACTCCCTCCTCAGATAGCATCTCTGATCTGCTTTTTGTCACTGTGGGTTGCTCTGCAGTCTCTAGAATGTTATGTAAATGAAATCATACAGTGTATTCAACACAGAATTATTTTTTCATTTTCCCAAATCATTGCATAGCAACAGTTTTTCCTTTTTGTTACAGCGTAGTATTTCACTGGGCAGACATACCACAATTTGTTGATCCCTTTACCTGTTGATGGATATTTGAATTGTTCTCAGTTAGGAAAATAAATAAAGCTGATGTGGACAGTTATATACAAGTCTTTGTTTTCGTTTGGTTTTCATACTGGGAGTTGAAACCAGGAACACTCTACCACTGAGCTAAACCTCTATCCTTTCTAACTTTTTATTTTGTGAGAGGGTCTCACTGAGTTGCTAGAGCCTCGCTAAGTTGCTGAGGCTGCCCTTGAACTTGCTATCCTCCTGCCTCAGCCTCCAGTGCAGCTGGAATTATAGGCATGTACCACCATGTCCAACTATTCAACTTTTTTTAATTTTAGCCATTCTAACAGAGGTATAGGTCCTTTTCCTTATTATACATACACTAACAATACATTGCCTATTTGTGGTTGTTTAAAAACATTTTAAATTTTAAATGACACAAAATTGTACATATTTTTGGAGTACAGTGTGGTATTTTCAATACTTCTGTACAATGTATAATGAGCAGATCAGAGTAATTGGCGAATCCATCACCTCAAACATTTACTATTTCTTTGTGTTCAGAACATTCAAAATCCTCTCTTTTAGCTATTTTGAAATATACAAGTAACAGTTGTCCACCATAGTCATTCTAATTACAAAAGAACCCTGGAAGTTGTTATACCTCTTCTTTTTTTTTTTTTTTTTTTTTTTTTCCATTCTAGCACTGGAGGTTCACTTTACCACTGACCACATCCCTAGCCCTTTTTATTTTTTACTTTGAGACAGGGTCTCACAAAGTTGCTGAGGCTGGCCTCGAACCTGCCATCCTCCTGTCTCAGTCTCCCAGTTTGCTAGGATTACGGGTGTGTGCCACCATGCCCAGATAATAACCATCATCCTACTCTCTCTTTCTCTAAGACCAACTTTGAGTTTTCATATATAAGGGAGCACATGCCATATCTGTCTTTCTGTGTCTGGCATTTCACTTAACCTCACATCCTCCAGGTTAGACTGTGTTGCCACAAATGACCAAATTCCATTCTTCTTCATGGCTGAGCAAGATTCCTCTAGGTACATGTGCATTTTCTTTATCAATTCATTGGTGCATCATTGGCCATCTAGGTTCATCCCAGTTTTTGTATCTGTTTTGGTTTTACACCTGTAAAAAAAATGAAGGCCATCCTTTTGTTGAAGGAGCATTTTTTTCACCACATGATGATCATATTCTCCCAGCGCGAAGCTAAGCACACAGGAGGCATGATACAGGCAGAATGAGCCCATAGCCAGCACGCTCAGCTTCCAGGGGGTTTCGCCATCTGCCTTGTCAGAGGCTCAGGATGACCTTACCTATGCCCAGAGTCTCCCTCTCCCCTCTTTGTTTGGTTTAGGAGGTCAGCTTCCTTCCAGGTGCTCCAGCTCAAACCAAGAAAGCCTTCCCTGAAGCCTCCACACTCCCGGCCTTCCCCGAAACCACTTCCTAACTAGGGTCACAAAGACTCATGGTTGCTTTGAAGAGTTTTATATCTTTAGCTCTTACACTTTGGTCGTGCGTCCATTTCAAGTTGATTTTTGGATACGGTGTGAGGTAGGGATCTGCGCTCCTCTCCGGTCCCTAAATCCTCTTTATGCAAGTCAGTGGACTTGTCCTTGATATTTTGCTCAAGATTCAGAGTTAATAGAGATTCTAAACCTTTATAGAAACCGACGCTAGAAGTATGGCAAAATATGTGTCTCAAGTTCCAGGGGTCCTCAGTGTAGTGCACCCAGTGGGTGTCATGCTGCTGGCCCAGCTTAGGTAGCCCCAGGCACCCCAGGGCTGAGGCGCCCACCCCCCTGAAGATCCCTGGGCATTTCCCTGCAGTGCATCCCTCTTTACTGACCCAGCCAATCAGGAGTGTCCCTCCATAGTTCTCTCCGCAGCCCTTTCTCAAACTTGGAAAGCCCCACCCCCAGCCAAGCCAGACTCCTGACCTGTCCGGTCCTACGCTGCATTTTCTCCCCTCTTCCATCTTTGCTCAGAACATCCTCCACCTAATGCCCTTTTTCTCAAGGTCTTTTCCTAAAGCTGAAAGCTGCCCAAGGACCCATCCACCCTGGTCAGGCTATCGTGCACCTCCCCTCCCGCCCCGGGAGAATGGTCCTCCCTTCCTGGCTCATTCCACGGGAGCCCTGATCCTCACCCCAACTGTTCCAGCATCACTTAAGACTCACCTGTCCCCTTGTGCCATGAGAGTCCCCTTGGTGCGGGGACAGCACAAGATCATGGCCGGAATGGAGCCAGGACACCCAGACCTGTAAGAATTTAGGCGAGTTGCCTAACCTCCCTACGCCTCAGTTTCCTCATCTGTAAACTGGGGAGAAAACACATCTCTTCCAGCTGTTGGAGGGATTAACTGGTGAAGTCCCAAGTTTCAATTCTGCAACTATTTCAATGAAATTAACACAAGTGCCTTAAAATAGGTTGGAGATCACAATCCAGACAGAGTTCAGATATCCTTTATTATCAATAAGAAGGAGGATACAGATTGTCCTATAAATAGGTCACTGGGACAGTATAGTATCTGATATTGGAAATACAGAGAATTCCTCAAAATAAAACGAAAACAGTTCTAGGAAATGCTTTCATGAATGTGTTTCTTATATTACAGATTGGTTACGTACTTAATATTGTATCCAGTTGAACATGTAGTGGAAATAACTTTGCAGTAGAGTTTGTGCCATCTTTACAATGAATTTTAAAATGGTATTAAATGCTCCTGTCATTTACCTATTGCTTTTCAACAAAAACAGAAGCAAAATCAAAACCAAAACAAAACAGACCTTTCTACGCCGGGCCACCCCCGTAATCCCAGCAATTCCAGAGGCTGACTTAGGAGTATTGCTAAATTCGAGGGCAGCCTCAGCAACTTGGCAAGAGCCTGTCTCAAAATAAAAGAAAATACAAAGGGCTGGGGATATGGCTCAGTGGTAGAACACCCCTGGGTTCAATCCCTGGTACCAAAGGGGGAAAACAGACCCCTAACAACATAACAATTATTTCCAAATTATCCTAAGTACATGTTTGTATATTTGTTGCTCATTTTAAGTTTTCGTGGGTTCCACATCTGGGATACCAGAACAAAATGAGTTGATGAATGAACTCACCTGAAGGGTTTGGAAGGTGGGGAAGGGCCCCAGCAGGTGATGAGTCCTTAGCAAATGTCTCTCAGCAGCGCAGTCTTGTGTTCAGTTGAAGAGACAGGCTGGCAGGACTCTGGAGAATCTTTTCTGATCCTTTCTGTTGATCTTCAGAACTCTTCCCAACAGGAGGAGACCCTTCACCTCCCCAGCTTCCATTAAATGATCACCAGAAGCCATCTAACCCCTCCTCCCTTCTTCCCCAGCATCCAAGTCACCATGAAAACCTTCCTCCTCCGGAAGCAGGCCAGGATTGGGTTGCTTCTAGACACTTCTCTGCCTCCTCTCTGTGTGTGAGACCCTATGATGACAGCCACCCACCCATCTTCACCTTGCTTGCCCCTTCCTCTGCAAGGAAGGCACAGCTTTCTGAACCATTTCCAGGTTCACCTGAGGGTTTCCCAGGAGGTAAGCTGGAGCTTAGAGGGGTCCTGAGGGAGAACATCCTGTCTAAACCTCCCGCCTCCTCTATTTCACGGGGGTATTGTCAATTCAAGATGTCCAGTTACATCTGAGAGTTTGTTTGTTTGCTTTTGCAGTACTGGGGATTGAACCCAGGGCCTCATTCATGATAGGTAAGCACTTTCCTACTGAGCTACATCCCCAGTCCTAAGATTGGGTGTTAGATATGCATTATGAAGAATCTTTTAATATAAATATACCCCAGCCGGGCACGGTGGTGCACATCTGTAATCCCAGCAGCTCGGGAGGCTAAGGTAGGAGGATCTTGAATTCAAAGCCAGCCTCAACAACTTAGCAAGGCCCTGAGCAACTCAGCAAGACTCTGTCTCTAAATAAAATACAAAAACAGGCTGGGGGGTGTGGCTTAGTGGTTAAGCACCCCTGAGTTCAATCCCCGGTATAAACAAACAAACCTCAAATATTTCAGGAGACATCCTGATACAAAAATACCTATCTGAAATTGAAATTTAACTGGGCATCTTGGGCTTTTGTTTGCTAAATCTGCCACTTGTGTGTATGGGGAGGCTGAGGTCTTAGGAGATGGCATTAGGACCTCACCCAGTTACAGAGCCAGTCAAAGGCAGGGGCAGGGCTGTACCCCAGGGCTGCTTGTGCCCTGGCTCAAGCCCCTTTACACGCACAAACATGCATCACCACTAATCTGCTTCTCTGGGTCCTGGCCCTGGCGTGGACAGGTGTCTGGGCAAGGCAGCAGCACTGAGACCCCATAGTAAATCATGTGAGTTGACTGTCATGGACAGATGACAGAAAAGAGGGTAGAAGAAGCAGTGAGCAGCATGAATGTAGGGTGTGAGCAGGATCCTGCACAACTCAGGGCCTCTTCTGGGCCCAGCCCAATCCTCCAGTATTACCTGCCACAGCCCCCTGACCCGTACCTCCTGTCACCAGCAGGAAACTCCGCATTGTCCTTAGCAGGACTCTCTCCACCTCTGCTGTCTCCATCAGTGGAGAGCAGGAAGGATGCTCCAGGGTCAAGAGGACCTGCCCCATCATTGTACAGGCTCAGGCTCCTCCTCTGTCCACCCCGGACTGCCCACTGCTGCCTGCCCCACTCCCTACCACAAGAGCTGGCAGGTGAGCTAAGGCCCTGATCCCCTCCCAAGCCGAGTTGACTCTGAGGACTCGGATGCCTCATGGCTGGGCTTTGAATGCAGTACTCCGCCACTATGGACCTGCCCTGTCCCTGTCCCTGTCTCGCCTTGGACTACTATGCTAAGGGTGTGCCAAGGTGTTTGTAGAATGAATGTAGGTCAGGAGGACAGAGCCCCAGGAGCAGGAGGATCCCAGGGCTACTGGAGGCAGGAGGAACTGAGTGTATGTGGGGGTGTCCTGAGGAGAAGGGTGGGCGCAGGGGCAGAGGCTCACGGGGAAGTCCGCAGGGAACGGGTTTGGAGGCAGGGGACTCTGGGAAGGGAAAGATGTCAGAAAGAGGGGTCCCGGAGAGACGGGCCTCTCGGGCAGAACAGAGGGCTTCCAGGGACCTTAATGTGAAGGAAGAGGGCTCAGAAAGGGGAGTTCAGTAATCGGGATGGGGTCCCAAAGGGGCTGCGGTTCCTGGAGCTGGCAGAGGCCCATCCCAGGCCCTTCCTCTGCCCACTGGGCACCGGGGGCTCCTCCCTGCTCGCTTTGGGGGCCAGGCACCAAGCCCCCGGGGAGGAGGGTTAAAGGTGAGCGGGCACGAGCTGGCGGCAGACGGGGATTGGCAGGCGCCGGAGCCCACGGCCTGGGCCAGGGCTGCCCCACAGGCTTGCAGCCGGCGGAGCGGCTGCCACCCACGTGCTAAAGAGAGAAGGAGGCACCGGATCAAGGGGCAAAGGACACGCCGGAGCGGGGAGGGCGGGGACCGGCAGTGCCCCGTCCACACCCGCGGGTAAAAGCCGGGTCGGCGGCGCAGCGCACGGAGCCCTCTGCCGCCCGCGCGGGGAAGGCGCTGGAGCGGCCGCCGCAGCATCCCTCGCACCCGCCGAGACCCGGGGAAGAGGGGTCCGGGCCGGTGCCACCTGCAGATCGCGGAGTCCAGGGAGCGCGCGGCGGCGATCAGGTGAGTGCCAGCGTCTCCCCAGCAGAGTCAGATCCTGTCCCGCACCTGCCACCGTGCAGGGCACTTCGGTGGCTCGGCGGGCGGGGGCACCGTCGTGTGTCCCCCTCCCTCCGCTCGGCGCCCACGGAGGAGGCCAGCTCCTACTCCCGGGAGGACGCTGGATCAAGAATCCGGAGTTCACGTTGGTCCTTCCAGGAGCAGAGAGAGAGGGTCAGGGGCTCGGTTCCTGGATGCCTCCTGGGTCCCAGGGGCTGTACTAGGGTTGGATAGTGACCTGGGGGTGCTGTTCTTGGAGCTGACTGTGGGCCCAGGGAGGCAAAAGGAAGGGCCAGATGTCAGGATGGGGCATGTGGGTTCCTGGCCACCAAGGTCTACAGACAGGTAGGAGGGTTGAATGGTCAGGCCTGGAAAGGCCAGGGCTTCCTTCCGGCTCCCAACAACCCTTGTGCCTCCTGAGGCCACCTGGTGGGGAAGGGGCAGGTGTGGTCAGGCTGGGCTGGTATGGAAGCGCTGGGTTCTTGTCTGTGCCAGGCTATGTGACCCCAAGGTCACATGGGGAAGCACTCTGCTGGCCTTCTCTGGGCCTGCCTCTTTCTCTGTGACGTGCAAGGCTTGCCCCTGGGCCACTCATGTGCAGATGGGGACACCAGGGTGCTGTGGAAGACAGGGCAGCCCACTCCAGCAGGGAGTCCTTCTGGTGTGGATATCACACAGCTAAGCCTGGGGATCTCACCAGGCTGCCATCTTGCCCAAGGACTTTGCCTATTCTCAGCAGCTGGCCTCTCCCATCTCCAGCCCAGGCTCCTAGGTCCACAGGGAAGCTCAAGTGGGGATCCAGGAACCTCAAACCCACCCCAAGGAGGCCCAGATCCTCAACCTCAGGTCAGGGAAGCTTCCAGAAGCGGAGGGAGTTTCCTGCTACAGAGATCTGAGCTGTGGCCACCAGAATGTCCTCCTCTTGAGAAAATGACCCTCTGGTGTTCCCCTAAACCTCCCTGAGAATACAGTCTACCCCAGGCCAAGACTCAGCTTACAGCCCAGGTCAGGGCCTATTTTGGGAACTGTGTGGAGGGTAGCTGAGAACCAGGGTCAGGTACTCGTCCGTAGTCTTGGAATCCTGTGACTAAAATCCTCAGACCACTCTCCTGTGGTGTGTGCAGGAGAGTGAGGTGGAGGGCAGGTGTCACTATGTAGCAAACTGCAGAGCAGAACAGGAGGGGCCGTGCCCTCGAAGCTCCCATGGACCACCCCTGCCCAGCCACTCCACTCCCTTGGGACAGCCCCCTCCCCGGGTTCCCCTGGGGCTGCCCAGGGTTTGGTGCTGGTTCTGTGTTGGTTCAAGGCAGGCTTGGGGATGCCGGAGGCTGGGAGGGTCCTTCCCAACATGGCTCAGGGAGTGACCCTGGTCAGGGCCAAAGAAGGGGTTTGGGCTCCTGCACAAAGCATCCTGGGGGCTGCCTAGGGCTCAGGACATCTCTTCCAACTGGGGGAGGGCAGATCTGAAGCTGGTCTGGCAGTGTTTCCTTCTTCCTGATAATTTGAGAGGGAAGATATTATCTTCCCTTTATGGATGAGGAAGCAGAGGTCTAGAGAGGTCAGAGCACTGGCTCAAGGTCACACAGCCTAGAAGTGGCAGAGCTGGGATTCAAACCCAGGCCGCCTGATTCCAAACCTCTGTCTTCTCCCAAGGCTGCCTCTGACTTACTCCCCAGGTGACCTTGGCCAGCCTGTCCTCTTTCTGGGGCTCACTCTGCTCAGCAGTAACTTCAGGGTGGAGTAGCTGTGGGCATGTGCATGGTGGGCTGTGTTGGCTACCCCTTGGTCTCTGAGACCAGCTCGTGAGCGTCCGTCCGCATGGTCTGCACCCACACATCAATCTCCCTCCCATCCTCCACGCACTTGAGACTCAGGCAAGGTAGCCCCCGCTTGCCTTTCCTCTTGGAGGTTGGCTAAGCCCCCCTAAAAGAAGGGAACCCCATCAGGGCAAGAAGTAACAGAGTATTCCCAGGACAGGTCCTGGCCCTGATAAATAGGGGACACACCTCCTTGACTGACTCCGAGATACGTAGAGACAGTCATGTCTGCCTTGCCCTGGAAATCCCCAGGCCTCCTTCTGCATGGCTCTGCAGGTCATACCAGCTCTGGTCCCACACTTAGTCCCAACAGTCATGTGACTCTGGGTGAGAGAGCTGCCCCCCAAGGGTCCCCTTTCCCATCATCCCAGGCCTAGGACCAGTATAGGACCAGCTATCCAGCAAGGGGAGGCCGGGGGTTCTGGGCGGAGGAAAAGCTATCACCTGCCTGGCCAGCTTGAGAAAACTTCTGTCCCTGCGTCCCCTGGGGAAGGTGGCCTCCTCATCTTCTGTGTTCTACAGCACTTTATTTTTATCTTCACTTATTTATGTATTTATTTTGGTACTGGGGACTGAACCCAGGGGTGTTTTACCACCAAGCGACATCCCCAGCTCTTTTTATTTTTATTTTTTATTTGAGACAGGGTCTCCCTAAGTTGTGGAGGACTTGCTAATTTGCTGAGGCTGGCCTTGAACTTGATAGCCTCCTGCCTCAGCCTCCGGAGTCAGTGGGATTACAGGTGTGCACCACTGCACCCGGCCAGCATCTTTTTGTTTGTTTGTTTGTTTGTTTGTTTTGTTTTAACGTACTTGGAGATGTTGGTGAGGCAAGAAGAGCTGCTGGGGCTGGAGACGAAGAGGGAAGAAGGAAGGAAACCCACAGAGATCAGGAATCACTGGCCCAGATTTCATTTGTAACGACTGCATTTAGTACATGTGACATCACAGAGCCAGAAAGAACATCGTAGAGATGAGAATTTTAACACTCAGAGCTCACTGTACCTTTCCTCCCTCCTACAGAGGAACCAAGGTCACATGGCATGGCACTGGTGGCCACCGCAGTCCAGGTCCTGTACCCCACACTCCTGGGCAGGGGGCCTTGAGGGAGGGACATTGTCTTGTGTGTTGCCGTCTGAACGCCATCCCCCCAGGTCCGGGATGTGGACAGTCTCGACGGTCATTCCACCCCCACGAGACACCTCCTTTACTCCTGGCAGCTGTGGGCAGACCACACCCTGGCACCCCGGGGAGCACAGAAGTGCCATCCAGGTCCAAAGAACGAGGCTGCACTGCTGGGCACTCCTGTCCAGGGGCCTCTGTTTCCTCATCTAGAAAACGGGCCATGGCCTCTGGGGCCTGCTCTGCGTCTCCTGGATCCCTGTCTCTCTGTCTCTGTCTCTCTCTCTTCCTTTGGTTCCAATCCCAAAGCTGGGGGACAGGACACCCTGCTTGGTCTCTGAGGTCAAGTGCTGCATGGTCCGAGCCCCAGTTTCTCCCTCTGAGAACCCTGAGTCTGTCGCCTTTGCCCCCTTCTGCTGGGTGGCCAGGCTGACTTTCCCAAGAATCTGTCAGCCCTTCACTGTCCACATGCCAGCTGCCCCCTCCCTAAATAGTATTTATCTGCCCTTGAGCTCTGTCTCAGGTGGGCTTCCTTGATGTGTGATATTGGCAAGGGGATCCCAAAGGGACAGGTCAGCCTTTGCTTTCTCCCAGCAGCCCCATGGAAGGGCACATTTGGGCTCTGCTATCAGCTGCATTCAGGTCCAAATCAGACCTGTGCTACTTACTCATTAACTATACGACCCATGAGTGTCCTCATATCTAACAGGTACCAGAGAGACAAGTAAATAAACATACAAACAGTTCCCAGAGCCTAACTGTATACAATGGGGACACTCCATGCTGTGTGACAGGGGGTTAGGTGGATTGATTACACTGATAACCGATAGACAGCACATGGCAGCCCACGGGAATGCCTGGTAGGGGGACAATGGGAAATGTAGTCTGGCTCTTTGTCTCTGGTTCTTTGGAATCACCAGAGTGGTGATGGGTGTGTGCTAATGTCAGTGGCCTGAAGTTCCTAGATAGTTTCAGGATGAATCCAGTCTTACCTCTGGGGAAGGCAGAGGGACTGGAGGTTGAGTTCAATCCCTGTATAAGTCAGCTTTTTGTTACTATAACAAAATACCCAAGGCAGCTTAACTTTATAAAGAAAAGAGGTTTTGCCGGTTGTGATGGCACTCCCTCTATTCCCAGCTACTATGGAGGCTGAGACAGAAGGAGCTCAAGTTTGAGCACAACCTGGGCAACTTAGTGAGACCCTGTCTCAAAATAAAAAGATCTGGGGATAGGATGTAGCTCAGTGGTAGACACTTGCCTACATGTGCAAGGCCCTGGATTCAATCCCCCAACACCATTTTTTTTTTTTTTGAGTTTTGGAGATTCAAAGGAATGACACTCACATTGCCTCAGTCTGGTGATGGGCTTTCTGCTGGCAGGGTCCCGAGGTGGTACACAGCACCATACGGCAAGACACAGGGACCACCCGTGCCTGTGTCTGTGTGTCTGGTCTTTGTCCCTCTTACAAAGCCACTAGGAATCAGCCATGGGGGCTGCACCCTAATGGCCTCATCTAACCCTAGTCACTTCCAAAGACCCTGCTTCTAAACACCATGGTTGGATCAAGTTCCCACCTTCTTCACATCATTAACACATGACTTTGGGGACTAAGTTCCTACATGAATTCAGGGTCTAGGGGACAAATCACACCTAAGCTGTCAATCACCAGTGGCCAATGGTGCAATCTATCACCCCTTCACCTCCATAAGATCCCCTAAGCACAGGGTTAGGGAGCTCCCGTGCTGGAGACCCCCAGAGAGGACACAGAGGGTCTGAACAATGCTCCACCCTCTGCCCACACATCTTTTCCGTGTGGCCGGTCCCGAGTTCCATCCTCTACAATAAACTGGTAAATGTAAGTAAAGTGCTCGACTGAGTTCTGTAAGAAATAGAGCAGATTACCAGTACCCAGGAGGGGGTCAGAAGTACCAGTGACATTCTAGGCTTGGGACTGGCATTTGGAGCTAGGGCAGCCACGTGGACTGAGCCCTTTACCTGTGGGGTCTGATGCTAACTCAAGAATTGAGTTGAATTGCAGGACACCCAGCTGACTTCCTTCTGACGTGTGTGGTGTCAGAAGTGTGACTCAAGAGGCTGAGGCAGGAGGATGGTAGGTTCGAGGCCAGCCTCAGCAACTTTGCAAAACCTTAAGCAACTTAGTGAGACCCTCTCTCAAAGTAAAAAGTAAAAAGGGCTGGGGATGCGGCTCAATGATCGAGTGCCCCTGGGTTCAACCCTGGTACCACACACACACACACATACACACACAAAAGTGGATTAAAATCATTCATGGTACACAGTGGCCACTGACATCTTTGCAGACTGACAGACGTGGCATAATGGCTTGTCTTGGTCAAACAGCCACTTCAGGTTCACCCCTTCTCCTGTGTGGCCATGACGCTGGGAGCTCACTGTCCCCGTCCTCCCGCCCACCCTGGGCTCCTCAGAATGAGGATGTGACTGGCACACAGACCCCAAATTCAAAAGCAATACCTAAGAATTAGACAACATCGTCATTTGTAGAAATTTACAAAGAGAATGTCTGTGTGACTCGTCGTCCCACCCAGGTGTCACCAGGTACCTATATTTTTTTTTGGTGGGGGTCCACACTTTTTTTTTGGTGGGGGGAGGAACCAGGCATTGAAGTCAGGGGCACTCGACCACTGAGCCACATCCCCAGCCCTATTTTGTAGTTTATTTAGAGACAGGGTCTTGCCAAGTTGCTCAGGCTGGCTTTGAACTCCTGATCCTCCTGCCTCAGCCTCCAGATTTGCTGGGATTACAGGCGCTTTTCATTCTCTTTCTTTTTTTCTTTTTTTTTTGGTATTGGGATTGAAGTCAAGGGTGCTCTACCACTGAGCCACATCCCCAGCCCTTTTTATTTTTTATTTTGAGACAAAGTCACACTAAGTTGCTGAGGCCGGCCTCTAACTTACGATCTTCCTGCCTCAGCCTTCTGAGTTGCTGCTGGGATGATAGACACGCACCACTGTGCCTGGCTCTTTTATTTTTTATTTGTTTTGATTAGTTATAAATGACAGTTGAATGCATTTTGACACATCAAACATAAATGGAGTATAACTTCTCTTTCTTCTGGCTGTACATAATATAGAGTACATCAGTCATGTAATCATATAGGGTAATTTTTTAATTTTTTTGTTCCTGATGGAACCCAGGTCTGTCACATCCTAGGCAAGTGCTCTACCACTGATTTCACCCCAGCCTTGGCATGGGGTCTTAAGGCTGCCCAGGAAGCCACCAAAGTGCTGCAGAAGGGAAAGTTCTTGGCAAATAACTGCCCATCATGCCACATACCACTGTTTTCCCCCTCCAGGGGGCCTTGCACACCATCCACCCCAACGCCCTATCTTCTCTACTATTTAGCCTTATTAGTCAAAAAGTGTAGGAGTCAGCGTGGTGCCTGCCTACAGTCCCAGTGACTCAGGAGACTGAGGCAGGAGGATCACAAGTCAGAGGCCAGCCTCAGCATCTTAATGAGACCCTAAGCAACTTAGTGAGACCCCCAAAATAAAAAGGGCTGGAGGGCTGGGGGTGTGGCTCAAGCGATAGCCCACTCGCCTGGCACGCGTCTGGCCCGGATTTGATCCTCAGCACCACATACAAACAAAGATGTTGTGTTCGCCGAAAACTGAAAAATAAATATTAAAATTTTCTCTCTCTCTCTCTCTCTCTCTCTCAAAAAAGGGGGGGAGGGATGGGGCTGGGGATGTAGCTCAGTGGCCAAGCACCCCTCCATTCAATGAGACCCTAAGCAACTTAGTGAGACCCTCAAAATAAAAAGCGCTTTTCCTTTATGGTGACAAAGGGCAAGGAAAATCCCTGCCTGTCTACACCGCCCAGGGGACGGGGAAGAGAATGCTTCTGACAGTGCTGTGGTTCCGCCAGGGCCAGGCTGGGGAGCTGCTGTTTCCTGGGGAGCTTTGGGTGGGGTGTTGTGGCCTTGCTGGTGCGGGGAGAAGGATCCCGGGAGAGGAAAGGAAGGAGAGGGACTGAGGGGACCTGGGCCTGAAGTTACTCTGGTTCTTCTAGAACCTTCTGGGAAACCCAGGCAGCTGCCCTCCTCAGGTCTTCCCGGCCTCCTCAGTGTCCTTGGCACCAGGCCAGGCTCTGCACCGTCCTGCCTGCCCAGGGGTCTCTGTGCTTCCTTCCTCCCTACCTCGAATCCCTGGCCTGGTTTGGGAGCTCATGGGGCGCTGTCTGGTGTCTGATGTGGAGCAGCCCTGGGTTCCCCTCAGCCCCGCCAGATGGTGGGAACCGTCCCGTAGGTGGGGACCATCGTCCTCACCCCACTCACAGGGAAGTGAGATAAGGCTAAGAGGCCGCATGGCACAGGAGTGGGGGTGCATGGCACGGTGTGATGGGTGCTTCTCAAACTCCCCAGGGGAGAGAGACCCTTTTCATTTTTTTTCCCCTTTTGCTGGATGGAAGGATGGAACCCAGCACCTCGCGCGCGCCAGGCCAGTGGCGTGCCTCTGACCTGCTCCCCAGCCTCCCTCTTTCAGTTGTACTTTCTGGGGAGGCTCAGGGGCGGGGCAGTGGCTGCCTGACCACGCCCTCAGGGCTGGGTGGGCGTGGCGAAGATGCCCACCGCTGCACCCTGTGGCTCTCAGCGTCGCCTCTGATCCAGCCTCGCCCTCTCAGGTGCTCCTACCCCCTGCAGTCTGGTCCCCACCTGGTCTTGGGAGACCCCCCACGCACATTTTCTTCTAAAGAGACTTCCCAGACCGCCCCCTCCCCAGGCTGCTAATTGTCCTTCCACCCTCTGAACTTCCTCAGTCCCCCTGGCACGGTCTCTGCCCCTCTCTGGTCACAGCTGGGCAAGCTAAGCAGCAAGGAGACAAGAGTCAGAGCACCAGCATCTGGGCTCCCCCACTTCCACCCCAGCTTACCAGAGGGCTGACATCACCATGGGTGCCCGACCAGCGCGAGTGGGGATTTGGGTGGGGGGTGGATGACGAAATGAAAGGTCAGGTACATGAACCCGGGGAAGGATAGATGGGTGTAGATGGCAGGGGATGGATGAATGGCTGGGCAGAAGAGATGGGTGGGTGGGTGGGTGGATGGATGGACTGGTTATAAGTGGATCGAGGTGGAGGAAAAGGCAGATGGGTGAACAGAATGATCATTAGGGGATGGATGGATGGAAAGGTAAAGGACCCCAAGGTCGCACAACTGGACAGATGGACAGATTGACAGACAGATAGCTGAATGCCCCCTTGATGTCTAGCCTGCTGTACTTCTTTCCCTCCTGTCCATTCTTCAATCTCAGGGCACAAAGATGCGTGGTTCTCAGTCAGGACTACAGGTAGTCTTCATAAGACCTTTTTTTGACTTGGTATCTTCATAATTTAAAAATGTGTGAATAGTTGGGCGTGATGTCAGACATCTGTAATCCCAGCGGCTGGGGAGGCTGAGCCAGGAGGACCGAAAGTTCAAAGCCAGCCTCTTCAATTTAGCAAGGCCCTGAGCAATTCAGGGAGAACCTGTCTCTAAATAAAATAATAATAAAAGGGCTGAGGATGTGGCTCAGTGGTTAAGCCTCCCTGGATTCAATCCCTCTTACACCCCCCCCAAAAAAAAGTATGAACACTGTGATTGCCATTTGTACATCACTACACATAAACAGAGTGCTGAGACTCATATTTGGGTGGAGAGTATCCAGGGACTGAACTCAGAGACACTTGACCACTGAGCCACATCCCCAACCCTATTTTGTATTTTATTTAGAGACAGAGTCTCACTGAGTTGCTTAGTGCCTCACTGTTGCTGAGGCTGGCTTTGAACTGATGATCCTCCTGCCTCAGCCTCCTGAGCTGCTGGGATGATGGGCGTGCACCACCATTGCCCAACTGAGACTCATATTTTTTAACAGAACAAATTGGATGGTTCTGTTATGAAAAGTAATCCCTCTGGCTCCCTTATTTAATTTTATTTTTCTTGTGGTACTGGGGATGGAACCTCAGGGTGCTGTAAAACTGAGCTACATCCTCAGCCCTTTTTAATTTTTATTTTGAGGCAGGGTCCCCTGAGTTGCTGAGATGACAGGTGTGCACCCCTATGCCCAGCTGAACATCCTGACTTTAGTCCTATTTAACAATCTTTCCTTCAGGATTCGTTCATCTGCTTTACAGATGTAGAGACTGAGATCCAGCAAGGAAGTGGCTTCCCAACTTGGCACCCATTGGAGACACAGCTAAAAGTCCTCTTTCTCCTTATTTGCCCTCCACGAGGTGCTTCCTTGACTCATGAATAACATTCCCCTTCCTCTCGGCCAAGTCACCATCTCCCTCCTCTCTGCCTGGAGATGCCAACCCACCCCAGCCAAAGCATTCTTTTTGTTGTTGCTGTTCTTTTTACTTGGACATGAAAGTAGAGATTATTTTGACATATCACACTTACATGGAGTATAACATCCCATTCTTGCGGTTGTACATGAAGAGGGATTTCACCGGTCGTGTGTTCATAGATGAACATAGGAAAGTGATGTCTGATTCATTCTACGGTCTTTCTTATTCCCAACCCTCCTCCCTTCCCTTCATTCCCCTTTGTCTAATCCAACCAACTTCCGTCCTTCCCTCTCCCTGTTGTGAGCTAGTTTCCACCAGAGAGAACAATCAACCTTTGTTATTTCACTTAGCATGATAGTCTCCAGCTCTATCCATTTATTGGCAAGTCATAAAGTCATTCTTTTTTATGGCTGAGTAATATTCCATGGCGTATGTATACGACATTTTCTTTATCCATGCATCTGTTGAAGGGCATCTAGGTTGGTTCCATAGCTTAACTATTGTGGATTGAGCTGCTATAAACATTGATGTGGCTGCATTACTATAGTATGTTGATTTTTAAGTCCTTTGGGTATAAATCAAGGAGTGGGATAACTGAGTCAAACGGTGGTTCCATTCCAAATTTTCTGAGGAATCTCCATACTGCTTTCCAGACTGGTTGCACCAATTTGCAGTCCCATCAGCAATGTGTGAGTGTTTCCCCCCACATCCTTGCCAACATTTATTGTTACTTGTATTCTTGATAGTTGCCATTCTGACTGGAGTGAGATGGAATCTCAGTGTGGTTTTAATTTGAGTTTTTAAAAATATTTGTTGACCCTTCATATTTCTTCTGTGAAGTGTCTGTTTAGTTCCTTTGCCTATTTATTGATTGAGTTATTTGGTTTTGTTGGTGTTAAGTTTTTTGAGTTCTTTATATGTCCTGGAGATTAATGCTGTATCTGAGGTGCAGATGGCAAAGATTTGCCCCCATTCTGTGCAGCCAAAACATTCTTTAGTGGAACCTTCTGCAGACCCAGCCTGGCAGAAGGAGCTGGGGTGCCAGGGTGAAGAGGCAGAGGTCATGTTCCTGATGTTGAGGTGCTCCCACTGGTGAGGAGACCACCGAATCTCAGACTGCCAGACAGGCACACAGGAGCAAGGGCCGGGAAGGAGGGGGACAGGCTGGGCCCTGGACCCACACCAGGACAGGAGCAGAGGTGGCCGTAGCTAAGGGAAACAATCCATTGAATACCCGTCATGCCACCAGCAGCTTGTGAAGGTGATTCAGGAAATAGATGGGTTGATATTGTGTGTGTGTGTGGGGGGGGGGTTGCATGCCCACGTGCACGCACGAAAACATGATTTCTTTTCTAAAACCACCTTTAAGTCTAAATACATGTAAAAAACATATCCAGATCAATGAATGTACCCAGAGAACCACCCATGTTTATCACAAACTCAGATAAACAAAATGTTAGCAGCCCCCCCAAAAGGCTTGGTCACCCCAAAGCTCAACGCAACCCAACACTGCAGAGCTCTGTATGAATGCGGGCTTTGGAGCTTCATATAAAGGAAATCAACAGCACGTGGCTTTCATCTCACGCTTCTCTTGCTCAACACATTGTGAGTGAGACGCCCCCGGGTGGCGGCATTTCCTTCTAGAGCACAGAGTGGCTGTGCAGCGGGGCATTGATCTGCGCGTCTATGGACAGACATCTGGGTTGTTTGCAGCTTTGGGCTGATAGGAACAGGGCTGGAGGCTAAGACAGGAGGATAGCAAGTTGGAGGCCAGCCTGGGTAATTTAGCAAGACCTTATCTCAATATAAAATAAAAAGAGCTGGGAATGTAGCTCAGTAGTGGAGCAGCCCTGGGTTCAATCTCTAGTACAAAAACTAAGGAAGTGCTACCTTAAATAGTCCTGTGCGTGTTATTGGTGTCTTTTAGTGGACGTGTGCACATATTTCTGTGGAACTGCTGGGTCATAAGGTAGATAGATGTTCGTCCCTAGGGGTTATTGCCAAATATTTTCCAAAGTGGTTGTGCCAAGTTATACAGGCAATAGTAGTAGATGAAGTTCTGCTCACATCCTCCTCTTCCTTTTTTTTTTTTTTTGAGACAGGGTCTCACTATGTTCCCCAGGCTGGTCTAGAATTCGTGGCCTCAGGCAATCCTCCTGCCTCAGCCTCCCGAATAGCTGGGACTGCAGGCAAGTCTTTAATTTGAGAAAATGAGTTCTTGAATAAGGAGCTGGCATCAGATTGCCTGCCTTTGGGTCCTAGCCATCTCCTTAACATGTGACCTCCAGGGCTGGGGGTGTAGCTCAGTGGTAGAGCACTTGCTTGTCTGAGCCCCTGGGTTCTATCCCTGCACCCAGAAGCAAACAAAACATGCCACCTTTAGCAAAGCCTGCTTCCTGATTTACAAAATGGGTTAAAAGTCATGAGGTGTGCCAGGAGAGGTGGCACTGTGATCCCAGCTACTGAGAGGCTGAGGCAGGAGGATCACAAGTTCAAGGCCACCCTGGGCAACTTAGCAAGACCCTGTCTGAAAATAAACAATAAAAAGAGAGGGGACATAGCTCGATGGTAAAGCACCCCATTATTCAATCCTCAGTATCCCCCACCCTCAAAAAAAAGAAAGAGAGAGAAGAAAAGTCATGTGGCTTTTGTGATGATTCTCAATATCTCTTAGTAAGTGCTCCATAAATGTTAGTTATTTATCACCAGTTTTACTACAAACCTCTGGAACACTTTACCTCTTCCAGCCTCAGTTTCCCTGCCATAAAATGGGTGTGAAAATACCCACATATGCACACAGTTCAGAATCATGTGTAAAAGTGCTTAAATTTTTTTTTTGAAATATAACTTCTTATTCTCTCCCCCCCTGCTTTTTTTTTTTTTTTTTTTTGCACTGGGGATTGAGCCCAGGGACTCTTTACCACTGAGCTATACATTCCAATTCTTTTTATTTATTTTATTTGTTTGTTTATTTATTTTGGTACTAGGGATTAAACCCAGGGGACCTTAACCACTGAGCCACATCCCCAGCCCATATATATATATATATATATATATATATATATATATATATATATTATTTAGAGACAGGGTCTTGCCAAGTTGCTTAGGGCCTCGCTAAGTTGCTGAAGCTGTCTTTGAACTTGCGATCCTCCTGCCTCAGCCTCCCCAGACTCTGGGACTACAGGCGTGCACCACCACACCCAGATAATTTTTTTTTTCTTTAGATAGGGCTGGAATAACCACATGTTGTGGCACAAGCCTATAATCCTCAGGAGGTTGAGGCAGGAGGATTGAGAGTTCAAAGCCAGCCTCAGCAATTTAGTGAGGCCCTAAGCAATTCAGTGAGACCCTGTCCCTTGATAAAATATTTTTTAAGGCTGAGGATGTGGCTCAGTGGTTAAGTGCCTCTGGGTTCAATCCTTGGTACAAAAAAAAATTAATTTTGAGACAGGGTCTTGTTGTCAAGGCTGGCCTCAAAGTTGTGATCCTCCTGCCTCAGCCTCCTAAATTGCTGGGATTACAATTGTGGACCACCACATCCAGCTGAGATATAATTTACAAAATATAAAATTCACCCCTTTTCAGTGGTTCAGTCTGGAAAGAAACCCCTAGCCCATTAGCCATCAGGCCCCCCTCCCTGGCCCCAACCCTCAGCAATTGCTAACTTGTTTTCTATTTCTATGGATATTTAAAGTGCCAACTTATTGCTTTTCTAAAGTTTTTTACTTTTGCAAAAGCAAAAATTAAATACTAACATCACTGCTTGTCTCTAAAGCAAAGCCAAGTTGTTGGTAAATTAACGTATTTAGACATCCCCCCAAACTGTGTTTGACATGATTCCCAAAAGTATGTGTATTGGACACACATAAGATGCACTTAATACATGTGTGTGTGTGTGTGTGTGTGTGTGTACAGATAGATAAGATACATGGGCGAGTAGATAGATGGATAGATGAAAGGATGGGATAGATACAGGATGGTCCAGGCGCAGTGTCACATGCCTGTAATCCCAGCAGGAGGCAGGAAGATTGCTGGTTTGAGGTCAGACTGGGCAATTTAGCAAGATCCTGTCTCAAAATAAAAAGTAGTAAAAAGCGCTGGGGATGTAGCTCAGTGATAAAACATCCCTGGGTTCAATCCTCCCTCCTGAGAAAAAAAGAGAGAAGGATAGGCTGGATGCGGTGGTGCACACCTGAAATCCCAGTGGCTCAGGAGGCTGAGGCAGGAGGATCATGAGTTCAAAGCCAAGCTCAGCAATTTATCAAGACCCTGTCTCCAAAAAAAGGGGGAGGCTAGGGATGTGGCTCAGTGGTTAAACACCCCAAGGTTCAATCCCCAGTTAACCCCTTCACAAAAAAGAGAGAAGGATGAATGGATGGATGGATGGATGGATGGACAGAGCACACCTAGCAGATGGCTGCAGTTTACACTCATTCGTTCAACAAATACCCGTGTGCACTTGGGAAAATGGGCCATAGAGAGAAGCAGGATGTGATTCTTGCTTCCAAAGAATTTGCCATCTAGTGGGAAAGAGAAACCCGTGCACCCCTCGCTGTGAATGCAGAACAGAAGGAAATTAGACTTGGATGGAGTGGTACAAGGGTTGGGGGAGACTTCGATTTTTACCTGGAGAACCCACAGAAGAGGTGGGAGGTGGTACTTCAAGGATGTATCCTGATGGGAAGGCAGTGTGGGGGAGGAATACTGAGAGCCAAGGCTGGGAGGCAGGGACACATGGTGTCAAGCAGGTCCACTGGGAACAGCCGGCTCTTCACACCCCAGTCAGGGCTTGTCTTGCACCTCCATGGACGGTAAACCAGAATTGTTTTCTGAGAGGCCATGGGTAGAAGGGGTCAGATGGGAAAGGCAGTGAGAGGGGAGTCAGGCTAGCTGTGCTGCCATCTGGGCAGGGCCACCCTAAACCAACTGTGACTTGTCAGAATTTGTGGACATTCTCACATTTATTGTGTACTATGGTATTGTTCTGTTTTGAATTTCATAGGCAGAACGTGTCTTTTCAGTATGAGACCTCCCAAGGTGTCATCAGGCCCTGCAAAGGGTAAAAAGAAGTGCAGAGGGCTCTTGATTGGCAGTTAATGATCGGGGAAGGGAAGGGAAGGGCGAGGGAGGGAACTCACCCATAATCCTTCCACTCCACTCAAACCCAGCTCAGGGGAAAGTCTCTGAAACTGAAGGAGGACAACCCTGAGATTTACTGCTGGGGACAGGAAGCCAGGGAGGAATGCTGAGGGGGAGCCGGGGACACTGATAGCAAAGACTTTGAACTTTGAAGCAAGGGTCAAGTTGCCAGATCCTAAGAAATGGCTGAATTCAGTGTCCTCATTATACAGGTGGAGTGACCAGGGAGACAGATTGGCCCAAGGTCATTCATGGAATTAGTGGCAGAGCAAGGATTATTTTGGGTCTCTGCTTGAGCTAAGGCCCCTGAGTTGGGAGCACAGGGAAGGGAGAAAAAGGAGGTCCTACTTCCTACCCCCACCCCCATGCTCCAGTAAGATGACACATGTGAATGCTCCCACCGGGTTTCTATCCTCCGAAGCAGGAACAAAAGCTGGACCTCAGCGTCAGTGAGAGGAGGGGATGCTTCTGCGCTGAGTGCTTCCTGGGGGATGTCCAGGGGACGGTGGCCAAGGCTCCCCTTACCCACCACTGGTAATGGTCCTGCTGAGCCTCTCAGGACTCACAACCAGGGAACCCCGAAGTATGCCAATCATAGATGTGAATCTTTCAGCTGTTGGAGGGCCGTGAGAGGTCAGGAGCCAAGAGATCAGGGAGGTCGGGTAGATGGACAGTAGTTAGGTGGGGGGAGAAGCCACCCGGAAGCACGAAACCAGGCACTGAGGTGTGATGATGGACTTTTCTGAGAACCCTTTTGGGAGAAGTAGGGGCGGTTCCATGAGGACTCCAAGTGGTCAAATCAGAAGGGAGGGACAGAGGGGAGGTCGGGACAGACCCCCTCAACGAGGGGATCCCGGGACTCACACCTGGGACGTCGATGGCGCCAATATAAGCCCCGCCCGGTCCGCTCCCTTCCCCTCCCCCTCCCCCCTCCCCCCCGGGGCTCAGAGGCTCCGCCCCCTCGAACGGCCTATCGTGAGAAAGGGCGGGGCTATGTTAATAAGGCCGGGCCGGCCACTTTGAGCGCTCGAGTGGCTCTGCCCAGCGCTGGCCAAGAGGCAGCGGCCATGGCGCTGGCAGGTCTGACCGCGGGCTTGCAGGTCCCGCGGGTCGACCCCAGCGCGGACTCGGACTCGGACACAGACTCGGAGGACCCGAGTCCCCGTCGCAGCGCGGGCGGTCTGCTCCGCTCGCAGGTCATCCACAGCGGGCACTTCATGGTGTCATCGCCGCATAGCGACTCGCTGACCCGGCGGCGCGACCAAGAGGGGCCGGTCGGGCTTTCCGACTTCGGGCCGCGCAGCATCGACCCCACACTCACCCGCCTCTTCGAGTGCTTGAGCCTGGCCTACAGGTGAGGGCGGCTCCGGAGCCCGACGGCCTCGACTCTCGGTGGCGGGACCGCGTGCTGGGGCCCTGGGCACCCCACGCGAGCCTGGTCCCCGGCTGCGCCGGGAGACTCCGGACCCAACCTGGGCTTCCCACTCCCCCAACCCTGAGTGTCCTCAGCCGCGACCCTGCCCACTGGCTTCGGACCGACCCGTACACTCCGCACCACGTCACCTCCTCCCCAAGCGCGAACCGCTTGTCCTCCGTAGGCCCCCACCAGGCCTCTCTCCCAGGTCGCAGCTCCTCGCCCCGCAGAGAAATGCCAGGCGTCCCTCGCGCTCCCAGGACCGTAGGCCCGCTTCACCTGGGCCATCCCACCCGATCAGATGTGGCCCTGGACGCCCTTCCCCAGCAGCCCATTGACCCCTCTGTTCCTGCACTGGTATTCCCAGTGCCCGTAGTCGTTCCAGTCCTTAGCCATCGCCCACTGAAACTGAACCAGTCTCTCATCCGCCTTCCCCCAATTGCCGGAACCCCATTTCGCGATCTGCTAGGTCAAGGGTGGAGGGAGGAGGGTGCTGGGGCGTGCGGAGAGGCTAGCCTTAAAAGTTCCCGGGGAGGCCCGGCAGGGGGTGCTGTAGGCCGCAGGGGCTGGTGCGGGGGAGGCCAGGGCTTGCAGACCCGGGTGGCCGCGGGCAGCAGAGCGCCTAAACAGTCTGGGATCCCTATTTAGCGCGGCACAGAACGCGCAGGCCGCACCCGGTTCCCTCTCCACACCCGTGTCCCAGAGGAGGGCGCGAACTGGGGTACTGGCTCAGTGCCCTGGAGCAAAGTTCTCTGCAACGGAGGGGCCAGGATAAATTATCAACCGAAAACAGTAGAGGAGAAAGGGGGATCGGCGGCCTTGATCTCTTCTCTGTGCAAATATTCCTCTTCCTCCGCGGCGCCTCCTCCCCTTGAGAGAAGCGCTGGCTACAGACCGGTACCTGCCGCCCCACAGGGAGCTGGAGCTGGGGTGCGGATTGCCAAGGAGTTTTGCCTACCCGGTGGCCACCGAGCCGCCCGACCCCATTGGCTGGAGGCAAAGTAACCTTGGCCCACAAGTTCTGGCCTCGGGCCCAGGTCATGTTGCAACCTGATCATCCAGGGCGCTAGACCGATGTGGAAAGTTCAAATTCCCGTCCCTTTCTGCCCTCCCCCATTTGGACATCACGAGTCTGCCCGGGACAAAACATCTGAGGTCCTAGGACACTGGATGCGCCCCCTTCTTCCCACGCTCCCCCAAGGGCCTTCATTTCCCACCCCTTACACCACAACAGCTCCACGTGAGCTGGGTAACCTCCGCCCCTCAGCCCAGGAAGGTTGGTAAGGTGAGGGGCAAATCGCCCCCTAAGAGGCTGGCTGGAGGTTGGTATAACCCTAGTTGGGGGCATTGGTGAAGAGAGCTGCTGGATTTTTTTCCCACCAAATGCACAGAATGTTAAATCTCCCTATCCTGTCCTGGGTGCCTGCCTGAGCACCGAGGATGGGGGTGGGTCAGCCGAGGAGACTTCCGGTTTCCCCATTGGGTATAGGAAAAAACTGGGACTCAGACTGGGACAGTGTTTGACCTGCAGTTACAGAGATCTCCTGGAGGAGCCAGAATTGCAGAAGCAGAGTGTCCCAGGGAAGCGGCCGGATGGAAAGGGACCAGCCAGGCAGGCAGGGGGTCCAGAAAGTGGTGGGAGAAACAGGCCAACTTGAGAAGAACAGCCTGCTGCCTTTCACCCTCCTCAGGGCAGTGTGGGCAGGGAGAGGACTTTTCTAGTAGCCTGTGTTCCCTGGTTTCGTGGGTGGAAGCCCCAGGGAGGCAAGTTGTGGAGACTCCAAGAAAGCACTAGTTCATGGTCAGAGCAGGGTAGCTAGGGAAAGAGTGGCCTCCAGAGGGTGGGGCAGCAAAAAGGACCCCTGTTGGGGCTACTTTCAAGGGAATTCCTCCATGTCGGGGGTGGGGTGCTGAACCAAGTTCTAAGACTCTCCCCATCCCATCCCTGAGATTCTGAGCTTCCCATTGGTCACGAGAAGCTCTTGAACCTTGTCCCAGGGCTTTTGCACCAGGCTGGGTCCCACCCCTCACATCCAACCAACGAAATGCTTTCCTCCCAGGCTTGGATGTTGCTTGGGCCACACACCTCAGCAGGGAGAAGGTGGAGGGCAGGCACTGGGTGATCACGTGGGGCTGGGAGGTTGCTGGGATACGGGCAGGGGTAACAAAGTCAGGAGTTCCCCCACCTGGGTGGACAAAACAAGCTGGCCCAGGAGGGGGCAGAGTCCCCCCACCCCCAGCCATGTCTTCTTACTGGACAGATGGTGTTTATCCAACTGCAGAACAGAGGGGGGCCAGCCATCAGGCTAGGGCACTGGCTATATCCTTTATTTGGGTAATGAGGCCTGTTATACTCTGGGGTGACAGTCTCCTCCCCCCAGCAGCCATCATTACCCCAAAGCAAACACAGGAGCTTGGAGACCAGAGAGGAGAGGAGACCCAATGATCCATGCACCTAAGGTGCCATAGAGAGAAGAGCTGAGGGGTCAGACTGTCACCTGACACCCCCAGGAGGATGGAGGGGCCCCTGGAAAGAGCTACCTGGCCTTCTACAAGGCTCGGTGTCTCCCCATCTGAGCGAGGGTTGCAGAAGGTGAGCCAGAGGGACTTGTATACAAACCTGGCTTGTAGACCCCAGGGAGGTCTATGGAACCCCACAGGGTTTAGTGTCCCAGAGCATCTTGACCTCCTGGGTCAGCTTGCTGGTGGTGATAGACTTGGCCTGTGTCCAGCAGGACCCTGAGTCAAACCATCACCTGCATAGAGCCTTTCGCCCTGCAGACTTGGTAGACCACTAACTGGCGTTAGGGTCAGAGTTAAAATGCCCTCTCTCCTATACCTTCCTGTGGGCCCTTGTGGCCCTAAGAAGGGCACACCATCCAGCTCAGTACACACTGCCAACCCAGGGCTGGAGATGGGCACCTAAAGGGCAGTGAGAAGCCCTCCTGGCTGCTCTGAGGCTGCCCCTTGGGAAGAGTCTTCCTCGCCATCCTGGCACACTACCCCATGCCCTTAGCCTCTCCTGGTCCAAAGGGGCTAGTGAGACCAAGAAAGTCTTTGCTGTATGAACTTAGGCATTCCCCTTTCCTTTCCTGTCCCTTGGGGTCATCTCTTACTCTTGTTAAATAAGAAATGGGCACCATGATGCACACCTGTAATCCCAGCGGCTTGGGAGGCTGGGGCAGGAGGATCACAAGTTCAAAGCCAGCCTCAGCAACTTAGTGAGACCCTGTCTCTAAATAAATAATAAAAAGGGCTGGGGATGTGGCTCAATTGATAAGAGTCTCTGGGTCCAATCCCCAGTACAAAAAAAAAAAAAAAAGAAAGAAAGAAAGAAAAGAAAAGAAAAAGCAAATGTGGCAGGCATCAAGGCATCATGACTCATGCCTGTAGTCCCAAGTACTCAGGAGGCTGAGGCAGGAGGATCTTAAGTTTGAGGCCAACCTCTGAAACTTAGAGAGATCCTGTCTGAAAATAAAAAATAAAAAGGGCTGGGAATGTAGCTCGGTGGCAAAGCACTTGCCTAGAATGTGCAAAGCCCTGGGCTCAATTCCTGCAAAAAAAAAAAAAAAAAAAAAGAAAAGAAAAGAAGGAAGAGGAAAAGAATTGGGCGACCCTCCCCAGCTGGTCCACAAAACAGATGCCTGTGAGGCCACCCAGGAGGACCCAGTTGTTCTTATCACCATGCTGATAAGCAAGGGTCAGCCTGGATGACAGGCTGGTGTCTGCGGCAACACGCATAGAGCCCAGTCTTTAAGGTCTGACTCAGGAGTTTCCGGCAGGTTAGATGCAGGGCTGGGAGAGCCAGTCACACATGCCTAGTGCATGGGAAGAGGCTGGAGCCAGTTCCTGCAGGAGTCCCGCACCTTTTCCATCCCCATCCCACCCTGACCCATCCTCTCCCCTGACAGCGGCAAGCTGGTGTCTCCCAAGTGGAAGAACTTCAAAGGCCTCAAGTTGCTCTGCCGAGACAAGATCCGCCTCAACAACGCCATCTGGAGAGCCTGGTATATCCAGTGTGAGTGGGCACCGTGGAATGGCCTGTCCCCAGCCAGAGGGCTCCACAGGGAAAGCCCCCAGGGGCCCTCAGAGCCAGCTCTGGCAGAGCGCTGTGGCATTTTGGGGAGCTCCCCCTGACTGGGATGTCTGAACTTCTGACTCCCAGAGGGTGCTGGGGAATGTGTCCCAGAGGGTGCTGACCACTGTGAAACCAGAGGGCACCCCTTGGAAGCACTAAGGTAGGCTAAGATTATGTTCAAGATTATGTTCAAGATTAAGTTCAAGGCCCATTCTGGATCCCACTAGTATAGTCAGGTGCTTTGAATGCGAGGCTAAAGAAGGGTATTAAACATCCTCTCTGCCAACTGCATCACTTTATGAATGGGGAAACGGAGGTCTTGCAGGGGTCTCCACCAGCTTTATTGAAGTCCTTACTGAATACCCAGCAGGTATTTGGTAGATGGGATCCAGAGAAGCCATATAGGCTGGTGGAAGTGACCCTGGCCTTAGAGTTCTCACCCTGTCTCTGCCCCTTGCTGGTTGTGTAACTTCAGGCAAGAGGCTTAACCTCTCTGAACCTGTTTATCTATAAAATAAGAGCACCAACCCCACCTTTCATGGTCGATTTGGAGACAATAGATATGAAGGTGCCTGGAATTAAGTTATATACCTGAAGAGGTCACGTTTATCCATTTAGGGACAGTCCCCTGTGCAGCAGGGCAGCATAGGCTGAGGATGGGATCAGTCAACTGAGTGTCAGGACCTTGTCCAGCTCAGTTAGGTCCTGCTGCAAGATCAAAGGCGGCTCTGAGCTGGGAACACACAGCCCAGGAGGGGCACACGCCATCTTCTGTACACTGGCTCTGTGGATCCCCTCCAAGCAGAGGGAGTGTCATTTTCTGGCTTTCCTTCATCTCTGTGCCAGGCACCTTCATAGAGCCTCTTAGTCAGGGCTTTCCAGCAACTCTGAGTGAGGGATGGTGCCCATTCTGTGGATGAGCCACTGAGGCTCAGAAAGGCAGAGACATGTTCAGGTTCACGGAGCTTAAAGACAGCTGGCAGCCGCGCAGCATCCTGCCCCCCCACTCCCACTGCTGGCTTCCAGTGCTCTCTGAGCACATGTAGGTCGCCCACCACAGGGGGCAGCTGGGCTGTGCAGGAAAGCAGGAGATCCAGGCCTTTGGGATGCTTTCTCTGGGTCTCTGCCATTTCTGAGAACTTGCATGACAGGTCCCGGCCAAAATGACCAAACCAGGAAGCTGATAAGCCAAGGGGAGTCAGTGTCTCCCCACCCAAAGTCCCCCTTACTCCCAAAGCTGAATGGGGCACAAACCATTTACTCTGCAGAAGTTTCTGATGACCGCTGAGTCATGATGCCCCCATCCCTGGGGTCCTCACCCAGACAGATCCTGATCTCCAGCTATGGTACAAGTTGCCAGAGGGACCCCAGGTTCTGCATGGCACAGAGCTGGATTTGAACCGAGTCCCAGCAGGCCCTGACTGTGTGTGTGGCCACAGGGAAATCGCCAACCTTCCAGATCCAAAACTTGCTCATCTGAAAAATGGGTATAATGACAGGTCCCACGCACCAGTTTGCTGTGTGATTTCAGTGAGACCATCTATACCTCCGCAGGGAGCCTGTACTCAGAGGGACTCCCTGGATATGAGTAGCTGGGTTTGATCATTATTATTGGATCATGGTGGCAGCATGTGTCAGGAACCCCCTCTTCCTCCAAAACCAAAGGTTTGAAGGTGGGCTGCAGAGGGGTGGAGGGCTGCCTGGCTCACCCGCCCCAGCGTCTCACCTTAGTCCCCAGTAGGGGAGGCCCTGCTGCCCCTCAGCAGCCTCCTGACCTCTGGGGTCCCTCCTTTCTGCCCCACCACTCGCTCTCCCATGCTTGAAGAGCCTCTTGGTTTCCTCGGAGCTCCCAGGGCACTTTGCACCTCTCCTGGGCAGGCGAGAAGGACTTTCCACTTGCACTATCTGTGCTGTGTTTATTTACTTCCTTATCTCTCCATGGAGCTGAGAGCGCCCTGATTCAACCATATATCCCTGTCCCAGCATCTGTCCCAGCAAAGGTGCAAAGGAACAAACTTATCAAACAAAGCCTTCCCCAGCCCCAGGAAGCCACACTGTCACAGCCCTTCTATCCAGAGCACAGGGTCTCCGGGCTAGGCAGGAGAGGCCACTCAACCCTGATTCTCTGGGGACCCTGGACATACATAACCTTTCCTGGTGGTCATGTTCTCATTTGGGAACTCGGGACAGATACTCTTCAAAGCCTTCCTTGCTCTAAGCCCCTGGGAGTCTATGCACCCAAGGTCCCTTGTTTCCTGTCCAAGCCAGGCTCAGGAGCCAGGACCAAGCCCTTCCTCCAGTCCAATGAGCGTCCACTATGCAGAATATCCTTGAGGGCAGGACTTTGTAAATGGTGCCAAAAGTCCTAATGAATGTCACACTCCAGCAGTCCCCGACTTCCCTGTCCATGTTTGTTCCAGAGAAAATTGGCTGAGGCAAGATAGGTCCTCATGAACTGGCCCCTCTTGAGGAGTTGGTGATCGTCGTCTTTGCAAGGGTCACCTTTGCTTTGTTTGGTTTGTTTTATTTTTGTAGTGCTGGGATGGACCCAAGGCATGCTAGGCCAGAGCTCTACCACTGAGCTACGTCCCAGCCCGATTCCCTCTAACAAAGGCCTGCTGGGTGCCACCCTGTCCCAGGGGAGGCAAACCCGCACAGGGTTGACAGGCAGGGTGGAGCATGGGAAGACATGGCCATGGGGGCTTGGGGAAGGAGGGGCTGCCCCCATGGGTGGGCAGAGGAGGAATGGGCATTCCTGGTAGTCTGTGGGCTATGTGCCTCCGAGGTGGGGCTTATGAAGGAGATGGGAAGGGGGAGAAGCAGGTGGGCCCCAGAGTCGAGGAAGTCCAGGTGAGACCAGGGCATGACTGAGAGAGAGGAGAGGGAGGGAAGGGACGGTGGAAGAAATGTCACAGGTCCTGTGGAACTGATGTGGTCTATCCACACATTAGACTGGACTGCTGGGAGTTGGTGGGGAACTTTTGTGGCAAGTTTTGGGACATCTTATTGAGGGTCCCTAGGCAGCTGGGATATGGAACTGGAGCTGGAAGGGGCAGTGAGAGAGGCTGGGGTGGCACCATAGAGGAGACAGTGCCCAGAGGTGAGGGGGCAGGAGAGCAGAGGGGGGCTCCTGGAGGAGGTGGGCAGTACATACTGAGGTCTGGGGGGATGGATCCAGTGGTGTGGGGCAGATGCTGAGTTTCAGGAGGTGGAGATGAGAGTGAGGTGTGGAAGTGGAGGGACACGTGACAATTTCAGAGCTCGAGAGCAAAGCAAAGGGATGCAAAGACAGAGAATTAGCTGGGAGCTGGGAGCTGGGCGCAGTGGCACATGCCTGTAATCCCAGCAGCTTGGGAGGCTGAGGCAGGAGGATCAAGAATTCAAGACCAGCCTCAGCAACTTAGTGAGGCCCTAAGCAACTCAGGGAGACCCGGTCTCTAAACAAAATATTTTAAAAGGGCTGGGGACATGGCTCAGTGCCCCTGGGTTCAACCCTTAGTACCAAAAAATAGGAAGGGGCTGGAATGTGCTTCTGAGCCAGAGGGAAAGGACCTGGGAGAGGTCAGGATTGGAGACAGAGAGGTGTGGAGGTTGCTGGACAAGGGCTCAGGGAGGTGGCAGGGAGAAAGTGGGCCAGGGCTGGTTTTCTGAGGTGGGAGTGTGCATACCAAGGAGCCAGAGACAGGGGACCCTGCCTGTGACTTGTGGCCTCACAATCTATTCAGCAAACCTTGCCTGTGCCCCTACCAAGCTCCCAAAGAGGGCAAAGAAGATCCCAGAGGGCCAGGGCAAGCAGGAAGGCTTCCTGGAGGCAGCGCTTAATCCAGTCTCAAAGTCCAGGCAGGATTTCACAGGGTGTCACTTGAGGCCCAGTTTGTCCTCCCTCCATCCCCGTGGGGGGAAGAGGGAGCTTAGTGCCCCTCACCTGGCCCCCTTCTCTCAGATGTGGAGCGGAGGAAGAGCCCCGTCTGTGGCTTCGTGACACCCCTGCAGGGGCCAGAGGCTGACGAGCACCGGAAACCCGAGGTAGCTGAGGCTGATGGCCGCCACCCACCTACCCACCTACCCAATCTCTTGTACCAAAATTTTTTTTTAAAAAGCCCTCCCCCCTTCCTCGCGCTGGGTGGGAACGGCTGGCCGGGCGGGCAGGGTTTGGATGAGAGTTGGGAACTTGGCGGCAGGGTGCCGATGTCACGATGTCACCCTTCTCACTGAGCCCTGTCCCCTGACCCTCCCCAGGCTGTCGTCCTGGAGGGGAATTACTGGAAGCGGCGCATCGAGGTGGTGATGCGCGAGTACCACAAGTGGCGCATCTACTACAAGAAGCGGGTCAGTGAGGGACCCAGGGATGGCCCCAGGACTTTCTCCTGGGGTTGCTGGCCACAGACTCTTGGAGAGCCCTGGAGGGGCTCCCCGACCCCTGCTCCCTTCATTCAGACCCAGGCTGACAGCGCCACCGTGTGGCCACATGGTCTCCTTGCAGACTGCCTACTCTGGGTGGCTGCAGCGTGGGGAGCCCCTGGGAGAAACATTGGGATCCCATTGATGGGGTTGGGGACGGGGGAACTAAGGGGAAGAGGCAAGGGATCCAGCGTCCATCTCTGTGTCCCTGCAGCTCCGAAAGTCCAGCAGAGAAGGGGATCTCTTGGCCCCCAAGCAGGTAGGTGCTTGGGAGTCCAGTGGGGACTGGGATCTGCCTGCTTCCACCCGGCTAGCCAGGGCAGATCTGGGGGTGAGGGTGGGTTGCGAGGCGGGGTGCAAGTGGTTCAGGCCAGGAAAAACAGAGATCACAGGAAGAGACCCTTATCTTTTCTGATAAGGGCGTTGGCCATCCTGGTCTGACTCCTGGAGGAAGTTGTTGGAGAGTGATGAGTTGACCTTGGCCTTCCAAGAGGCAAACCTGGTGCCCAGGGAAGGTGAAGTGGTGTATCTCAGAGAGGCCCTCGGCTGGGGGCCACTTCATCCCCAAGCAAGGGCTGACTTGCTTGGCTGGTCAGTGACCACTCCATCTCGCTAGGCGGAAGGTGGGTGGCCGCCGCCAGAGCGATGGTGCGAGCAGCTCTTCTCCAGCGTGGTGCCCGTGCTGCTGGGGGGCCCCGAGGAGGAGACTGGTGGGCGGCAGCTGCTGGACCTGGACTGCTTTTTGTCCGACATCTCCGATACACTCTTCACCATGACACAGCCCAGCCCCTCGCCCCTGCAGCTGCCCCCCGAGGACGGTGAGGGCCTGTGTCCAGGCAGGAGGCAGGGGAGGGTGGCAGGATGGCCAGGGGAAGGGGTGCAGGTGCTCCTGCCCCTCCGCCGCTCCTGATGTCTCTCTGCCCCTCCAGCCTATGTCGGCAATGCTGACATGATCCAGCCAGACCTGACGCCTCTGCAGCCCAGCCTGGATGACTTCATGGAGATCTCAGGTGGGGAAGACCCCTCCCCCAGGTGAGGCAGATGGGCAGGGTCAGTGCAAGGAAAGTCTCAGGGTCACCCTGAGACCCCAGGCCAGTGCAAAGCCCCTCTGGGAGGGCAGATGGTCTGGGTCATTTCTGAAGCATCTTTCTGACCCTCCTTTGTCCAGCTGTGGGATACAGCCAGTGTGGCCTGTCATTAGCACAAGGCCAGATGAAGTTCGGGACCAGGAGAGCAGGGACTTTGAAGCTGCAGGCTCCAGGAGCTCCCAAGAAAGCAATGCATGCCAGACTTTCTCGGAGGGGAAAGGGACCTTGATTTGTTTGGGTCTGTTTATTATTTATATAATGCTTTTAAAAAGTGTTTATTAAAGAACATGTCGAACATACACAAGCAGAGAGAGAGTCGGTCAACAAACCCCACATGGCCTCCATCCCGACCTGCCAGCTCTTGGCCACTGTTTCACCTGGCCACTCTCCCCCTCCTTCTCCTGTAGTATTTTTAGGAAAATTCCAACCATCAGACCTTGCAAAGCATTTTGGAAAGTAGTTTCCCTGCTTCCTCTCCTGACCCAGGGCCATGAAGTCACCATGTCTTAGCATCCTTTTTTAAAATATTTGGTACAGGAGATTGAACTCAAGAACTGACCTACTTGCCCAGCAGTTTTTGACAGGATCTTGCTAAGTTTCTTAGGGCCTTGCTAAATTGCTGAGGCTGTCCTCAAACCTGCAATCCTCCCACCTCGGTCCCCTGCATGGGATTATAGGTGTGTGCCACTGCACCTGGCCCTAGTGTCCTTCCAGAGATAGAGATATGTCTGTATAAGCCAATGTGGACAATTTCTGGTTCTGTTTTCACAGTAGATTCTTCCTCACATTGTTCTCTTCACTGAGCTTATATAGATCTTGCAGACTGCTCCCTATACGCATGCATTTAGGAGCTCCCAAAGCCATTTTGGAGGCTAGACAAACATTAAAGCTCAGGCTGTCTCACTCAAGGCCAGGGGAAAGAGGGAGGGTCCCTGGGATAGAGGTTTAATTTCAGTGACCCCCCCAACTCCTTCCCCACCGGGTCGTGGGCCTGTCACTCAAGAGGAGGAGGCCTATGGGGCGGGGATTAGGGAATGAGGAACCACCCCCACCCCTGCCCCAGCCCTGGGCTGGGTGGGGGCTGCCGGGGGCAGAAGTGGATGGAAGTGCCCTGGGAGCAGACCAGCCTGGGAGGGCGGCAGCCCTGCCTGGGTACCCAAGCACCCACCACAGGTAGGAGCCCAGCTGGGTCCCTCGAGGCTCCCGGTGACACCCAGACAGACTGGGGCTGGGCACCAGCTTCTCTCAGTCCAAGGTAGCAGCTGGGTGGGGGCAATTGTGGGTCATGCCGAGCAGGGCTAGTGTGGCCCTCTCAAGTCTCTGCACCCGGAGGGCAGGGAGCATGGGGGCTCTTGGGCTCATACTCCAGTTGTCCCCAGGAGCCCCTCCCTGCAAGGCTGGACGAGAACCCAGGGAGGGTACAGAACTCCACGGAGACTGGAGGCTAGGCGAGGGCAGGGCACAGGAGGTAGCTAGAGGATGGGGCTCCAGGAAAGGAGGGCAGGCCAGGGAGGGGAACAGAGGTGAGGGAGGGATGGGCTCCATGAGAGGTCAGGGCTGGGAAGTGGCTTTTCTCAAGCTAGGGTGGGAACAGGCATGGGAAGCCTCGGGTAAGAGGGAGACTGTGCCTCAGGAATGCACGGGGCTCGCCGCCCCATGCCTGAGCCTCCATGGGCGCAGTGGGCGGGAGGCTCTGTGTGAGCTGGTTCTAAAGCCCTGGGCCTCAAGTGGCCTGGTAATGAGGCCCATGGTTCCTGGGGAGCCGGGGTGGAGGATCAGTGACCACCACCTGGTCCATCCAGTTCCTCCGTGAAAGGGGGCATCATGAGGAAGCTGCCTTCTAACCAGATGCTGAGAAGACAGATGTGGGCAGAGAGTAGGTAACACTGCTGAGCCTGCTGCCTCAGGGCAGGTCCACAGGGACTCAGGGCTCAGACATGGCCACAGACTGATGCTGACCCCTAGGTTCTATGCCTTCCAGCAAAGCAGAATCACCTAAGACAGACAGACACACAGACACAGACACACACAGACACACACACACACACACACACACACACACGACTCCTGTAGGTTCTGCATCTGATCTCCTGAGAGGGGGCTCCTGGGAAAGAGGCCCGACCAGCTCCCTTAGCCAGGGACCCTGAAGGGAAAGAATGGACAGGGTCCATCCCAGGCCTATAGGGAGCTGCCACGGCAGGGTCAGGTCTGGCAGCCCAAGAAGCCCTGAGAGCTGATACAGACTGCAGGCCAGTCAGGGTCAGAGAAAGGTGCCCGGAAGGGAGCGGGTGGGTGGGTGGCGCCCAGGCCCGGGATGTGGTCAGGCCACAGGCAGCTGCTTCCCAAAACCAGAATAGCCCAGGACTTACACAACCCGCGACCCAAACAATCCGGCTACCCGCCTCCCCAGCCCCTCCAGGCTTCTCAGCGCCCCCTGCTCCTCAGCCCAGGCTGAGACCACACTTTGGGCCCTTTCACCCCGTCACACCCTGCCTCCTCCTCCTGGGCTCTGCTCTTGCAGCCCCACCTGTTGGCTTTCCAAGAAACCTGACCTTCCCTGACCCACTGACCTCCTGACCAGCTCACCCCTAGCTCACCCCTAACTCCTGCCACCCGGGAGCTCCTCCCGGCACCCCACCCTTTGCCCTTTTGGCCCTTGTCTATGCCACCCTTTCCAGACCTCCAGCAGAGTTTGTAAGGGGAGCAGGCAAGGGGATGGGGTGGGAAAGGGGCTCTCCTGGGCCTAGTGGGGGCTCTCTGCGGGACCCTGGGTCCCTGGTCACTCACTCCCCGACCCCTGCTCTATCCACTGGGACCTATCCCGCCCCAGTCTCTGTCTGCTTCCCCCAAGCGAGACAGAAAGTCCTGGTTTCACAACCTCCTTTAGAAGCCCCTCTCCCCCTCCAGCGCCCACCCCACCTCGGCCAGCCTGAGCCCTAACCCTGCCACCCTGTGTGTCCAAATTGCAGATTTCTTCACGAACTACAGACCCCCACAGTTACCCACATCTTCAAACTTCCCAGAGCCCCCCAGCTTCAGCCCCGTGGCTGACTCTGTCTTCAGCAGCGGGATCCTCGGCCCGGAGGCACCCCCAGCCCCCTCCATCATGACCCACCTCCCGGGACACAACCGCCTGCAGGTGAGCTCCCCCCACCCCACCGACCATGCCCAGCTCACCTGAGAGCTGGCTCTGGCTGTGGCCCTGCCCGTGTCCAGGCTGTCTACAGGAACTTCCTGAAATCCAGGTCTTGAGTTGGCCAATCCAGAGAGACTCTGGGAGAGCCATGTAGCAGCACAACTGGACTGGAGTAGGTAGGGGAAGGCCCAGGACATGAGAACCACAGAGCAGGGCACCACCTGGGGCTGGGTTGCTCTGGAGAGCTTTCTGGAAGAGAGCAGGGAGTTCTGAGTCTTTGTGAGCCTCAGGTGTGGACAAAGGAGACTGAGAGAGGGCAAGCCAGGTGGGAGGAACAGTGGGAACCAAAGCACAGAGGCAGGAAGTTCACAGATATGTAGGAAACAGTGAGTCTACCTCTTGGTTCAGAGGTCACACTCCTGTTTCTGTATGAGAAGGCTTTTCCCTCCAATCTCAGATTTTGAGGCGTTATCCTAGTTGGTCACTGAGGGGTCTGTCTCCTCTGCCAGGAGCTCCCTCCTGGAAGGGCTAGTTTTTGCTCACCTCTGCATCTTGGTACCTCGCACAGCCCAGGCACAGGGCACCACTCAGTCAATGTTTGTCCAATGAGTGAACAAGAGAGAGAATGAGTATGTGAATGGATGGGTGTACTGGTGAGTGGACAACTGCATTGTCAATGATGGCGCATGGGTGGGTGAGAACAGGTAGATAAGCGGTTGGTTGGATGGGTGGGCTGGTGGGTGGGTTCATAGACACCACAGATTGATAAATGGGCTGGTGAGTGAATAAATGGCTGGTGAAAATGCAAATGGTGAGTGGATGGCTGGGTGGATTATAGATGGGCTGGTGGGTGAGTAAAGGAAATATGGGTCGCTCGGGTATTAGCCATGACTCCATCCCTAGGAAGATGCTGTTGAGATAGGGAGATGAAGTAGCTCAGAGATGACAGAAGAAATAGGTGGATGGATGGATGGATGGATGGATGGATTGGTGGATGAGCAAGTGGATGGATGGACAAACAATGGATTAGTGGGTTGGTTACCAGATGGGTTGGTGGTTAAGTTAGTAGATGAATGGATTAACTATTTGGCAGATGCATGGGTGGGCAGGGAGACTGATGATCTTGCCTAATTTGTGCATAAATGTAGTCTACTCCTTTTTCCCATTAGATTATAATTTCTGTGTGTGGGATGGGGGTTGTTTTTAAAGGCAGGGATCATTTCTCCCATGTGGCCCTGGCCACAGCTCAACCAGAGCAGGAAGCTGCTTGGGTTGGCTGCAGGGAGCCCTGTCCCCTGCTCTTAGTGTCTGTCTCCCCAACTAGGCTCGGAACAGCTGCCCTGGCTCCTTGGACCCAAGTGCCTTCCTGAGCTCTGACTTCCTCCATCCTGAAGACCCCAAGCCCAAGCTCCCGCCCCCTCCTGCCCCACCACCTCTCCTCCAGTACCCTCCCCCTGCCAAGGTGCCAGGCCTGGAGCCCTGTGCCCCTCCTTCCTTCCCGCCCCTGGCTCCGCCCCCTGCCTTGCTGCAGGAGGAGCCCCTCTTCTCTGCCAGGTTTCCCTTCGCTACAGTCCCCCCTGCCCCAGGAGCATCCCTACTGCCAGCTCCCACAGCTTTCCCACCCATGCAGCCTGCCCCAGGCTCTGCCCCTGCGGCCTTCCCCTTAGACCATCTGCCCTCGGGGTACCCAGAGCCAGCCTTGGGCCCTCACTTCCCAGTGCCTCAGGGTGTGCAGCCCGGAGGCAAGCCCCCCACCCCATCCTCCAGGGGTCGGAAGGCCTGTGGCCCCACCTTGGCCCCTGCCACTGCCAGAAGCAACAACCCCTGCCTCACACAGCTGCTCAGGAGAGGTGAGATGGAGGTGCAGGGCCTGGAGGGAGGGGGTGGGGATGAGGGGGCGACCTTGGGGTGGGGGCTGGGAGAGCCCAGGGCGAGTTCCTTTGAGGGTGGGCTTAGCAGGTGGGCTGTACGTGAAGGGGGTGGGCTTGCAGGAGGGGGGTCTTGAGCCACCGTGGGCTTGGGCCAGCCCCAGCAGCCCTCACGGTCCTGCCTGTGCACAGCCAAGCCTGAGCAAGCCCTGGAACCACCGCTGGCACCACCGCTGGCACCTAGCGCCCTCCTGCGGGCCCCAGGGTCTCCGGTAAGATGGCGGGCACTGGGAGGTGCGGGGAGCCCAGAGACTCTACCCCACTCTCGGCCCTTCTCCACCCAGCAGGAGACCATCTCCGAGTTCCCCTGTGCCTTCTTTCCTCCAAACCCGGTCCCTACACCACCCCGGCCACCTCCAGCCCCGACCACACTGGCCCCTCCCAGGCCCCTGATTGTCCCCAAAGCAGAGCGGCTGTCACCTCCAGCACCTGGCGGTAAAGAGGGTTGCAGGGATTGGGGAATACAGGGGGTGGAGGGAGAAGAAGGATAAAGGAGAACTGTGTCTGGGGCCAGGATGAGAGGAACAAGGCAACGGGACCCTCTTCCCTGTGTGTTGGTCTGTCTGTGGGTCTGTCTCTGACACAGGCAGCGAACGGCGGAGGTCAGGGGAGCTCAACTCCATACCAGCCCCAGGGGCGCTGAGTGTCAGCGTCTCCCCCCCTCAGCCCATCCTCTGCCGGGGCCGTCCTGACAATAACAAGGTGGGCACAATCCCCGGCCCGAGATTGGTTTGCTACCCCAGCCCCTCCCAGGCTCCTTCCTAGGCTCACCCCACTGTCTGCTCCCCAAGACTGAGAACCGGCGCATCACGCACATATCTGCAGAGCAGAAGCGTCGCTTCAATATCAAGTTGGGGTTCGACACCCTGCACGGGCTCGTGGGCACACTGAGTGCCCAGCCCAGTCTCAAGGTGAGCCCCTAGCCACAGGGCCCCTTCCTGGGCAGCTCCCCCAGCAAGACCAGATCCCAGGTCCTCCACACACTCTGGTAGGACGGCCTCCAGCACGGAGGCCCACACTGGTGGCGCCCGCAGGTGAGCAAAGCAACCACACTGCAGAAGACCGCCGAGTACATCCTCATGCTGCAGCAGGAGAGGGCGGCCATGCTGGAGGAGGCCCAGCAGCTGCGGGACGAGATCGAGGAGCTCAACGCCGCCATCAGGTAGGCAGGGGCTGGGCGGGTGGCCGGGGTAAGAGGGACATGTGGCCACTGAACCCCCAGCCCCTCACCCGCTCCACGCCCCTAGCCTGTGCCAGCAGCAGCTGCCCGCCACCGGGGTGCCCATCACACACCAGCGCTTTGACCAGATGCGAGACATGTTCGACGACTACGTCCGGACCCGAACACTGCAGAACTGGAAGTTCTGGGTAGTATCCTCACTTAGACCAGCGGCCTGGAGGAGCAGGGACAGCTGCAACGGAGGGCTACTTGGGCCCTGGGAAGGGGCTGTGGTTCTGCCCCCTGCTTTCAGGCCTTTGGCCAGCAGGATGGCCTGGAGGTGGAGCTAAAAGGGAGACTGAGGAAGGAGCCCTGGGCAAGAGCAGCCAAAGCCCGGCTTTCAGGAAGCGCTGGGGTGTCCTTAAGAACCCAAAGTGGGTGGTGTGACACCTGGAGAAGACTTGGAAGCTACAGGATCAAGGTCTTGACTGAGCCAGGGCAGGGAGCCCAGGGATAGGGGACGGTCCAGCATGAGCAAGGGCTGTGGAAGAGCCAGAGAGCTGGAGCACCATTGGCAGGATGGGAGGAGGCACAGCAGGAGTCCTTGGGGTCAAGGTTAGACAGTTCCGGGTTCTTCTTTCCCCTGGTTTGGGTCAGATGTCAAGGCTCCATGTGAGGTGGTTGGGGCATCATGTGGACCACAGGCCTGCTCCTTGACCCGGGTCCAGTTCAGCGTCCTCATCCGGCCTCTCTTCGAGTCCTTCAATGGGATGGTGTCCACGTCAAGTTTGCACAGCCTCCGCCAGACATCGCTGGCCTGGCTGGACCAGTATTGCTCCCTGCCTGCCCTCCGGCCAAGTGCGTGAGCCCCCACCTGCCCACCCACGGAAGTGTCAGGCCTCAGGGGAGGGGGTTCCACCCTGCTCAGGCCCCGGTCCAACCTGCTTCAACACAGACTAGGGTTTGGGACCCTTCCACCAGGCCCCCTGGATGATCCTCCAGCCACCAGGGTAACTACAGGGAGGTGTCTCTGTCTCTCCTCAGCTGTCCTGAACTCCCTGCGCCAGCTGAGCGCCTCAACCAGCATTCTAACTGATCCCAGCCGTGTGCCCGAGCAAGCCACGCGGGCAGTCACAGAGGGTCCTGTCGGCAGACCACTATAGTCCTGGCAGATGACGCTGAGCTCCAGTGACAACTTGCTGGGCACTCTCCTCCTGTCCCAGGCTCTGACTGGCTCCTTCCCTCAGGGTTGAACGGGACCCAGTTCTCCCATCTCCTAGAGGCCAAGAGGAGGCGTGTCCCTGTCCCTACTGTACCACTGATGTGATGCTGGGCCACTAGCAGCCCCATCTCTGGATTTCTATTTCCATTCAGCAAAATGGGGATAGGGAAGGTTCAGCCACCAGATGACCCCAAGGCAGCTGTGACACTGGGGACCTAAGCTGCCATCTCAGAGAAGGAGGAGGATAGCCCTCTTTCCCTGTCACTTCTGCCTGCTCCTCCACAGGGGCCACCAGCCTCAGTTCCTGAGCAGGGAGACAGATAGGAGGGTCTCCCTCTGCTCCTGCTGCCGAGCTGCAGGGCTGCAGGAGGCTTCCTTTGGGTGAGGCCAGGGGACCTGGTGCCAGGAGAGACCAGGGCGGGGGTAGCCACAGCAGGACAGGCATCTTGTGTGAGTGTGACTGTGTGCGTGTGGGTTTTATAAATAATTCTTGATCAATAAAAGAAAATGCCTGCCTGTGGGATGACGGCCTGACTGTCAACGTGTGTCACTCTGGGTGGTCACCTCTGCTGACAGTGGAAGGTGCCTTTGTAGAGGGCCATGTGGATTGTGAAATGACCTTAGCTTTTACTCTGAGCTAGAAGCTGCTGGAAGGTTTTGGGTGGAGGTGAAACTTCTTTCCAGGAGCTCCTGGGTGCTGAGCTGAGAACAGGAAAAGGCAGGGAAACCCACACCCTGGAAGTCCTCCTCCATAGCCAGCAGAAGGCTCCATGGGCTCCGTGCCTTTGGAGTTGGAAGACAGCAGAGCCAGGACCAAGGAGTGGAAGTGACTTCCCTGCTGTGTGAGGGGACAAGCAGAGGGTGGACAGCTACTTGGTTGGGATGCCCTAGAAGGAACTGGTACTTCAGGTGCAGAGTCGCAGGAGGTGGCTAAGGCCCCCATGCTTCTCCTTCCTTCATTCATACAACAAGCATTGCCCCAGGGACTGTGGTGGGACCAGGCCAGGGCGGTGGCTCTGTGGATTCTGTTCATTGCTGTATCCCTCCTCCTGAAGTTGGCATCCAAGCCCGCAGGTTGGGATCCTTTTACATCTTCTCAGAACTTCTGGAGACATTTTCAGATATAAATAGCAGACAGAGCTTTCTGTGGCCTTTCCCTTTCCCTCATTCATTTGAAAAAGAACACTAATTTGGCCACGGTGGCCATATCAGTGATCCCAGGAGGCTGAGGCAGGAGGAGTGCAAATTCAAGGCCAGCCTGGGCAATTTAGTGAGATCCTCTGTAACTTGGAAAGACCTTGTCTCAAAATAAAATACAAAAAGGGCTGGGGATGTGGCTCCATGGTAAAGTACCCCTGGGTTCAATCCCAGTATCAAAAAGAACAAAAGCAATAATTGTTGAACATTTCTAGCATTTATTATGTGCAAAGCATTCTTTTAAGTGATTTGGGTATTAACTCATTTCATCCTTACTGGTGGGTTGTGAGGATTTCCCAGTAAATCTAAGCTGGGTGTGGCCATGCATGCCTGGAACCTCAGCTGCACTGGAGGCTGAGGCAGGAGGACTGTTCCACCATGCGACCAGCGCACTGGTTTCATTAAAGAGGTTCTTGGCATAAAAGTTAGCTAGCCGAGATAAAAATAAACACACAGACTCAATTACCTTTTTCTATGACCAGGTCCCAGACGGCTCTCACCTCTCTGGCTCACACCTCGAACCACCCGGTAAGGCAGCAAGGATTACTCAGGGCTAGCAGGGGAGAGAGAGAGAGGCAGAGCACGCGCCAGGGAGTGGCCTTTTATTGGGGAACAAGAAATTCAGGGGAGAATTCCATCCAATGAAGGTTGAGGGGGGCAGCACTCCAAGGTCAGGGTCAGTGGTTGGCCTCAGGGTCAGTGGTCAGTCACACCCCCACACGGACAGGCTCTTGCACCAGGAGAGGGTCGGGAAAGCTCCGACACAGTTTAGCCAGAGCGCCTCACACCCAATCCGGGAGTTGCCCAATCACGTGTGAGAATGGCTTCCCACAGGACTGCTTGAGCCCAGGGGCTCCAGGGCAACCTGGACCCCATCTCTTAAAAGAAATGAGTAAATATATACAAAGCATCTATAATGGTGCCTGGTATGTAATACTATGTAAGTTATAACAATATTATTATCTGCATTTTAGAGCTGGGAAACTGAGGCACAGAAGGTTAAGCCACCTGCCCTAGGTGGAATGGTTTGTGAGCCACTCAGTCCTGCTTCAGAGGGGGCTTTGGCCACTCTGCTGTGGGGGTGGTGGGTGTGCCCAGCTTCTGGTGCTCTTTGCTGCTGCGTCCTTCCAGGACATTCTCCCTAAGACATACCTTCCATCCTGCTCAAGATGGCTTCTTCCCTTGAAAGTGTGCTTACACTAGTTGGCTGTCTCCCCTCCTCTCCCATGTGCCCATCGGAACCTGCCCAATTTAGGCTCCCCCTCCTCCTAGAACCCCCCAGCTGGACTCCTGCCTCCACTCTGCTCCCACTGAGCTCATTTCCGACTGAGTCTCTGCTTGAAAAATCCAGGTACGCTTCCGGCTTCCTCTGGGCCCTTGGCTTTCTTGAACCGTTCTCTCTCCAGATGGCTCTTTCTCCCTGACAGTGCCTTCTGGGTTTCTGCTGCCTCTTCCTCAGCCTGTCCTGCCCTGGCTCCCTTTTCCTCTTGCTCTGGGGGAAGCCCCTTCAGCCTCTCTGCTGAGGACCTCCTCCTCCATGTCTATCTCGGCTTCTCCCTAGCGCTATATACAACCACATGGGCCACCCTGACACCTCCTTGCAGATGTTCTCCAGCTCCCTTGAATTTGTGGTGACTTGAGCTGGTCCTCTGTTCTTGGGACAGGAGCCATCACCCAAACTTTCCCACACCCCACTGCCCTGTGCTACCTCTTCCTGAGGCCTGGCCAGTTGACTAAGCCTTTTCCTGTCAGCCATCCCCTGGTCCACAAAACATCACCTTTCCATCTACTCTAGCATTTGCCTTCTGTGTCCCTGCCAGCTGCTTCTCAAACTTACCTGTGCGATCAAATAACTTGGGGTGATCCAGCCTGAACGACTCAGATCAGAATCCCAGGTGTGATGCTTAGACACTGGCAGTTTTGAAAGTGCTTCCAACATTCAGCCAAGGTCAAGAACTCTAATAGAGGCTTTCAGCTGTGAATACCGTGTCGCTGGGGCTCGAATTAGTTCCAATCAGAGGTTTTGTTTTATTTTCTGGTACTGGGGATGGAAGCCAGGATCTCACACAAGCTAGGTAAGTGCTCTGCCGCCGAATTATACTCAGCCAGAGGTTCTTAAACTTTACTGTGCAACAGAATCAACTAGGGAGTTTGTTAAAATACAGATTGCTGGGCCTCACCTCTAAGTTTCCCAGTAGCAGGTCAAGGATGGAGTTTAAGAATGTGCATGCCTGGTACTCCTGGACCACACTTTGAGAACCACTATCTATGTGTTTTGTCTTTTTTAATTTTAATTTGTTACATATGACAACAGAAAGCATTATAATTCATATTACACATATAGAGCACAATTTTTCATATCTCTGATTGTACATGGGAACCACTATTTAAATAATGAGGAATCTGATTACTTTGTCTAACACATACTTGCCCCTGCTGAGGCCAACCTTCTGAGCACATGTTCAAGGTGCAACTTCCCCCAGCCTCCTTTCTCCACAGTCTCCCTCCCTTCACATTACAAGGGGTTATGAGTCTTTTTGGGTTATGAGTCTTTTTGAGTCCTGGGCTGCAGCATCCTGCTTTGCCCTCACAAGGCATTATCCTCCCACAGGGGAGGCAGGCTGAGACTCCTTCCCTACCCAGAATTCCCTCCCTCCCTCTGCCTCACCTCTCCATATGCTGATGCTTGAAGCTACAGCTTGACTGTACAGGTCAGCCAAGGCCCCCTGTCCTTGGCATCCTCTCCCTGATCCACCTAGCTCCCCCAAATCCTACTTTATGTCCATGTCCTGCCTGACTTTGATCTTGGCTTCCAAGTGGGCTACACAGCACATGAGGGTTAGCACAAGGCTTCATGGGAGGAGTGTGGATCTTGGAGCATAGCAGAACTAGGTCTGACTCGGGATTCTCTCCCTGCTTCCCTGTTGACCTGGGGCAAGTTACTTGACCTGATCCTGTTATTTTTTTCCCGAGTCTGATTAAAACTAAATTATTTCATAACATCATCTATTTTTTTGGGGGGGTAGTACTGGGTATCAAACCCAGGGAGGGATTCATGTATGCCAGACATGCACTCTAGCACTGAGCTACATCCACAGCTCTGACATCACCTGTTTTAAAAGCCACTGCTGTGAACGGATTTTGTAGCCTTGCCTGAACTGTACAAAGAGGGCTGCTCTTGCTTTTCTTTGTCCCATATTCATGAATTGCAACAAGTCCCCAGGTTCTCTCCCTACTTGTGCCACCTTGGAAACATCACCCGACTTCATATAGTCTGTCTCCTAATCAGTGGAGACAACGTGGGATTAAAGAAACCCAAAACTGCTGGATCAATAAATGTCCCATGCAATATGCTTTTAAAAGTAAAAGCTTGAAAAAAAAAAAAAAAGTAAAAGCTTGGCCTCTAGATGGTGGCGAAAGATGGTGGTTCATGGCCATGCCTACACTTCTAAATAGCAAGTCAAGGAGGAAAAGCCCCAGGAGACTCTGAACACCCGTCTCCTGGCACTCCCCACCCCACTGCCCACAACTGAGTCAATGTCAGTTTCCTGCAAAGGACAAAAGGGAAGGAAATGAAGCTGCTCCATTTGCCTTCTGACTGGATCTGTTTCCTCACCGAGACTGCGAGACTGCGGCTGTGTCTGTCAGTCAGCCTGTGGTACCCTGTCTCCTTAGAGGGTCCTTATAAATTAAAGCTGCAGGGCTTGGATGATGAGGAAAGGTAGCTCCCTGGTGGAGATGGAAATATTAGAAGCTGGAATACTGATCCTGGTACTTCGATTTGCTCTGGGCTGTGGGGCTGGGAGTCCAGGGAATATGACCATACTGGGAATATCCCCTTTCCAGCCATGCAGGTCTAATCCAAATTCTCTCAATCTTTTTTGTCCTTTTTGGCACAATCTGAAAAAAACCTCTGTAGATTATTGTATCAATGTCAAGTTCCTGGTTGTGATCTTCTACTACAGTTTTGCGAAATGTTACTATTGGATGAAACTGAGTGGAAATGTCCTTGGGACCTCTTCATTTTTTCAACTACCTGTTGATTCTATAATAATAATAATTATAAGTATTATTATTATATTTTGATTAAGAAGCTTTCAGAGGCTGGGGTGCTCAGTGCTTGTCTAGCATATGTGAGGCCCTGGGTTCAATCCCCAACACTGTAAAAAATAAAATCTGCTTTTCAACTTCCTTTCCTTCCCCAGGCCATCCCCAGCCCAGGCTCTTTTCAACTCCTCATATCCTTGCAGCTACTTCCGGGTTTCTGTCTTTTTGTCTTTACACATCCAGAGAATCCAGACATGGATTTTGCCCCACTGCCTCCTGTGATCCCGCATGCTGGATGGAGCTGGCAGTTGAGGCCTTGAAGACTTTCGGACCTTGTCTGCCATCTTTTTATCGTGTTCATGCCCTGCCTCTCTACAACATCCCTGTTCTTCAGGTCTTTGCTAGGATGCTCCCCCCTCCGATGCCAGGACTACCCTTCTGCCCCTTCAGTAACAGCAAGAGCCCATCTAACTTTCACCTGTTGCTAAGAAGACTCTCCCACGGGTCAAATGCGAATAAAGCCCCTGCTCTGCTTCCTTGAAAGGATCCAGTGTGGCAAGGTCAGAATAAGCCTTTAATAAACTGTTATCAGCAAGTTACTCAAGATAGAAATGACGAGGACCTTCTGATCTCACTACCTGCACCCTCAGCGTCTGCACGACCTCCGCAGTCAGACACCCGCGGATCACCAGGGCCCGCCCTCAGACACGCCCACATCTGGCACCGCCTCGCAAGAAGGGCCCAAGGCCAGGCCCCGCCCTTCGATTGGGCGAGCTAATGATAGGCCACGCCCCTCGAGGTGCCCTCCAACCGCCTAGAGGAAGGGGCTCCAGGCCCTCCAACGGCTAGACCCCGCCCCTCAAAAGCTTTCAACGGGCAGGCCCCGCCCCTCCGGGAACCGCCAACCGCCAGGCCCCTCCCCTCGAGGCGCGCTAACGGCCAGGCCCCGCCCCCGCGTGCGCGGAGACGTGCGGGCGCCAGCGTAGTAGGCGGCTGAGGTGGCAGCGTGCGGGTGTCATGGAGCTGCCTCAGATGCCGGAGCTGATGGGGCTGTCTCTGTTGGTCGGACTGCTGGCCCTGATGGCCACGGCGGCGGTAGCGCGGGGGTGGCTGCGCGCCGAGGAGGAGAGGGGCGGCCGGCCGGTCCGTAAGTAGGGCCGGGGCGGGGAGGGGCCGCGCGCCCGGTGTCCGCGTGGGGCGGCCGGCGGCTTGGGCCGGCGCAGGCCGGGGATCCTAGGCCTCAGTTTCTCCCGTGGTAAAGTGAACCTCCTCCCAGAGGCCGGGCGCCGCGTCGGCGGGCCGGCCGCACCCCAGGGCAGGGGGCTTGTTGGGACCAGGGCCCTGTGCCGCGGCCCTCTGGCAGGACAAGGCCACGCTGCTTTGGTCGCCCGGGTCGCCAGGAGAGCTGCAAACTCTGGAGCGTGCTGTGCGGGGCGGTGGGGGCGGGGGACGGGGAGCGGGCGTTCGTTCTTAAGCACTCTCTATTAGTTTTGCGACCTACGGCAACGTGGATCGGGCTGGTAGACTTGGGATCTTTTCCTTTAATGAGTCCAGTAAGGAATTGTATCCAGTCGGGCGCGGTGGCGCACTCCTGCAATCCCAGCGACTTGGGAGGCTGAAGCAGAAGGATCTCAAGTTCAAAGCTAACCTCAGCAGTTTGGCGAGGCCCTAAGCACCTCAGCGAAGCCCTGTCTCAAAATTTAAAAAAAAAAAAAGTGCATCTAAAAATGTACATCTAAAATGTAAATATGTAAATATAAATACCCTAAGAATGCACGCGAAAAAAAATTGTGTAATAAATGCCACAAAAGAGGTCAGTACTGGAAAACAGAAAAAAAAAAAAGAGGGAGAATGGCCAGCCCTGCTTTTCTGGAGGGGGTGGTAGTCAATGATATCTTTGCTGAGAGTAGGAAACCCAGGAGAGGGCTAGGGGTTCTTCTGTTATCTCTTTTGATGCTGGGATGGAGCCCAAGGCAAGCACTCTGCAACTGAGCTACAGCCCCAGCCAGTGGTGTGGGGTTCTGAAGGATAGTTGTGTAGGAAGAGTTTGCCAGGAGGCTAAGAATGGCAGGCATTCCTTCCAATGGCAAAACTCATAAAGGCAGCGAATTCCAAAACAGCATTTGTTGTGCTCAAAGGTCAGGTGGGGCTTATTAGACAAGGCTGGAAAGGTAAGCAGAGCCAGATTGTGACCATCTTTGTGTGCAAGGCTTGGGAGGTATGTTTCCTGTAGGAATGGGGGGACATCTGCCACCATCTAGCTTTGTGCCTAGCCTGATTCTCTAACATATTATGTAAAACTGACTGGCACCATTCCTGGCACAGGGTAGATAGATGCTTAAGACATGTTAATCTTTCTGAGTTCTTTCTGAGATTTCCTTGGATCTTTAATGCATGTGTTGGGTGCTCTTGGCTTGTCATCTAGTTCTCCTAGTCTCTCTTTAAGCCCAGATCAGTTAAGTCACTAATCCAAGATTCAAGCCTCCAGATTTGGTTTTGCACATTATTTCCTGTATAGGAATAATCTGGCCAAGAATCCACACTACACTGGCTGTGCTATGAGCCCACTCAGCTATTTCAGCCCAGAGAGGGTGCCTTGGTGCCTTTTCTAATTTGCACTGAAGTGCTCTATGAACTAAAAGCAAGTAGCCTTCTCAAGGTCACTCAGTGGTAGACACAGAATCCACACCCAGGTCTAATTCCAAAGCCTTTGTTTTTGCCCGTTTCACATATAATATTTCTCTCTTCTCGAGGACAAGAGCCATATCTGGTCCTCTCTTGCTGCTCTTCTCAGTGCCTAGTCAGTTTAAGTGCTTTCAGATGAGTGAATGATGACTTGAGCCTTCCTAATAGGCCAGAAAGCAAATGGAACCAAGAAGTCAGGATCCAAGAAGCTGAAACAGAGTCAGCGGATTCGCAAGGAGAAGCCTCAGCAACATAGCTTCACTCACCGTCTCCTGGCTGCAGCGCTGAAGGTACATGAGTACTCATGGGTGCCCACACAGTGCCCACACACGAAGACTCAGACCCTTGCAGACTTTTTCCTTTGTACTGATCAATGCACATTGCAGGCCTCTCTTCCTCTGAAAAATCATTAAGCATGTCTCATCTTAGCCTTTCTTATTCCAGCAATAGGGGTCCATAGTCATGGCTCCAGGTTAGGCTTCCTTGTTCCTCTGGGAGGCTCCCATTCACACTTACTCCAACCCGTCCCCTAGAGCCACAGCGGAAACATATCTTGCATGGACTTTAGCAGCAATGGCAAGTATCTGGCCACCTGTGCAGATGATCGCACAGTCCGCATCTGGAGCACCAAGGACTTCCTCCAGCGGGAGCACCGCAGCATGAGAGCCAACGTGGAGTTGGATCACGCCACCTTGGTGCGCTTCAGCCCTGACTGCAGGTGGGACAGGATGGGACCTCAGGTTTGCGTAGAAGTCTCACCCCAGGCTTATAGCTTTCCCATATCTGGTGGGAGTAGTGAAAGGGACTCAGGGTCTCCGTGGGGTGGCAGAAAGAGAGCATCCAGATAGTTTGGGCACTGCCTGGGCTTCCTGGAGGGCTATGTTGTTACATAGCTTGGAAGCAGAGTAGGGGAAATAATTCCATCCAGCAAATGCCAAAACCTGGCTTCTAGTCGAGTCTTGGAAGCTCTCAGAGAAATTAAAGGAAGGCAAAGCTGTGAGATTCCTGTACTGGGGATTGAGCTTGGGGTGCTCTTCCACTGAGCTACGTTCCCAACCCTTTTATTTATTTATTTTGACATTAGGTCTTGCAAAGTTGCCCAGGCTGGTCTTAAGCTTGAGATCTTCCTCCTTCAGCCTCCCAAGTAGCTGGAATTATAGGTTTTGCCACCATGGCCAGCTTTTGAATAGTTTTTGCGTCGTCTTCTTCTTCTTCTTCTTTTTTTTTTTTTTTTGTACTGGCAATTAAGGGGCACTTACCACTGAGTCACATTCCCAGCCTTTCTTTGTTTTATTTCAAGACAAAGTCTTACTAAGTCCATAGGCCTTGCTGAGTTGCTGAGGTTGGTCTCAGCCTCCCATGTTGCTGGGAATACTGGTGTTGTACCACCATGTCTGGCTTCAGATTTTGAAACAGGGGTTACATTATAAGGCTAGACTTACAAGGCACGAGGGGAGATCTTGAGTTTCCCCAGGGCCTGGAACACATAGGCTTCTGGGTCCAGATGAGGGAGAGACTTATGTGTTATCTGTCTCTAGAGCCTTCATTGTTTGGCTGGCCAATGGGGACACTCTCCGTGTCTTCAAGATGACCAAGAGAGAAGATGGGGGATTTACCTTCACAGCCACCCCAGAGGACTTCCCTAAAAAGCACAAGGCACCTGTCATCAACATTGGCATTGCTGACACAGGTAAAAGGCGTTCAGAGGTGGAACTTGCCCAAGGCATGAAAAACTAAAATGTCCACAGTTATATTTGCTGAATGACTTAATGCTGCCTGGGAGTTTTGTCAGTCTCAGTGTGACCAAGGAGCTCTGACTCCAAGCAGCCAGGTTCTGTGCTCCCCTTTAGTCCTGAGAGTCACAGCAAGGGGGCAGGGAAGAGCTGTACAGGTCTTGCCTGTGGCCACCCTTGGCCTGGGAGGGGAACGTTGATGGTTTGGGCAGCAGAGGCTTTTAAAATGTCTCTTGGAGAATGACAGTTGGATCAGATCATTGACTTCAGCTCATGTCATTCCCCTCCCCCTCAGGGAAGTTCATCATGACAGCCTCCAGTGACACAACTGTCCTCATCTGGAATCTGAAAGGTCAGGTTCTGTCTACCATCAACACCAACCAGATGAACAATACCTATGCTGTTATATCCCCTTGCAGCAGGTGAGCCTGGGAAGGGCCAAGGCATCTAGGTGGGAGAGGTTGAGACAAGTCAGGTACAACACAGAGAGCTGGCTTTGTATTGGGGGAGAGCACACAGGGAGGAGTCGGAAATCTGGGTGCAAGTCTCCCAATGTTGCCGTGGTATATGAGATTTCATGTAAGCCACCACTGTCCTTAATTTGTGTTTCTTCATCTCTTGAGTTTAAAGGGCAGAGTGAGGACTCTACATATCTTAAAGCAAGCTGTGAGGATAAACTGAAGTCATGTATACAAAAACACTTTTTTAAAAATGTTTTTTGTTGGTGCATTATAATTATACATAATGGTGGAATTTGTTGGTATACATTAGTACATGCAAGCCATCTAATTTGGTCAAAATCATTCAAAAAAACACTTTTAAAAGGTACTTTGTGCTGTGTGCAGTGGTGCATGCCTGAAATGACAGTGACTGAGGAGGCTGAGACAGGTTCACAAGTTCAAGGCCAGCCTCAGCAATTTAGCGAGGCCCTAAGCAACTTGGTAAAACTCCGTCTCAGTAAAAAAATAGAGGGCTGTGCATGTAGCTCAGTGGTAAATTGTTCCTGTTTTTTTTTTTTTTTTTTTAAAGATGGTGCTGTACTCAGTGGCTTGGGAGGCTGAGGCAGAGGGATCTCAAGTTCAAAGCCAGCCTCAGCAACTTAGCGAGGCGCTAAGCAACTCAGTGAGACTCTGTCTCTAAATTTAAAAATATCTTAAAAAGACTAGCATGTGGCTCAGTGGTTAAGTACCCCTGGATTCAGTTTCCAGTACAAAAAAAGTTATTTGTGCCTAGGCGGGGGTGTAGAGGGCTTGTCCAGCATGCACAGACCCTGGGTTCTATCCCCAGCACCACAGAAAAATTAAAAAGTATCCTCAGAAAAGCTATATAAGGGGTTTGCAGGAACACGGTGCCTATAAAATTGTTTCAAAGGAACCTGGGTTGTGTGGTAGGTTTGTGGCCTCGTGTGGCTTCACCCCAGATGTGAAGGTCTGGGAAGTCTGCTTTGGAAAGAAGGGGGACTTCCAGGAGGTTGTGCGAGCCTTTGAACTGAAGGGCCACACTGCAGCTGTCCACTCCTTCGCTTTCTCCAACGACTCGCGGAGGTGAGTGAGTGAATGTGCCCTCAGTGGCGTCTTAGCAGTGGCTCCTGGCAGCCAAAGCCCTCCCACCTGCCTGAGCTGCGGCTCTGAAGGGAAAGCAGACTTGCCTTCCTAGCTGAGGTCCCTCGGGCTCCCCAGGGGCCTCCCCGCCAGAGGGAGCTGGGGCTCAAGCTGTGATTTCCCATGTTACAGGATGGCCTCTGTCTCCAAGGATGGTACATGGAAACTGTGGGATACAGATGTGGAATACAAGAAGCAGCAGGATCCCTACCTGCTGAGAACAGGACGCTTTGAAGAGGCTAGCACCATGCAGTGCCGCCTGGCTCTCTCCCCTGACACCCACGTCTTGGCCTTGGCCAGCGGCACTAGTATTCATCTCTACAATACCCGACGGGGCGAGAAGGAGGAATGCTTTGAGCAGGTCCATGGGGAGTATATCACGGACTTATCCTTCGACATCACTGGCCGCTTTCTGGCCTCCTGTGGGGATCGGGCGGTGCGGCTTTTCCACAATACCCCTGGCCACCGGGCAGTGGTGGAGGAGATGCAGGGCCTCCTGAAGCGGGCCTCCACCGAGAGCACTCGCCAGAGGCTGCAGCAGCAGCTAACCCAGGCCCAGGAGGCCCTGAGGAGCCTGGGAGCCCTGAAGAAGTGACTGGCTCAGGAAGGGTCTGGCCGGCTTCCCCACTACTTCCACTTTGATTCCCAGGTGCTCCTGGGTGGAAACCTTCCAAAGGAGGTCTTGGTGTTCTTGCTGGCGGCCCCTCTTTTTCCCATTGAAACTGCTCTTGTCTACTTGGATCTCTCTCTCTTCTTACTGGTTTTGACTCCTGGACTGAAGAGCAAGGTGCTTTTCTTTCTCCCAGGCCCAAGGGGTGGAATCTCTCTTCACCCAGCACCAAGGAAAGTGGTCTTTGACCTTGTGGCAGCATACTCTGACACCCAGGAAGTTTGTAAACGTAGAGATGAACCCCAGGAATGTTGCAGCACTATTATGGGGTGAGCTGAGCTGTGTTCTGAGCCCCAGGAAGATGAGCCTTCACCTGGGCCAGGTTACCAGCTTCATCGAGAAATAATGAAGGTGCTGCTTTCTGGGCTTTGGTTTTCTTATTTGTAAAATGCAGAGTAATGCTCTCTGTTGCCTCCTTGCAAACATGAGGCTAAGGAAGTATAAGTTCCCTACATTTGGAAGAAAAGTGAAAAAGAATAATATTGTCGGATATCATTAACTGTTCAGTAAAAGTGGGACTCAAAAGAGTGTGGTTTGAAACCAAATTAGAAACATTCCTGTGGAGCAAAGTTTTACGGGACTTGGTCATACATTTGGAGTCTGGTTCAGTTTCATGTTGTGTGGAAGAGCGGTCTGATCCTGGGCAGGGCTGTGCCACTCTGGAGAAGTCACATCCTATCCCGTCTGAGGAGACCTCTTTTCAGGTCATCACATGTTTGAGTGCCTCCTCTGGCCAGCCTGGCTAGGTACAGAGGATAAATATGACTGAGGTCAGGGAACTAAGAGACATGTCTATAAGAGCTGCTTTTTAATTCATGGCTACAGTAGACTGTTGTAAAAGTCAAGGCGAGAGAGAGAGAGAGAACTGAGCCATGACAGAGGTGACTGGTATGAGGGTGAATGAATAGATTGATAAGAAATTGGGTCTTTCAAAGTTTGAATCTGGGGGGCATAAGGACTGCTTGCATATGGGAAGTGAGGGAGATTAGGAATCTAGGCACAATGTCTTCATACAGAATCAGTCTTGATCTCTTAAAACCAGGGCGTCCGGTGGTCCCAGTGTTCCAGATGTTAGAACAGGTCACAACCTCAAAGTTGTCCTTGACTGCTCCCTTTTCATTACCACCTCCCACCGCACTGCTCCATCCACCCTTAAGGAAGTTCCTTGACATGCTCAGTCTGCTGCCTCTCTCCATCTTTTCTGTTACCATCCTGGTCCTAGCCACTGTCACCTATTGGACCTCATAGTACAGCTTGCAATTGGTTTCCCAGTTGGGTTCCCTGCTTCCTCTGTTGCCTCAGTCACCTTTCTACCCAGCAGAGTGATCTTCTGAAAATGTAAAGCAGACCACCTTACTCGCTGGTTAAAACCCTTCAAAAGCTTCCCCTTGCTTTTTGAACAAAATCCTAAAATTCTCACCACGAAGCCATGTGACCTGGCCCCTTCCTTCTCTGTGATCTTTCTTTACCGCTCTCAGCCACCCGGTCTTGCTGTTCTTGAATGAGCTGAACTGTCTGTAGTGGCCGGCGCCTCCTGCCTGTGCTGGTCCCTCTGCGTGGAAGCGTCTTTCTTTCATGTTGGCAGACTTGTCATGCTTGTCATAATTCAGTTCTTGTTTTCTTTTGCCTCCCAGAGAATCCCCCTCCCTGACTACCCCATCTGAAGTAGCCCTTTCCACCAATCATATCACATCCGTCACTTTAGCTTAGTTTCTTTGTTCTCTGTTACTTGATGCTATCTGAAATTATCTTGTTTGGATATTTGTTTGCTTCAGGGGTTTCCATTTCAGTTCTTTTGGATGTCAAATAACCAACATGTCAGTGTCTGAGGCCAGTCCTCTGGGTTTGAGACAATAGGAAATGGTGGAGGCTGCAGGGAGCTGAGGGCATGCGCCCTGGTTGTGGGGCAGCAGGTGACTACTACCTATTATTGTTGAAGGATCTAGCACATGTTGCCTGTTTCAGAGAAGCTAGGCTTTGGCAATATACTAAAAAATAAAAACACAAAAATTAAGAACTGTATGGACCACACAAAACACTGAGGTATCCAGATGCAGGCCACTTGTCTCTCGTCAGCGTGTGGACTGTAGGACCCACTGTAGGACCCACTGCAGTGTGAACTGCACAGGATCAAAATCCTTGTCTGTCTTCTTTGTTGTGGGTCCTGAGCACAGTAGCTAGGACTAAGTAAGCCTTCAATAAATGTTGCACTCAGAATAGGGGCAACTGGTGGGTGGACACCTTGGTATATTTCTTGTACTTCCAATAATATGTGTGGTTTTATGCTCCTGATAACAGACTTCTGACTCATAATACTGTGCACATGGGGCTGGTGAATATTTACTTTTGACTGCCAGAAGATTGAGACTTAAAAAACTCTTTGCACACCTGTTTTGAGAAGCAACTCTGGCATTACTCCCATAGTACACCCAAGAGGAAGTGACCGTAGAATGTTGAGTTACTGAAGTCAGAAGTCTTCAGCTCCCGTTTCTGCTGGGGCCTGAAGCAGGTAGATCACTTGACCTCTGGGTTTGTTTTTTCATCTGTAAAATGGGAATAAATCCTATCATGTCCACTTGCCATGTCGTGAGTTTCTAATGAGTGAAAACACTACAAAAGGTCAAACTTTCTGGGGCCAGACAGCTCCACTGAGTAAAGATGCAGCTGCTTCTCTTGCAACCAGGAAGTGTCTGGATCTTAGAGAGGAGGCTGCCCAGTTGCAGTTTAGCAAGACTTGGGTGCAGGCAGCATTACTATTTTTAAATTACTATTTTAACTTCGGTGGGTTCTAATTTTTTCAAAATAAAAATATATATTTTTTTGAAGTTGGACACAATACCTTTATTTTTATGTGGTGCTGAGGATGGAACCCAAGGTCCCGCACATGTGAGGTGAGTGCTCTACCCCTGAGCCATAACCCCAGCCCCTGGAAAATATTTTAAATGACTGATAAAATCATCAAAATTGAATAAAACAAGCACACAGTTGAAGGCCTATTGATAGTCTTGGTAAATTTCTGTTCAGGTAATGAGAGCCCTGTGGGTGTTTACAGGACCATGATCCTCCTAAGAGATAAAGGGGCGAGGGAACCACTGAGGTTGGGCCTTCAAGTATTTAATGAGAACCTGCGTCAGCAGGGCTCTGTTCTCTGTGCTAGAAATAATTAGTGAACAAGCCACGTTGCCACCTTGATGGAGCTACTCCAAAGACAAAAGTGTCTGAAAGGGTGACGAATGCTCTGAAGAAAAATGGGAAAGGGGACAGAAACAAGTGTGGGTCTGGAAGCCCAGGGAGCGCTGCATGGAGAAGACCTTAAGGTGGCCTGAGCCAGCTTTTTACCACTGTGACAAAAACCTGAAAAAATAGAAGAGGAAGGATGATTTTGTCTCCTGGTTCAGAGGTTTTAGTTCATGGCTTGTGGGCTCCATTGCTACCGGCCTGTGTGGGGCAGAGGGCCTGTAGGGCAGAGTGTCCTGGTTGAGGGGTGTGATGGAGCAGAGCCAGCTTGTGGCAGCTGGGAAGTGAGCCGAGCTGGGGCAAGACAGTCCCTGAAGGCAACTCCCACCAAGGACCCACTCTTCATGAGTCCGCTCTTCATGGATTCTGTGACTCCATGATGGATGAGATCAGGGCCTTCATGATCAAATCACTTTCCCCAAAGCCCCACCTTCTGAACATAGTTGCATTCAAGACTAACATGAGCTTTTGGGGGACAGTGCAGTTGTGAGTCATGGAAGAACCTGAAGTGCAAGGTCTCTGAGGATGGAGCTTGACCAGGTGTTTTCAGACAAGGCCAGTCTCAGCCGTAGCCAGGTGGAGTTGTAGGAGGAAAGGGGAGAGCATCCACGGGAAGAGGACCATAGGGCTACTGTAGGCCATTGTAGCTTTCACTCTTGAGAAGGGAAGCAGTTGCATTGAATGCAGTTTGACCAAGGCAGTCCTCTGGGCTATGAACTCAAAAATGCCTATGGGTAATAGTTTGTAGGTTTCCACTTTGGTTACACAGAGCACAGCACAGAGGAAAGGGTCAAGGGAACCACTGAGGTTGGGCTTTCGAGTATTTAATGAAAATCTGCATGGTGGCAGGCTCTGTTCTCCGTGCTGTTGTGGGAGAGGAGGTAAGAAATGGAGGGCCAAGTCGAGAAATAGGAGGAAGCACGCATGTCCTAAGGACTACAGGGCAGTGGGTAGCCCAGGGAAGGTGATGGGCAAGATGAACTGAAGGAGACATGGAAGTAGGAGGCTAGAGCAGCTGAGGAACAGAAGCTACAGGGGCCTAGGAGTGTGCAGAGCACTTACAGGCCTGGGTTAGATGCCCAGCATTCCCCCCCACCTCATGCCCCCTGCCCCCCTTCCCCCCCTGCACACACACACACCCCTCCTCCCAACAGAAGAGAAACCTCAGGGTGAAGGCTGGCCAGGAGTTGACCAGAGTGAGAGAAGTTGGTGTGACTTCCAGGTGGTGGGCTGTATCTGAACCATGGGGGTTAGGGATGGGACTGAAGACCCAGCAGCTGGTTTGTCTCATGGCACTTGAGTTCCACCATGCATTTCATTTTCCGATTGCTTTCTTTACTACCACCTTGAGGGCAGGGAGTAAGTCTTAGTCATCTTTGCGTCACCCACAGTTTCACTGCTAGAGGGTATATAGCAGGTGCTCCGGCCACATGTGAGTTTGGTTATTTTGGATCAGCTAGGTTTGAAAAACTGATGTGTCACCTCCAATCCTATTGTTTCTAGGTTCATCCTTTCTCTCCATGTGCTAGTTTGGCTCTTTCATTTGTCAGCCAGGCTCTTTCTGACTCAGTCACCAGCAAGAGAACAAATGCTTATCAAGCCATGACATCTGTCAATCAGGAAAGGGTGACAGTCTTACCTAAGGCTTGGTCAAGTTCAGGGATTTCTGTGGAGCAGAGAAAAAGAACTTTATTTAAAGGGCCAGGTGTGCATACCTGTAATCCTAGTGATGTGATGTCAGCTGCTGGGGAAGGAAGATTGAAAGTTCAAGGCCAGACTGGGCAATTTAGCAAGGCCCTTGTCTCAAAGAGTTGGAGATGAAGGTCAATGGTGGAATGCCTCTGGGTTCAATTCCCAGTGCCGGGAAAGGAGCAGAGGTTTCTCTAGAGGTGGGAAAAACAACCACTACAGCCTGCTTCCTGTGTCTCCTGAAACAGCTGCCACTGGACTCTTCACCTACTATAGGCATCAGTACATGCCTGCTTGCCTGCCCACACATGGGCCAGGGCAAAAAGCCAAGACTTGCACTAAAGAGTCATCGTTTACCCACATATTCATTGTGCACCTACAGCGTCTGTGGACGCAGGCTTTACAGTAACAGCATCTACTATTTTCAGAGATAGCTTCAAGATCATTTTCTCTAGATTATGTTATCCTAGTACCTTGTATTTCCCTTAACCAAGCATTTGTCAAAAGGCATTTTATTTTTGTATTTGTAGTTGTTAATGGACCTTTTTTATTCATTTGCAGTGCTGAGAATCGAACCCAGTGCCTCACACATGCTAGGCAAGCCTTCTGCCATTGAGTCACAACCCCAGCCCCTCAAAAGGCATTTTAAATACTAATTTCTGGTCTACATGTTCTATTGAACCAGAAGCTCTTTGAAAACAAAACCACTATGTTCTCAGCATTAGATACAGAGCCTTCCATAAATCAGGCAGCATTTAATCAACAATTGCAGAATTTCATATTTAAGACTGTACTTAAGTACAGTCTTAAGTACGAGCAAGGTAGAACCCTAGGCTATCTGGGAAAGGCTGAAGTTTGAACTGGATGCTGGAAAAAGTTGTGTATTTATCAGATGAAGAGATAAAGAGAATTGCAGGTGGGGAACAGGTGTGTGCAAAGGCTGGAAGCCATGCTGTAGATAGGTGTGAAACTCCCTGTGGTTGGGACACACTCGTGTATCTGGGGAACAAGGGTGCCAGACAGAAGAGGCAAGGCAGATGGTGCAGAGTCTTGGTTCCATCAAGGTCAAAGGGCATTAAATAATAGTTGAAACAGCAAGGCAGGAGGGTGGTGACCTCGAAATACCCTGGGGAGGCTGAGGACCACACCGGCAGTGCCTCGCACCTCGCCCTGTGCATAGCACGTGCACCAGGCTCGAAGTGCACACACGCCCGCGAAGGGGCCCAGGGGACTCCCGGGGCGCTCCAAAGGGACGCCCGGGGCGGGGCGCGCAGGCGCGCTGAGGCCTTAAGCCCCAGGGGGCGGGCGGGTGCGCGCGCTCCCTCGCGCACGCGCGCACGGAGGGGGCGACGGCCGCGGTGACGCTAAGGCGGCGGGCGGGCGGCGGCGCGTGAGGCGCGCGATTCTCCGTGTCTTGGGAGCAGTGTCCTGGCCCCCGCCGTTCCCGCCGCCGCCATGTCGGGCCGGTCGGTCCGGGCCGAGACCCGCAGCCGGGCTAAGGACGACATCAAGAAGGTGATGGCGGCCATCGAGAAAGTGCGGAAATGGTGAGGGGCGGGAGCCAGCGGTTCTGGCGGGGAACTCGGGCCCAGACCCAGAGGAGCGCGGGACTGGCGGGCAGGGTGGGAGCTGAGCGGCCGGAGCTGGGGGAGGGGGGCGTAGGAGAAGGCGGGAGGAGGGTGCGCTGGCGTCGGCGTGAGGTCAGAGGGCGCCTCGGACTCGGCCAATCAGCGGCTTCCTGGCTCGCGGGCCCGCCCACCTGCCGCGGTCGCGGGCGTCGGGAGACGCTTCCGGCTTCCGGACGCGGAGTCCGGTGCTGCAGTGGGGCTTTGTTGCCTGCCTGCCGCTTGTCAGGGGTGGAGAGCCGCGGTGGAATGGCCCGCCGGGCTGCGCGCAGTGCTTGGGAAGCCGCCGGAGATTGCGAAGTTTCGGGGCAGATGGCGCAATCCAGGAGCTGGCGCGGTCCTGAGGTGGAAGCCCTGCGCTCCCGAGACCCGGCTCGGAGTGGCTTGGAAACGGCCCTGACGTCGGCCGAGCGCCCGTCTTGTTATCAGGAGCTTCACCCGTTAGATTTCCAGTTCGAGGCCAGCCTGGGAACTTAGATTCTGCCTCGACAAACAAAAAGTCGCTCGGCGACTGAGCGCCCCTGGGTCCAGGCCCCCACCCTGAAGACAGGGCAGCGTTGGCTTTCTCCCCAGGAGCCTTCCAGCTGCTGAGATTTAGTGCCAATATGAAGCAATTCTTGGCTTCCTTGCCCGGGGCCTGTGGCATACCTGTGATCGCAGCCGCTGGGGAGGCTGGAGGATCCCAAGTTCTAGGTCAGTGTGAGCAGTTTATCGAGACCTTGCCTCAAAATGTCAAAGAGGGGCTAGGGATGCAGCTCAGCGTTCAAGGTTCTGGGTTCAGTCTCTAGTAGAACCGCAGAAATAATTAAGTAATAATAGATCATGGCTTCCCTCTCCACATGGAATCCTCCTAGGTTTTGGTGAAACCTAAGAGCCGCACGATTCTCTTCCTTGCCATTGTTGTTCCAGCGGTCTATGCCATAGGGCTCTCCTCTCCCACCTGGAACTCCACGCCTTCCCTGGTGGATCATCCTGCTGCTCCTCTTGCTCATCGTCCAGTTCGGTCGTGTTTGCTTAATTATATTTTACTCACTTCAAGTACTAGAGCGATTTTTAGAAATCTTTCTAGTCCTAGATGGATACAATCCTGTGTTTTGTTTCTTTTTATGTGGTGCTGAGGATGGAACCCAGGGTTTCACGTGCTAGGCAAGCACTCTGCCGCTGAGCTACAACCCAGTCTGGAGTGATCTTTTTAAAGTGTACTATAGCACCCTTCTGCTTCCAAAGTAATGCTTAGGGGCCTCTTATTTTATGATAAAGACCAAAAAGGTACTGCCTCTTTCCCAGGATGCTGGTACCATACTTCTGTTCCTGGTGCTGGGTATCCTCCTCTCTCCTCCTTGCCTAATTAATTTCTGGCTCTGCTCCAAAGTTTATTTTTCAGGGTCAGCAACCTTCCCCCCCACCACATTTTTTAAAAAATTGGTGCATTTTATATATACATATATATATATATGTATATATATATATATATATATATTTTTTTTTTTTTTTTTTTTTTTTTTGCGGGGGGTACTGGGAGTTGAACTTAGGAACACTCAAATCACTGAGCCACATACCCAGCCCTATTTTTGTATTTTATTTAGATACAGGGTGTCAGTGAGTTGCTTAGTGCCTTGATGTTGTTGACTGTTGCTTTGAACTTGAAATCCTCCTGTCTCAGCCTCCCAAGCTGCTGGGATTACAGGCTTGCACTACCACACCTGGCTGTGGTGATTTTTAACATATAAAAATGGTTATTTAGCCAGGCAGCGTACACTTGCATAGTCCCAGCTACTAGGGAGGCTGAGGCAGGAGGATCTTTTAACCCCAGAGGTTTGGGGCTAGCCTGGGCAACCTAGAAAGACTGCTTCAGAAAAGAAAGGGTCTGTAGGCCATGTGATGCATCCCTGGGCCCTACCACAGGCTCCTGGAGTGGTCTGTTGGGAAACTAACTCCAGTTTACTAAGTCTTCATTTTTCTTTGTTATGTCACAGTCTCAAATTTTTGTGTCATTATTTGCTGAACAGAACAGCAGTTACTGTTTTGGGCTTTTTTGTAACTTCAAATCAGACTTAAAACTTTCAGATGCAGTGGGACAAACCTGTTTCCTTAAGAGGCTGAGGCAGAGAGATCACAAGTTCCAGGCCAGCCTGGGCTTGCAGAAGTAATTCTAGAACAAAGGAGTCCCTTTATTACATTTCCTTTACGCACATGGGTTCACAGTTCTTAAAGTATATTGAAGGCGCGAGTTCAGAACAGTGAATTTAGCTTAATCTGGACTACTTGTGAGGCTTTAAATAATGACCTATGGAGTGATTGTGGGCAAGACAGTCATTCCACTTTATGTCTTTGCTTACTTTGTGGGTATATAGCATCCACCTTATCAGAGAGGCTGAGAGACAGGGTTTTCTATAGAGATTTGATCTTCAAGGTGTATTTCCTCTTTATTTAACTTTTTTTCTTTTCTTTTTTTTTTTTTTGTAGATGGACACAATACTTTTATTTATTTTTACATGCTACTGAGGATTGAACCCAGTGCCTCATATATGCAAGTCTTGCACTCTACCACTGAGCCACGACCCCAGCCCCTAATCTTTTTTTTTTTTTTTTTAAATATTTACTTTTTGGTTGTAGTTGGACACAGTACCTTTATTATATTTATTTATTTTTATGTGGTGCTGAGGATCAAACGCAGGGCCTCACATGTGCTAGGCAAGCACTCTATTGTTGAACCACAATCCCAGCCCTTTATATGGTCTTGACAACCCAGAATGGGAAGGGATCTTCCCGTTTCCACTGTCGTTGCTCCCCCTCACCTCCTATCCTTGAAGCAGGAGTGTCTTGTGATTGTTTATCCCTTGGAGGGACTTCTGAATGGAAGACAGAGAAGAGGAACAGTGTGGGATTAACCTAGAGAGATTTGAAGAGATTATTTCTAAAATTATCAGCCTTCTTTTTAAATTTTTTAAAATATTTTTTAGTTGTAGTTGGACACAATACCTTTATTTCACTTATTTATTTTTGTGTGGTGATGAGGATCAAACCCAGAGTCTTGCACATGCAAGGCAAGCGCTTTACCGCTCAGCCCCAGCCCTAGCCGCAGCCCCTTAAAATTTTTAATTAAAAAAAAATCTGTCCTAGCTACCCACAGTGGCACATGCCTATATTCAGTACACTCAGGAGGTGGAGGCAGGAAGATTGTAAGTTGGAGGCCAACCTCAGCAATTTAGTGAAACCGTGTCTAAAGAAATAAAAAGGGGGCCGGGGTTATGGCTCAGTGGTAGAGTGCTTGCCTAGCATGTGTGAGGTGCTGGGTTAGATCCTCAGCACCACGTTAAAAAAAATAAATAAATAAAGGTATTGTATCCAGCTACAACTAAAAAAAATATTAAAAATAAAAAAGTCCAGGTATGGTGGTGCAGGCATGTAATCCCAGCAGCTCGGGAGACTGAGACAGGAAAATCATGAGTTCAAAGCCAGCATTGGCACCAGTGAGGTGCTAAGCAACTCAGTAGACCTGGTCTCTAAATAAAATACAAAATAGGGCTGGGGATGTGGCTCCGTGGCCAAGTGCTCCTGAGTTCAATCCCCAGTACTCAAAAAAATAAAATGAAATAGGGTTGGGGATATGGCTCAGTTGGTAGAGTGCTTGCCTCACATGCACAAGGCCCTGGGTTCAATCCCTAGCATCACCAAAATATAAAAAGGGCTGAGGATGTAGCTGAGTGGTAAAGTGCCCCCTAGATTCACTCCTCTGTACTGCAATAAATAAATAAATAAATAAATAAATAAAAGTGTGTGGGGGCAGATTTCTTAACCTGATATTTAACCTCTGAAACTGTGTCAGGCTACCTTTAAGCCCTGTCATCCACACTTGGGTAATTGATGATTTCTTATTCCTCAAACACAGCTTTGGTTATAATTTGACAGACAAGAAATTTTTTTTTAAATATTTATTTATTTAGTTAGTTAGTTTTTGGTGGACACAACATCTTTGTTTGTATGTAGTGCTGAGGATCGAACCCCAGGCCGCACGCATGCCAGGTGAGCGCGCTACCGCTTGAGCCACATCCCCAGCCCCAGACAAGAAATTTTGAAAGCATTTCAGAGGGAAGGAATAATCTGCTGAGAAATAAAAAAGCACAAGTTAATGAACAGAAAATCTGTTTATTGTTTTATTAGTTATAAGAAATGTCTTTCTTGTAGGGAGAAAAAATGGGTGACTGTGGGTGACACATCCCTTAGGATATTTAAGTGGGTTCCTGTGACAGACAGCAAGGAGGTAAGTGTGGAAGAAAATCAAAACAACAAAAAAGGTACCCATTCTTTCTTTGATTACATCTTATTTATAAATGAACTTACTTGCACAGAATTGAGTTGAAGATGATACTTCAGGTATTCTTTGTCATTGGTCCATGCAAGGCCACTAGTATTTTCTTCCTTTGTTCACTTCCTATGATCCACTTGCTGATTCCAGGTCTTGACAGACTGTTCCCAGGCCTGCTTCCCATGTTTGTAAGTATAGTTGTATAGACCCACAACTGTGCCGGTGACTTATTTTATTCCTTGTTGTTCGTAGGTGGTTTTGAGCCACAGTGGCATAGCTGTATGGTTGCTGTAAGACCTGACGGCTCACAAAACCTAAAATGTTCATTCTCTGACCCTTGGAGGTTTGGCTCACTGGTAGCGTTCTTAAGGCCGCAGCCTCCTTTCCTAGCATCACAAGAAAACCAAAAAAGTGTACTGACTGATGCTTTTATCTGATTGGCTACTGATTGCAGTGTGTGTATTATATGTATAAATACATACCTTTCTGATTCTGAAAAATGCCTAATTCATCATCCTTCTGTTTATTTGAATACCTGTAAATTATTGAAAAATATATAACATTGTTTACATGTGTATTGTTTTCAAAACGTCCATCTGTTTATATCTTTTTCCTTTTCTTTCATTCAGCTGTGATCTCAAGAACTTGCCACATATCTGTAAATGTGGAGATTCTTGTATTGTGACCTCTTATGTGCAGTGATCACAGCTGCACATTCCCTGCATCACAAACACCCACATTACCTGCAACCTTTTTTTCCCCTAAATGTTTTTTTTTTTTTGAATTTCGAATGTAAAACAGAGAGAAGGGGCTGGGAATGTAGCTCAGTGGGTAGAGTGCTTGTCTGGCCTGCATGAGGTCCTGGGTTCCATCCCCAGCACCGAAAACATACACATACATAGGAAAGTACAGTTGTACAGTCTAATAAATAAATACAAAGCTAATATCCTTGTAAAAACTACCCAGGTCAAAAATAGAGTATTACCTAGGCTGGGTGCACACCTGTAATCCCAGTGGCTTGGGAGGCTGAGGCAGAAGGATCATAAATTCAAAGCCAACCCCAGCAGTTTAGCAAAGCTCTAAGTAACTTAGTGAGATCCTATCTCTAAATAAAAATACAAGAAAGGGCCTGAGGATATGGCTCAGCAGTTAAGCGTTCCTAGGTTCAATCCCTGGTACCAAAATAAATAAATATGTAATGAAAATAATAAGTAATAAAAAGGACTGGGAGTGTTGCTCAACAGTAAAGTGCTCCTTGGTTTAGTTCCAAAAAGGAAAAAAAAGGAGTGGGGATGTAGTTTAGTGGTTCTGTCCCCAGTATTACCCAAAACAAAAGAAAACACTGCCAACTCTTTTTAGCCGCACCTTCCTACCCTCTAGAGGAAATCAGTCTCCTGCTTTGGCTTTTCTTTGCACATTTCTAATCATTTACAAATGTTTTTTCCTTTTTTGGGTGGGGGTGCAGGGGCGAGTTAGTACTGAGAGTTGAACCCAGAGATGCTCTACCCCTGAGCTGTGTCTATCCATTTCTTTTATTCTTTTGATACCTGGGATTGAACCCAGGGGCACTCAACCACTGAGCCACATCCCCAGCCCTATTTTGTATTTTATTTAGAAACAGAGTCTCACTGAGTTGCTTAGTAGCTCACTTTTGCTGAGGCTGGCTTTAAACTCAGGATCCTCTTGTCTCAGCATCCCCAACTGCTGGGATTACAGGCCTGTGCCACTGTACCCAGCTTTTTTTTTTTTTTTTAAGTTGTTATATTTAAGTTGTTGATAGATCTTTATTTTATTTATATGTGGTGCTGAGAATTGAATCCAGTGCCTCACACATGCCAGGTAAGTGCGCTATGCTCAGCCCCAGCCCCCACCCAGCTTTATTTTTTTTAAGGGTAGCCTCATCTCTAACTTGCTTCTGTCTTGGCCTCCTGAGTATCTGGGACTGTGGGCATGTGCTGCACCTAGTGGAAGTGATCAATTTAAATATGGACAAAATAATTGATCTTTGTAATTGATACTTTTAAATTAAATCTTAACAAATCTTTGCTACCTCTGAGGCCACAGAGATATTCTTCCTTATAATCTTCTGTAAGTTAATTGTTTTGTTCCTATTTATGACACATCCAGAACTGATGTTTACGCTTGTGTGGAGGAGAGGCTCCATAGAGGCTTGATATCACTTTTCCATGTGGATACACTTTTCCCCATTTAATAGGAGGAGGTGCTGTTTCCCTTGTATCCCCCATCCCCAGGCATATTTAGAATGTGGCCAAGCCCTCTGCTCAATTCTGAAAGTCCTGTAGAGTGAAGCATTAACCACCCTCTGAGATGCCAGCAGTGCCCTCTGAGGACTGTTGATCAGGGTTTCAGGTGTACTAGTGTGCTGGTGTTGGTGTGTTTGAAAATCTGTTAGATAATTTATTTTGCCTTTTTCACTCTGTATCCGTCTTTTTCATTTTTTTCCCACAATACACTCTCTCGCTTCTAAAATCTTTTTTTTAAATATTTTTTTTAGAGAGAAAGAGAATTTTTTAATTTTTTTTTTTTTTTTTTTTTTTTTTTTTTTTCAGTTTTCAGTGGACACAACATCTTTGTTTGTATGTGGTGCTGAGGATCGAACCTGGACCGCATGCATGCCAGGCGAGTGCGCTACCGCTTGAGCCACATCCCCAGCCTTCTAAAATCTTTTAACAATTAGTTTTTGTTAGTAATTTCTTTGGTTTGTTTTCTATTTTATTAGTTTTTGTCATTGTTGTTATTTTCTTTTTTGTTTTATTGGGTTTACTCTTTTGTTCTTTTTCTTGCCTATTTTATTGAGTATATAACTCCTTTTAAGTAGCTTTTTTTGTTGTTTTGTTTTGGTTTGTTTTTTTTTGTACATTTCACCCCAGCCCTTTTTTATTTTTTATTTTGAGACAGGATCTCACCAAGTTGCTAAGGCTTGTGGTCATCTGCCTCAGTAGCTGGGATTATGGGTATGTGCCCCTGTGCCCAGCTTCATTGCTTTAAAAGAAGAAAATACGGCTGGGGTTGTGACTCAGTGGTAGAGCACTTGCCTAGCACTTGTGAGGCTCTGGGTTCGAGCCTCAGCACCACGTAAAAATAAATACCATTGAGTCTATCTACAACTAAAAAAAAATTTAATAAAAAATATACAATCAGATTGAGATGCAAAAATTCATTGTATTTCTGTAATTTCTTAGCTATGTGTAGTGAAATTGAAATAAAAAGTTCCAATAATATCAAATATTATGAAAAACTTAGGAATGAATTTGAAAAAAGGATCCTACAGCCAGCCCTGTGCAGCAAAGAGTACAAAACCTTGCTGAGAGAAGTTAATGGAGATGTGGGTCTGTACTGTGTTCATAGGTCAGATCCTTTCCTCCACGTTCTTAAAATGTCAGTCTTTCCCCTGATTTAACTTAACCAAGTCTAAATTCTTCGTCTTTTGAAGCTTATAAGAAATCTGGTTGTAAAATTTGTGTTTAACTACAAAGGATTTTCAATAGCCAAAATAACTTAAACAGCAAATTTGGCAAGGTCATACAACCTAACTCTAAGACTTAATACAAAGCTACAATTATAGGGTGGTGTGGTATTGGCAAAAAGGTAGACGCAGGTCTATAGAATTTTAAGAATCTAGAAATAGACTCTAGAAATTATATTGTACCTGATCACTTTATTTTTGAAAAAAGGTAAAGAGGAAGTTCAGTGTGGGAGGCATACTTTTTCAACATGTTGTCTGGTACAGTTGGATATGTTTTTAAAATATTGCCTTTCCTCATACCATATATCAGAATTAACTCATGATGGATCCTAGGCCTAAATGTAAAAGCTAAAACTGTAAGACTCCTAGAAGAAAAGAGGAAATCATCTTAACTGCCATTGCATTTGATAGAGATTTCTTACCTGACACAAAAAGTATGAACTATAAATGGTCAATCCATTGTACTTCATCAAAACTAAGCCACTTTGCTTTTTAAAAGTTAAAAAACAAAAACATGGGCTGGGATCATGGCTCAGTAGAGCACTTGCCTTATACAGTGGGTTCAGCTTTCAGCACCGCATATAAATAAATGAATAAAATAAAGGTCCATTAACAAATAAAAAAAATTGAAAAAAACCCTAAACATTCCACTTCTTTACTTGTTTCCCACAAAATTTGACGGATATGCATATCAAAATGGCATTGACAGGGTCATTCAGTGGTTTTTCCTAAGTCCCGTTTTATTGTTAGAGACAGATCTTGCTGGATTGTCCAGCTTCATTTCTCTCTTGCTGACCAAAGTGACACACACCTGCAATCTCAGGAACCCTGGTGGGAGGCTGAGGCAGGAGGATTGCAATTCAAGGTTACTGTCAGCAATTTAGTAAGACCATATCTCAAAGGATAAAAATATTCTGGGGATATAGCTCACTGATGAAGTGCCCCTGGGTTTAATCCCCAGTACCAAAAAAGAAAAAAAGAGTAGTAGGGTCTCACTAAAATTCTGAGGCTGATCTGGAACTTGCCATCCACCTGCCTCTTCCTCTGGAGTCACTGGAATTACAGGTACGTGCCACCGCGCCTATTTCTTAACCTCTCTCTCTCCTGTTTCATCTCTTGTCTTTTCCTAACACATTCTGAGTTTCTGTGGAGCCAGTTTTCACTCATTAGGCTTTTCTCCAGTTGTATCTATTTCTTTCTTTTTTTTCCTTTTTTTTTTTAGTTGTAGTTGGACACAACACCTTTATTTTATTTATTTATTTTTATGTGGTGCTGAGGTTCGAACGCAGGGCCTCGCGTGGGCTAGGTAAGTGCTCTACAGCTCAGCCCCAGCCCCAGTTGTATCTATTTCTGCTTACACTCACTTTATTTTTGACAATTACATTCTTTTTAAATTTTTTTTCTTTTTCCATTTTTTTTTTTTGGCAGGGGGATGGTACCAGGGATTGGACTCCAGGGCACTCAACCACTGAGCCACATCCCCAGCCCTATTTTGTATTTTATTTAGAGACGGTCTCACTGAGTTGCTTAGCACCCTGCTGTTGTTGAGATTGGCTTCTAACTCAGGATCCTCCTGTGGCAGCCTCCCTAGCCTCTGGAATTACAGAAGTGCTGACGATTACACTCTTTACTGCCAGATTTCCTGTTTGCTGTGTCACCCTTACCTTCCCCAGACGATTTACTGTTTAACTTGGTCCTTCTGCCCCATTAGTCTGCTTAGGCTCTAGGCTATGATTTGTTCTTTTATGGCTTCATGGTCCTCCAGTTCCTGGAGTATTTTGGGGGACTGGTACTGGTTATTGAACTCAGGGGCACTTGACCACTGAGCCATGTGCCTAGCCCTTTTTTATATTTTATTAGAGACGTTCTCACTGAGTTGCTTGGGGCCTCTCTAAATTGCTGAGGCTGGCTTTCAACTCTCGATTCTCCTGCCTCAGCCTCCTGAGCTGCTGGGATTACAGGTGTGGGCCACCAGGCCCGACCATGCCTAGAATTTTTGCTGTGCACTTACTTACTTTTTGTTGCCCTGGGACTCTCTCCGCTGCTCTAAGGAGTAAAATGTGATTGTGGAAGGATGGAAATCTAGGCCTAGTTCCCCTCCTCTAAGTGAACATAGGGGAGGGGGCTTGCCTCAGGCCAGCCTTCTCCCTTGCCCTCTGCCATCTTCTGCCCAGGATCCTCCAGTATCAGTCCTAGGTGCTCTCCAGGAAGGTCCAAGGCCACACCCAGCCTTGATTGCAATGACATTCTTACCCCTAAGGCCAAAGTTCGGAGACCTCGGGCAGTGATGCAGGTGGGGGCCAACTCCCCCTTGTTCCTCTCACAGACTCTGCCACCTGGTCCCTCTTGGCAGCCCAGCTCAGTGGGTCCACCCCTTGGTGAGTGCAGAGCTGAGCATCACAGCCAGCAGGAGAGAGAGGAGAGGTTGATCTCTTGCAACAAGGCAAGGAAAGAGATGCACAGAATTCCCAAAGCTGAGCAAACAAAGCAAGGAGCTTTTACTGGGGAAACACGTATCTGCTCCTGTAGGAAATCTTTGTTGTCAGTTGTTGCAGGCGGTGGGGGTGGGGCTTGTTCTTGAGCTTGTGCACTTGGACATCGCGCTTCTCCGTACATCACATGTTCAAAAAATGGTAGATGGGAATTTCTTTGGGTAGATAATATAGGCTTATAATAAGCAGAGTTTACTCTAGGTCACCCAAAAGGGGGTGATTGCAGTTTGAGCTGGTTCCATTGTAAGTTTCTATAGAGAGCCTTAAGTGAAACAAAAACAACTTTAGATGTGCCAAAATAGTCATTTAAAGGGACCACAGCTTCTTCCTGAAGGCTTAGGTGGTTGTGCCTGATAGTACATTCTCACAGTGCTTATGCTGGTTGTTAAGCTGGGCTCTGGGGTTCAGCAACTGGTCTTCCCTCCTGTGGTCCATGGTGGTGTGCCATCTCCTGGCATTGACCTATTAGATTAGGGAAAATAGGAGGGATGATGATCACGTTGGTCAAGGAAAAAAAATGTGAAGGAGACCAAGCAGTGGGCCTCTGCTGAAGGAGAGTCAGTTGGTATAAACTCCTAGAGGTCAAGTTAGCTGCATATATTTATGTTTACAAGCTTTCAAACTTGCAAGATATTTATCCCTTTGATCCATAAGTTTTTTTAAGTATTTTTTTTATTATTAGTTGTTCAAAACTTTACATAGCTCTTGACATATCATATGTCATACATTTGATTCAAGTGGGTTATGAACCCCCATTTTTACCCTGTATACAGATTGCCAAATCACATAGGTTACACATCCACGTTTTTACATACTGTCATACTAGTGTCTATTGTATTCTGTTGCCTTTCCTATTCTCTACTATCCCCCCTCCCTTCCCCTCCCCTCCCATCTTCTCTTTCTACCCCATCTACTGTAATTCATTTCTTTCTCTTGTTTTTTTTTTTCCCTTTCCCCTCACTTCCTCTTATATGTAATTTTGTATAACAGTGAGGGTCTCCTTCCATTTCTACGCAATTTACCTTCTCTCCCTTTTCTTCCCACCTCTCGTCCCTGTTTAATGTTAATCTTCTTCTCATGCTCTTCCTCCCTGCTCTGTTTTTAGTTGCTCTCCTTATATCAAAGAAGACATTTGGCATTTGTTTTTTAGGAATTGGCTAGCTTCACTTAGCATAATCTGCTCTAATGCCATCCATTTCCCTGCAAATGCCATGATTTTGTCATTTTTTAGTGCTGAGTAATACTCCATTGTGTATAAATGCCACATTTTTTTAATCCATTCATCTATTGAAGGGCATCTAGATTGGTTCCACAGTCTAGCTATTGTGAATTGTGCTGCTATGAACATCGATGTAGCCGTATCCCTATAGTACGCTCTTAAGGTCTTTAGGGAATAGTCCGAGAAGGGGAATAGCTGGGTCAAATGGTGGTTCCATTCCCAGCTTTCCCAGGAATCTAAATACTGCTTTCCAAATTGGCCACACCAATTTGCAGTCCCACCAGCAATGTACAAGTGTACCCTTTTCCCCACATCCTCGCCAGCACTTGTTGTTGTTTGACTTCATAATGGCTGCCAATCTTACTGGAGTGAGATGGAATCTTAGGGGGTGGTTTTGATTTGCATTTCTCTGACTGCTAGAGATGGTGAGCATTTTTTCATGTACTTGTTGATTGTTTGTATGTCCTCCTCTGAGAAGTGTCTGTTCAGGTCCTTGGCCCATTTATTGATTGGGTTTTTTGTTTTCTTATTGTTTAATTTTTTGAGTTCTTTGTATACTCTGGATATTAGGACTCTATCTGAAGTATGAGGGGTAAAAATTTGTTCCCAGGATGTAAGCTCCCTATTTACCTCTCTTATTGTTTCTCTTGCTGAGAAAAAACTTTTTAGTTTGAGTTAGTCCCATTTGTTGATTCTTGTTTTTAACTCTTGTGCTATGGGTGTCCTATTAAAGAATTTGGAGCCTGACCCCACAGTATGTAGATTGGAGCCAACTTTTTCTTCTATCAGATGCAGAGTCTCTGTTTTGATATCAAGCTCCTTGATCCATTTTGAGTTAACTTTTGTGCATGGCAAGAGAAAGGGATTCAGATTCATTTTGTTGCATATGGATTTCCAGTTTTCCCAGCACCATTTGTTGAAGATGCTATCCTTCCTCCATTGCATGCTTTTAGCCCCTTTGTCAAATATAAGATAGTTGTAATTTTGTGGATTGGTCTCTGTGTCCTCTATTCTGTACCATTGGTCCACCCGTCTGTTTTGGTACCAGTACCATGCTGTTTTTGTTACTATTGCTCTGTAGTATAGTTTGAAGTCTGGTATCACTATACCGCCTGATTCACTCTTCCTACTTAGAATTGCTTTTGTTATTCTGGGTCTTTTATTTTTCCATATGAATTTCATGATTGCTTTATCTATTTCTACAAGAAATGCTGTTGGGATTTTGATTGGCATTGCATTAAACCTATAGAGAACTTTTGGTAATATCGCCATTTTGATGATGTTAGTTCTGCGTATCTATGAACAGAGTATATTTTTCCATCTTATAAGATCTTCTATTTCTCTCTTTAGGGTTCTGTAGTTTTCATTGTATAAATCTTTCACCTCTTTTGTTAGGTTGATTCCCAAGTATTTTATTTCTTTTAAGGATATTGTGAATGGGGTGGTTTTCCTCATTTCCATTTCAGAAGATTTGCCGCTGATATACAGTCGCCTTTGATTTATGCGTGTTGATTATATCCTGCCACTTTGCTGAATTCATTTATTAGCTCTAGTAGTTTCTTTGTAGACCCTTTTCGGGGGTCTGCTAGGTATAGAATCATGTCGTCCACAAATAGTGATAATTTAAGTTCTTCTTTTCCTATTTTTATGCCTTTCTTTCGTCTGTCTAATTGCTCTGGCCAGTGTTTCAAAAACTATGTTGAACAGAAGTGGTGAGAGAGGGCATCCCTGTCTTGTTCCAGATTTTAGAGGGAATGCCTTCAATTTTTCTCTGTTCAGAATGATGCTAGCCTGAGGCTTTGCATAGATAGCTTTTACAATATTGAGGTATGTTCCTGTTATCTCTAGTTTTTCTAGTGTTTTGAACATAAAGGTATGTTGAACTTTGTCGAATGCTTTTTCTGCATCTATCAAGATGATCATATGGTTCTTATCTTTTTTTTTTTAAAGAGAGAGAGAGAGAGAGAATTTTAATATTTATTTATTTTTCTGGTGGACACAACATCTTTGTTTGTATGTAGTGCTCAGGATCGAACCCAGACCTCACGCATACCAGGCAATCGCGCTACCGCTTGAGCCACATCCCTAGCCCTTGATTCTTATCTTTAAGTCTATTGATGTGGTGAATAACATTTATTGATTTTCGTGTATTGAACCAGCCTTGCATCCCAGGAATGAATCCTACTTGATCATGATGCACGATCTTTTTCATGTTTCTGTATCCGATTTGCCAGAATTTTATTGAGGATTTTTGCATCTATGTTCATTAGAGATATTGGTCTGTAGTTTTCTTTCTTTGAAGTGTCTTTGTCTGGTTTAGGAATCAGGGTGATGTTGGCCTTATAGAATGAATTTGGAAGTTCTCCCTCTTTTTCTATTTCCTGAAATAGCTTGAAAAGTATTGGTATTAGTTCTTCTTTAAAGGTTTTGTAAAACTCTGCTGAATACCCATTTGGTCCTGGGCTTTTCTTTTTTTTTTTTTTTTTTTTCAAAACACACTCTGCCAAGTTTTATTAAAGAAAAATTTTACACGTTTTACTTTTCACCAGTCTGTTCTGGCATGCTTCTAATGATATCAGAATCACCTGGATCAATGATAGACAGTGTGCATACTCTGTAGTATTTTCCACATGCTGTGCCCAGTTCAATATTATTGCCACTGTAGTGATGGACACCAGTTTTGGCCAACATGGCATAGTACTCTATTTCAGATTTCCTTAAAGCTGGACAGTTGTTGGCAAGGATGACCAATTTCGCTTTGCCCTATCTGATCATCTTCAGAGTTTGCTTGTACCCCAGTACATACTTTCCACTTTTCATAACAAGCTGAAGCCAAGAGTTGATCAACTCCAGGGACTTTTTCGTCTTTTTTGCGACCACCATCTCCTGCCTTAGATGTGGGACGGCCCCCAACCTAGAGCAGCCGTCAAGATGGCCGGAGAGCTAGAAAGGCCAGTCCTGGGCTTTTCTTAGTTGGTAGTCTTTTGATGGCTTCTTCTATTTCCTCAATTGATATTGGTCTGTTTAGGTTGATTATCCTCCTGACTCAATCTGGGCAGATCATATGTCTTTAAGAAATTTATTGATGCCTTCACTATCTTCTATTTTATTGGAGTATAAGGATTCAAAATAATTTCTAATTATCTTCTGTATTTCTGTAGTGTCTGTTGTGATACTGCCTTTTTCATCCCGTATGCTAGTAATTTGAGTTCTCTCTTTTCTTCTCTTCGTTAGCATTGCTAAGGATCTGTCAATCTTATTTATTTTTTCAAAGAACCAACTTTTAGTTTTGTCAATTTTTTCAATTGTTTCTTTTGTTTCAATTTCATTGATTTCAGCTCTGATTTTAATTATTTCTTGCCTTCTACTACTTTTGCTGTTGTTTTGTTCTTCTTTTTCTAGGGTTTTGAGTTGAAGTATGAGATCATTTATTTGTTGGTTTTTTTCTTTTTTTTAAGGAATGAACTCCAAGCAATGAATTTTCCTCTTAGAACTGCTTTCATTGTGTCCCATAGATTCCAATATGTTGTGTCTGTGTTTTCATTTATCTCTAAGAATTTTTTAATTTCCTCCTTGATGTCTTCTGTAACCCATTGATCATTCAGTAACATAACTTCCGTTATCTCAGCCTCTTTCGTTCTCGCCCACCCGGTTATTCCTCTTCAGTCCTAATCCTGACCTCTGGGGACTCCCAGATAGCACCTTTGTCCTCTCCACAGGTCTCTGGTTTAGCTCCTTCATATTTTTCTTTTGTAGAAAGAAAAGTCAAAGTCGAACAGTTCAACAGCTCGGGAACCTAATGGTTTTCCCTCTGATGCCTCAGCCAACTCCTCTCTCCTCCTTGAGTTCCAAGGTGAGTTGCCTCTGTGTGTCTTCTTTGCAGGAAATAAAGATCCGAGGTGAGCTCACAGGAGTAAGAGGAGGAGCTCTGAGAAGAGCAGTGCTGGGGTTTGCCTGGGTCTTCCTTGAGATCACACCTAGCCCTGCAGGGCAGAGGTGGGCAGCTGCCACATGAGAGCCAAGGTTAGGGGTCTAAAGCTACATGACTAGTAGCTGACAGACTCCCGTCAGGGCCTGTTTTTCTGGGTCAGTGTATTTTTTTAAAGAATTAGAATTTTCTTTCTTTCTTTCTTTCTTTTTTCTTTTTTTTTTACTTTTTGGAAGCTATATCCCTAGCCCCAGGGCGTGTGTTTTACTGTGGTGCCTTAGCATAGATCACCAAAGCCAGCCCTGCCCGGGCTGACCTGCAGCCATGTCCTCACCTTCTCATCCCTTGACAGTCATTGTTGACATAACCCTTTCACTTCAGTTTCTCATCTTTTATCCTTCTATCAGCCTGTGATCTAGACCAGACACTTGTTATCATCCCTATTTAAGGAAACTGATGCTCAGAGAAGAGAGCCTGTTGACTCTCATGGGGACAGAGCTTCAGTCTTTTTATGATAAACACCACTTCTGTTTTAGCATGAGACATAGCGGTCTCTATAGGTATGAAGATGAGGGTGGGCTTAGGACTTTGCCTTCAAAACTAGACCTGGCACCAGCCCAGCCTGCAGTTTCCCCTCCCACCCTCCCTCACCTGACCAAAGTCAGAGTAAACAAGGAGGAGAATGCAGGCAAGGGGCCTTCAGCTCTGGGTGGAGTTCAGTAACTGTGAAGCCTTGGGAGACACAGGGGTTCCATTCCTTGGTCTGGCCATCTCTGTGGGCTGCAGGGTGCACAGGGACCAACAGCAGCATTGAAAGAGGGTGGGGATTTCCCCTGAGGGAGCCAGGGAGCCAGGGAGAGGAAGGCACGGTACACACAGCACCTGGCACAGGTGCCATGAGCGGAACCCGCTCGTAGGTCAGCAGTAGCTAGGTGGAGCCAAGGGTGGGAGTGGAGGAAGAACAGGCCTCAAGGCCAGAGAGCAGAAAGGACTTTGGAGTTGGGATAGGACTGTCTTACATCTGCTCTAAGAAGCAGTGGAGCAGTGGAGCGTGAAATCATTCTTTAGGCAGCTGGGACCCATCCAAGGATTTGGAAAGATCACACAGACAGTGGTGTGACTGTGTGAGACCAACGGCGGGACAGGTAGGTGGCTGTCACAGAAAGCCATGCCAGAGTTATTGAGCCCTGAAAAGAGCAGCAGAAAAGGAAGGAGCAAGCACAGGTGACCTCTGAGAGGAGATGACATCTGGTTTGGTGACTAGCTGCAGGAGGGGCGGGGAGGGGAGCTGTGGACACCCAGGGTTTTAAATTAGATGGTGGTTCACAGTGTTCAGACAGAGCTCCCCGGTAGTGGCTCCACATCCCTGGGGCAACCAGGTAGCTGAAGGGCCTGAATGACCACCTCCAGATGCCACCCAAGAGTGCCAGACAAGATTGTATCATTTTCTGTGTAGTGTGAAAAATTGGGAAGCACTGACCACTGGTGCAGCTCTGCCCTCTGTTCTTTGTCAGTGAGAAAACGCCAGGTCCAAGTTGTAAGTGGTATCAGTAAGGAAGCCAGCCATTAAATGAGCATAACTTGACCTTCCCAAAGTGTAAATCCTTCTTCAAGTTAAAGATTTTTGCTGCATCTGATGCTTATGATAATAGGTTATGAAACAGAAAACATGTTAATCAACAGCAGATAATTTGCTGTGCATAGAAACCCACGTGGGTCCACCTTTTCAGGGGGTGTCTTCAGCAGTGCTCATTGTACCCATGGTGTCTGTGGCTGCTTATGGAGATGCCAGGTCCTAAGCTCCTTACTGAGCTCCTCTTGAGGAAAATGCCCACCCCAGTTGTTGCTTTTGCTGTTTGATTTTCAGATGAAAACAGCAACCAGAGTTCTGTGTCTGACGTCTGTCAGCTCAAGGTGGACAGCAGCACTAGCTCGAGCCCAAGTCCCCAGCAGAGTGAGTCCCTGAGTCCAGCACACACCTCCGACTTCCGCACTGATGACTCCCAGCCCCCTACTCTGGGCCAGGAGATCCTCGAGGGTGAGTTGGGGTGACCCAGGATGAGCATCAGGGAGGGTCTTTACCTCTGGACTTGACATTTCTCTTCTTTGGATTAGAGGTTAAAGAAACCCAGTGCAGGGTACACACCTGTAATCCAGCCACTCAAGAGACTGAGGCAGGAGGATTGAAAATTTCAATGCCTGGTACTGTTGGGGGGAAAAAAAAATAGGGCTGGGGATGTGGCTCAGTGGTTGAGTGCCCCTGAGTTCAATCCCTGGTACAAAAAAAAAAAAAAAAAAAAAAAAAACAAGAGTGTGAAACTAAGAGCCTGGCAGCATCTAGCTATTTGGTAACCACTCAGGATATTTTGAGGAATGACTGTATTTTATCCCTTCACAAACTGAAGAGAATAGGAAGTACAGTTGCATGCTGGGCTCTGTGTAATGGGCTTTTGGCATTTGATTCCTGGCATGATCCTCTCAAAAACCTTACAAGATAGCAGCTACTGTCTCCATTTCACAGTTGAGGAAGGTGGAGACTTAGAAAGGTTAAATCTGTGTCCAGGAGCATAGAGCTGGTAACTGGAGGACCTGGATGTAGGTTTAGGTCCTTCCAATGTCAGAGTTCCTTTTCTTTGCCCTGTGTCGTGCTAAGAAGATGCAAGCACCTGTGCATGTCTTTGGCCCCCATCAGCTTCTGCTGTTCTGTCACCCCTTAACATCAGGCCTCAGAATGGAGTTTCTCCCTCTGTGAAAAGTGCCAAGTGCAGCTAAGACTCAATTGTACTTCTTCCTGCCTTGTACCTCCTGTCTGACCCCAAGGCAGCTCTCATAAGACCAGGAGGCTGAGTTAGGATTGTGACGTTGCAGCTGGCAAGTGGCAGGATGAGCTACTGTGTGGGTTGCAGGTGTCCAAGGGGGGACCAGGCTCCCCAGCCAGCACTGGTGGTGGCCCTCTGTGACATAGCCATACTTTACTACCCTCAGTGGCTGCCCCCTCCCCCCAGACCTGGCCCAGTGAGACCTTGCACATTTGCTTCCTGGCTGGTGTTCTTCCCCCCTCTCTACCTATATCATAGGAAATCTCCTGCCAGCTTGAGGCTGAGATGCCCCCTTGAGCTCTGCTGCCCTCGGGCTGACCTTGCTGTTCTTTCAGAGCCCTCCCTGCCTGCCTCTGAAGTTGCTGATGAACCTCCCACCCTCACGAAGGAAGAGCCAGTCCCACTAGAGACACAGGTGAGGTGTCCCTTTGGCTTTTCACATTTCTAAGGGAAAAAATAAAGACAGCCGACCAGCGGCTGGGTTGCTAGCTTGGCACATGTTATGGAAGGGGCAAAGGCAGGGCAAGAGGCGAGTCGTCTGCCAGGAGGTCAAGGTGAGTGTTGGGGTTGTAATACAGGTTTATGGGCAGGTTTGATGAGAGGGATGGCCCTGTCACTTGGTATTCTTGCTGCTCCTAGATTGCAGAGGAAGAGGAAGACTCAGGTGCCCCGCCCCTGAAACGCTTCTGTGTGGACCAACCCCCAGTGCCGCAGACAGCATCCGAAAGCTAGCACTGTCCCAGAGCCCTCGCCTCCTGGCCCCTGCCTCTATTTATTGCATTCTGGTTCTGGCCATGCCGTGTTGCTGGGGTAAGGGCAAGCACCGGGGTCCAGAGTCTGCACTTGGGAGCCTTCTGGGCTGGACTTGGGGTTGGAGCATCATCTTCCTGTCCCTGGCACCTATGTCTGTTTGCTCTGAGAAGAGGAGCACTCATGTCGTTTTGCACCCCAAGTAAGCTGGAGCATCAGCCATCCCAAGGTTCATCTGTCACCTCCAGGAAGCATTCTCTGCTCCAGAACCTCTGGACTGAGCTGTTGCACTTCTTTGAAGAGAAAGAGATGTGGAAGGCACCCTCTGGAGAGGAGAGTGCCTAAGGTTACTTGAACTTGAATGGAGACTGTAGATTCATGGACTTTCCCACAGGGCTAGGGCCCTGTAGGCTGCTGTTCTGTTAGAGAAGGACTGGGTAGAGACACGGGAGGGCAGGAAGGAAGGGCAGAAAGTCCATATACATTTCCTGCCTCTCCTGGGCTCTCTAGCTGCTGACAGTCCTGTGCCCCTCTGGAACTGCCCTGTTCCCCCAACATACACACATGCGCACACCAACGCACACATGCACACAGCTTTCTCTGTACCTGTCCATTTCGTTCCAGCTTCCCCTGCCTCCTGCCACACTTTACCTAGCAGGGATCTGAGGTCTGACAGCAGTACCCACACCCACAGTACTTCAGCTCACACTTTCTAGGAAGTCCCCTTTTCTTTGAAATCTGCATGTTTAATTGAACTTTGTGATTTTATTTTTTGTTTCAAAAAAGTTTAAGAAAATGAAAATGGGCAACAGCAAGTGAAGACATATTTTAGCACTGAATAGAATATTTTTAAAATTAAACTATTTGAAATACGTCTTGTTTGAATCTGTGCTCGTTCTTGTAGGTTGTGGGGGCAGGGCTGGTAGCATGGCAGCCAGGTGCTGAGCTAGCCCTATTGGTGTCTTGCTTCCAGGGTGCACTTTCTGAGAGAATCATCAGAGTTGGCATGGAGTGGCAATTGTACCTTTTTCCCTGTGCACAGGGAATACAACTAGTGGGCATGTTTTCCACAGCCACATGTACGTAGGAGGGATTTGTGAGTTCATTATTTTACTTTTTTAATTATAAGATAGCTATGCACAGTGGTGCACACCTGTAATCCCAGTGATTTGGGAGGCTAAGGAGGAAGATCATAGGTTCAAAGCCAGCCTCGGCAAGTCAGCAAGGTCCTAAGTTACTTAGTGAGACCCTGTCTCCAAAAAAAGGACTGGGGATGTGGCTCAGTGGTTAAGCATCCCTGGGTTCAATCATCCCTGGTACCAAAAGAACTCTGGTAAAATACACAAAGAGGCATGCACATGCGCAAGAGGGAGGGACACAAAGAGACACAAACTGGGATTTAACCTGGAGCATTTTGCCTCTGAGCCACATTGCCAGCTCTTTTATTTTGCGACAGGGTCTTGCTGAATTACCAGGGCTGGCCTTTAACTTGCTATCCTGCCTCAGCCTCCCAGGTAGCTGGGATCATAGGCATGTGCCACCATGCCCAGTGACATGTACTCTGTGTGTGTCCCGCATGAGTGAGCTGTGCTCACGCTGGGCTCCGTTGTCTCCAGCCCACTTTCAGCTCTCCCAGCACGTGCAGTCCAGCGGTGCTAACTATATCCTTGATGCTGTGCGGCCACCGTCACTGTCCAGCCCAGAAGTTTGTCATTACCCCAGAGACCTCCTAACCAATAATAAGCACTCCATTTTTCCCTCCCTCCAGCCCTGGGCAACCACAAATCTGCCCTCTGACCATGAATTCTTTCTTGTTCTGATTCCAAAGGAAAACCAGAGAGTCATGGTTGGAAAGAATTCTACATTCTCCATGTTCCAAGAATTTGAGTATTGTCTGAAGCAGTTCCTCTCATTTCTCGTAGGGGCTCCAGGTATCATGATGAAACCAGAACACAGAGTTCTACTGCCTATTATCTTTAAAAGTTTTTTTTTTTTAATTATTTATTTATTTAAACTTTGGGTTTTCATTTCCCAGAAGAAAAGAGGCATAGTAGAAGAAAGAGAGGTTTGATCCTATGGGAATCAAGACCGAGACTAAGTCCTCCTGTCTTTTCCTTAAAGATTATTTAGAGCCCTCCAGTGTGGGACAGATGGATGGATGGATGTGTCCTATTGCAGGTTGGAAAGCTGTCCAGGAGAAAAATGTTCAGTTTTCAACCCCATCGCATATCATGTTGTGCCACCATCATTTGGAGAAGGAAGGAGAGCCTAGCGTCCTGGGGATGTGCTGTGATCCCAGCAACACAGGAGGCCGAGGCAGGAGGATCGCAAGTTAGGGACACCCTGTCTCAAAACATGAAGAGGGCTGGGGATGTGACTCAGTGGTCAGGCACCCCTGGGCTCAATCTCCACTACAAAGAAAAAGGAAAGGGACAAGGTTGTATAGATGCCTTGTCAGTCCCCACCACATAGTCCCCCACCATAAGTGATGAGGAGGAGGAGAAAAGAGAACCCAGCAAAGCAAAAGCAAGGGGAGGGAGGGGGAGAGAAGGAGAGAGTGCGAGCTCTTCTAAAAATGTTAACACTATTAGGTTGTCAAAGGAGTGTCAGATCCTGAAACTCTTGTGTGTGGTACCTGAAATAAGGTGGGGTGTGTGTGTGTGTGTGTGTGTGTTTGTGTGTGTGTATTGGGGATGAACCCAGGGCTGTACGCATGTTTGACAAGCACTCTACCACTGAGCTCTGTCTTCAGCCCAAGATGGCCTTCATGTGTTTAAACAAAGGAAAGTATTGAAAGTACAATGAATAAGAGACTAAAAAATGACCAGGCAGATTTGAGAAGGAACCTATACAATTTCTTTTTTGTATGGGGAATGGGTACTGAGGATTGAACTCAAGGGCACTTGACCACTGAGCTACATCTCCAGCCTTATTTTGTATTTTTTATTTAGAGACAGGGTCTCACTGAGTTGCTTAGCGCCTCACAGTTGCTCAGGCTGGCTTTGAACTTGTGATCCTCCTGCTTCAGCCTCCTGGGATTACATGTGTGTGCCACCATGCCTGGCCGAGGAACCCATACAGTTTCTATAAATGAAAAACAGTTAAGGAAATAAAATGTCAGACAAGAATAAGCAGTAGTGGAAAATAGCAAGGGGAGTTAGCAGCTGACATTCATGGAGACTGCATTCATAGAGCTGGGAAAGCAGGAAGTCAGGAATTCCATCCATCAGGGACCAGTCCCTCTGTGTGGGACCACAACAGACACAAGTGTTCTAGATTCCAAAGTAGAGAGAGCCTACAAAGGAACATGTAGGACGATGGAAAAGATACTATGGAAACCCTCTCTTTCACTGACTTCCACTTTTATCATTGAAATTCAGGCTAGTGGCCTCTACCACCATCTTGAAATTGATAAGAATTGGGAAGATGAGAAGAAAGAAGAAAAGTCAAGGACTGAGCCACGAGTTCTTCATGAACGTGTCAGTTCCCTCTGGGCAGTGGTAGGCCCTGTCCTTAATGCACATTTCAATGACCTGAGCCTGCCTAACAGTGCACTGAATGTGGGGAGCACTGAAGATGGACAGCAACTGAAGGCTGGAAAGGGCACAGGCACATGTTCAGTGGGACAGAGCTTTTCAGAGGTGATGAGGCCACAAAGGTCCCTTCCTGGTTAGTGAGGCAAAAACTGTCATAAGGAGGCCTCACACCATTCTGCCTGTGCTACCGAGGACACAGCCCTCCTTTCTGGTCAGTGCAGCACCCAGTGGCCACTGTGGAAGTAGAGAGCAGCCCTGAACCAACGAAAATCAAAGCTGCCCACCTCCATTTCGGCCTCCCTAGCCTCCACAGCTGTGAGGAAATACATGCTGTCCTTTATAATAATCAGTCTCCAGTATTTGCGTCTGGCACTGTGGGTTGTGCCCAGGGGGATCTACCATTGAGCTACATCCCCAGTCCTTTTTATTTCAAGACAGGGTCTCAGTAAGTTCCCCAAGCTGGCCTGGCCTTGTGGTCCTCCCCCGTGGCCTCCTGAGTTTTTTAATGTCTACCTTGTTCCAGCTTTGGCCAATTAGAGTCCCTCTATGCCGTCTCCTGTGCCCTTTGAACATTTCCTCATGATTCTAGCAATTCCTTACTTTTGGGTACAGGATGTTAAAAGACTCACTTTGAACATTGCCAGCCCCATTCATTTTCCCAGGGAGCTCTGCATCCTTTCAGCAGGGAATATTTAGCAACCTAAATAAACTTTGCTAATGAAGAAAAAATAAAAATTAAAAAAAGGAAGTAGACTAAGGACAGATTTTGGAGCTCTGTGCAGATCAGGCTATGATTGGGTTTATTCCATTGGCCTTAGGAAGCCAACCATTGGGAGTGATGGGATACTGTGGAGAGGGAGAACAACTGGAAGGATATTTACATGGTGTGTTTGTCTTTTTTTTTTTTTTTTAGTACCAGGGATTGAACTCAGGGGCACTCAACCACTGAGCCCCATCCCTAGTCCTATTTTGTATTTTATTTAGAGACAGGGTCTCACTGAGTTGCTTAGCACCTCACTTTTGCTGAGGCTGGCTTTGACTTGCACTCCTCCTGCCTCAGCCTCTGGAACCACTGAGATTACAGGTATGTGCCACAGCGCCCAGTTGTGTCTGTACTTGTTTAGAGGAGTTGTATAGTCCTGTCAGTCTGAGGATAGAGCAGTGATAGTATGCAAGTGAAAAAGGTGAAATAAAGTGAGAAAGATGGACGCAATACAGGAAACAAAATAAGAAAGAAAATGTAATCAGTCCACGATGTGAATCATCTGTGAATCGCATATAACCATAAGTTTATATACTGCCCATTGGTTTAACTGATCATAATATAATTTCGGGGATATGTTTGTATACATGTGTGGTGTTGGGGAGAATATAACAGATGGCAAAGACCAAAATAACAAATTTATTCATGAAGCAGGAAGGCCTCCATCCTACAAAATAGAATGAAAGCTCACATAGGGCAAGAGCAGCCAGGCATGGGTGACTCAGTGACTTGGGAGGCTGAGACAGGAGGATCAAAAGTTTGAGGACAGCCTCAGCTATTTAGCAAGACCCTGTCTTAAAAAATGAAAAGGGATGGGGATATAGTTCAGTGGCAAAGCACCCTGGATTCCATGCCCAGTACCAACAGAAAAAAGAAAGAATCTCCATTGGGCAAAAGCAGAACACTGATTTTAGAAGATAGGTACAAGAAAACGATTATAGGGGGGAAAAAAAGCTGATTGATTAACATCAGGTTACTTCTTTGTGAGGGTTAAAGCACAAGGGACTTCCTTTTTACTTTGACTCAGGTGGATTGAAATATGATGTTTCCAGGAAAAATTGGTCAAATTGGGGCTTATTTTAAAATTTGGAAATGAGGTGACTCCATTCTGGCTTGGTCTGATCTGTTGGAGTCTGGTGAAGAAATTCAGTGTAAAACAACAGCCTCCCACAATTTTTGTTTAACAGAGGACTAAGTCTTCATCTTCCATGGAAAAAATTCAACAATATTTGAAACTGGAAACTGGGCTGGGCATGTATATAGCCCAGTCATAGGCTACATGCTTGGCTCTGGGCCCACTCCCCAGTGCTGTGAAACAAGTGCATAAAATAGCAAAATATTTGTTATTTAGAAATGTGGAGGTAAGGTTGGGCGTGGTGGCCCACACTTGTAATCCCAGCCATTTGGGAGGCTGAGGTAGAAGGATCACAAGTTCGAGGCCAGCCTCAGCAACTTAGTGAGACCCTGTCTTAAAAAATAAGAAGGGCTGGGGATGTAGCTCAGTAGTAAAGTGCCCCTGGGTTTAATCCCCATTACAAACCAAAACAAAACAAAAAGGAAATGTGGAGGTAAATACCAGAGGAAACAGGTTAATGAGTTAAAAATGGAAGTCTGGTGGAGCAGACAGCAGGCAGGGGAGGTTGCTTCTGGGCTGCTTCATGTAAAACTATTTGATATGTTTTTGAACTATGTTTATGTTTCTTTTTAGAATTATGTATATTTTATGGACTAAGACACCATTTTAATGCAACTTAGAACATATGAAAGCAGAACATATGACATCAGAGTTGGCATGGTGGCTCACACCTGTAATTCCAGCCACCTGAGAGGCTGAGCAGGAGGATCCAAAATTCAAGGTCAGTCTGGGCAACTTGGCGAGACCCTATTATTGCAAAATAAAGATTTAAAAAGGGATAGGGATGTAATCCATGGTAGAGCACCACTGGCTTCAATCCCCAGTATCATAAAAAAAATAGAGCAGTTATTATAGTAATGACAAAAGAATGTAGGAGGGACCCTATCAGGATGGTAGGAAGGGGAAATAGTTCAAGAATTTAAGCAGGTACATTTGACATTCCCTGGTTGACCTGTGGCTGCAGAACTCAAGAGAGAGATGGAAGTAATCAGTAGAAATAAGTCTGAGTCTCAGCCTCCACCTTTTTCTTGTGGTCTGCAGCCACAGTTCAACCAGGGGCAATCAGTAGAAATAAAACCCACCAAGCTTCCATGGGTTTTCTCCCCCACTATTTGAATGAACTAATAGGGCAGAGACTCAAATGGGTTCTGCTCAGCAAGTCTCACCCTCTACTACCACTTTCCTCAGAGCTTCCTGATGTGTTCTAGATGGCTGTCCAGCGCCTGGAGCTCATCCCTGACTTCCACGTATGTAGAACCCTGCCTCTCCAGCACTGGAGTAGACTGTGGTCCATAGCAGTTCCAAGTGCTAAAATGACTTTGATGCCTAGACGCCCAGTTCTTGTGTGTCATAGATTTTTTTGTTTTTTGTTCTTGCTGTGAGACAAGTACTCTACTACTGAGTCACACCTCTAGCCTAGATGTGTTTTTGAAATATAAAAAAATTTCCATCATTTGTTTCTTAATGTTTGTGGAGTCTTTACTTTGTCTGCTTGAAGTCTGCTGTTGGGTATCTGTTCCTGCTGAGGTCTGTCCTGTTATGGAGCTCCACTAATCTTGTTCCACTTAAGCCCTTAGTATCACTGCCACCCAACTGCAATTCCATTCTAAGTGGTCACTCCAGTTCAACCAACACAGTGGCCAGGATGACCGCTTCCTCTGCCACTCTTATTGGATACTTTTCTTTCCTTGGTACTGGGGATTTGTGAGAAATGACAGTCCAGTGCTCCATTTTCAGAATACAGCCGTAATTGGACCCAATTGTAGCCATTTTAATTATAGCCCTTCACTTTGATCCCCCCAACTTTAAAATTAGCTAATCGGGTTTATTGTACCCAAGCTCCTCCAAACAGGGCAAAGGGCAATAATAAAAGTGGTTGGCCTGTCTACCCCTGCCGGCTCGCTAGCCAGGTTTCTGCAGACACCCTTCTAGCAGGAGCAAATGCCTTACCCATCCACTTCTGAGCATGTTTGGTTGCTTGCAGTATTTCTAACAGGATTGAACCCAGGGGTGCTAACCACTGAACCACATCCCCAGTCCTGTTTTAAGACATGGTCTCTTAAGGCTTCAAGTTACTGAGGCTGATATTGAACTTGTGATCCTCCCGCCTCAACTTTCCCAGTTGTGGGGATTACAGGCCTGCGCCCCATGCCTCGACCACCTGACCCAGTCTGATGTACAGAAGTTTTCATGGTCTTCAGCCTGCTGTTCTCTTGGCCTAGAATGTTTGGCCCTCATTTCTCTGTCTAGAGAACTTTTTCTCTTTTTGCAATCCCATGCCATATCCTCTGAGAAGACTTCTCCCACTCATCTTCAAAGAAATGGCTACCCGGCTGGGGTTGTAACTCAGTGTAAAAGCACCTGGGATCACCTGGGTTTGATTCTCAGCACCACATATAAATAAAGGTCCATGGACCACTGAAAAAAGAAAAAAGACATGGCTCCTGAAGGAAAATGGGCTCCCTTCTCCCTAGGTGATCAGAGGAGTCTTCATCAGTGATCAGGTGGCCTCTGACCAAGAATTTGGTGGGAAGATTTTACCTTTCTTTCTTGCAATTCTGGGGATCAAATCGAGGGCTTCAAGCTATCAGGCAAGTGCTCTACCAACTGAGCTACCGCCTATCCCGCCCCCAGGTTTTCGCTGTTACTGTCCTTTAATTAAATTTACTTATATGCGGTGCTGAGAATGGAACCCAGTGCCTCACACATGCTAGGCGAGGGCTCTAGTACTGAGCCACATCCCCAGCCCCCAGATTCTCTTTTAAGTGAGAAGAAAAGGAGACAAGGGTCCGGCAATGGCAGGCCACATTCAGGGACCTAGCAACGTAGCCCTGTTGAACAACAGGCTGAGAAGTGTATCCTGGGGCCACTGAAAAATCTTTGAACTAAGAAAGACCATTTAATAAGGAGAGGATTTAATCAGCGCGTTTCTGGTTATGTCCAGATTCTGGACTCTGTAGGTGTCGGCTGCAGCCGCTCAGGCTCTGCGCCCTCCGGCATTCGGCCGCTTTCTCGCTGCGCACTTATCACAGAACTCTTGATTTTTTGCGTTTGTTATATTTTTAGGGCAGTCTCTCCTCTTGTTTTTTTCCCCCGAGAGCATCCAGCACAGCGCCAGGAACTTCGTTGGGTGATGGTGAGAACACAACTGATGGATGAATGCACGTATTCTGAGACGTCCTTTAACTTCTCATTCCGAAGACCCTCCTATGTTACCCTTTCCAACAAGCCTCGCCTAGGAACAAGCGGAATACTATCTCAACCACACTCTCGTCCACAAGTTAACTTTGGGGTGAGCAAGGCTGGGGCTCAAGCCGTGCTTGGGCAGCACCTCTACTTGGGGAAGGTCTCTGGAGCGATTCCCGCCAACACCTCCTCGAAGCCCAACCCCACCCAAGCATTCCCGGGCGTGGCCCAGAGCGGCCCCTTTAAGAAGGGGGCGGAGCACAAGTGGAAAGACAAAGCCCCTGGCCGCGAGCTCCCCCCTCCCCCCTCCGGCGCACCACACGGACAGTGGTGCCCGGATGTCGATGTCGCCGTCGGTGACAGATGGCGCAATGTCTGTATGTGTGTAGGAGCATCACTGGCCTGACCTCCTTTAGTTCGCAGCCTTTCGGTTCCCGCAGTCCCCGACATTTAACTCCGCCGCTGGTGGCCCGTGAGCCTGTCACCAGCGCTTACATAACGTGACCTTTCACCTCTTCAGACTGCCCTCTAGTGCGCTGCAACCCAACTACGCAGCGGGGGCAGCGGGGCGGGACCCAGACGCAGAGCGGCAGCTGCTCCGAGCCAATAGGCAGTGAGCGCTGACCAGCTGTCCGCCTATTGGAGCATTCGCTATCGGCGCCACAGGGGAGCAAGTTAGTGTGTGCGCTAGCCCGGCGGGGGGAGGAGGGGAATCTCCCGCCATTTTTCAATAATTTCCTCCGGTGCCGCTGAGGAGGAGTCGTGACTGCCGGCAGTGGGGATCCGTGGCGAAGGTTGGCCGGGGTGGGCTGCCGAGACGCGCAGCGCTGCGCGTAGGAGCTCTGCGCCCTTGCGTGGCGCCCCATGGCGCTCGCGCGGCCGCGCCGGCAGTGAGGGAGCGGGAGTTCGCGCCGCCCTCTCACCCCTCCCCTCCCCCACTGCCGGGAGCCAGCGCTCGCGCGGGGCCGCGGGGCCTAGTGCTGCGCCGCGGGCCGGGAGGACCGCCGCCGCCGCGATGGCGCCGCTGCTGGGCCGCAAGCCCTTCCCGCTGGCGAAGCCGCTTCCCGGGGAGGAGCCGCTCTTCACCATCGCGCACACGCAGGAGGCCTTCCGCACCCGGGAGTATCCTTTTCCAGCCGGCGCCGCGGGCCGGGCGGGCGCGGGGCGGTCGGGGGGCTCGGCACCGCGCGGGGGGCAGCTGTCAGCGCGCCCGGCCGCCGCGGGCCCGCGCTTCGGCTCGGCCCGCAGCTCCGGGGCCCGCGAGCGGGCCGCTGGCTGCCGCGGCGGGGCCGCTCACTTTGTCCCCGGGCCCGGCGACGGCGAGCGCACCTCCTGCCCGTTCCGCCTGGCCGTAGGCCCCGAGCGCCGGAAAGCGGGACTGGCTTGGCGCTTTTTTTTTTTTTTTTTTTTTAATTTAAATGAAGTCGTCAGCTCAAGTTTTAGGAATCTTGCACCCGCGCAGCCTCGTGATCCGGCTGGCGCCGGCCGGGACCGAGTCCCCAGCCCTGCGGGGGCGCCGGGGCTCCAGCGGACCTCGGGCCGGGCTGAGCTGACAGCACCGCGGGCGCAGGACCGGGGTGCATTTCCAGACCTGCCGGGGAGGCGGGAGGAAAGCCGCTCCCGCAGCCCTGGCCCTCCCCTTCCCTCGGAAGACGGAGGTTGGGAATTTTCAAGATTTGAAATTGGTGTTTGCTTTTTTAATAAGATAAAAATGTGGAGACGTACTTAAAGGGTTTGCGTTGTGTTGGGAACACTAGGCTGCTGTTGTAGATGGGAAGCCGAGGCTCTCTGCTCGTTTGTTCGGAGAGCTCTGCCGCTAGCCTGGGCTTTCAGACTTTTCATTTTACTTTAAAGGCTGTGCGATGCTGGGGATGGAACCCAGGGCCTCGCGCGCTGCCGAGCGCCACACCACTGAGCCAGCATCTCCAGCCCTGGTGGATGGCTTTTATTTTACTTTTTTTTTTTTTTTAATATGGATGCTAGATCTATCATTTTAAAGTTTACATCTTAAAAGAAGATTTCTGCATCAAGCTTTCACGTATCCCTAGTTTTATCAGCCCTCGTCTTTTTTTTTTTTTTTTGTACCAGAGATTGAACCCACAGATGTGTTTAACCTCTAAGCCAACTCTCCAGCCCTTTTATATTTTTAATTTTGAGACAGGATCTTGCTGCATGGATTAGGGCCTTGTTAAATTGCTGAGAGTGGCTTTGAATTTGCAATCCTCCTGTCTCAGCCTCTTGAGCCTTTGGGGTTACAGACCTGCGCCACCAGGCCTACTCTTTGGAAAGACTAGATTTCTTATTTTGTGTGTGGCAGCATTGGAGCAAGTGTCCAGGTGAGCCCTTTAATTTCTCCTTAATCTTTGCGTTAATGTAGTACTTGGTAGGATAATCTCATTCTTGTTTGTGAGTGCAGTTTGTGAATGTTGGGTGTTTACACACAAAGAGACTTGGAAAGTGAGTCTGGGCAATAAGAATTCTTTTGATGAAATATATGTATAATATCTTGGAGCAGAAATTAATTTTGGAGATGGTGGAGCCTTGCCTGGTTTGCCAAGTGGGCCCAAAGAGTTGAGGATGACTTGTTAAAGGTCACATGCTCTGTAAATGATGTCAGGATTATAATCCAGTGCCCTTCCTGCCTAGTCCCTTCTAAGTATTTTGAGAGAAAGAGAAATGCCACTCCTTTTTATTTTTTTCCTCTTTCGGTGCTGGGAATTGAACTCACAGCCTCAGCTGTTTTCCCTACCATTGAGCTACATCCCTATTCCTTTTTTCAATCCCCAGTGCCATCAGAAAAAGAAAAAGAGAGAGAGACAGAGAGACATGCTTAGGGAAGAGTTAAATTCCAAGTCGAAGAGGTAGTGAGTTAGGTGAAAATGGCCATGGATAGCTAAATTAGTACTGGCAACAAAGGCTTTTCATGTCACTCAGTGAAATCATTGAAATATATACATGTATATGTCTGTGAGTATGTATATATGTAAATGTAAAAAGACTTTTTTGATGATAATTAGAAACTGTAATGTGAAATATTATGTATTTTGTAAGCATTCTTCATTTTTTATTTCCCATACAAGCATTTAGAACTCTTTTTTAACAAAGGAGTTCTTTAAGAGCATTAGATTTAGGGGATAAATTGCTCTCTTGGGAATGTCTACAAGTGGAAACACTTTGAGGATGGGTTTTGAACAATTGTACTGTATGGTTGGCAGGTTGGCATATTTCTTTATTAGGCTATTAGTGGTTTCATAGAGGAGAACAAATACATGGTTGAGTAACAACTGCATTTGAACTGTTATTCTTAATTTATATTTATGGCTATATTTTTAATAGTATTCAATATTTTAATTTTCTCTTTTTTTTTAAATTAATTTTTATTGTAGGTTGTTCAAAACATTACATAGTTCTTGATATATCATATTTCACACTTTGATTCAAGTGGGATATGAGCTCCCATTGTACCCCATATACAGATTGCAGAATCACATCAGTTGCAGAACCATTGATAATTTTCTCTTAATACTCACTTTTCGGGGGGGGGTGCATCAGGGATTCAACTCAGGGGCACTCGATCACTGAGATCACTGAGCCACATCCCCTAGTCCTATTTTTGTATTTTATTAGAGACCGGGTCTCACTGGGTTGCTTAGCACCCGGATAAATTGCTGAGGCTGGCTTTGAACTCTGGATCCTCTTGCCTCCCCCTCCTGAGCTGCTGGGATTATAGGCATGCACCACTGTGCTCGACCTTTAATACTCACCTTTTAATTGCATATGTACTCCAGAAAATTTATATGGTATTTTACTGACTTAAAGCTGTGAGTTAGTATGGAAGGTACAGTGTACATCTTCACTAAACTTAAAAGAGTTGTAAATAATTTATATATGTAATGACTGGGTGTTATATTGATTATGTTGAATATATTATGGATTTGAATTTATGGTTTTACTTCCCAGGGTAGTACCACAGGCAAGACACTACATGTTAGTTGAAGAATGTGAAATTTTTCGGAGCAGTTCTTGATGTGATTATTTGACAGTAGGCTGATGATACACTGACTGTAATGAAGCTAGATTTTAAGCAGGAACTGAAGCTACAAACAGCTTGCTGTAAATTAGTATTTTTGTTCTGTTGATTCAACTATCATAATTACTAAAGTTTAGAAAATTAATTTATGATCTTTGTGGCATTATTCATACAGTTAATTTGCCTCTAGACAAGAATGACTAGAGCATTTTATTTATTTATTTACCAAAGAAGCTTTACCATTGAACTACAAGCCCCAACCCTTTCTGTTTTTTTGAGACTGGGCTAAGTTGCTTAGTGTCTTGCTAAATTGTTGAGGCCGCCCTGGAACTTGCAGTCCTCCTTCCTCAGTCTCCGAGTTGCTGGGATTACAGGCAAGCCCCATGGCTTCAAGTACTTTATTGAAAGAAACAATCTTTACCAGGCTAAAGAGAACAAAGCAGCTGTATATTGTGGTGAGGAGGTAGCTGGCTCTTGAAGTCATAAAAAAGTAGATGCATAATGAGATGATCTATGATTTGAAAATATCTTATCATTTATAGCTTACACAACCTTTGGAGAATTGCTTTGACATTTTGTCTGCAATTATATGTGCAGGAGTTGCTGGAACATAAAAACCTCAATTGGCATTTGCTCTGAGTGGTTATTTGAGAATGAGTGACTTATTTTGGTAACCTAAAATCTGAAATAGGATTTAGAGACAGCTGACTCAGTATCCTTCTAATGGGCTTTTTTTCTTGTCTTTTTTTTTTTTTTTTTGGCTCTACTGGGGATTGAACCCAGGGATGTGCTACCACTGAGCTATATTCCTACCTCTTTTGTTTTTTATTTTGAGATAAGGTCTTGCTTAGTTGCCCGCTGGACTTCATTTTATATCCTCCTGCCCTAGTCTCTTGAGTAGCTGGGATTATAGGTATTGGTCACTGGCAGAACACCTTTTTTGTATTCTAAGACCTAGATTGAAGCAGTCTCTGTGTGTGATATGCCTTTCTAGCAGTAAAGAGAAAGATCTGGAGGAAAACATAATGGCTTTTTAAGCCTCTTCCTATAGGTGGCATATCTCACATCTGTTCATATCTATTGGTCAAAGCAAGTCCCAAGTGGGTGGGGATGTACATTCCTCTTCAAGAGGCATTGCAAGCCACAGGCAGTGGCTGGAGATGTAAAATCTTGTATAGGAAGCGGGTGAGTAGTTGGAATCAGTAATAAAATGTATTATATTTGAAGGTTCAGGTGATGTTTCCTGTAGAAAGTTTTTTTTGAAATTTAAAAGACAATTAGAATTTGGTTGGTTGAAGAATAGAGACTTATATATTTGTGGCAGAGAAGGTATGATGAGTTTATGAATGTGTAGTATGAATTTGAGGGTTCTTGGCTTTTTTTTTTTTTTTGGTACCAGGGATCGAACCTAGGGGCACTTAACCACTGAAGTACATCCCTAGCTCTATTTTTTTTTTTTTTTTTTAATTTAGAGACAGGGTCTCACTGAGTTGCTTAGGGTATTACTAAGTTGCTGAGGTTCGCTTTGAACTCTCAGTCCACCTGCTTCAGCCTCCCTAGCCACTGAGATTATCTTAACTTTTTTTGAGATGGGTCTCACTGTATTGCCCAGGCTGGCCTCAAACTTTTGAACCCAAATGATCTCCCTGCCTCAGCTTTTCAAGTTTAAATTGTTTTTGTCTTGTTTTGTTTGATGATACTGGGTGTTGAACCTAGGGTCTCACCCTAAGTGCTGATTGCTGAGTCACATCCCCAGCCCCTAAAGGTTCTTGATTTTAAGAATTTGAAAGAACTTTCGTATACCTAGAGTGAAGAAGTTATTTAGTAGTGAGTCATGTGAATAGGGCTGTGTCTTGTAGGCTTTTCTGAGATGGGGTAAGGAATTTGAACTTGGCCTTCATTTTAGTGAAAATTTTGAATAAAAAAAAAAGTAGGGAGATCACTGACTGCAGTGTCAAGAAGGGATCTTCAGCTTGGAGACTAGCTGCAAGTGACTAGACTAGTGAAATAATCTGGGCAATAGATGATGGTGGCCTGAGAAAAGTTACCAGCCCTTGAGGTGAAGTTCAAGAGATGGATTTGAGATAAATGAAGCAGATTTGGCAGAATTGCGATTGATTGGGGATTAGTCAAGGATGGTGTTTTCATTTGGATTTTAGTGCCATTCCCCAAAATAAAGAATTCTAGAAGAACAAGTTGTTTTTTTTACATAACATCTTTATTTTACTTTTTATGTGGTGCTGAGGATCGAACCCAGCGCCCCATGCATGCCAGGCAAGCGCATTACCGCTTGAGCCACATCCCTAGCCCAAGAACAAGTTTTTAATTTTGTTTTGTTTGTGAGTGGAATGAGATAGTGGAATATTCAGTTTGGACGTCTTATTGAGTCACTTATGCATATCCAAGGAAGTAACCACATTACTATTGGCTATATGGGTCTAGAATTCAGAGGGAGGTGACTAAGTTAGTATGAGAAGTTATTAGCATATAGATAATAATTGAAGTTACAGGAATGGATGAAGTGACCCAGCAGGAGAATGCTATATAGATAGCATAGATTTTTTATGGAAGGGGCTGTTGGAAAGGTGTGTATGAGGATAGATGGTACTTTCATTGTTGGAAAAAAACATAATCAATAAATATTTAGTATTTAAACATATCTGTAAAATATTCTCTATTTTTCTTTTAAAATTATTTTATAAATTACAGAAAATAAAACTTAACAAAATCTTATCATAATTTTTAATAAATTGGAGGTCAGAGAATTGCCTCCCTCAGGGAAGGAACATATTTGCACCTTAGGGGGCCTGAGGACAAACACCTTTTTTTTAATATTTTTTAGTTATAGATGGATGCAATATTTCTATTTTGTTTATTTATCTTTATGTGGTGCTGAGGATTGAACCCAGTGCCACAATCCCAGCCAGACCAAACACCTTTAAGTAAACAGGAGACATGAGTTTAAAAAACAAAGATTGGGGCTGGGGATGTGGCTCAAGTGGTAGCGCACTCGCCTGGCCAGTGTGCGACCTGGGTTCGATCCTCAGCATCACATACACATAAAGATGTTGTGTCCACCGAAAACTAATAAATAAATAAATAAATAAATAAATATCAAAAAAATTCTCTTTCTCTAAAAAAATAAATAAATAACAAAGATTGAGTAAGATAAGGGTTTAGGGTGAGAAGTACAAAGGACCAGAGAAGATTACTACAAAAGAGGCTACTTAAAATGTTTGAAAATGTTATGACTAGGTGAGAAAGCAGGGTGGATTAGATAATGGTTTGGTTATTGGAGAGAAAGGACTGACTTGAGAAATCTGTTAGTGGTTGAAGTTAGGGACTGAAGAGATGAGGATGATTTCCTGATGCCTGAGTTGGACACTAGCATCTGTGAGATTGGGACTGTCTGGTAAGGAGCAGTTTGGGAAGAAGGGAAAGTAGTAACAATGAGTCTAGTTTAGAAAATGTTGAACTGGAGAAATCACTGAGGCATCTTAGTGATGCCAGTCTTGTATACTGTGTTTACATGAGTCTACTTTTAAGGAGAATGAACTGGGCATATTATTCCTGCTTTTTAAAATAACTAATAATAAGAAATTAATTTTATCTATTTAGTATTGGGCATTTCACCACTAAACTACACCCCCAGTCCTTTATTTTCAAAAAAAAATTTTTAAAAATATATACATTATTATTTTAAAATATTTGTTTTTTAGGTGTAGATGGACACAACACAATGCCTTTATTTTTATGTGCTGAGGATCGAACCCGGGCCCCGCCCGTGTGAGGCGCGTGCTCTACCGCTGAGCCATAATCCCAGCTCTATAGTATTTTTTTAACATGGTGCTGAGGATTGAACCCAGGGCCTCACACGTGTAAGGCAAGAGCTCTACCGCTGAGTTACAACACTAGCCCCCTTTAGTTTTTTATTTAATTTTATTTTTTATTACTATATTTTCTACTGGGGATTGAACCCAGGGACACTGACCGCTGAACAATACTCCCAGTCCCCCTTTTTTGGATACTGGGTATTGAACTCGGGCACTTGACCATGGAGTCACATCCCTAGCTCCCACCCGTCTTTCATTTTTCTTGCTTTTGTTGGCCTTTATTTAATTATAGAAGAAAGTAAATACCTTTTCCTTTTGGGGCCATTTGTGTTTCTTTCTCTGTTAAGTGTGTGTCACATTTACCTATCTTGTTTTTTTTTTTTTTTCAGTTGTAGGTGGACACAATGTCTTTATTTTTATGTGGTGCTGAATATTGAACCCAGTGCCTCACACATTCGAGGTGGGCACTCTACCAATGATCTACAGCCCAGCCCACATTTACCTATCTTCTACTACATTTTCTTTTACATGGCCAGGGTATAAATCTTTGTAAACTTAGAAAAAACACCAATATTTGTAGTTTTATATACATATTTCAAATGAAATGCTCACTGTTTTCTAACATTGTTTATTGCTTGGAAAGACTCTTCATTATCAGAAAAGTTGAAATTTTCTAATTAGATAACACTCTCATGTACAAGTGATGATGTTGTCCTTTCTTTTCTTCCAGTGTCTATCTATACCTCTTGATGTTAGTTTTCTGATTCTGTGTCAGAACATTGAGAGGTGGGACATAAAAGGAGGAAAGACTAACTTGGCTCAGAGGTTTCAGTCCGTGATCGACTGGCTCCACTGCTTTGGGGCCTGTGGCAAGAAAAAACATCCTGGTGAGGAACATGTGGTGGCAGAGTTGTGCTAGTCAGGAAGGACAGAGAGGGAGAGGAAGGGGCAGGGGTTCCAATTTCCCCTTTAAGGCACACCCCATGTGACCTCACTTGTGTCTACTTGGCCCAATGTCATAAGCCTTCCACCAGTGGTCACTAGTGCCACAGGCTTGGCTCAGTCTGGGGGGCACAAACTTTGGGGGGACATAGAAGGCACAAGCTTCGCAGACTTCTCTCTTTTGTTTAATTCTGATGGCCTTTATCTCCTGAACAGAACTGAATTATCTTGTTAACCCCTCGCCTGCATCTGAGCTGGGATGCTGACACTGCTTCCCCATTAGGTGGTTCCGTGTTCCAGCCCTATATTGTACTTTATTTAGACCACAGAGTCTCACTGAGTTGCTTAGCACCTCGCCATTCCTGAGGCTTGCTTACCTGCCCCAGTGCTTTTTATTTTTTTAAACTTTGAGACAGTCTTGTTAAGTTCCTGAGACTGGCTTTGAACTTGCCATCCTTCTGGCTCAACCTCCTAGGCTGCTGGGGTTACAGGCTTGCACCACCATGCCCAGCTTGTTACTCTATTTTTGTTACTATTATTTTTGTGGTACTGGATGTTTAATTCAGGGACACTCTATCACTGAGCTACTCCCCAGGCCCTGCCCCCTTTTTTGAGGCAGGGTCTCCCTAAGTTGTTCAGGCTGACCTTGATTTAGGATTTTCCTGCCTTGGCTTCCCATGTAACTGGGATTTTTAGGGATGTGTCACCATGCCCATCCTAGTTTTATGAATTCTCAGTGATTGGGTTTCCATAGCATTTTATAAAAGTTGGACTCTTGTTTTTTACTGGTATTGTAATATGTTTAATCACTCCCATATTAGCACCATCCTTGGTGAGGAAATTGGATTTATTACTTAGATTTTGGCAGATTCAGAGAAAGATCTTTAGTGAGTGGTTGCTAGTTCAGATTACCTGTGAGTTTGTCCCTATCATTTGCCTTTTTTACTGATCACAACGTTTGAAAACTAAAAAAAGTCTTTATAAATTAAAAATGAATACTTGTAAGTTGGAAGACAATATTGATATTAATAGAAGGAGCTGTTTAAGTACTTTTATTTCAGCCACCATAAAAATGTGTCATTTGGAAAGTACAGGGATTGGCAGCTGACTTGGCAGCTAACTCTCTAGTTGTAGTGTTAGTTGATTTCTTGTATGGCATCTGTTGCTGTGCATAAAGTAAATTCATTACTTTCCATTTGAATTTGAATGTGGCTGGTGATGGTGAATTTTGTCAGGATGGTATGGAAAGTTATAGTATATTTGGCACTTATGCCAATATCTCCCCCTGTCTCTCTTATGAAGAGACTGAACAATTACTAAGTAATCTGGTAAATGTACTATTATTGGAGACAACATGAAAATGGATATTATTTCAAAAGTTATTTTTAGGATTTTAATTTTCATAGTGCTGGTAATTGAACACAAGGCCTCATGCATGTGAGGCAAGTGCTGTACCAGTGAGCTATATCCCAAGCCCTGGAATTTAGTTTTTAATCCTAGGAAGCAGCAGGTGTTCCCAAGGTAGGCTGGGATGCAGTTTTTTTTTTTTTTTTAATATATTGTTTTAGTTGTAGGTAGACACAGTACCTTTATTTTATTTATTTATGTGGTGCTGAGGTTTGAACCTAGTGCCTCACACATGCTAGGCAAGTGCCTTAGCACTTAGCACTGAACTACAGCCCTAGCCCTGGAATTCTATGTTAATATGCATTAGTATATGCATAAGAGTGTTATAAACTGCCTGTGAGAATGTGGTCATCTTGTTTTACTGTAGACTAATTATTTTTTATTTATTTTTTGATACTGGGAATTGAACCTAGGGGCACTTTACCACTGTGCTATATCCCCAGACCTTTTTATTTATTTTTGTTATTTCGAGACAGGGTCTTGCTAAGTTGCCCAGGCTGGACTCAAACTTGTGATCCTCCTGCCTTAGCCTCCTGAGTTGCTGGGATTACAGGCATGCCCTCTTGTGGACTGATTCTTAAACTTGCTACTCATCTGAGCTCTTATTCTTTTTTCTTTTCTTTTTTTCTTTCTTTAAACTGGGATTGAGGGCTGGGGCCCTTTGCCACTGAGCATCCCTACTCCTTTTAATCAATTTTTTTTATTTTGAGACAGGATCTTCTAAATCTTCTAGGCTGGCCTTGAGCTTGTGATCCTTCTGCCTCCTGCCTTAACCTTTTGAGTTGCTGGAACAGGTGTTTTTCATTGTACCCTGGCACTGACCTCTTAAACTCTTAATCCCTATGCCTTGTTTTATTTTGGTTTTCCTTTTTATCCCCCCTTTTGAATTGGGGTTTGAACCCTGGGGCATTTTTACCACTGAGTCATATCCCCAGTCCTTTTTTATGTTTTAATTAATTATTTTTGGGGTTAGCAAGGATTGGACTCAGGGACACTTGACCATTGAGCCACACACCCAGCCATATTTTGTATTTTATTTACAGACCGGGTCTCACTGAATTGCTTAGCTTTGAACTCGAGATCCTCCATTAATACTTTTAGATCACATCAGTGCCCCCTGCTTAAAGCCATATTTTCAGAGTACTTACAAGGTAAAAGTATATAGCAAAAACACTCAAAGGCTTGGTAAAACCTAAATAATTTGGCTTTGAACTTGAGATCCTCCTCCTTCAGCCTCCAGAGTCTCCGGGATTATAGGCGTGTGCCACTGTGCCTGGCAGAGCAAAACATTTTCAAAATTCAAGGGTGTAACTTACACGTACACACATTGGGAAGGGTCGGGTTAAGTGTAAAAAACTGATTAGGTCATTTTTATTTTGAGACACAGCCTCACTAAGTTGCTGAGAGTGGCCATGAATTTGGCGATCTTCCTGCCTCAACCTCCTGAATTGCTGGGATTATAGGTGTGTGTCACCACTCCCAGCTATTCCTTTTTCATATGATATTTTTTCTTGGGAATTTTTAGTACTGTGTGAGCCTTGTAAAGTGAAATGAAATTTTGTTGAATTGAGGAAATGACATTTATACTAAAATACTAATATTTTATTTGTAAAATGTAATAAATCATTCTAATTGTACTTTAGTTCTGATCTTGCTTTGGACTTGCCACTTGAAAACCCTGGTTTCATTTCTGTCTTTTTTCCTACTATAAATTATAGAAATAGTACTGTAGATTTTTTTTTTCTATAAATAATTATTTTATGAGTATGGATTGGATGTCTCTGTTACTTGAATATTGTTTTCCTGAGCTGCTGCCAACAGAGAGTATGAAGCCCGCTTGGAAAGGTACAGTGAACGCATTTGGACGTGTAAGAGCACCGGAAGCAGTCAGCTAACGCACAAGGAGGCCTGGGAAGAAGAACAGGAAGTTGCTGAACTGTAAGTAATAGAAGCCCTGCCTTCTGGCCCCATCTTCACCTTGTTAGGAAAGGATGGAATAGTAACTCTTAATGCAGTATTTGTTTTCAAATATATGAGGCATTAATTGGAATATATACGATAGTGTACTGTATTACTGTCAGGGGCCTTTATCTTCGAGGTATTTTGCTAGTAGCAAAGTGGGGACAATACATATTTATTTAGGTTTTACCAGGCCTTTGAGTGTTTTTGCTCTATACTTTTACCATGTAAATACTCTGGAAATATGGCTTTAAGCAGGGGGCACTCGTGTGACCTAAAAGTGTAAATGGAGACAGCAAAAAGGCATAAAGTTTTCTTTGTTTTGTGGTCATTTGAAATTTCAGATGATATTTACATCAGATGTCAAAAACAGATAACAGTTTAAGGACAGTTTAAGTAGAAAGGGTGAATTTAGTGTCTTAAAAAAAATCATCTGTTCAAAATGCCTAGTTGTTTGAATGATCTCTCAAAGAAAACATGCAGAATTGGGGCTATAGGTTCATAGAAAGAGATAAGTAGAAACTAGGGATGGTAAAATAGTCCTTTTGGGAATTGGGAATAGGTGCTTTTTCTGGATTTCTCGTTGACTTGTAGCAGACAAGCAGGAGAGCATAGGATTTAGTAATTGAATACTAGTGGGCTCTTTGTGATGGACCTGGTGATGAGTGGCTCTATCACTGACTCATTGGTCAAGACGGCTAACCTGGTGCCTCTTCTTTGCTTATTGGCACATTCTCTCTGGGATTAGTGTTATTTGTATTTTGTGTGTGTGTGTGTGTGTTTGTGACACACACCTTATTTAATGTGCTAGACCAGGGGTTGGCCAACATCTTATAAAGGGCCAGTTTGTAAATATTTTAAGCTTTGTGGACCATATGGTCTCTTGTCTCAACTAAACTCTGACATTGTTAAACAGCTATAGATATTATATAAAGAAATGAGTAGCTGTGTTATAATAAAACTACTTACAAAAACTAGCACTGCCAGGGGCCGGTGGCTCACTCCTATAATCCTAGTGCCTAGGGCAGCTGAGGCAGGAGGATTGGCCAGCCTCACCAATTTAGCAAGGCCCTAAGCAACTCATCCAGACCCTGTCTCAAAATATAAAAAGAGATGGGAATGTGGTTCTGTGGTTAAGCACTCCTGGGATTCAATCCTTGGTACTCAAACAAACAAACAAACCAAAAAAAACTAGCAGGATGCTGGATTTGGCCCACTGACCTCTATAAAAGACTAATTTTTTCCCCCTGGTGCTGGTGATTGAACCAGGGCATGCTAGGCAAGTACTCTGCTATTGATCTGCAGTATCAGCCTTAGCCTGTAAGCATGTTTTTTTTTTTTTTAATATTTATGTTTTAGTTATAGGTAGATATAATATCTTTGTTTTTATGTGGTGCTGAGGATTGAACCAAGTGTCTCACACATGCTAGGCGAGCGTGCTACCTCTGAGTCACAACTCCAGCCCAAATTGGTTTTTTTTTTTCTCCTTTTTTTTGAAACTGGAGATTGAGCTACATCCCTATCCCTTATTTATTTTAATTTTTTTTTTTTTTTTTTTTTTGGTTATAGATGGATGCAATACCTTTATTTTATTTATTTGTTTTTATGTGGTGCTGTGGATTGAACCCAGTGTCTCCCTTATGCCAGGCAAGCACTCTATCACTGAGCCACAACCCCAGCCCTGTTTTAAAATTTTGAAACAGGGTCCTGCTAAATTGCAGAGGCTGGCTTCGTTGTGATCCTCTTGCCTCAGCATTCTGGGTCATTAGGTTTATATGTGTGTGCCACTGTGCCCAGCTAGCCTGTGAACTTCTTAAGGATAGAACTCATATTTGACTTATTCTTGAATTGGTTACAGTGCATAGCACAATCCTCTGCATTAAATAAGCAGATATTACTCACTTTTTTGCAAATACACCACTACCTTCTCCAGATGACTTTTTGGGAAAATTGTGTGTAAATATTCTTTGTAAATAAAAGATACCACCATTAGCCTACAAAAAGATAAAAAAGAGTAATAAAGGAGGATGTTATGGTTGTAGGAAATGTGATTATGTATCTGAGAAACCCAGTGAATCTGTTTAGTAAAAAGCTATTCTGAGCCAGAACAGTGGTGCACACCTGTAATCCCATTGGCTCGGAAGGCTGGGACAGGAGGATTGGAGTTCAAAGCCAGCCTCAGCAAAAGCAAGGCACTAAGCAACTCAATGAGACTCTGTTTCTAAATAAAATACAAAATAGGGCTGGGGCTGGGGCTCAGTAGTCAAGTGCCCCCAAGTTCAATCCCTGATACCAAAAAAAAAAAAAAAAAAAAAAGCTGTTAGGAACAGATATGAAGATTCAGTTTCAAAATGAAAAATAAATTATTTCCCTACATACAAAGAAGTAAAGGTCAGATAGAATTTAGACTAAAGATACTAACCTGGAGATATTAGGAAAACTTCACAAGACTTCATGAAGAAGGTAACTTGGGTTTTTTGGTGGTACTGGAAATTGAACCCAGGGCTTTGCACATAGTAGGTAAGTTCTCTGCTACTAAGCCTCATTCCCTAGCCCTATGAAGATAGCATATGACACTTGTATTTATTTACTTACTTTTGAGGTACTGGGGATTGAACCCAGGGGGCATATCCCATCTTTTTTTTAAGTTGCCAATGCTAGCCTTGAACTTGTGATCCTGTTACCTCAACCTCCTGAGTTGCTGGGTCCCTGCACTGGTGAAAGGTTGGATACTTTGTACCAAAATGTTTAAGGTAGAAAATGTTTATTTGTATTTAATTCAGCAAGCAGTGGAGGATACCAGTATTTGAATAGGGGAGGCCTATGATAGTAGTTAGGCTTTGAAAAGATTGTCTAGAAGCAGCTTGTAGAAAGAGTTAGAGAAGGAGGGGAATCTTTGTAACTGGAATAGTAGTCATGCAGGGATGCTTGGCGCAGGAATGCATGGCAGGAATAAAAAAGGATGAGATTAACTCTCTGCTTCTTCCTAAAAAGAGTTTAAAAAGCCACTACAGACTTTCTCAGAAAGGCATACACATTAGCATATTAAAGATATTTAGAAGACCTGCAGTAGAGATACTTTTCACTAGGTTTTATATAATGGGTTTCAAACTTATTTGACCTTGGAACCTGTTACATCTGAGGGAAGTTCTATAGAATGTACTTTGGAAATGTTTTACTTGATTTGATTGCTATTAAAATATAGGAGGTGGATGGAGAAATTATTGAAAAAGATTAGGAGGTTTTGAAATTTTATTCAAAGTAAAAATCCTTTCTAATTACAAAAGTAATGCATGGACTGGGAGTGTAGCTTAGTGGTACAGTGCTTACCTTTAGCATGTGCAAGGCCCCAGGTTCAAGTTCTGTCACTACCCACCCCCCAAAAAAAAAAGAAAAACAAAAGAAGAAAAAAGGAAGTAACACTTGTTATAAAAATGTGTATGAGGGCTGGGATTGTGGCTCAGAGGGAGAGCGCTTGCCTCGAGTGCATTAGGCACTGGGTTCAATCCTCAGCACCACATAAAAATAAAATAAAGATATTGTGTCCACCTATAACTAAAAAATATTTTTAAAAAATGTATATGACAATGGGGTAAAGGAATCTGAACATTATTGTCTAGCCTCACTCTCCAGAAATAACTAGCCATAGACCATGGAGCTTGAAACCTGAGTTTAATGGAAAGAGAGTGAATTTACAGGGGCCAGGAAAAGCCTCTTGGAATTAAGGAAATCTGAAAACATCTTGGAAGGTTGATTAAGCTTGGAAGAGGACAGAGGTAGCCAACCACCTTAACAAAGTCAGGGGAACTGGAACATATTGATCATGATTGTAGTATAGTAGATACCTTGGTGGATTAATTCATTTTAAGAGTATGGTAATAGATACAGTATAGTAGTCAGTAGTTAAGAATTGCATAGAATGATGCAGAATGCTTCTTATTTTATTTATTTATTTTGGTGCCGGGAATTGAATTCAGGAGCACTAAACCACTGAGCCACATCTCTACCCTATTTTGTATTTTATTTAGAGACAGAGTCAGAGTTGCTTAGCACCATGCTGTTGCAGAGGCTGGCTTTGAACTTGCAATCCTCCTGTCTCAGCCTCTTGAGCTGCTGGCAGAATATTTCTTATACATCACATTGTATCATGGTAACACAAAACCTAATACTGGTCTGCAGTTGTAGTTTTGTGGCAAATCACTTGCCTAGCATGCATTGGGTTCCATCCCAGCACTATTACCAAAACAAATAAACCAAAAAAAAGCAGAACAAAATAAACCTAATACTGGCATTTGCACTAATATTCTCATCCTCCACTCCTAATCCCCCCAAAACTACAAACCTTGGAATAAATATTAAATTATCTGGTCAAAATTGCATATCTAATAACTGTCCATTAAGGTTGCTTCCCATTTTCTGCTAAAAGAATCCAGCAGTGAGTATCTTAAAGTATATGGCAGTTTTGATGAATATTGTCCAGTTGCTTTCTAAAAGGGTTGAAAAATTAGGCCATCAGCAGTGTTTAGGTTGCCATATTGGGTATGATAGTTAAGTATTTTTTGCTAATTTATAACTGAACAGTGGTACCTCATTGTTTTACTTGTAAAGGCTTTGGGATTTAAGTCATGGTTTCAATGTATTAACTATTCCTGATATAATTTCATTATCCATAAAATGAAAATTCTAGATACCTCAAAAGGTATTGTGAGAAGTAAATGAGTGAACCAGGCGTGGTGGTGCATGCCTATAATCCCTGTGATGTGGGAGGCTGAGGCAGAAAGATTGAAAGTTTGAGGCCAGCTTTAGCAACACAGACCGTGTCTCAAAATAAAATGAACTTTGGGTGTGGCTTGGTTCTAGAAATCTAGGTTTAATCCCCAGTCCTGGAGGTAGGGGGTGGGGAATGAATGGATGCATCTGAGAAATATCACAAATATAATCCAGTTATGTCTTCCTAACTAAAAACTGGATAAATGATAAGAATAAATCATAGCTGAAAAGAAATTCACTCTCCAAAAACCAATTAATGGGAATATATTTAAACTTACCTGTAATGTGCCTGTTATTTTCATTTATAGATAAGAAAGTTAACCTATATAGATCAATTGACAGAACTACTTTTAAAAGTTTTTCAGTTTTTCCCCTCTAAACTGTATGTTTTTTAATCTTTGTATTCTCCTGTGCTGTACATGTATTTGCTCAAGAAATATTTGCTTTGCTGTGCTTCTAATACTGCTCTCAAAAGCTGAGTCTTAAAGTTTGAATTGACCTGAATTAAATTAAATTAAATATGTGGATAGGTTTTCTTTAGTTTTTAGTAGCTAACAGCATATTTATTAGTTTGAAGGAGGAGTTTCCAACCTGGTACGAGAAACTTGTTCTGGAAATGGTTCACCACAACACCGCCTCCCTGGAGAAGTTAGTAGACACTGCATGGCTGGAAATCATGACCAAATACGCTGTGGGTGAAGAGTGTGACTTTGAGGTAAGTGTCTGTCTCTCCTATGATTTCATCCACTAATTCCGAATTGAAACTTCTGTCACAGACTACAGAGCCTATTTGTACATGTCTAAAATTGTATTATGTTTGATGTCTGGTTCATATGATATCAGGTATTCTGAGGACCAATTTTAGAACCACACTGACTATGTGGGAATGTTTAATTCTGTGATTATTGCTACCTGGGTACCACTATATCTTTGCTTTCTCTTTGTTTTTTCTTTCTTTTTGGTAATTCTATTATCTTGGGTTTTTTTGTTTTTTTTTTTTTTTTGGTAATTTTTTCATACTTTAAAAGACTTTCAAAAACTTCAACAGCTGGTTATGGTGGCACACACCTGTCATCCCAGTGACTCAGAAGGCTAAGGTAGGAGCATGACAAGTTGATACGCTAGCCTCAGCAAATAAGTGAGACCCTGTGTCAAAATAAAAAACAAAAGAGCTGGAGTGTAGCTCACTGGTAGAGCACCCTTGGGTTCAAGTTGTTACTATAACCATGACGAGAATAGACTTTTCTACTTAAACTTGTTTTTAAATTTTATAGCCCAAATAACTACAAGAAAACCATTATAAAAGCAATACCTAACATTAAAGCAATCCTTATATAATTCTTTTCTTCGCCTTGGTACTAGGGATTGAACTCAGAACCTCATACATGCTAGGTAAGCATTCTCCCACTGAGCTACATCCCCAGCCATTTAAAAAAATTTTTTTAAACAATTGAAATTTTTTTTGGTACTGGGGATTGAACCCAGGGGCACTTAACCACTTAGCCACATCCCCAGCCCATTTAAAAAAAATTTTTTTTTTAGTTGCAGATGGACACAATATTTTTATTTTAACTTATTTATTTATATTTATGTGGTGTTGAGGATCGAACCCGGTACCACACACATGCTAGGCAAGCACGCTACCACTGCCTGTTAATTTCATTTATATTACAACTACAGCACCCCCGCCAGCCTGTTTTTATATATTATTTAGAGGCAGGGTCTCACAGAATTGCTTAGGGTCTCGATAACTTGCTGAGGCTGGCTTTGAACTTGCAATCTTCCTGCCTCAGCCTCCTGAAACATTGGGATTAAAGGCATATGCTATCACACCTGGCTAAGAATTTAAAATTTAAAAAAATTTTAAAGTTTTAAAATTTCAAATAGCTTATTTAGGTTGATATGTATCAGATAAGAGAACTGTTATTCATATACTTAATCGTGGTTACTACTTCTCAAATAGCCTAAATAAAATTGCTTTAGAGAGGTTCTGAAAATATATTCTTAGGTCCATGCTTGAGACTTCAGGAAGTTTAGAACAGGTCCTAAAGTAGCTATTCTAACAAGCTGTAATGATGCTGTTACATTGGGCACCACATATTGAGTAGTAGTGGCTTAAACAATAAAGGCATTTAATTATGTTACATAAAAAGTCTTACAAGTAGACAGTTCCAAGGTTGGTGTAGAGGCTGGATGATACTGTCAAGCTCTCTTGCTTTTTTCAGTGTGTTGAGTTTTGGTCTTTAACTTTATTGCCTCTTGGTGTGAAATTGTGACTGTATTCAGAGTGAGGAAATGCTTTTCTTTCTTTTTTTCTTTTGACATTGCTGAAGATTGAACCCAGGGCCTTGAACTTGCTAGGGAAGTACTCTATCACTGAGCTACATCCACAGTCCCCAAAGTAGGATTTTGGGGATAAGTAGGATAAGAAGATTTTCCAGAAGAATAAAAGATAAAATGTCCCCTTTATCTTTACATGTCATTGGCTAGGTCTTGCCTTATGTATCCATCTTTAGCTGCAAGCTGAGAAAACGAGTATTTGCCTTTTTTCTTGAAAAGTCAGGCTGGCCTGACAGAGGAGGGGGGCGGGGAATAGCTTAAATAGCCAGCTCAGCAATTATATGTGCTACAAAACAGCCAGTAAGTATGAGGTCAAGATTCAAACTCGTGTTTTTGGTTCCAAAGTCTTCCTCCTTTCTTGTTTCACTTATTGACTCTGATTTCCTGTATTTTGTAGCTGCTTCTTTTTCATTTGTAATGTTTGGCATTGCAGGTGAGTTTTTGTTTGTTTTTTGATGCTTGGGATTGAACCCAGGGCCTTGTGCATGTGAGGGAAGCACTCTACCAACTGAGCTATATCCTCAGTTCCTGCAGGAGGGTTTTTAAAAAACAATTTTTTTTTTAATATTTATTCTTAAGTTTTAGGTGGATACAATATCTTTATTTTACATTTATGTGATGCTGAGGATCGAACCCAGTGCCTCATGCATGCTAGGCGAGCACTCTACCACTGAGCCACAACCCCAGCCCTCGAAAGAGGGTTTTAATCCCATTTTTTTATTAGTGTCCTGGCAAGAAACAGATATCATACTTAAATGATATAATTGAATTGAGTTTAATAAAGGGCTCTTGACAACAGACAACAGTCCGATCAGGGACAAGGAAACTGAACAAGGAAACTATCAGCCAGTGGGGAGACTGCATTTCTAAACCCCAAGGAAGCAAGGAGAAGGAGAAGGAGAAAATGACAGGAATTTGAAGAGTAGCTTAGTTGTCAAAGAGTACTTTGTAATGAGATTTAACCAACCTGCTAGGGAGGCATTAAGGGAGTAAATAATACCCTAACCTCACTTTTCTTCTACTGTCTGACTTTCTCCTAATACTTACCAGGGACTGAACTCAAACCAAATTCTGGAGAGCAGGGGAGGGAGCCTTTTGGTATGAACCAGTAAGATCAGCCCATGTAAGCATAGAACAGTGTGGAGAAGAATGGTGATGGATTTGAAGTAGCAGAAGGGAAATATTCTGCACATATATATGCAAGATGGAAGAAGAAATGTTTGAGGCAAGAGAGGAAATAATTAGGGGGATATTTGCTTATAAACATGAAAAAAATGTTTAAGCTCATTTGTAATAAAGGAAATCAAATGGAAACTATAGTGGGATAATATTGTACACATAAGATGAATAAAGTAATAACAAGAACTTATGATGCTCCTACCTCAGCCTCCCTGCCATTGAGATTTCAGGCATGTGTTACTGCACCTGGCTTTTGATTACTTTTTATCTGTGACACGTTTGGAAAGGCACTGTATTCTGAATGTTAAGGTTTTTTTTCTAGGTTTGAATACACAATTATAGTTGATTTTAAAATATAGCTTTATTGAAGCTAGGCATGGTGGTGACTGCCTGTAATTCCAGTGACTGAAGAGGCTGAGGCCGGAGGATCCCAAGTTGGAGGCCAGCCTAGGTAACTTAGTGGCATACTGTTTCAGAAAAAAAAAGAAAGAAAGAAAGATAAGGGAGCTGGGGATATAGCTCATGAGGGTAGAGCAGTTGCCTAGCATGCATGAGGCCCAGGGTTTAATTCCCAGTAAAGCACACACATGCAAAATCCTTATTGCATTACAATTGACATGTTATAAACTGCGCATATTTAAAAACTTACAAGCTGGATGAAGTTGTATATGCTGTAGTTCTAGCTACTGAGAATCTAAGGCAGGAGAATTGCTTGAGCCCAGGAGTTTTGAGACTACACTGGATACCATAGTGAAATCCCATGTCAAATAAAATGTACAGTTTTACAGATTTGGAGACATTTTTTACATTTTACACCTGTGAAACTTGCTGTAATCAATATAGGGAGTATACTCCTTATACCTAAAACTGTACTTATGCTGTTTTGTAATCTCTTCCTTTTCCTTCCTGGTCCCCATCACTGATCTGTTTTCTGTCAGACCATTTTCTAGAGTTTTATATAAATGGATCATTTTGTATCCTTTTTTTTCCTTTTGGTCTGGCTTTTTTACATTCAGCAAAATTATTTTAATGTGCATCCTTGTTAACTGTGGTATCAAAGGTTGTGCTTTTTATTGCTTAGTATTCCATTCTATGTGTAGGCTACAGTTTGTTAATCCATCACCCATTGATAGATACTTTGGTTGTTTGGGCTAACAAAGCTGCTATGAAGATATGTGTACAAGTCTTTGTATGAATATAGATTACTTTAACTCTTGGATACATACCTAGGTGTGGAATGACTAGGTCACAATAGTACTCATAGGTTTTTGTGTTTTTTTTTAAGGTGTCGATGAACCTTTATTTTATTCATTTGTTTATATGCAGTGCCGAGAATCAAACCCAGTGCTTCACATGCTAGGCAAGTGCTCTACCACTAAGCCACAACTCCAGCACCCCATAGGTTTAACTGTAAAGAAATTGCCAGACTGTTTACAGAGATGGTTAAAACTGTTAAATTTCTACCATCAGTTTGTGAAAGTTCCATTTCATCACATTTTGGTGTCTACACTTGGTATAATCAGTTTTATTTTTATTTATATTTTGGGTACTGGGGATTTAACCCAAGAGCACTGTACCACTGAGTAACATCCCCAACCCTTTTTATCTTTTGAGATAGGAGCTTACTAAGTTGCTTAGGGCCTCTCTTTGTTGCTGGGGCTGATCTTGAATTTGTGATCTTTCTTTCTCAGCCTCTCAAGTGGCTGGGATAACAGGTGTGTGTGACCATGCCCAGCCAGTTTTTTAAATTAAAAAAAAAAAAATTAGCATTTTTAATAGGTGGTTTGACTTGTGGTTTCAATTTGCATTGCCCGTAACAGCTGATAATACTGAGTATCTTCTGTGCTTGCCATCCATTTATTCACATTTTTTTGGTAAAATGTTGGTTTAAATTTTTGTCCCTTTAAAGAAATGTATTGTTTCCTTATTTTTTAATGTTCTTTATATATTCTGGGTGTAGTGTTTGTTATTGGATATATGTCTTTGTAGATACTTATCTCCCATTCTTAATTTTTTTTAAAAAACATTGTAATTAAACAATACTATCATCTTTTATTCGTTTTTTTGGCGGGGGGGGGGTGGGTACTGGGGATTGAACCCAGAGGTACTTAACCACTGAGCCATATCCTCAGCACTTTTTTATATTTTATTCAGAGACAGGGTCTCACTGAGTTGCTTAGAGTTCACTAAGTTTCTGAGGCAGGCTTTGAACCCAAGATCCTATTGCCTCTGCCTCCCAAGTAACTGGGATTACAGGATTAATTCCAAAGGTGGGATTATAGTGCACCTTTGTTTTTTTTTATTTTGAGACAGTCTGGCTTTGTTGCCCCACTGGCCTCTTACTTGTGATTCTCCAGCCCTAACCTCCCAAGTCACTGGGACTATGGGCTTTCTCTACCATGCTTGGCTTGTAGTCTTTACTCTTTATGCCTCATAATAGAATTTCAAAATGCATGAAACAAAATAAGGAAAAAAAGAGAAATCACATCTATAGTTAAGAGATTCAGCACTTCCCCTTCCTAAAAATTGATGGAAAAAGTGTTGCAAAGTAGTAATACTTTGTAGTCCTAGCAGTTTGGGAGGCTAGAATTTGAGAGCAGCATGGACAACTCACCAAAAACCTGTCTCAAGAAATAAAAACAGGGCTGGGGACATAGCCCAGCAATAGAGTGAGCACCAGGTCCATGAAGGCCCTGGGTTCAAGTTCCTGTGTCGTAAAATAAACTAAAGAGCAACGATGATAGAAAATCTTGGAATACCACTATAAGCCATATAAATTACCAGTATGAAATATTTTACCTGTCTGGGATGTAGCTTACCCACAGAGGGCTTGCCTAGCATGGGTGAGGCCCTGGATTTCATCCCTAGCACTGCACGCACACACACACACACACACACACACACACACACACACCAAAAAAAAAAAAAAAACCCTTAAAAACATCAGAGTACACATTCCTTTAAGTGAATAATTTACCAAAATAGACCATATTTTAGGCCATAATGAAGTCTCAAGTTTGAAAGGATTCAAGTCATTCTGGGTGTAGTGGTGAAAGCCTATAATCCCAGCGGCTCAAGAGGGTGAGGCAGGAGGATTTCAAGTTCAAAGTCAGCTTCAGGCAATTTAGTGAGGCCCTAAGCAACCTAGTAAGACCCTGTCTCGAAATGATAAATAAATAGGGCTGGAGGATGTCGCTAAGCACCCTGTTAATCCCCCCCAAAAAAGAAAGAAAAAGTATTTAATTAATTATAAATTAATACCAATTGTCTGGAAATCTTTAAATAACTGGAAACTAAGTAATGTACTTTTAATTTATAATTTAAAGAATAAAATATTTTGAACCGAATATGAAAACTATATATTAAAATTTGTAAGCAGTTGCTAAAGTGGTACATAAAGTAAACAAAGCATTAGCTACCTGTCTTAAATCAGGTCTGGTGGGACACACCTATAATCCGAGCTCCTGATGGCAATTTTGAGATCAGTCTGATTTAGTGGAATCCTGTCTCAAAATACAGTTAAAAGAAGGGTTAGAGATGTAACTCATAGGCAGAATGCTTTCTCGGTTCACCCCCAGAGCCACAAAAAAAAGGATATAAGATCAATATATAAAATTATAATTTGCCTTTTTGTATACTAGCCTCCACAACTTGGTGAGACCCTGTCTCAAAAATAAAGAGTGACCTGGCCACGGTGGCACATGCCTATAATCCCAGTGGTTTGGGAGACTGAGGCAGGAGGAGCACAAGTTCAAAGCCAGCCTCAGCAACTTAGCCCCTGAGCAACTCATTGAGACCCTGTCTCTAAATAAAAAGTGCAAAAGGGCTGGGGACATGGTTTACTGGTTAAACGCTGCTGGGTTCACTCACTGGTACCAAAATAAATAAGTAAAAAGTACAGAGTGGAGGTTGCAGCTCTGGTAGTGCTTGCCTAGCATGCATAGATCCTTGAGTTCAGTTCCCACTACCCCAACCCTGATGTACAAAGGAAGTTCTTGAATTATATTTATGCATATTTTCAGCTATCACAGTGATAGCCCTTTGACCACACATTTGTACATGAATTATGAACTAGGTCATGATCATTTTACTTTTCAGCTTAGAAGTTTGAGAACTAAAAGTTCATAGTGCTTTGATGCTTCGGAATTTTAGTGAATTTTTGTTGGGAAGAATCTATATTGGATCATATTGTTCAACTCTTCTGATAGTCCAACTCTTTAGGTTTCTAGTTCTTATTTATTAGATATCTGATTTTTCTCTTTATAGGTTGGGAAGGAGAAAATGCTCAAAGTGAAGATTGTGAAGATTCATCCTTTAGAGAAAGTAGACGAAGAGGCCACTGAGAAGAAATCTGATGGTGCCTGTGATTCTCCATCAAGTGACAAAGAGAATTCCAGTCAAATTGCTCAGGACCATCAGAAGAAGGAGGCAGTAGTAAAAGAGGATGAAGGACGGAGGGATAGTATGTATGATGCCAGCTTTGTCATGGGACCCTGCCATTTTATTAGACACACATCTTTTAGAGTTCTCCAAAAACAAAGATGTAATTGTAGCCGGGCGAGGTTGTGCACGCCTGTAATCCTAGCGGCTCTGGAGACTGAGGCAGGAGGATCTCGAGTTCAAAGCCAGCCTCAGCAATGGTGAGGCGCTAAGCAACTCAGTGAGACCCTGTCTCTAAATAAAATACAAAATAGGGCTGGGGGTGTGTCTCAGTGGTTGAGTGTCCCTGAGTTCAATCTCTAGTACCAAAAAAAAAAAAAAGTCAATTTTTTTATATAGGCATGATCTTGTTCATTTATCATTCAGAATATAATTAAAATAATCACAAAATGAATTAAGATTTACATCTCCTTAAATAATTAATACATTTATTTATCATTCAGAATATAACCAAAATAATCACAAAATGAATTAAGATTTATTCTCCCTAAATAATTAATACCATTGGGAAGTCAATTTCCTATAGTTGCTAAGTACTAATCCCTAACTACTCAAAATGGCAAAGTATTTTTTCTTTTCCTTTATATATAGTTATATTCACAATGATATATATCATTGTGAATATAACTAATGGCAGTGAGTTGTACATTTAAAAATGGTAAAATATGAAAATATAGTGTTACATACATTTTACTTCAATAAAAACGTGCACAAATATTGCCCAATATTTAGGGATGCTGAAGGAGCTGATAAATATTAGAAAATTTAATCTGTGTTTCAGAGTCTCGTTTTGATTTGTTTAGATATGCATGACAGTAGAGTGTATTTTGACATTTTATATATCCATGGAGTATAACTTAGTCTAATTAGGATCCCATTCTTGTGGTTGTACATGATGTGGAGTTTCACTGGTCCTGTGTTCACATATGAACATAGGAAAGTTATATCCGATTAATTCTACTGTCTTTCCTATTACCATCCTTCTCCCTTCCCTTCATTCTCTTTGTCTAATCTGGTGAATTTCTATTCTTTCCTCCTTGCCCCCTTATTGTGTTAGCATCCACTTATCAGAGAGAACATTTGGCCTTTGTTTTTGGGGGATTGGCTTATTTCACTTAGCATGATATCCTTTACTCTTAAAGTTGAAAATATGTACTTATGTGTAATTGGGGTGATCAAAGTAGGAGGGGCAAATTTTATTCTAAACCTACTGCTCCTCACAGTGCAAACCAGTGTGGTGATTTAAGGGCCTTCCTTTTGTTTTCTGTGATCTAAGTTCCTCTCATGGGAGCTGCTATAATTCTGAAATACAACAATGTCTAAAAATAAATTTAGGTATCTGGAGGCTCTAACAATAATTTTTTGAAAGTTGAAGAACAGGAACACTGCCCACTGAGAAAATTATTCAGTCTCAGATCTTCATTTAAAAAAATTATATAAATAAGGAATTTAGCTGAATTATGTTCCTTTTGTTTCCAAAAGCATGTGCACAATGTAGTGTGTATTAATCCATGACTGTCAGGATTAAATAATTTTGCCATATTATTCAATTCTTACAGATACTGGATTAGAATGTTGTTACTTTGGAGTGTCATATTGTGTCATTCATTCTGTGTTTTGTTTCCGGATGTTTTAGATATATGCAGATGGTTTTATATACGTACTTCCCTATAGTCTAAAGGAAGTATAACTAGTTGTAGTTGTAGCTGGCCTACCCTACTTGTTGATATTTCAATTTTGTTTTCTGGTCTGTTTTATAAATGCTTATGTTTATGTTTTCTAGTTTTTCTCTTAAAAAAAAAAAACTTTTTTTGTAGTTGTAGATGGACAGCATATCTTTGTTTATTTTTATGTGGTGCTGAGGATTGAACCCAGTGCCTCACATGTGCAAGGCAAGTGCTCTGCCACTGAGCTACAGCCCCAGCCCTAGTTTTTCTCTTTTTGATACTGAAGTTTTATAACATGAGCATTAGTTACAATCCCCTGAGGTTGTTTTGGTAAGGAATTGACATTTTTAGAATCAGATCATTGGCATACCAATAATATATTATACTCATTTTATGCCTGAAGTATTGTGTACCAGGAGCCCCAAGTTTTAGGTTTTGACTTTTCTTTTTTTGGCAGTATTGGAGATTGAACCCGGGTCCTCATGCATGGTAGGCAAGTGTTCTACCACTAGGCCACATCTCCACCCGTTAACTTTTTTATTGTTTTTTTTGTGGTTTAATTATTGAGATCTAATGTCATTTGCTATTATTCAACTAAGGAATTAATGTTATGACATATTCTGGAAAAAAATTATTCGAATTTCCACAGGAATGAAAGACAAATTCTAATACCAATAGTATTTTCTCATCAGATGACACTGGCTTCTACATATGGGGAAAACAATAATGTATTGGCCAGAAATGTCTCAACTTTGTGTCCTTCTTCCTCTCCTTCCTTCCTGTTGGGAGAAGGGCCTTGTGCATGCTGGACAGGTGCCCTCTACCACTTAGCTATATCCTCAGCTCTAGCTTTGTGTTCTTACTGTCATCATGAATTTTTGTATTCTTTCTCATCATAGTAAGAGGGCTCTATTTTCTTCTCTTGGCCAAAACACTTGTCCTTTGAAATGTATTTGTTCTTTCTCAAGGAGTTGGGTTAACTTTTATTCTTATTCTCAACTTATTATTAATAAAGTCTCATTTTCTAAAAAAGAATAACATGTTTCCCTTGATCATCTTGTTTTCTTTCCATTCAAGTCAATGTTCTTTTTTAAAACAAACAAACCTGTATATTTATTCAGTGTTATTAATGCTCGCAAATCTACAGTTTGGGGATTTTTTTTAAAGGGATGGTTTATTTCAAAACTTGTAGTATTCATCAAATCTGAGAATGTTATCGATACTTATTGACCATCAGTTTATTCCTTATGCTGTTGTGGTCTAAATTGTGTCATTTTATGGCTAAAATAAGGTTACAAGTAATCTCTTTTGTTGGTGGTGGTGGTATTGTTATTGGGTATTGAACCCAGGCATTTTACCAATGAGCTACATTCCCAGCCTTTTTTATTTATAATTTTGAGACAGGGTCTCACTATATAGCTAAGAGCTTTGCTAAATTGCTGAGATTGGCCTTATAATTGCAATCTTCCTGCCTCAGCTTCCTGAGTTGCAATGATTCTAGGTGTGTGCCACCATGCCCAGCTGCTACTTTGTTTAATATGGAGATTGCTTCTTGGTCTGGTTTACATTTCTGTTATATTTGACACTGATGGTTGCTCTCACATCTTTTATATTATTTTATACACTGTCTCCTAGTTCCTCAGCTACTCTGTTTCTTTACCTTTTCCTTTTTTTTTTTTTTTTTTTGCCCCTGCCATTCCTTGGATTTTTTCCCAGAGGGTTCTATCTTTATCTTTTCATTTTTTATTTTACATACTATTCTCTATCAGTGATGCCCAATTTAAACTCTGATCTGTAGGTAGGCTGATGATTCCCAAGGTCAGACTTACTAGGTCAGACTTGTACAGTAACTTCAGGCCTGATCTTCAACTTGTATGGTCCCATAGGCAACTCAAATGCAGCACATATAAAGCTAAATTGACCATCTCATTTTTGTCTCCTCAAGGCAATTTAACAAGAATCCTGCTCTTCTCTCTTCCTTTTGTTGCTCTTCTCTCTTCCTTTAAGTTAATGACACCACCATGTACTTGGTCTGAAAGGCAGAAAACTTGGAAACCTTTAACATTCCTACCTGTAATTAACACCAAGGCCGGCTCCTAAATGCCTCTTGACTCTTTCGTTCTCCATTTCATTTATATTAATTCAGATATTTGGCATTGTGTTTTCTGATTTTCTTATTTTCAGCCTTACCTTCTCATTTTATTCATCTTGTAATTGCTGAAATTGTTTTCTTAAATTTTTTCACACTGGTGATTTTTAAAAATGCACATTTAGTTAAAACAAAATTTCTTCTCTGAGCTGGGTAATGGCTCATCTCTGAAATCCCAGCTACTTGGGAGGCCAAGGCAGAAGGATTGGAAGTTTAAGCAAATTGTCGAGTTGGCAAAATCTGTCTCAAAATAAAAAATAAAAAGGGCTGGGAATGTAGCTCTGTGGTAAAGTGCTCCTGGGTTCAATCCCCAAAACTTCCAAAACAAAAATAAAAAACCTAAAACTTGGATTTCCTAGTGCTCACAAGACAAATTATAGTCTCTTTAATGGTGTATGAATCTTTTTAAAATCTAGCCTCAGTTTACCACTAGTCCGATTTTTACTGTACTGTAAGTCTGTATCTCTGAACAAGTCATATTTTGGGTTTTTCATACCTGCCTTTCAGACTCAAGTTTTCTCTATTCTCTATTTTATGTATATTAACCACTATGCCCAGCTCAAAGAAGAAATTTTGTTTGAACTGGATGTGCGTTTTTTAAAAATCACCTGTGTGAAAACCAACCTCTATTATAGTATTTAATTAGTATTGTAATTATTTATTTATCCTCTTATAGACTTTAACTCCTTGAGGTTAAGGTGATAATGATTCATCTTTGGGCCACATCACCCAGTGTTGGTGCAGAATAGGTGTTCAGTAAGATTATTGTTCATGAATGGATGAATAGAATTAAAACAACAAGCTTTTTCATGAATTTTTGTTTATTTGACTAGATGACAGAGCACGTAGATCTCCACGCAAACTTCCTACTTCATTAAAAAAGGGAGAAAGGAAATGGGCTCCTCCAAAATTTCTGCCTCACAAATATGATGTGAAACTACAAAATGAAGATAAGGTTAGTTGGCACTTTATGTTAAATCTCTTATGTGTGATACATGTTGTTTAAGAAACTGTTACAGGGTTGGTTTTCTTGGAGAAAATGTGCTGAAGAAACATGTTAATGGGTGTCTTTGTATAACGCATTCTAAGTGGTGTGTACTATTAGTAATTATGACTTTAAGTTAAATTATTTTTATTTATAGTCTTAGTAATTATGACTTTAAGTTAAGTTATATTTTTATCTGTAGGAGATACCAGGCATTTTCTTTATTTAAAGGAATTATAAGAGTATAAGAGAACACTTGAGCTTCTCGATTTGAAAATTAAGACTCTATTCCCAGTGGTTATAGACTTCCCAAGGAGATAGCTTTTTCCTATTAAAAGTAGAACTAGCTGTTTGTGGGTGGGGGTTGTAGCTCAGTGGTTGAGTGTTTGCCTTGCACATGTGAGGTACTGGGTTCCATCCTTAGCCCCACATAAAAATAAATAAATAGGGGCTGGGGTTATGGCTCAGCTGTAGAGCGCTTGTCTATCATGTGACAGGCCTTGGATGGGTTCGATCCTCAGCACCACATAAAAAGTAAATGAATAAATAAAATAAAGGTATCATGTCCAACTACAACTAAAAAATTAAAATAAATAAATACATACACACACAAATAAATAAATAAAAGATTGTGTCCATCTACAATTAAAAAAAAGTTTTTTAAAAAAATTTTGTAGTTTTAGATGGATAGAATGCCTTTATTTGTTTATTTTTATGTGGTAAATGGGCTCCTCCAATCAAACCCAGTGCCTCACACATTCTAGGCTAGCGCTCTGCCTCTGAGCTAAAAGAATATTTTTAAAAAGTACAGTTCTTTGTAATATACTTAAACTCAGAAGTTGAGTCAACTCTAATTAGTGCTCATATAAGGAATCTTGTAAAACTGTAAGGTAATAACCCACAACAGTAAATATTCTTAAAATAGTATTACCTTTTGTTAATTCTGTGATGCTGTGGATTTTGTATTTTCTCAGCCCCTATATATAAATTTTGTTGAGGTGGGGAGTTGTGTGATGGTTGGACCCAGGGCTTCATACATGCTAGCCAAGTGTTCTACCTCTGAACTACACCTGCCCCAGCCTTAGTTTTTTGATTTTATTGTGTCTAGAATTGGGACTTTTTTTATTTGTGTAACTGGAGATTGAATCCAGGGGTGCTCTACCACCGAACTGTATCCCTAGCCCCCATGCCTTTTTTATTTCTTTTATAGTACCAGGTATTGAACCCTGCGATTCTTAACCACATCCCTAGCTTTTTGGGGGGAGGGAGGGTATTAGGGATTGAACCCAGGGATGCTTAACCACTGTTCTGTATCCCAAGCCTTTTCTGAATTTTATTTATAGATAGGGTCTCATGAGTTGCTTAGGGCCTCTCCAAATTGCTGAGGCTGTCTTTGAACTCATGATTCTCCTGCCTCAGCCTCCCAAGCCACTGGGATTACAGATATGTGCAGCTGCACTTGGCTAACATCCCTAGCCTTTTTTGTTTTGTTTTGTTTTGTTTTGAGGCAGGGCTTCACTAAGTTGCTGAGGCTAGCTTTGAATGTGATATCCTCCTGCTTCAGCATCCCAGGCCACTGGGATTACTGGCATGGACCACCACATCCAGCTAAAAGGTTGTGTGTGTGTGTGTTTCTTTCTTTTTGAACTATAGATCAAACCCAGTGTTTCACACCTGCAAGGCAAGCACTTTACCACAGAACTACATCTCAGGTCCCTAGCACTCCCTCTTTTTTGGGTACTGGGGATTAAACTCAGGGGCATTCAACCTTTTATTTATAAGTCACCTGAGCCATAGCCCCAGCCCTATTTTATATTTTATTTAGAGACAGAATCTCATGAGTTGCTTAGTGCCTTCTAGTTGCTGAGGCTGGCTTTGAACTCGTGATTCTCCTATCTCAGCTTCCCAAACTCCTGGACCCTCAGCCGTTTTTTTTTTTTTTTTTTTTTTTTTTAATATTTTTTAGTTGTTGATAGACCTTTATTTTATTTACATATTTATATGTGGTGCTGAGACTCAAACCCAGTGCCTCAATGTGCTAGGCAAGTGCTCTGTTGCTGTGATACAACGGCAGCCCCAACCCTAGCCCCCCACTTTTTTTTCACTAGAACAAAATCTTTATTTATTACTTAGTATAAGAGTAGTAGAAGCAATTTTGTATGATACACAGAGTTACATAACATTATTAGCTTTTATTTATAAGTCACCTGATTTGCCAATCAAATAGTAACAGAAAATAACTGATAATGTCTGGCCTGGGACTCTCCCGACTCAATAACTTTAGAACCCCAGCCCTTTTGATTTTTTATTTTGAGACAGGGTCTCATTCCAAGGCTGGCCTGGAACTTGTGATCCTTCTCCCTCAGCCTCCCAAGTCTCTGGTACAGGTGTGGGCCAACTTCCTGGGCTATATTGCAATTCTTTTGCCTCTTTGTGTATACTGTTTTTTTTCCCATCTCAACATATTGACAAATCTCACACCATTGTGACTCATTTATGGTATAATTAGTGATCTGCAGAAATGACTAGATTATTAGGATTTCTATGTTTGAAAGTTAAATACAATTTTCATTAAGTTTCTTGCCTCTTTTCAGCAAGCACCTAGTTAAAACATTCTAAAATCTCAACCACTTTTCTCATTCAGGTTTTGATTGGTAAGTGTAAGTTGATTTGCTCAAAGGTAGTAAATATTGGTTAATTGGAAGATAGAAAATGCAAATAAGAAAAAAATGATCTCTAATCTCAAACTCAGATAATCGGTGACTATTGATCTGATTAATGGTGGTTAATTCTTAAGTGACTTGAAAGTAGGAATATTCTATTTTATAGTTTACTTTTAAAATTTACTGTTTGGTCAGCATCTGTTGTGTCATTAATTTTTCTTTCAGAACATTGCTCTTAGATTGTAGTGTGTGGGATGGTCAGTAGGGCATGCTTAATAAATATGTACGTTCCTGACTTTACCTCCAGAGCTCCTTCTGGCTCATAAGTTTGTGGGGAGGCCCAAACAGTTCCTTTTACCCTAGGTGATTTGGGTGAATTTGTCCTGATTGAGAAACTTTTTGGTTTTTTCAAGGCTACAGGATTTCCATTATGTATATGTATTTTAATTTAAAAAAATGCATTTTAACCAGACATGGTGGCGCATGCCTATAATCCCAGCAGCTTGCCTCTGGAGGCTGGGGCAGGAGAATCAAGAATTTAAAGCCAGCTTCAGCAACTTAGTGAGGCCCTAAGCAACTCAGTGAGACCCTGTCTATAAATAAAATACAAAACAGGGTTTAGGGATGTGGCTCAGTAGTTAAGTGCCCCTGGGTTCAATTCTCAGTACTGAAAGAAAGAAGGAGAGAAAGAGTCTCATATTGATGAACTTTTGTGTAATAATTACTCTCCTTCCTCCGGGTTTTTTTTTTTTTTTTTTTTTTTTTTTTTTTTTTTTTTGGTGCTGGGAATCAGACCCAGGGCCTTGTACATACTGGACAAGTGCTCTACTACTGAGCTATATCCACAGCCCCAGCACCACTTTTTGATGTTAAAAGTAGTTGAAAATTTCTGTATATACATGCTTAGGTAAATTCTGTTTTGTTTTTATTGTTGTTTTTAAATATATTGTTGATGGGCCTTTATTTATTCATTTATTTATTTATATGCTGTGCTGAGAATCAGTTCCAGTGCCTCACACGTGCTAGGTAAGCTCTCTACTATTTTTTAGTTTTAGGTGGACATAATATCTCTATTTCATTTTTATGTGGTGCTGAAAATCGAACCCAGTGCCTCGCGCATGCTAGGCAAGCGAGCCACCACTTGAGCCACATCCCCAGCCCCCCAGGGTAAATTCTTAACTGAGGAATTATGGGTTTGAAGGGTGTTCACATTTTTAGGTAATATCAACAAATTGCCTTGGAATATCTTTAAAGTTAGACATTTTATCTCTAAATGTTATTCTGCTCTTTCTTCTAATTTATAACCTTATTTCATAGATGGAATTGTGTTTTCTGGAAAAGATGTAAATTTTTGTTCTTATTGGTTAATTGCCATGGTATCCTAGTGGTGAGTTATTTATTTTTTTTCACCTAGATCATCAGCAATGTGCCAGCAGATAGCTTGATTCGCACAGAGCGCCCACCAAATAAGGAGATACTTCGATACTTTATACGGCATAATGCCCTACGTGCTGGTACTGGTGAAAATGCACCTTGGGTGGTAGAAGATGAATTGGTGAAGAAATATTCCCTGCCTAGCAAGTTCAGTGACTTTTTACTTGATCCATATAAGGTAAGGTCACAATTAATTTTGGGATAGCAGAATAAAGTACTGGTAGATGAGTTTATTCTCTCTTGACTCCAGTAAAATTTAGATTCATAGCAGATTTTGAATTTTCTTTTCTTCTGGTACTGGGGATTGAATCCAGTGGTGCTACATCACTGAGCCATATCACTAGCCCTTTATTCCTTATTTTGAGAAAAGGTTTCACTAAGTTACTGAGAGTAGTCTCAAACTTAAAGTCCTCCTCCTGCCTCAGCTGTCGTTACAGATGTGCACCATTGTGCCTGGCCAGATTTTAAAATCTAACATCATATAATGATTTTGAAAATTTCCAGATATGTGTTTCATTAGGCTGTGATAATGGGGGCTGGGGGGGGGGGGCACATTGAATAGCTTCCCTTAATTTGATTTATTTTTTGCTATGTTTGAATAATTGAAAAAGTAAAACTATACAACATTTTTTTCCCCTCTTATATTCTTTTTGGAAACAAAAATATTTTGTGAACAGATTCTTAAAATGAAAACTTGTTTTGTATATCAGGCAAGATGATCAATTATTACTGGCAGCTGTGGGAAAAAACCTGGAAACTATTACTTTGAGTGATATGTTAGTAGTAAATAAATCTAGCATATCTCTCTTCAGAATGATATTTTCTCCCTTGAATCATCTCATTTTATCTTCAGAGCATTTTTATGAAATTGTATAGTGTATGTATTATTTTACAGATGGGGAATCTGAGATCCATTCTAATTAGAAGTGGATAACAAGATCCCAGACTTTGGCCTAGGATGATTGTCTTTTCTGTCTCAGAGTTCCTCCAATAAGATTTAGGGGGTGGGGCTGTGCTGGGCATCAAACATAGAGCCTCTCAAATGCTAGGCAAGTGCTCCATCTCTAAGCTGCATCCCCAGCCCAAATTCTTTTTTTTTTTTTTTTTTAATGTAGATTTTTGAGATTTCTCATGTTTCTTTTGTTGGTAAATTGAACTTATCAGTATACTGGCTGATATTTTCATTTTGGTCTTTAGATCAGAAAAGGATTAGGACATGTTCAGAGTTTATCCCACTGGGAGAGTGTGTGTATTCTTGAGGCCTTGGGTTCAGCACCAGAGACAAAACATTAAAACAATGCCAGACTTTTGGATTTCTTCCCTTTTCTGCTTTTTTTTCTGGCAGTACTGAAGATTGAACCCAGGGACTTGTACACGGTAGACAAGTACTCTGCCACTAAACTATCTCCCCTTCTTTTTTTCAAATCACATCTATTTATCTATCTGTCTATCTACCTACCTACCTATTTATTTTTTGTGGTGCTGAAGATTGAACCCAGTGCTTCACATGTGCTAGGCAAGTGTTCTGCCACTGAGCTACAACTCCAACCCCCTCCCTCTTTTAATTATTAAAAATTAAGAACCCTTCAAGTCATAACTAAACAACCTTAATTATCTTACATTAATTATGTTGACATAAATATATTGAAAACTAATTTTATTTCTGTAGAACATTGGTAAAGATTCTTCCCAAGCTGGGACTGTACCTCAGTGGTAGAGCATAAGACACAAGTTCAATTCCCAGCAAGACAGTCTCTCTCTCACTCTCTTTCTCTCTCTCTCTCTCTCTCTCTCTCTCTCTCTCTCTCTCTCTCACACACACACACACACACACACACACACAGAGACTTCCTCCCATATTTTAGCATTTATTAAGCGTTGTTCTAGACCAGCATCATTGAACATTATCATCTATCATGTCTTATATTTTTATTATTTTGTAATAAAGACTCATTTATGAATTAGCTTATTCTAGATCAGAATGAAAATTTCCATGAATGATAGTTAGTCTGAAGATTGGACCTCAGCGTCATTTTATTGCCACAGATGATACAGCTTTCTGTGGTTACAGAATTACCTATATGAAAATCCTTATATAAGTTCACCTCTGAGTGGGATTTAGACTTTGGATAACTTGAGCCCTTAAAATCTTAGTTTTTAAAAATCTTATAGCTATATTTTTATGTATTTTTAAAATTGTTTATGTTTAGTGAATCAAGAATATACATTACATGGCGAGATTACTATTTATGAGTAAGAGGTCTTCTGGCTTATTAAGAGAAAAAAGCTGAGCTCAACATTATGTAGGAGCCAGAGATTAGAATTCTGTTTACTTACATCCCAAGGAAATCTCTGAAGATAACTGCTATTCTCAGAAATTTTTAATGAGGGCATAAATCACTAGTTATTACATTTATCTATAATTCAGATTGCAATTAGGATGTGCATGCTTGCTTATAGTAAGCTACTGTAAAAAGGCAGTGAGTGATTTTACTTAGAAATTGAGACTCATATAAAATACTGGTCTATAAAATCAGGAGCATGTACACATCTTTATTTTCTATTTTCTATACCTGAAAGCAGTAATTTCTTAATCTCTGATACTCATTTTTTGACATTTCACTGATTGTCTTCTATGTTTTGCATATAAGCTATGTGTTTTCCTTTCTTAAATTAGTTTTCTTAAAGGGCCTCTGATATCAGGGTAGAACAGAATAGTGAACCCAGATAAGCAGACCATGAAACAGTGCTTTGGATTCTTTCTTCATTTAAAGGAAGTTTAAAATAATATAATGAGCATTATCCACCCTTCCCAAAGGCATGCAAAATTTTCTCTGTCTCCTCTTTGATTTTTGTAGAATATAATTTCCTACCAGGCTACTGAATACAGCTGCTAGAGAGCAAGGTATGTCCTGGGAAGAGGAATCAAGTTCTGAGCATCAGCTTTAGGAAAGGATCAGTGGGAGAGTGCTCAGGTTGGAGAGTGCAAAATTACCTAGACAAACAGGAGTGTTGAGTGGGGCCTAGTGTGATGATGATGATGAGGCTGTGTTTTGTGGTCTTGTAAACCCTTTCTAGAATATAAGTTCTACCTGACTTAACTCAATTTGTATCCTGTGAGTTTGGCATGGCACATTGCATGTAATGGGCATATGGCTGTTTAATTCATTTCTTGAAGAAGTCATTTGTTAAGAAAAATGGCACTGACATTTGGGTTTGGGGGCTAGCTAAGTTTTCATAGGCCTAATGACTTGGAAGAATGATTTACAAAGCAACTAGATGCTAAAATGATTTCTCTTCTGCCATCTTAGTTGCTCATTTCCCTCTATCTACACAACAGCCCTATTTTTTTCTTAGTTTCTCTATAATGTTTGAACTCTATCTTTGTAACGATGGGTGCTAATAGGGAAACCTTTGAGTAAAGAAATAAGAAGAAAATGATACTTCTAAAAACATCCAGAAAATTTTTTTTGATGACTGTTGGTCACATAAATTCTAGATCAAAAGACATTTTTTAAAAAGACATTTGGAGGGCTTGGGTTGTGGCTCAGTGGTAGAGCGCTCGCCTAGCACATGTGAGGCACTGGGTTCGATCTTCAGCACTACATAAAAATAAAATAAAGATATTATATCCACCTAAAACTAAAAAGTAAATATTAGGGGAAAAAATCCTGAAATAATTTGGACCTTTTTTTAGCATTTTTCTTACTACATTTTAAAAGCATTTTATTTTGAAGTAATTTCATAAGAAATTGTTGGAATACTAAAGAATTTCCATGTATTCAATAACATTTCTTGAATATTATAACCTTTATTATAACTTAATATAACCCAGTTAAGTATAAATCTAGATGTCCTCTTAAAACATACCTGAATATGTGTTTTCTTTTTTTGTGTGTGTAAGTTTACTGGGAATGTAACCCAGGGGCAATTTACCACTAAGCCACATCCTCGCCCTTTTTACTTTGTTATTTTGAGACAGGGTCCTACTAAGTTACTTAGGGTCTGACTCAGTTGCTAAGACTGGCCTTGAACTTGTGATCTTCCTGCCTCAGCCTCCTGAGTCACTGAGATTGTAGGTACACACCACCACACCCAGCCTGAATATGTGCTTTTTGAAAATAAGGATATTTTCTAATGTAATTGTAGTATAGTTATCAAAATCAGGAAATCAACATTGAAACAATACAATAATCTGCAGTTATAACTCAAATTTTGCCTAATAAAAGCCTCTGTCATCCTTTCCTTTTGTTTTGTTTTGTTTTGCACTGAGCATTGAACCCAGGGGTACTTAACCACTGAGCCACACACATCACCAGCCCTTTTTTAATATTTTATTTTGTGACAGGATCTTGCAAGTTGCTTAGGGTGTTGCTAAATTGCTAATGCTGGTTTTGAACTCACAGTCCTCCTGCTTCAGCTTCCTGAGTCACTGGGATTACAGGTGTGCCTCATCACACCTGGCTAGTATTGGAAATTTAACCCAGGACCTTACTCACTGAACTACATCCTCAGCCCTTTTTATTTTGTTTTGAGACAGAGTCTCACTAAGCTGTATGGGCTGGCCTTAAACTTGAGATCCTCCTGCTTCAGCCTTTTGAGTAGCTGGGATCACAGGTATATACCACCCTATTCAGCTAACCTTGGTGTTAAAAATATATATATATATTTATATTAATATATATTAATAAATCTATTTTATTCATTTATGTGGTGTTAGGGATTGAACCTAGGGCCTCTTATGTGCTAGGCGAACGCTCTACCACTGAGCCGCTACCCCAGCCTCTTTTTAATATTTTTTTTAGTTATACATGGACACAATATCTTTATATTTTTTTAACTCTTGTTTATTTATTTATTTATTTATTTTTATGTGGTGCTCAGGATCGAACCCAGGGCCTTGCACATGCGAGGTGGGCACTCTACTGCTGAGCCATAACCCCAGCCCCACAATATCTTTATTTTGTTTATTTATTTTTATTTGGTGTTGAGGATCAAACCCAGTACCTCACATGTGCGTGGCGAGTGCTCGGACACTGAGCCAAGACCCCAGCTCCAACCTTGGCATTTTTGAGTAACATGAACTAGTTATTTTGTACGATGCCCTTTGATTTGGGTATGTTTTCTTATTAGGTTCAGATTAGGAATACCACAGAATGGATATATTTTTCTCAGAAGATCAAATCAGAAGGCACCTAATATAATTTTAATTTGTCCCATTACTAATGGTTGAAATGCATTTTAAAATATAATTCTCACTTGTCCTAATAACAAGCTTTTTAAGTAGGTTCCTATCTCTAAGATTTCTTCTGTTTTTTTCCTCCCTCCCTTCATCCCTTCCTTCCTTGCTGAAACTGGCCTCAAACTTGCAACCTTTCTGCCTCAACCTCCCAGATAGCTGGGATTATAGATGTGGGTCATTGTACCTGTAAGATTTTTCTTAATTAAAATTTTGCCTTTAAGGTTCCCTCTTGAGTTAGAGACAAAAGCAGAAGTACTTAAGCAAACAAACAGGGGCTTGGGATATAATTCAGTGGCAGAGTGCTTTCCTAGCGTGCTCCAAACCCTGGGTTCAAACCCCAGCACCATAGAAAATAAAATAAAGAAAGAAAGAATATTATTTTCAAAATTCTTTAAAAATACTTCAGTGTAACACATTTAGAAAATTGGCTGACAAATGCATATAGAGATTGAGATTGCCCTCAGATCCCAAACATGAGAAGAATGAAGTAAGAGTTTGGTATTGATTGCCAGAGTTTTCTAATCTAAGATTTTGTATATTAGATAATACTGCTTATTATTAAATTCAGCATTTTAGATGTTACAAATGGTTTCTTCACTTTTTATTTTACTTTTTACCAACAAACATGGTGTTTATGATGGTGGCATGTTCTACGCAACAGGACAGATGTAGGATTGTGTATACCCTTGTTTTTCTTTCTGCCTCCCCCATTGCTGAGAACACTCAAAAGTATGATTACCTGTTTGGCAATTAGGAAGGGCCTTGACCAAAAAATTTTAACCCTGCCAATCTGGGTATTCATTCTTCTCTTCTCCCTGCCGTTATACTAGTCTAGAAGGCGAATTGCGCAGAGTGGGGCAGAGGGGAGACCCTTAGCACATAAGTGGTTTTATGCTTTTTCAGATCCCCCTGAGTCCAGCCATGCCGGCTCCCTTGGGCTGTGACTCCCCAGCATACCCATGCTGAGATGACCCAGTTACTGAAGGACTGCTCACGCGGGAGCCGGCCTATTGGGAGGGGGTTGGGTGAGTTCATTTTTTTCATTTTTCAGAAATACAAATTTATGGGGCTGGGGATGTGGCTCAAGCGATAATGCGCTCGCCTAGCATGCATGCGGCCCAGGTTCAATCCTCAGCACCACATACAACCAAAGATGTTGTGTCCGCCAAAAACTAAAAAAAAAATAAATACTAAAATTCTCTCTCTCTCAAAAAAAGAAAAGAAAAAGAAATACAAATTTATGGTGTGGTTTGTCCACACACACACAAACATAAAAAAAGCCACACCTTATAAATAAAAATGGGTGGTTGTACCCTCTCATAACAAACCTTCACCTTGTATTACTGCTTTATAATAGTATGCTTCTGAGTCAAGTTAAAGAAACTTATTCTAAATTTGAATGTTTTTAAGTAGGAGAAATACAATCAGTAAATTAAGAAGAGATCCAGTTAAAATAGATCCTACTAAAAGATACCTATTTAAATGCTAAAAACAAAACAGTCTCATATTATTCTCTTTTTCAACACTAAATTTATTTTAGGATAATTTTTAAGCAATAGCTTGTTCTGAGAATTAGAAACATTATCACTTTTTATGGCTGTGCTATGGATATTTTCCAAGGTTGCCTGAATAAGATGATTCACTTTTGGAGACAAGATATTTGTTTTTAGTTCCTGACCAGGTAGTGTTGGATCTTTCTCTGTGATTTGGAGGGTATTTTCAAGTACTTATAGTATTAGTGTCCAGCAGGAGAATGGAATTTATGAAATAACTTACTTTTCTTTACTTACTTATTTATTTTTAACATTTTCAAATTTGTCCTGGGGAAATTCTGTATTGGGGAATTCATGAGTAAAGTATGTGTTCTTTTAAGCACTATACCTCTTCGCCAGCCTGTCTTGAGGATTACTGGGAAACAAAACATCCAATTTTAAACAGAAAACAAAAACGCAGTCAGTATAATTCTTAGAAGGCAGATTGGCTTTTAAAGTTAGAAAATTTAGCCAGAAGAAAAAAGAAAGAAAATTTAGCCAGAAGAGAATTGTTAAGCGTAGCTTACTCATGCAGAGCACACCCTACTTCTATAGAAGTCTTGTATTGCTGTTTCTGTTTCTCTGATGATTCTTCCTTTAATGTTTAAATCTTTTCATTCTGTTTTTTTGTTTTGTTGTTGTGTATTGTTAAGGCCTGAGCCCATGCTAGGCAAGTGCTGTACTATTGAACTACATACATTCCCAGCCCTAGTGTTTTGAGTTTTCGTTGGTATTGTAGCACAGCTTATTAAATTTTACTACATCTTTTGCTTTACTCCTAAGAGCATAGGGATTCTTCAGTGTTCTCTCTTTATTTTACCTTAGCTATTTCCCTGTAGCCTTTTTTAGTGGCTTCTGATTTCATATTCCGTAGTCTCTGGCTGGGGGATTGGTTTGCCTGCAATCTTGTTTTATACTAGCTTGTCACACCTACTGTCTCCAGGCTGCTTCTTTACATGTTGCTTTTCTCAAATTAGACCTATTAAAAAACTTGAAGTTTCGGAATTTTGTGTGTTTGTATAACTCCTTTTGGCAGCAGAAGTCAGGTATTCTGTAGGTTATCTAGTCTTTCGATCCTCTTAAAACTTTTTCTGAAATAGGCTCTAGTTTTGCACTGCTTGGTATTTCATTCAGTTTATGTTTTAGTTGTAAGTCTTTTCTTTTTTATTTGTAATTACAATCTTTAAATCATTAAAATCAGATGGTTTTATTTTTAAAGTACAGATTTAGTTATTTATTTTTGCTATTGGGTTGCTTTACCACTGAGTTGCCCCAATCCTTTTTACTTTTTATTTTGAAATGGTGTTGTTAAGTTGCCTTAGGGCCTCAATAAAGTTGCTGGCACTGGCCTGGACCTTGTGATTATCCTGCCTCGGCCTCCAAGTCACTGGGATTATAGGGGTATGTACCTGGGTGAAGAACACATTTAAATAAAGAAAGAGTGGTATTGTGACAAATGGAAGGGGTTCTAACCTATTAACTAATTATGTGTGATGGAGATGGGAGGGGTGAGAGTAGGTAGGAGAAGCTATGTTTCTAGGAGACAGGGAAGAGGAGTAGGCTAAGGGAATACACCATGAACAGGGGCCTGTCGAGGGTCCCCATTTCAGTTGCCTGGTGGTAGAATTGGAGAGAGGCTACTTGTGTATTTTATCCTAGCCATGTTAGAGCTAAATGTAGAGTGAATAAAATGTGAACCAGTCAGGATTATGGTTTTTCCAGGTAAATATAATAGAAGAAAAGAGACAGGGGAATTGTATATTTATATTAAGATTGATTAAATGACTGACTGGAATTTAAACTGGATAGAGAAGGATGAGCAGAGCCAGGTGGTGCATCCGTAGTGCCAGCTACTCAGGAACTGAGGCAGGGGCCTGGGCAACATAGCAAGACCCCTCTCTTAAAATAAAAGGACAAGAGGTTGAGGGTGGTGAAAATGTAATAAAATAAATGGATTTAAAGTCTTGGGAGATTGGAGGATTGTGTGGTTGGAGTACTAGTGGGAGAGAATTTGAGAAATATAAGCTGTTCAAAGAGAAAATTGTATGAAATTAATGAGAATTTAGACAGCTCATAGTTAAATGTATTCATGGAAATGAGTTAATCAGTTACAGGGAAAGGACAGAGAGGAGTTTGAGAAACCAAGGTCAGGAGGTTTCCTTATCTGTGAGCAGTTTTTATATTTTTATTATACTTATGGATACTTTTATTAATAAAAGATGCTTGAATTTAGACAAAAATTTTGAATATTACACTTTATACTTAAAATCATAGCATGCTGTGATCCAGAATAAAAGTTTAAAGCATTAAAATTCAGTCCTACTTCATAGCAGTTCTCTTCTTCTGGAAGTGCTGGGCCTCAAACCCTGGACCATGCTTGGTCAGTACTTTACCACTGCACTCCCCCCTGCCCAAGGGCAGTGCTTTTAAAATTACTCAAGTATTACTGTTTTTTAGGTATTCCTTATCTGGCGCCTGTGGGTGATGGTCTCTGAAATTATATGCATAGTTTTTATGTGTTGTTTCCAGGGATAAGGTTCACAGATTTCATTGAAATATTTAAGAATACATAGAGCTACTTATGTAGCAAAAACGTCTAATATCAGGGACTGGTGATGTAGATCAGTGATATAGTACTTGCCTGGTATGTGTGAGGCCCTGTGGTCAATCCTTGGCACAAAGTAAGCAAATAAACAAATGGTTTAATCTCAGAGTGTAGACTTTTTTCCCTGATGCTGTGGCTCGAACCCTGGGCCTCATGTATGCTGGGTAAGTACTCTACCATTGAGCTGCACTTTCAGTCCCACAGTATAGATTTGTAAGTCTGGTTATTCAGAGATGTTTGTATTAATGTGGCAAAAACATTAGCTAACAATAATATCTTTGCTTTTTCAGGGACAGTGTCTATGAAGAGAAGTGAATATGTAGTTTTACTTGAATACCTGAGGATGAGGGCCTTTATGACGTTGATTTTTTTTTTTTTTAATATTTAAAATTAATTTTTTTCCTATTCTTAATTTCTAGTACATGACTCTCAACCCTTCTACTAAGAGGAAGAATACTGGATCCCCGGATAGGAAGCCCTCAAAGAAATCCAAGGCAGACAGTTCTTTGAGTTCACCGTTAAATCCTAAGTTATGGTGTCATGTACATTTGAAAAAATCATTAAATGGCTCACCACTCAAAGTGAAGAACTCAAAGAATTCCAGATCTCCAGAAGAACATCTGGAAGAAATGATGAAGATGATGTCACCCAACAAGTTACATGCCAACTTTCACATTCCTAAAAAAGGCCCACCAACTAAGAAACCAGGGAAGCACAGTGATAAACCTTTGAAAGCGAAGGGCAGGAGCAAAGGCATCCTGAATGGACAGAAATCCACAGGGAATGCCAAATCTCCCAAAAAGGGTTTAAAGACTCCTAAAACCAAAATGAAGCAGATGACTTTGTTGGATATGGCCAAAGGCACTCAGAAGATGACACGAGCCCCCCGGAATTCTGGGGCCACACCGAGGTCCTCCAGTAAACCTCATAAACACTTGCCTCCTGCTGCTCTGCATCTGATTGCCTATTACAAAGAAAACAAAGACCGCGAAGACAAGAAGAGTGCCCTGTCCTGTGTTATCTCCAAAACAGCTCGTCTTCTTTCCAGTGAAGATAGGGCCCGCCTCCCAGAAGAATTGAGAACTATTGTACAAAAGCGCTATGAGCTTCTAGAGCATAGGAAGAGGTGGGCCTCTATGTCTGAAGAGCAGCGAAAAGAATATTTGAAGAAGAAACGACAGGAACTAAAAGAAAAGTTGAAGGAAAAAGCCAAAGAAAGAAGAGAGAAGGAAATGCTTGAGAAATTAGAAAAGCAGAAGCGGTATGAGGACCAAGAGTTAAATGGCAAAAGTCTTCCAACATTTAGATTGGTGGATACCCCTGAAGGGCTGCCCAACACCCTCTTTGGGGATGTGGCCCTGGTGGTGGAGTTCTTGAGCTGTTATTCTGGGCTACTCTTACCAGATGCTCAGTATCCTATTACTGCTGTGTCCCTAATGGAAGCCTTGAGTGCAGATAAGGGTGGCTTTTTATACCTGAATAGAGTTTTGGTCATCCTGCTGCAGACCTTACTACAAGACGAAATAGCGGAAGACTATGGTGAATTGGGAATGAAGCTGTCAGAAATCCCACTCACTCTGCACTCTGTTTCAGAGCTGGTTCGGCTCTGCTTGCGCAGGTCAGATGCCCAGGAGGAAAGTGAGGGCTCAGACACAGATGACAATAAAGACTCGGCACCATTTGAGGACAACGAGGTACAAGATGAGTTCTTAGAGAAGCTGGAAACCTCTGAGTTTTTTGAGCTAACATCAGAGGAGAAGCTGCAGATCTTGACAGCACTGTGCCACCGGATCCTCATGACGTACTCAGTACAAGACCACATGGAGACCAGACAGCAGATGTCTGCAGAGCTGTGGAAGGAGCGGCTTGCTGTGTTGAAGGAGGAGAACGACAAGAAGAGAGCAGAGAAACAGAAGCGGAAAGAAATGGAAGCCAGAAATAAAGAAAATGGCAAAGAGGAAAATGGGTTAGGGAAAACTGATAGGAAAAAAGAAATTGTAAAGTTTGAGCCCCAGGTAGATATGGAAGCTGAAGACATGATTAGTGCTGTGAAGAGCAGAAGGCTGCTTGCCATGCAGGCCAAAAGGGAAAGGGAGATCCAGGAAAGGGAAATGAAAGGTAAGATTTTACACCCAGAGAAAAGGGAAGGCCTTTAGAAGATGGTAAAAGATGGGAAGTTCGTGGAGAAATGGGATGTCTCTGTCAATTATTTGCTTATTTCTGCAACAACCCAGAACCAGCTAGGTATGTAATGTATATTATATAATCATATTATGTGTGTGGATGTTGCTGGGGATTGAACCCAGAGTCTTGCACACACCAGGCAAGCACTCTCCCCCAGAGCTGTAGCCCTAGATCTAGGCTTGTAATATTTTAGACTGTTTGGCCTAGAATTCTGCAGTTGATGATAAGTTAATGTGATGGTGGCATCTTTTCTGGTTTTGATAAATGCCCAAACCCACATAATAGACATATTGAAAACAACAGATTGCTCTTTGGAATTGCTGACTTGGGTTTGAATTCTTTTTGCTGTATTTCTTTGGCAAGTTATTTATCCATGCCATACTTTTCTCATGTTTGGTAAGATTGAATGACAAGGTATTTGAACCCCTTAGCACAGTTGCCAACTGAGATAATGATTTTCCTTTATTATCATTTAAGAACTAAAAAATCTTGGGCTTTGATGGCACCATCAGATCTGAACTATTTATTTTATTTATTAAATTTTTATATGTTGCTGAGGATCTAACCCAGGGCCTCATGCGTGTTAGGTGAACACTTTACCACTGACCCACAACCCCAGCCCCACATTCCTTTATTTTATTTATTTATTTATTATGTGGTGCTGAGGATCAAACCCAGGGTCTCACGTGCTAGGTGAGCACTCTTTCGCTGACCCACAACCCCAGCCCCCAGATCTGAACTTTTAAGAAAAAAATCTTATCAAATGATTCTCACAACACACAATTCACCCATTTATCATATACAATTCAGTGTTTTAAAATGCACTCACAGATATGTATAACCATTGCTACAATTATATAATATTTTTATAACCTGTAAAAGAAACCCCACTCCCCTTAGCTTATTGTCACCCCATTTACCCGTCTTCTGGAGCCATAAGTAACCTATTCTAAACGTTTCCTATAAATGGAATTGTTTTAGTCAGCTTTGTGTTGCTGTGACCAAAAGACTTGACAAGAACTTAGAAGGGAAAGTTTATTATGGCCCACAGTTTCAGACATTCTATCCCTGGTTGGCCAGCTGCATAGCTGTGAGCCCAAGATGAGAGAATATATTGGTGGAAGGGTCTGGCAATTGAAGGCAGCTCAGGGCATGGCAACCAGGAAGCAGAGAGAGCTCTGTTCACTAGGGGCACAGTGTCACCCCTTGGTGACCTGCTTCCTCCAGCCCACACGCTACCTGCCTGCAGTTAACCACCCAACTGATTCATGTCATGGATTAATCCACTGATTAGGTTATAACTCTCGTTACCTAATCATTTTATCTCTGAACCTTCTTAGATTGCCTTACATGTGAGATTTTGAGGGCCACCTCGTATCTAAACCGTAACAATAGTCAAATAATAAGTGCTTTTGTGACTTTTCCTCCCCACCTAGCTTGATGTCTCAGAAGTTCACCATGCTGTCACATGTACAGCTTATGCCTGCCGGGTGCATTTGTGCATGTCTGTACTCTCAACTACTTGGGAGGCTGAGACAGGAGGATTTCAAGCTTAAGGATAGCCTGGGCAACTTAGTAAGACCTTGTCTCAAAATAAAAAATAAAAATGACTGCAGACATAGTTCAGTGGTAGAGCACTTCTGGGTTCAATTCTCAGTACTGTAAACAAACAGAAAAACATACCTCATTAAGGAAGCCATTCATAAGATCTTCTGTTTCTTCTCCAGAACGTCAATGGACATTTTAGGTTGTTTCAACCCTTGGGGTATTATGAATAATGCTATTGTAAATATTAGGACAAAAGTTTTTCTATAGACATATATTTTCTTTTCTTTTGGGTACATCTTTAGGAATGGTATTGCTGTGGAACTGCCAGGCTGTTTTAATAAAATGACTGCATAACTTTATTCCCACCAGCAGTGTCTGAAGATTCTTATTTCTCCACTTCCTCACTAATACTTGTTTTTGTCTTCATGGTTATAGCCATCCTGGTGGGAGTGAATTGATATCTCATTATTTTGATTTGCATTTCCTATATGACTAGGGATGTTCCTATTGACTATTTGTGTATCTTTGGAGAAATGTTAATTTCAGATCTTTTCCCATGATTAAATTGGGCAAAAGATCTGAATTAACTTATTGGGCATGGTGGCAAATGCCTGTCACCCCAGCTACTCAGGAGGCAGTGGCAGGAGGATCTCAAATTAAAGGGCAGCCTAGCAACTTAGCAAGACCCTGTCTAAAAATAAATCGAAAGGGCGGGGAGTATAATTTAGGTGCAATCCCTAGTACTGCTTCCTGCATAAACAAAAACAAAGTTGTCTTTTACTTACTAAGTTGCAAGACTTTTTTAAAGATATTCTAGATACAATTCCCTTATTAAACACATGTTGTAAAATGTTTTTGCCCACTTTGTGAGTGGTCTTCACTTTCTTGATAGTGCCCTTTCAGGCATAAGTACTTTTAATTTCTGTGAGATCCGGTTGTTTTGAAATGTTTTTTCTTTGGTTGCTCATGGATTTGATGTTATAGCTTGAGAATCCAATTCTTAATCCAAGATTGTAAAGGTTTACCCCTGTGTTTTCTTCAAAGAATCTTCTTTGAGTGTGCTGGAGATCAAACCCAGGGTCTCTAACACACTAACTGCAAATGCTCTAACCTACTGCTGAGCCACACATTCAGCCCACATGGTCTCTTTTTATCAGTACCTCTCATATTTATGGCTAATACCAGTTCATATGTCAAGATTAATTTTTTAAAGGTAACAAATTCCATGTTTCATTCTTTTACTTTGGTTTTTCAGTGCCTGGGATCAAATCCAGGGCCTGGAGCATGCTGTGCAGACACTGTACCACTAAGTCACACCCTCAAGCTCTTCCGTGTAATTTACATAAATAGAATTTGTCTTAATTTTTAAAAGTAACTTCTGTTGACAGTTGGATTTTTCATATTCTCACCATATTGTAGATGTTATCAGTAGAGGATCAGAGTTAAAAAATTCGACATTGTAAATAGCAGAGTTCTATACTGTTCAGTAGCAATTTGTGACAGGGAAGAACTTAAAAGACAAGGTGAGTGGGTTTTTTTGGTTGATGCTGGTGAAAAATTTCTAACAGAAAAGAATAAGCCCATGTAATTAATAAACAGAAGTGAATTGATTAAAAATTTTTGAAGTGGTTATTTAATTAGTTATTTTTATCCTGATCTTTTTGAGGATCCTGTGACTGGTAAGTGGGACTTCATGAAAATTTGAGGAATATAGGAGGATCGAAAAGAAATTGTTGCCTTACATGTCATTTCATAGATGAGAATTTTGGAGAGAGAAACAGGTTCTCTGAGCATCTACCTTTTTTTGTTGTTGTTGTTATTTGTTTGTACTGGGGATTGAACCCATGAATACTAAGCTGCGTGCCCAAACATACATACATACATACATACATATATATATTTAGAGACAGGGTCTTGTTGAGTTGCTTAGGGCCTTGCTAAACTGCTAAGACCGGCTTTGAACTGGCCATCCTGACTCAGCTGGGATTACAGGTGTGTGCCTTACCGGACTGAGCATCTTTTTTTTTTTTTTTTTGGTACTGAGGAATGAACTCAGGGGCACTCTATCACTGAGTCACATACCCAGCCCTATTTTGTATTTTATTTAGAGACAGAGTCCCGCTGAGTTTCTTAGCACCTCGATTTTGCTGAGGCTGGCTTTGAACTCGTGATCCTCCTTCCTCAGCCTCCCAAGCTGCTGGGATTACAGGTGGGCACCACCACACCTGGCTTGAGCATCTACTGATGGACACTTTTTTATCTTTACCAGTGAAACTAGAACGTGAAGCTGAAGAAGAACGAATCCGGAAGCACAAGGCAGCGGCTGAGAAGGCTTTCCAGGAAGGGATTGCCAAGGCAAAGCTAGTCATGCGGAGGACTCCTATTGGTACAGATCGAAACCATAATAGGTAAGAAGTTTGATTCTTGTTATCTTATGGGGAGATTCTTTTGTTATTAATTAATGAAGCTATCTAAAGCATTAAAAATAGATAACCATTTCTATTCAATTTTCCAATTTTGATTGAAAACATAATTGCTTATCATACATTTACTGAACATTATCTATGCCAAATGCAGGGTTATAAAGTTAAATAAGCCGTGTCCCTCAGCTGGGGATGTAGCTTAGTGGTAGAGTGTTTACCCAATATTCAGAGGCCCTGGGTTTGTTCCCAGCATTGCCACTAAGAAAATTAAAAAAAAAAAAAAAAGGGTGTTTTCTGGCTCTTGAAGTCACTAAAAATAAGATAAAGTGTATTCCAAATAGAGTTTCTTATAGTTTCTTAGACACAACATACACTCTCAGACATTTTTTTTTTAGCAGTACTGGGGGTTGGACCCAGGGCCTTGCAAATGCTAGGCAAGCAGTCTATCACTGAGCTACAGTATCCAACCTGGTAATATATTTTAAATACATGCATTGTGTGGAATCCAAAGATAGCAATTAGCAATTATAAAGATTATAGACATTAAGTAAATTTTGGTGTCCTCTGCTTTACCTTATCAGTTTTATCTGTTTGCAATTTTGAGCAAAGGTGCTATCGGCTGCAGTGTCAAATGCTTGTCATACTCTAGTCAGCTTTTCTAATATTAAAATCATCCCATCCTGATGTATTCATTATCTGATTAACACTGATTGTGATTTGTAGATACTGGCTCTTCTCAGATGAAGTTCCGGGGTTGTTCATTGAAAAAGGCTGGGTACATGACAGTATTGACTACCGATTCAACCATCGCCGCAAAGACCGTGCAGACTCTCCTGATGAGGATTACTATCCCCGAAGTAAGCCTGTCTACTCTAGATACCCCTCAAATTGTGATAGGTTCATGTCCTAATAAACTCATCACAGGCTGAAAGGATTGCATGTTGGAAATGCATTGAACGAATCTAAACTTCCAGGCATCCCGCTTGGCAGCATAGCACACTGCGATGCCTCAGTGTTTCCCCTGTGATTGTGCGACTGCCTGCTGCTGCTCTACGTTGCATGAGAATAAGTACTGCCTGTTGCTGGCCTGGGAAAAGATCATAATTCAGAATTTAAAGTACCGTTTCTACTGCATTTGTATTGCTTTACACCGTTATAAAGTTAAAAATTTTAAGTCAAACCATTTAAAATAAGGACTCTCAATATTTGTTTTACCCAACTAATGTAGGCACCACATTAAGGAGTACTACCTTTCCATTTCCTTAAAAAAAGCTAGAAGTATTTAGTGAGGTGAGTGGTTGTGAATGCATAGAGAGAAGGAAAGAAATTCACATTTTATTACCAGTTTTGTTCTCACTATTGTTGAGAGGATAAATAGCTTGAATATTAGGATATTTGGGCAATAAATATTTATAGGCATAGTTTTCAAATTTTGTACCTTGTAGACTTCTTTATAGGTGCTTCAGGGTGTAGAATTGAGGTTAGGAACTAGGAAAGCAGAGTTATATCTTCTATCCCAGCAGCTTGGGAGGCAGAGGCAAGAGAATTTCGAGTTTAAGGTCAACCACAACAATTTAGAGAGGGCCTAAGCAATTTTGCAAGACTCTTTCTCAAAATAAGAAAAAAAATGAGCTAGGGATGTGGCTCAGTGGTTAAGTGCTTCTAAGTTCAATTCCTGGTACCAAAGAATATATATAAATAAGTAAGTAAGTAAAGTAAGTAAGTAAGTTAGTTAGTTAGTTTCCGCGCTCTTTGCTTTTAAAAGTATTTATTCAAGATTTTTGGAGCGTCTCTTGTCTACAAAGAAATTTTTCAAAAATGGAAAACAGTATAATTTAGGAATAAGATCAATCATAGGAAACATTTTCATATGTAAATAACATTTAAAAGCATGTTAATTATGTCTCAATACTATAGTTACATTCACAGTCACTCTAATAAATCTCAAAACTGTAGCTAACTTTTTTAAAAAATAATGTTTAGGGGCTGAGGTTGTGGCTTAGCTCACCTAGAGTGTGCAAGGCACTGGGTTCAATCCTCAGCACCACATATAAATAAACAAACGAATGAATAAATAAAATAAAGATATTGCATCCAACTACAACTAAAAATATTTTTTAAAAGCAGAGGACTCATAATAATAATACTTGGTACATGTCATTTAGAGAAATCTAGGAATTCACTAATGCATGTAAAGCAGTTTTGTCCTCTTAAATGCAAATGTTAAGTCAACATATTACTTACATTTTAAATTTTTATTTAGGATTTATGAAAGATTTTCATTTTTAAATATGACTAAAAAAATTTAGTACTTTCAGCAAGATTCCCTTTTGGGATTTCTTTCTCCATATTTGTTTCATAAAGCAGAATATTCTATAATTAGCATTTTTAATATTTTTTACATTTTACTATTTCTGCTTTTTCTAATTTATTCTTTGCTGAGTTGTATTCAGAAAGCTTTCTAAGAAATGGTTTTCTTTGTTAAATTTATTTTAATTAGGTATATATGACAGCAGAATGCATTTTGATTCATTGTACACAATTGCAGCTCAACTTTACATTTCTATGGTTGTACATGATGTAGCATCACACCATATGTGCAGTCATACATGTACCCAGGGTACTGATGTCCATCTCATTCCACTCTCTTTCCTGCCCCCATGCACACTCCCTCAACTCCCTCCCTTCCCTCCCCTTTAAAGCAATTTTTACTGTGCTGAGGATGTAGCCCCAAACAAGACAGATAAGGTCTGGAATGTTGTTTAAAATTCTGGTAAAGGGCTAGGGTTGTAGCTCAGTGACAGAGTGCTTGCCTAACACGTGTGAAAGATAATAAATAAAGGTATCCATCTACAACTACAAAAAATGGATTTTTAAAATATTTTTTATTTGTAGTTAAACACAATACTTTTATTTATTTATTTTTATGTGATGCTGAGGATCAAACCCAGGGCCTTGCATGTGCTAGACAGGTGGTCTACCTCTGAGCCACAACCCCAGCCCCCAAAAAATATTAAAAAAAAATTTTTTTCTGGTAAAGAGAAACACAGCAAATACATAACTAAATATTGGCAAAAGTGGCATGCACCTGTAGTCCCAGTTACTTTGGGGCTAAGATGCGAGGGTCATTTGAGCCATGTTGTTCAGGTCCAGCCTGGGCAACACTACAAGACCCTGTCTCTTTAGAATATAAAACTTGGTGTGTGGGGGGGGGAGTCATGAGGGGTCCTGGACAGTCTTCTTCATCTTGGCACATTTATATAGCATGTTGGGTTTGTAAAGTAAACGCAAATTGCTTTTCTGAATATGTGTTTTCATTCTTTCTCAAAGTATACCTGTTGAATATATTTTAAGAAATTAAATTTCTCTTTTTTTTTTAAGTTTTAAAAATGAAATGCTTGGGGGCTGGGGTTGTGGCTCAGTGTTAGTGCACTTGCCTAGCATCCATGAGGCACTGGGTTCGATTCTCAGCACCACCTACAAATAATAAAATAAAGGTCCAACAACAACTAAAATTAATTATTAAAAATGGGATGTGTGGGTCAGATTAGGTCTTCTCAACCTCCATGTTACTAACATTTTGAGTCAGAATTCTTTGTAGTGGAAACTGTTCCATGTTTATGTGATGTTTAGCAGTACCCATAGCCTCCGGATGTCAGTAGTGAAAACCAAGCACTGCTCCCTGTTGAGAACCATTGGGTTAGTAGAACCCAATGAAAATTGCTTGTCACATATTAGATTATTACATTTCTTTAGGAAATATTCATGTTTTAAGTAGTACTTCATTTTAGAGAAACTCTTAACCCAAACTTAAGCTCACAGAATTGGGTTTTTTGGTTGTTTTTGATAGTACCAGGAATTGAACCCAGGTCCCTGTACATGCTAGGCAAATGCTCTTCCACTAAGCCACATCCACAGCCCATACTCAAAGAATTGTTAATAAGAAAACTACTAATATTATTATATTTTCCCAAACTTCAAATGTAAGATATTTTCACGTTGAATTATATTAAGTGTAGTTTATGTCGCCTTGTCAAAAACTGTAGTTTTTATAGACTTTATAAATACCCAGCTGAGGTCACTGTTAAATTAGCAGTTAACTGTGGAGTCAGGATCATCAGAACCGGGAGACATTACTGGAAGAGGTCTGTTTTATAATGTGTTTCAAAAGCCAGGTGGCAGCATGGCATAGTCATGTCTGCTATACCTGTAATTCCAGCTTCTTGAAGAGGACAGCAGATTCGAGATCAGCTTGAGCAATAATGAGACCCTGTCTGAAAATAAAATTTTTAAAAGGCTGGATGTTTAGTTTGGTGGTAGAGTACTTGGCTGACGTGCAAGGACCTAGTTTCCATTCCAAAACAGGTAGTGATTAGGCAGACAGCTTGGGGTATCACAGTGGTAGAGCACTTTCCTAGTATGTTCAAGGCCCTGGGCTCCATATCCAGTACTGCCAGAACAACAACAAAACCTTATGTCAGTTACATAGTTAAAGAGATCCCTCAAGAGAGAACTGGGCATCCAAATCCCTTTATTTGTACATCAAGTTTTCTTTTTTTCCTGAGGATTGAACCCAGGAACACTGTACCACTGAGTAATCCCCACACCCCTGCTTCCCCATCCCTCAGTCCTTCCTTGAGATAGGGTCACACTAAATTGCCCAGGTTGGCCTTAAATGGGCAGTCCTTCTACCTCAGCCTCCTGAATAGTTGGGATTTATGCGTGTGTAATGCTGTGCTTGGTATTGTGGATGTTCTTGTTTAGTGTTTTCTAGTTCCAGGATGATACTGTCTCTTCAAAATTACCCAACTATAAAGACTACACAGGATTACATGGTAGAATTTCATGGAAATTGCTTCAGGTTAAGGAGAAGAGAATGGGGGCAGGGAGAGGACAAATTATAGTATTAAGTCAGAATGAAAATATTGTGTTCTAAATTGGGCTTTGATAAATTGGCTTAAGAAATATCTATATTAAGGTCATAAACATGTATATATGTGAACTGATTTATTAAAAAGTTAGTGGTTATTATTTGACATTTGAAGTCTCCAAGGTTAAGTCTGTAGTATTTTCTATATTCTAGTTATCTCCATTTCTTCTCAGGTGTCTTTGCTGTTAACATCATTTAAAAGGAACATTCATTTTTTCTTTTTCTTTCTTTTTTTTTTTGCAGTACTGGGAATCAAATCCAGTGCCTCAGTCATTTGAGGCAAGCGCTATTATCACTGAGCTACGTCCCATTCCAAGGATTCTTTATTTGCTTTGATGTAAAGTTATTTAGTCATCCCTCTACTCTGTTCTAAGTTACTATACTCTTAAAATTTTAACTATACAGCTGTTCAACTGTAGAGAGTAAATACAGGTACTTCTTAACTTCCTGTGGAGTTATGTTCCCAAAAACCCACTGGAAATTGAAAATATTATATGTTGAAGATGCAGTTAAGGGCTAGAGTTGTAGCTCAGTAGAAGAGCGCTTGCCTAGCACTTGGAGGCCCTGGG